>NC_136061.1:1545028233-1546228233 GCF_964261635.1 Lissotriton helveticus
GAAGGAAGCAGGTGCCAGCCAGACTGGAACTTTCAAAATTACTGACACATTAATGAAACACAAATTAATTGATGGCAGTTGAAGAAGGGCAGGTGTGCTAGCTTTTTTCAACCACCATAATCTACAGTAATAAATAAACCTAATAGGTGCCTGTGAGGATGTACTAGAGGGTGGCATGGGTGTCCCAGAGGGTGGCAGTGGTGAAACAGAGGGTGCTGTGAACCTGTGATGATAAACCAGACGTAGAAACAACATAGTCGCGGCCGTTGCAAGCCGAAAAGTAAGTTCGCAATTGCGAACTTGTCCCAAAATCGGCGCGAACACGCGCCAACACAAAAAACGGAAAAATCCGCAAGTCCGCTAGAGTTCGCGGATCTTCGCGGATTGCGAATCCGTAAATACGCAAGTTCGCGGATTGCCAATCCGCAAAATCCGCCCATGCTTAGTCTGTTCCTTCGATGGATTTGTTGCAGAAGATGATCGATTCTGCAGTTGCTGCTGCATTGCATGACAGGGCTCCTGTTCCTCCTGACAAAAGAGCGCGAGTTGATGACGTTCCAGCTGTTGACTCTGACGCTGAGGAGGAGGTTAATGTCAAAGGTCGTTTTGTACAAGGGGCCGACCTTAAGGAAGTCCTATGTCACATACGCAGGAACTTGGTTTTCCCTGAATCTGTGGTACCTATGGAGGATGAATTATTTTCACAGTATCAGCGTCCTGAGCTTGATTCGTTGCCCCTTCATTCTTCTGTGTTGAAGGTGTTGGAAACTGAATGGTAGGATGTGGACAAGGGTTCTTTCCTCGTTTCCTGAATAAACGGTATCCTCTGCAGGATTTTTCAGTCAAGTTTCCTTCCTCGGTCAAGGTGGATTCCTTGATGGTCAGTATGACGTCCCATGGGTCTGTGGTCTCTGAGGATTCTTCTCCTGCTGACCCTGTTGATCGGAAGGTTGATGGGGCTGTGAAACGCACTTTTGCGGCTGCCAACTTTTCCATTCGGGTGGCTGCCTATTCCTCTTACACGATCCAGTCCTTGCTTAAGGATTTTCAGTCTCTGTTGGAATTGTTGGACCAGGGTGAGGATGTATCTTCCACCCTGGCGATGATGGAGCAGCAGGTTCGCCTACTTTCGGATGTATCTTGTGATTCGTTGGGGGTGGCTGCTTCTGCGGCTGGGTCCTCTGTGGCTGCCAGTCGTCAGTTGTGGCTTCGCTCCTGGAAGGCGGATGCTGCGCAGAAAAGTCTCCTGATGAAGATCCCTTTTTCTGGGGTTAAGCTTTTTGGTTCGCCTTTGGAAGAGATGGTGAAGAAGACGGCGGAGGACCGTAAGCTCCTAGCTCCTGAGCGGCCTGGTCGCTTCCGTTCCTTTGGTTCTCAGAGGGCTTTTGGCCCTTCTAGGAGGGGTCGTGCTGGTCAGCCCTTTCGTGGAAGGGGGCGTGGCCGGGGTGCTCCTTCCTTTGATAAATCCCGGTTCTCCGGTGCTTCTTCCACTTCCACTCCCGCTTCCAAGTCCTGACTGGATCGCTCCTGGTGTAGGTCCAGTTGGGGGTCGCCTCACTTACTTCATGGATTCTTGGCGCGAGGCTGTGTCAGATCAGTGGGTGCTGCAGGTGGTGTCGAACGGGGTTCGTCTTGGATTTTCCCGGACTCCCCCAGACTGTTTCCGGTCCACTCCTTGTCCCAGGGAAGCTTTGAAGCGAGTGGCTCTTTTGGAGGGTGTGGAGTCCCTTGTTCTGAAAGGGGCCGTGGTTCCCGTGCCCGACGATCAGTTGGGGTTGGGGGTCTATTCCATCCTCTTTCTGGTGACGAAACGCACAGGGGATCTCAGGCCTGTGATGGATTTAAAGTGGGTGAATACTTTCGTTCCTCATCAGTCCTTCAAGATGGTCTCCCTCCAGGTGATCCTTCCTCTGATCTCTCAAGGAGATTTTCTGGCCTCCACAGACTTGAAAGATGCTTATCTGCATGTACATGTTCACCCGGATTCTCAGAGGTTTCTCCGTTTCTGCATCCTGGGTCGTCATTATCAGTTCCAGGTATTACATTTTGGCCTCTACTCTTCGCCCAGGATTTTTACTAAAATTCTGGCTCCTCTTATTGGACATTTACATGGGGAGGGCATTTGTGTTTTTCTTTATCTGGACGACATTTTAATTTCTGCTTCTTCTCTTTCTAAGGCGGAGTTGCATGTCTGGAGGGTGTGCCATGTCCTGGAGCATCACGGTTTCCTTGTGAATGTGCCGAAGTCCTCCCTGGTTCCTGCACAGGAATTAACTTTCATTGGGCCTCTGTTCAAGACTCGTTTGGGGATGGTGTTCCTGCCTCCTCCCCGGATTCTGTCCCTGATGTCTGCAGTTCGTTCCCTATTGTTGGGGCATTCTCATCCTGTGAGCCTGTGGTTGAGGGTTCAGGGTCTGATGTCGGCATCTTTGTTGACGGTGCCGTGGGCTCGCCTCCACATGTACCTGGTGGTGTCCCACATTTTGTCGCATTGGGACCCCTGTTCCCTCGATATGGGTGTTTTGGTTCCTATGTCGGAAGCTGTTTGGGTGGTCCTGGATTGGTGGCTGGACGAGGGACATCTCTCCAGGGGCCACCCCTTTCTGATTGTTCCCATCCATGTGGTCACTACCGATGCCAGCCTACTGGGGTGGGGTGCTACCCTGGGGGATTCGATGACTCAGGGGGTTTGGCCTCAGTCGGTGTTGTCGTGTTCCTCCAACTACAAGGAGCTGAAGGCCGTCTTTCTGGGTCTGTTGGATTTCTCGGATCTTGTTCGGGGTCACCATGTGCAGATCCGTACGGACAATCAGGTGGTGATGTCTTATGTGAACCATCAAGCGGGGTGCAGGGTTCGCTCCCTCAGTTGCCTAGCCCGTCAAATTTGTTCTTGGGCGGAGGTGCATCTGGAGTCCCTGTCTGCCATTTACCTGCCTGTCACGGAGAACACTGTGGCGGATTGTCTGAGCCGGGTGTTTCCTTCCATGGGGTCCTTGTCCCTCACGCGGTGGATGTTCAGGTGGTTGCAGGTGATGTTTGGCTGTATGATTGTGGACCTGTTTGCCTCCCAGGACAATGCCCAGATCCGATGCTTTTGCACGATTATGCCTTGCCGGGATGCCTGGAGAGTGGACGCACTTTCGTTCCTTTGGCCGAGGGGTCTGTTGTATGCGTTTCCCCCTGTTCCCCTGCTTCCAGCTGTGTTGCAGAAGATCAAGAGGGAGGGGTCCTTTGTGCTTCTGGTTGCTCCATGTTGGAAGCGTCGCCCTTGGTATCCCCTACTGTTGGAATTGGCTGTGTCTCCGGGGTGGGCCTTGCCGTTCATGCCTTATCCTCTGATGGGTCCTCTTCTTCCTCTGCCTGTGTTCTGTTCCCTGGGTCTGCGGACCTGGCTCTTGAGAGGGATTCTCTGATACGTGAGGGTTGTTCTGTGACTGTGGCTGGGGTCATTCAACAGTCCCGGAGGCCTTCTACGCTTAAATCCTACGCCAAGCATTGGGATAATTTTGCTTCTTGGTGTGTTGGTCGTGGGCTGTCGTTGGATTCTTTGGATCCGGCTCGCATTCTGGATTTTTTAAATTATGGATTTGTGTTGGGCTTGGCCATTTCGACTCTTCGGGCTCAGTGGGCCGCCATTAGGGCTTTTCATGTCCTCCCTTTGGTTTCGATTTCGTCATTGGTTGCTAGACTTTTTAAGTCTCTCTCTTTCCAACGCCCCCGTCCTATCATGTGTCCTCCTCCTTGGGACCTTCCTTTGGTTTTGCGTTCCTTGCAGTTGCCTCCTTTCGAGCCATTGGATTCAGTGGACTTGAGGTTTTTGACGGTCAAGGTGGTTTTTCTTGTGGCAATTGCTTCTGCCAGGCGTATGGGTGAGTTGGGTGCTTTCCTTCGTTCTGCCCCATTTTTGTTGGTTTTGTCGGACCGTGTGGTCTTGCGCCCTCATCCTACGTTTATTCCTAAAGTGGATTCTTATTTTCACCGATCTGCTGAGGTGGTTCTTCCTGTTCTTTGTCCTGATCCTTCCTCGGCTGAGGACTCCCTTTTGCACCTCTTGGATGTTCGTCGTGCCTTATTGATTTATTTGTCTCGCACTTCTTCTTTTTGCAAGGTGGACAACTTCTTTGTGAATTATGGTTTGTTACGTCAAGGCCTGAGACCCTCCCTCTCCACGATCAGTCGTTGGATTAAGGAGACCATTTTGTTGGCGTATGCTTCAGTTTTCTGAGGTTCCCTCCCTTCCTGTTCAGGGTCGTTCCACCCGTTCTGTTGCTGTGTCATGGGCTTCATTCAAAGGGGTGTCTATGGAGGATGTTTGCAGGGCTGCTACTTGGTCATCCCCTCATACCTTCATGTCCCATTACCGCCTTCAGGTTGGGGGTGGGGGTTCTGTTTCCTTTGCCTCTTCTGTTCTTTCTGCGGGGGTTCCTTGAGAGGTTGTACTTTTGATTGCTATGCCTCTGAATATAAATATGTTTTTCGCTGCACTGTTGGTGTGGTCTGTTTTCCTTACATGAAGCTGATTGCTTTGGTATCGGCTCATATGTATTTACTGTGGCGAGGAAGACGGACGAGGAGGTAATGCCCCGGTTACTTACCGGTAATCTTCATTAGTCCTTGTCTTCCTCGCCACAGTATAGTTTCCCTTCCCTCCCGGCCCTGGTGGTGGCTTCATGTCTACGGCTTGGTTTTTCAGGTCGGGTTGGTTTCTCTGTGTCCCTTTATGAGATTGGCTGAAGCCACTGGGGGCTATCTTGGAGGAGGGAGGGGAGACTAGAGCGATGTTTTTTAAACTTGGAGTTCTGTGTGGAGCCGGAGGCTCATATGTAATTACTGTGGCGAGGAAGACAAGGACTCGGAGTAATGAAGATTACCGGTAAGTAACCGGGGCATTAATGCATTCATTTATCTACTCGTTCTTCCATTCATCAAATCATCCACACAAAATAACGCACTCTCAAACCCAACAAGCATGTGCCAGAAAGAGCAATCTTAAAGCAATATTGACTGCCTAGGGACCAGGTGGATCTGCGTGGTGCACATGTGGTGTGCGACCCCTGGAGACCTGACTGCGACAGGGTTTACCGGAGCCTGGGTCCAGGACCCCACCCACACCCAAGGCGCCCTATTGTCGTTGCTGGCTAGAGCTATGACTGGGCTGTGGCGTGCAAACGCATAGAAGCTGACCAACTCATGGCTGCTGGAAACGGAGATACCATTGCTGCAAATAAATAAATGCATGATCGCCATATGTCATATGCCCAATAGGGGACAGAGTTAGGCCTCCCATGTGGTAGGGTATCACTAATTACTGTGGTTTCTCTGTAATTGATCACATTTGCAACACCAAGGATGTTGCCCTCAGTGGCACCTAAAACTCTCTCTTCTGTAATGTTCCCATCTGATTATTTTGCAGTGGATGTGCACTTACAATGTTTACTACTGGGCAGTCCATTACAGCACTGGTGGCTTAACACTCTGTCCAAAGCTTTTACTAGTAGTTGTCATGCTACAAGCACGTGCTCGAGTTTGTAGCAGCCTCCCCAGCAGGTGTACCTGCTAATGACTACGCCATACACAGAGCTTAGTTTAATATGTCTTTATTTATCTGCATGCAATTGCAAACTCGACATTCTAAACCTGTATCCACTTCACTATGCTCTAACATTTATGTAACAGTTCTACGGAGACCATCAGGAGCCAAAAGGGCACCATCATTGCTAAGTATATACAATCATCACTCTCTTCAATGAGTCTTCATGGCGCTCTAATCAAACGTCGTGACTATGTCTTTAGAAACTGGAGACAGGCAGTCGAAGTGCCCATAATCTGCATTGGTGATGTAGGAACAACAGCAGTCAGGGGGTCTTCAATTGTCCTTTCAGACCCAGTTTCTACATTGACATCAGTGCCTGACAAGTGATGAGCCACATGCCGGAAATGCGAGGAATTTTGCGTAATGGACTTCCCAAGATGTTGGGCAGCCACCATGTGTTCTTTGCTGGTCACAACATGAAACGGCTCAGCATCAGATCTCCATTTTCCAAGCGAACCGACTGGCACTCGAGGTCTTCTAGTAAAGGTAACATCTTTTGCATGTCAGCGCTTGTCGACATAGGCCTGCATTTTTCTTTAAGAATTCAAGTCTTTTATACCGGTTTCTTCCTCAGTACTTGCTCTTCTGTTGGTCCATTGAGGTAACATGTTTGTCATGGCTCTCCATAACATCAAGGTTGCAGGGCTTTCACCTATTGTTGAGTGAGGGGTCGAATGGTAAGCTTGAAGAGTAAAATTCAAGACAGTTTTAAGTTCAAGCTTTTCCAATACAGCAAACTGAACAGCTTTCTTGAGAGTACTCGTTAAACATTTGACAAGGCCATTGGCTTGTGGCCAAAGAGGTGTGCTCTTCTGATGCTTCACATTAAGATGACTGAGAAAGTCTATGAATTATCGACTGTTGAAAGGTGGGCAATTGTCATATTTTAAGATAGCTGGAGCACCTCATGTCACAAAGATGCCATTTAATCTCTCAATGACTCTTTCTTGAGTGATAGATGAGAGATGTTCTATTAATGTAAAACATGAGTATTCATCAACAATCACCATCAGGTGATGTCCATTGTCAAGAGGGCTGAAGTTGTTAATGGAAATTCTTTCCCATACGTACTTTGGTAACTCTGACATGTTTAAAGTCTGTTGAGTGGCTTTCTATGAAAGGCAGTTGCTTAGATAACAGGCCTTGAATTCTCTTTCAACTCTCTCATTGAGATGAGGAAACCAGATTCAGACAGCTCGTTTTGTGGCAATGATTCCACTATGTCCTTCATAGGCCACTTCAATTATCTGTTGTAGCAGACTCTCCGGAATAATAATTCTCAAAGCTCTCAGGATAACACGATCTTGCATCATAGATAGTTAATCTTGGACATTTTTAAATTTCTAGTATTCACTGTCAATGGTGAGAAGTCAAGTGTGCCGGTTCCAAGACTGATGTGTAATAATGTCTTTTAGTTTTAACATGGCACTATCTTGACTCATGGCAGTGACAATTTGTTCAATTGAGATGGCAGCTGGTGTGCATGGTTTCACAATGAAATTCACGTAGGCTTCAGCCATCAAGGAAGGTATACAATGGCACTGTAGTTACACTTATGAAAAGTAGTCAGAATGTTTTGAGCTTTCCATGGATGGGGCACCTGTTTGTTGCATTACATTTATTCATAATAGTTCACTGTTGATTTGTAACTAGTTTGCTGTGCCTTTTCCTGATGACAGTAGCATCGATGGGGCTAAATCAAGATTCATGTAGTGGGATAGCGCTTAGGTAGTAAGTATGATGCCTATTACGTCTATGCTCTGATTTGCTGAAATTGTAATTCATTTGCTCACATCATGAGGAATCTGCAGTTTCTGTTATATTCAATGAGAAGAGTTCCCATTTAAATTCTTGAATTTGGGGATGAGCCAGAGACCTTTCTGATGCAACTTGGTATGCTGTCCGATTTCTTTCTGATTTTACTGCTCATTTGGAACTTAGAATATTTTTTATTTTGCCTATTACTCTTTATTGCCTTATTGCTAACTTCCTTCAAGGCAATGACTTCTTTATTAATCTGCCTTTTGTGATTTTGGTATTGTACCTTTAGAATTTCTTTACAATAAATCTTTCTGTATTTTCTAATTCTGTCCTAGAACCCAATTACTGAGCCTGTCCTTCCTTAATTGACAGTTTTTTATATGCTGTTTTGCACCTTATCTTGAGACACATTGTCTCATGAAATTGAGATTGAACCCTGTCCTCAATCCACTCATCTGTGGGCATGTTGCTGAGGTGTATTTTGGGGTGTAAGATTGTACGGGTCCCCACGCCCACATATGCATCACAAGCACGACTTGCTGCTTTTTTACAAAAGCATCGCAACTCCTCTTCATTGTAGGATAGCACACTATCTTCACTAATAGTACAATTGACAATTTCCCCCAATTCATTGTTCCCCAAAATGGTATTGATTTTGAGATAACGGCAACCCAACAGTGGCCAGTCAGTAGTTGAGAAATCAGCTCACAACAAAATCTGTGAGCCACATTTTCCCTTAACCATTATCTCACCCTCCCTATCCAGGTAAATACCCACACAGAGCCAATTGACCACATATACTTTCCACTATAAAACAGAACACATGATCTTTCCCTTATTAAAGTGATTGGTTTTCACAGTCCAGTCCTCTTATCTAGGTAGTGAATCGGAGGGACTTTAGAGATTTGGGACAGCCGTACACAAAGTCCTTTTCTTTCAGGTAGCTAACCTGAAGATGCCACATCTCTTTATAACTATATGTGTTTTCATTAAGCCTGTAGGTTAGCTTTTCCATGCCTAGTAACATCCAGGGCTTGCCCACCCATTCTTGCATAGTTGGAATAATTGTGAGTTTTCATTTAAGTGCTTTAAGTTGTTTTGCTGCCAAAGTAATATTCGTTATCAATCTCCAATCCAAATTTTGCAAGAATCTGATCTCAAGCGATCTGATATTAAGTGTAATGGTCACTGGTTGTAGTGGATATCACACCACCCCTTCATACAGCTGAGGATTTCTTTCCAGAAAATTGCTATTGTTAGTCCAGGGAAGCCCACCATAAATGCAGCATATTTCCCATATGCCCACACCCTGCCAGCAGAGCCCATCTGTTTTACCATATATATATGTTTCAACTTCTCGGGTGTGACATACCAACCCATCATTATGTTACACAACTGTTCTCCATTCTTTACTCTTTTATGGAGAGAGTGTATTGAACCTAAAAGCTTTTGCCATTGGTTAACAGAAATGTTTGTATCCAAAGCAACCTGCCACTTCCTCATATAAACCACTGTTAAATATTGTAAATATTAGATATAAGTCCTTTGGGACCTTCATGAGTTGGGAAGAGTTTATCCAAGGGTGTTAAAGGTCTGGGTGACACTCCTGTATTCTCAGGGTGGAGGGCGTAGTGCTGGAAATATTTCGTAGGTTAGTTTCTTGCAGCTTACACTCCTGTTTACACTGATTAAAGACTTAATAGAGGATGTTGAGAGAGTTAAAACAAGTCCCTCAACATCCTGCAGTATCTTCTGTCCACCCCTCAAAATCCTGCTTTGTAATTCCCTGGATAAATTCCAATTGGGGCCTGCAAATTCAGAAATCGCATTCAGTTTTAATAACATCCAAATTGCCCACAAGTGATGTGTACAGGGAGGGGAAGATAGCTTGGGTTTTCTCATAAACAAATGTCACACTTTTAGAATGTACGTTAAGATTTCTGAGTCAAGTGGTGCTTAGTTTCATATAGTGACCAATCAAATAGAATTCAGAGCGTTGATTTCTGATAATATTCCTTAATGTCCGTGTGAGACGGACTCTGGAGTAACCGAGTGCCTTACCGAAGTATCCTCGGGAGGGAATGTACCAATGCGGGTCACGCCTCACGATCCTGTAAACGGACTACAGCAACCATCACCCTCTGCTGTTTCTCCCCAGGGACACAATGCTGGTATGTACCCGGAAGTGGCGCAGACTGACCCCGGATGTGGTAGGAACGAGCCAATGAAAGGTGTCTTCCTGCAAGGTGTCAGGTTCTGAATCATGGCTCAGCGCGCCTGCCTAATATTGGGACTACGAGTCCCAGAAATCTTAGCGGCAGGGAGGCGGAAACTATAAAGAATCAGTGGACCCGGAGGTCGGGTTGCATTGGATTTATGTTTGTTCCGGTTTTGGTGAGCGGTGCGGATGCCCGTTGAACTAAGGACCCGTGGTGCTTCGCTGTACTAGCGCGAAGACACGGATAACATTGCAGGACCCGTATCGGGGTCGGACATCGTTTTGGTTGGAGAGGCGTGACGGCTGTTGCGCCTGGGAGACGCTGTGGTGCTTCGCTAGGATTGCGTGCGCGAAGACACAGCCCCCAACGAATCTCCTGTGGTAGGGAAGACACGCGTCGGCGGATGCGTGGTGGAAGTCACTGTGGTGCTTCCCTGTACCTAACGCGAAGACACAGGCTTCATCGGAACTTCTGTGACCGCAGTGGAGCGGGTCGGCTGGAGTCCCGTCGAGACACTGTGGTGCTTCCCTGTGCCTAACGCGATGACACAGGCTTCATCGGAACTTCTGTGACCGCAGTGGAGCGGGTCGGCTGGAGTCCCGCCGAGACACTGTGGTGCTTCGCAAGACCTTGCGCGAAGACACAAGCTCCGGTGGGTCCTTTGAACTCAGAGAGAGATTCTCTCGAGGAGGAGTGTTTTGGAACAGAAAGAGGAGAGTGCTCACCATGTACTGAGGAGCCCATTATATGTTGACTCCGGCGTTATTGGGGTAAGGCGAGCAGGTTCTCTTCACCAGGAACCTCCTCGTTATCATTTCTTTTTTTCTTTTTTTGATTTCCGGGCTCTGGTGTATGAACTTCAGATACTCGTGTAGGCTTCTGTGCCATTAACAGAACAGGGGGTGTTTTGCTGTTTGTCTGCTAAGAGATTACAGATTCGTTTATTCCTGACGGTTTCCTTGGTGTCCTCAGAGCGTGTGCCACCGGAAGGTACATGGAACGGTTTACAGAGTAGAAAGTCCTCGAGGAGTGATAGTGGGAATAACGTTGTGTTTATGTTCTCATAGGAACACCCCGGGGGCGTCACGCAGGAGGAGACCGTCAGGCGACAGGGAGATCCTACCCGCGAGTCCTCTTAGCAAGGTAGGAGCACGACAGTATCAGTTGATAGAGGTAGTCAGGTGCCCAGGAGTGGGATTAACGGGCTCTTTCTTTGTTTTCCAGATTGGCAACCCTCCTGGCCGCACCATCCTGGCCATTTACATTTTCCCTCGCCAGACCACCTCTAAGCTTGGGGTGTCTAAGAGAACCTAGCTTGGGGAGGTCTGGAGGTGGACCCATTGAGCATCGCCCGGATCCCAAAGAGCGTGGTGTATCCTGACACAAGGAGTGGGGGCGGAGAGAACTGGCGCGCAGGACGCCGACGAGAGGAGGAAACCGAAAATGGGAGAAGAAGACACGGGACCCGTAGAAGAGGACGCGGGACTCGTGAAAGAAGACGCGGGACCCGAGACTCCAGGAAACCCGGACGTAGAGGAAGATAGCTGGTGAGAGGACTGGTGGTGTCCGGAGGAGCTGGAGAGCGGCCGCAACTCGGGAGAAGAGTTGCGGCGGGGGCCGGTGAGTGACTCTGCTCGAGGGACTTGGGAAGCAGGGAAGCGGGAGGGAGAGTAGAGTGAGGGGCTGGCTTTGTCAAACTGCCCGCTGTTTTCTAGGGTACTACAGTTGTTGGCTTTAGGAAATCACTCGAGTGTTCTCATTTTTGCACGTAACCGGAGCACACACTTCCCTGTCCTAGGCACATAAAGCAATTCAAAACCCCCTCCTTTTTGCCTCCACGTTCCTATCACCGAACCACAACGTTTTTTTCTTAAGTTTGTCACCTGTGCAACCACCTAAGGTGCGGTGAAGGGTAACTTAGACAATAATCCGTTTTTGGCCCTAATTCTCACGGTTCCCTCTGTGATTTCTTTCCTCCCCAATGAGCCTCCGGGGAGACCGCCAAGGCCCTGAGGATAAGGAGAAGCCAACATCACTGCCTACTTCCCCATCTAGCTCATCACCAGAGACATCAGAAGAAGAATCCAACGAGGGAAAATCCACCAAATCCATAGCAACTTCATTTGTTTTCAATAAACCATCATCTTTTAAACCACTACTTCAGCCTCCAAGCCTGTTTATAAAACCCGCACTCCCACAGTCCGGAAGTTCCAGCCCACTAAGTATCTGTTAGCTTTCAGGATTTTCCTTGACACCTCTACTTTCCAACCTGCCCATTTCAAAGTGTCAAAAGCTTTCTGAAGGGCTACTATATCTCTTCTCACCAGAAGCTCCCAAAAAAGGTAAGGCAACCTAGGCAGTCCGTTCTGCTTAACCGGTGCTATTCTGCCCAACCAAGAGATGAATAAGTTGCACCATTATGTAGGCCATTAGTAATGGCATTGAGCAGCAGAAGTCGGTTTGATGTATATAGCAATCAACGTTTAGGCACTATGTATATCCCCAAAAATGTAATATTAGCATAGGCCCAATACAAGTTAGTCACCGCTGAGAGTCTTTCTTTAACCTACCGGGATATGCTCTCACCCAGCTTCTCTGAGTTTTTGAGATTCACTTGAAAACCAGCCAGCTTCTAGTAAGTTTCCAGAATCACTCTGACCCTGAGTGTTGAGTGCGCTGGTTCCACTAGTGTGAGTAGGACATTGTCTGCAAACAGGTGTATTTTATGCCGCTCACCCCTAGAAAGCACTCCCTCTGCATCTGGGTGTTCTCTACTTATGCCTGCAAATGGTTGATTGCCATGAAAATGGGCACCCATTGACCAGCACTTTCTAAGTGGGTTTCTTATAGCTAACAGTATCCACGAAATCATAGTGGAGTCCAGGACTATTGCCTCCAACTACTGGAAAAGAAACACTCACTTGACTTTAACAAAACATCTAGTGAAAGGATAGCCAAGGGGATCCTCCTGAAGTTTGGTTTTTCAATCGAATGTTGTCTGCAGTCTGCCTCTGTGGTATAAAACCTGACTCATCAGTATCTATAAGATAAGGAAGATGTGACTTCAGCTTTCTGGTCAGCACTTTGGTAACAGTTTTTTCTCCAGAATTTAAGAGAGCGGTAGGATGATAAGCCTCACATTTATTAGCAGGTTTGCCTGTCCTATGATGGCGTGATCGTCCAAGAGTGCAGGACAGACTAAAACAGTGTCACTAGACATGTATCCAGCTCAGATTTAAACTGCTTGTAATAGTTACGCCATCCTTTCCCGCTGTGCTATAAGTGCGCCTGCCAGATAGCGCCTTCAAGAATTCTTCCAAAGTGATTAGTTCTTCTTCTATGACCGCTCTGTTTGCTGTGTCACCTTTCTGAGAGACCCCTTCGAGACACATATTGACTACTTCTTCAGGAACTAACTCTTCACGTCAGAGAGCCGCATATTATTCTCTGAAAGCTCTTGATTTGTCTGTATGTTGCTAAGAGTGATTTCTCCATTGGCAGAAGATTGATCTGGTCTTTCAGTTAGGTCGTCTTTTCTTTGCATGGCCCTCAGGGAGCCCATAAGCCTATGTTGCTCATTTGAAGTTTTCACTTCTATTTCTAAAAGTTGTTTTGAGTTAAACATATTTTCACCCTTTCTACTATACAATGACCTTGTACGCTGTCTTTAATTAGGGCCAAATTACATTTCCATCCAGTATTTTCACTGAGATCTCAATGATGATTCTCTTCCCAAATCAGGAATGCCTGATTCAAGATGCTATTCATGATAGAGGTTGTTGCATCCACTGTGCTTGGGTACCCCACATTAGGCATATCTGTGAATAGGATCTAAGGACATGTAGAAGAGAGTGAATTCCTTCTCATTCAAGTGTTTAGTTCTCTATAGATCAGGGGTCTCCAACCACCCCGAGCTACTGCTCATTGTATAGATTAACTAAAGGTACATAAAGGCGAAGTGACAAATGCTGAACACCCTTGCTCCTGCAGTTAATGCCATTCCATTAATGCCACATGAGCAGAATCATGGCAGGTTTATCTGTGGGTTTCGAAAGACCAGTTTTTCTCTTTACCCTTATTTGTGAATTACCTCTGATAGGTGAGTTTGGGGTTTGTGTTTTCTATTTCATGGAATACATAGGATGACATTGCTCTATTTACTTTATAAGAGAAAAAGTCCCCTTATTTTGCGAATTGCCCTAAAGTCCATTGGCTGACATTGAGAAACTGGTCTGTCTTGGTGGTAGGCACAGTACAAGGAATAGTAGCAAGGCCAGTCCTAGAATTTTCAGGACCCTAAGTGTAGAAGCCAAAGTACTCACCAACATGCACAGATTCGCACACAACTACATCAGAAATTAGCTTTTTAGGTCTCGTCCTTTACCATTCCGAAGGAATGGGAAATGGCGAGAATTCAAGTGCTCGAACTGATTGTCAAACCACCGCATTTTTTAGTGGCGTTTTCTTCGAGTGCACGTGGCCACAGGCACGCGCTTTTGGCCCATACACTTTCATGGCCATCTGTTCCTCAATGTCCCTCCCACCCTTCGTTTGATCTTGCCGCGAGTTCAGGCTAATGGCCCTCCTCCCTCCCCCAGCACAGAGCGCGCATCACGGCCGCACAGCACATCAAAGGGCTTCTCCCAGCGTGTGCTGTGCGGCTTCTCCTCCCCTAATTATGTGGCCGGCCGTACTTGTGTTTCCCGGCCGCTTCCCGGCCGCTCTTGTATTTAATTAGCAGCAGCAGCATTTCTCCTGCGCCAGGCCACATCAAAGGCTCTGTGGCACTTTCACCCACACAGCAACACTTACAGACACGCAACTCCACTCACACCCACGCAAGCCCACTATCATCCACGCAACACCACACTCACCCACGCAACGCCACTCACCCAAGCAACACCACTCACACACGCAACACAACTCATCCACGCAACCCCACTCATCCACGCAACCCCACTCATCCACGCAACCCCACTCATCCACGCAACCCCACTCATCCACGCAACGCCACTCACACATGCAACGCCACTCACACACGCAACGCCACTCACACACGCAACGCCACTCACACATGCAACGCCACTCACACACGCAACGCCACTCACACACGCAACGCCACTCACACACGCAACGCCACTCACTCACACACGCAACGCCACTCACTCACACACGCAACGCCACTCACACATTGTGGGTGCAGATTGTGGGTGCAGATTGTGGGTGCAGATTGTGGGTGCAGATTGTGGGTGCAGATTCAGGGTGCAGATTCAGGGTGCAGATTCAGGGTGCAGATTGTGGGTGCAGATTGTGGGTGCAGATTGTGGGTGCAGATTCAGATTGCAGATTCAGATTGCAGATTGTGGGTGCAGATTCAGATTGCAGATTCAGATTGCAGATTGTGGGTGCAGATTGTGGGTGCAGATTGTGGGTGCAGATTGTGGGTGCAGATTCAGAGTGCAGATTCAGAGTGCAGATTGTGGGTGCAGATTCAGAGTGCAGATTGTGGGTGCAGATTGTGGGTGCAGATTGTGGGTGCAGATTCAGAGTGCAGATTGTGGGTGCAAATTCAGAGTGCAGATTGTGGGTGCAGATTCAGAGTGCAGATTGTGGGTGCAGATTGTGGGTGCAGATTCAGAGTGCAGATTCAGATTGCAGATTCAGAGAAAACTCAGCAGCACCACCACCATTGCAATGCAATAGGTCTCGTTTTAACGCAAATTTGAGCTATAGGCCTTGTAAATGACAAAGCCTTTTATTTATGTTCCAAAAACCAGAACGCAAAAATAAAGGGCATTATCATTTACAATGCTAATAGTTCAGACTCGCGTTATTGCGCGACCTATTGCATTTCCAATGCTTGTTAACATATACTTCCAACCGGTAATAAGGCCATTAGCAATAGATACATGCAGACTAGGTACCCCTCAACAAGCAAACATATGTCTGCAACCATCCCCTTCCCTACAGGTATACTCTGTGAGGCAATGATGAAACCCAAATAATGAACAAAGACTGGTACAGGAAGTTGAGTACTTTTAAAGAAAGGGGAGAATAAAAAAGTAGAGAAAGAAAAAATGAAAAGACTGTGAATGGCGAGAAATGATTCAAGGAAAGAAGGAAGGAAGGAATGAAAAGAAGGTAGGAAGTGAGGGTGAACGAAGGAGCAGCAGAAGGAGATGACTGAAGGGGAGAACGAAAGGGGCAGAATGAGAGGAATGAAATAGAAAACAGGATGAGTACAGGGAAAGACAGTAGAGAAAGAAAGGCAAGGGGCATCAAGATAGAAGCAACAGAGGAAGCAAAGAGAAAAGGAACAGAAAAAGGAATGAGGAAGAGAATTAAAGGAAAGAGGGAACAAAGAAGTGAAGGAAATAAGGAATAAAGGAAAGGAAACAATGAGAGGAAGGAAGAAAGCGGAGAGGTGGATAAGGAATGTAAACAAGGAAAGAAGTGGAGGAATGGAAAGAAGAAATGAAGCTGAGAAGTGGAAAATGCAACAAAGTCCAAACCATGAAAGAGTATTGAAATTAAGAATCAAACACAGAAGGCAAAAAAAGCATTAATTAATCAGTCATCTTAAAAAAGTCTGATCGCAAACAAATGTTAAATAATTCGCAGTAGAAAAGTAAACCCTAATCTAATTAATGACAAGAACTGAAGACGGTCCAGCAAAAGGCAAATGAGAACCAAGGTCCATTTGTCATGAGGTCTGCTCACGAGACAAGAGAGAGAATACATGAAAAATATCTTAAAGTGAATAAGGCTATTAAGTATGGAATTTCAGATAGGGAAACTGTGCAGCCACTGTAGTCTGACAGAGAAAATTACATATTGCAACAAATGAGAACACATCAGACACATTATATTTAATATTGACATTTGCCCTAAATCTAATCAATACACTGTACTATGCCTTACACAGAAAACAATGCCCCAGTAAAATATAAACAGCACCTGCGTTCGGCAAGGAAGTGACCTTAAATTGTATAGAGTTGTAAAATCCATCCTGTCCAAGAACATCAAGCAGGAAAATATTACATTTTATCAATGTTACAATGCAAGCAGTCCCTTGAGCTAGCTGAATTCATACAGTTATTATGAAGCCTGAAGGTCATATCTGAGCTCTGCGGTGCACAGCCTGGGAGGAAGAGAGAGGAGGGGTGAGGTTGCCAAGCACTGGAGCTGCACACATTAATACGGGCCACCTGTAAACTCCAGAAGGCCTAAAGCCTCACTCTGGTCAGACTAACTGGACTTCAGTATATTCAACACATTGTAAGCAGTGCAGTGAAACTCTAGTATTAATTAGTGTGCAAAATATTTAGTTGTGAATCCACATTCACACCAGCATGGGCAATGACTCCCAACTGACCACAGAGGACAGGCTGGCATGAGCAGGGGCAGCTAGCTGACCAGAAAGGGCAGGCTGGCAGGGGCAGCTCGCTGACGACATAGGGCAGGCAGGAAGGGCAAGGGCATGCAGACAGTGTACAGAGGGCAGACGAGACAGGGGATGTGGCAGCATGCTGACCAAAGAAGGCAGGCTGTCATGGCCTGGGGCAGTACAATGGACCAGGTGGGCAGGAGGGAGGGAGCAGGGGCATGCACGTGGAGACTAGAGGACATGGAAGGGGAAGGGGCACCAATCTGACAATGGAGGACTGGCCAGCATTGGCAGGAGCTGCAGAACAGACCACAGGGCCGGAGGGAGTGGACAGGGGCTTTAACATGGAGAACAGTAGGCATATGGGATGGGGCAGGAGCAGAAAGCTGAGTTCATACGTTAGGCAAGAGGGGCACGCAAACGGAGAATGGGGCACATGGGAGTGGGGCAGGGGCAGTGGTAGTAGAAAGCAAGTTGACCACTACTGCCAGGCTGGGATGGGTAGATGCAGCAGCTGAGTATGGTGGGCAGAGGGGATGTGTCAGGAGCAGCAATCTGACAGTTCAGGGCAGGGCAGGCTGGTTTGGTCAGCAACAGCACAACATAGAGAGTGGAGGCTAAAGGGAGAGAGCAGGGGCATCATGATATCACAGAGGAGAGGCCAGCATGGGCAGTGGTAGCAAGCTTTTCACAGATAATACGCAAGAGGGTGCAGGAGCATGACAATAAAGAATGGAGGGCAGGGGGAGGGAGGCAGGGGTAGCAAGCTAAACATGGATGGCAAGTGGTAGGGGCAGGGGAAGCACAAGGAACCACGGAGGGCAGGAAGGAGATGACCAAGATAAACATATGGAGAGCGGAAGGCAATGGGGTTAGGTGAATGGCAGGGGCAGCATGTTGACAGCACAGGATTGGTCAGCAATGGCAGCACAATGGACCATGGAGGGCAAGAAGGAGGGGGCGGGCACATATACAGAGCATGTGGGGCAAGTGGGAGGGGCTGATGCAGCAAGCTGACCTAAGAGGGCAAGCTGGCATGAACAGGGACAGCAAGGTGGGAGGAGCAGGGGCATGCAGATGGAGAACAGAGGGATGGTAGGAGGGGTGCAGGGGCAAACGCCTAACTATTTAGGGCACTAGTTATACCCTTGCATATTGCATAACTTATAGCATTTGAACTCATAGCATTCATAACAGCACCTATGACACCTGAAACGACATCATTTTTGAGAACACAGTGCATGGTGGAGTGGTGAGTTATAGTTAAAATAGTGTGGCAAGTGAGGTGCCAAGACTATGTACGGAAGGGTACGACTTATAATAATTTGAAGGTGGTGCTAAATTTAAGTTCTAACTATGACTTACAGTAAATTGAAAGTGGTGTGTAATTGATAAATGTTAGTTATAACTATAACTTTAGAATTTCTATTGATTGTGTAGTTTAAGGTGGGTTTGAATACAAAGAAAAAAGAACGTTTTCCTAACTACAACCTATCCTTAACCTTTGTTTTTTTCATGGAATGTCAGTGTTTTTAATCTTGTGATAAATTTGTTTTAATCATACAATTTACTTTTGTCCAATGGAGTGTCATTAAGTGGTGTGTGGTATGGTAGAGTGGAGCATAGTGTTGTAAAGAGCATTTGGACAAAATATTGGAAACACAAGCATCGTGGAACAGAATATCTTGTAAAATATATTGAGGGCAAGAATATCGAGTATGATATTTTCTTTGGGTAAGTAAAGCTTTAATATATATATCTCCACATATATGTACCTGACTATATATAGATATTCAAGGTACGTAGATCTGGAGTTTAGAATAGTAAATTTATACTTACCTATTTGCACTTGCCGTCTCGATATTCGTGTCCTCTATATTTTTGTCATGATATTCTGTCCATACGATATATGTGTTTCCGATATTCTGGGACTGATCCGTTGTAAAGTGCACTGTTGTTCAGTATAGTGTCTTAGAGTGGAGAAGACTGAAGTGGACTAGAGTGAAATGTGGTACACTGGAGTGGCGTAGACGGGAATGGCATAGAGCGGAGTGGCGTACAGAGGAATAGTGTAGAGCGGCATACAGTGGAGTGGCATAGAGTTGAGTGGTTTCAAGTGAGATAGCGTTGAGTGGAGTGTGGTCCAGTGGAGTGCGTACAGTGGAATAGTGTGAAGTGGACTGGAGTACAGTGGAGGGGTGGAGAGTTGGGTGCCATAGACTGGAGTGTTATACAGTGTAGCGGCATACAGTGGAATAGCATATACTATATTGACGTACAGTGCAGTGTCATAGAGTGGAGTGGGGTGTGGTAGATTGGAGTGGCGTACATTGGCATAGTGTAAAGTGGAATGGTTTAGAGTGGACTGGGATAGAGTGGAGTGAGATACATGGTAGTGGCGTAAAGTCAAATATCGAAGAGTAAACTGGTGTAGAGTGGAGTGCGTAGATTGGAGTGGTTTACAGTGGAATAGCACACAATGGAGTGGGGTAGAGTGGAGAGGTGTGCAGTGGAATAGCACAGAGTACCGTAGACTACAGTGGAGTAGCATAGAATGGAGTGACATAGCATATACTGTGGAGTGGAAAAATGTTGAGTTTAGTGGCGTTCAGTCTAGAGCGTAGTGATATACAATGGAGTGCGTGTAGTGTAGTGGAGTGGCATAGAATGTAGTGTTGTACAATGTAATAGTATCCACTGGATTGCGCGAGAGTGGAGGGACGTATACTGCAGTGTGGTACAGTGGAGTCGCGTAGAGTGAACTGGCATAGAGTGGAACAGCACAGAGTGCAGTGGTGTATACTGAAGTGGTGCTGAGTGGAATGGCATAGAGTAGAATAGCATAGAGTGTAATATTGTAGAGTGGAGTTGCGTACAGTGGGATAGAGTGCAGTGGAGCAGCTTACAGTGAAGTGGCATAGACTGGAGTGTGATAGAATAGAGTGGCATACAGCATAATAGTAGAGAGTGGAGTGGCGTAGAGTGAAGTAGAGTGGAGTGACGTACAGTGGATTAGGGTACAGTGTGGTTGCATATAGTGGGGTAACGTAAAGTGGGGTGGCATTGAGTGGAATAGCGTACAGTGGAGTGGCGTACAGTGGACTGGCATAGAGTAGAGCGGCATACAGTGGTGTGTTTTAATTGAAACAGACGTTGTGTCAAAGTGTGTGAAATGATGTAAATGTTACGAGGCAAGAATATACATTATGAGCAGGGCCACTGGAATTATGTGGAAGGAGAGGGACAAACTATGTGGCAGGATTGAGTAAATTATATGTCAAGAAAAGGCAAATCATGCAGCATAATGCGGCATATTTTAAAATAATATTACTTCATTATTTCATCATTTTTAAACTTGGTAACACTGTATGGGCATCGGTTCCATTATGTCTGCTAAAGTGGCAATAGGTAGGGGAAAAATACCAAACCAAATAATTACCTATGTCTGAAGGCGTACGACAGAACACCGTCAAACTGTACCTAAAAATAACAGGGCTGCCTTTATTTTGTAATGGCAGTCATTAGCCGATCACCTAATAACTTTTCAATGGTATGGCACGCAGTACTACTGTAAAATACCACAAAATACAGTGACAACAGATATCAACAAGTTAAAATGCCTTTTAACTTAAAAAACACTTAGGGGTCTATTATAATGGCAAATGGATCATCCGTATGGCGGTGGCGATCCGCCCGCCATTGTCTACCGCCCGCCTCCCATTTCCCCCGCCATATTACGATGGCGGGGGGACCCCGGTGAACGGAAAGACCGTCAGCCAGTTTTGGATATGGTGGCGGTGTCTGCAAGACACCACCACCAGATTACCATACAGGCGAAGTAGTGCCTTTCCATGGCACCATGGAAAGGTATGCGGTTTTAGGGGGGTGGGGGAGCACATGGGGGGTACCTATGGTACCGCCAGCCTGGCGAGGGCAATCCACCCGCCATCCTAATGGGCCCCTAAAAGTCCATTTTTATTGCTTTTATGTCATTGGTTGTTGTCGTTTTAATGTCCATTTCCTTAGTTGTATTTATACTCTTGATTGAGGTGTAGATTGTAAGACCTCCTTTTAAATGTCCGAATTTGGCACTTCTAGCTACTGTGAGATGGTACGATTTATAGCCTTATAGTTGATATGGTTGGGCTAGCCAGGTTTCTTGTAAAAGGATGAGGTCACATTTTTGAAAGTACAACCAGATCTGTATGTCCGTGATTTTATTTCCAAGTCCATTTATGTTCCAAGAGCATAATCGTAACTGAGAAGTTGCTGTTGCAGGTTGTTTCATTCCTTGTCAGGTGTTCTTAGTCCATGAGTTGATTGTTCTTGCTATCCAGGTCCACTCGTTTGATCTGGTACTTCCCCTTGGTTGCCGATGGCTCCAGGCTTTAGTCTCTGTTTGCGAAACAAAGGTGCTTCATGCCCCTTTGAGCATAGATTGAGTCTTCCTTGTGTTCTGCATGTTTATGGGCCTGCAGCCTTCCTTCTCTTGTTGATTTTGGAGCAGAGGCTTTTAGATAGGATTTTAATCAAATCCCCCAGGCATTTAGTTGACTTTCCGCATTCATGATTTTCTTCACTGTTTCTTGTGTGTCTTTGTTTCCTCTTGGTCTGACAGATGTTTGAGATCCTTGAACTCTATAGACACCAGATCTCTTGAGCCTATACTTGCCAAGGTGCTGATGGATGTTAGTAATCGCAGAATATTCCTTCTGTTCAAGATGTCGCCCCGGCCTTTTGACTTATAATCAGGGATGAGCAAGATGATACAAGTCCTAGGCTCCTCCTGGCAATGGCTGCTTGGGATGGTTGCTAAAGCTGGCAATTCGTTCTGATTAAAAGGGATTCTTTCTGTAGAAGTTGAAGGCACTTCAGTCCTTAGAGTGTTTGAGCTGCAATCGATGACCCCATTTTGGTCCCACTCCGTTTGTCCAGGGGTGCGGTTAGCCTGGCAGTCTTTCCTAATTTTCCCGCTGAGATCTATGCCCTCAGCATATATTAAGGTCAGCTGGTTAGAGGACAATTCTATAGCCTGTGAGGTTATGCTCGAGTCAACCTCTGTGCTGAGCTTTTGCCTGTGGGGGTCTCAGTGCCCGCTTAAAAATATGGCATTATGTTGCTATTCTCGTTCCTTCCTTTCCTCCTCTCTTTCCGGCGATATTTTGTTTCATGCAGTTTTTTACTCACTTCTTCTTCTCCATCAGGCTGTCTTGGCAGACTGTGTCAACTGCTGACTGCTAGTTCAATTGCCTGTTGCTGTAGGCCACCAGTGGACTCTGCTTCTACATGCCCTGAACTTGCTTCAGGGTGGTCTTTGAAACTATGTTCAGGGCTTGTGCCCACTCCTGCACTATAGGCTATTTCGCTGGTATGTTCAGATAACTTGCTACTCCTCCCAAGGGTAGTTGGATCCGGCATCCCTTTGCTTTTAAGGGGCTCGTTGAAAGGTTCTAGCTCCTGGTGCGGTTAAGACGTTGCCCCTGTGATGTTAAAGGTTGATGCCATGCTGTTCTTTTCTTGGTTGGCATGGTGTTCCGTTCTTGCATTGTTTGTTGCTTTTTTTATGTTGGAGAGGAGTTACCCCATGAGAGATGGTAGTGTTGAAAGTTTGGCGAAAATAGGAAGTGCAGCGTGGCTGGATTAATTGTGTTTCTGCTTCGGCCCTCTTGGTCATGCTACTCATGTCAGATAGTTTGCTGTCAATGTTTAGAGACATGTATTGCCAAGAAATTGAGAAGAGATAATTCCATTTTGTCTGAATGGTACTGCATTGCTTTTATTGAGAGTTGCAAAGTGTTTAGTAGAGACTATCATTATGTTTCTGTTCCTGATGGCATTTCCTCTGTATCCCTGTCTCGATGGGTTTTGTTACTATCCTCCTGAGGTATGGGGAGTATGAGGCTTCCAGGATTTCCTTTTCTACCGTTGCGATGTATGATATGTTACTTGTTTCAGCTTTTGCAGTTTCCACTGGTTCAATGTCTGTCTGCTCTGTGCCGCAGTCAGTTATGTCATGATGATTCGCTGCCTGAAATTCTGTTAGGTTCAGGGCCAAGACCCTAGGAGTGATTACTGCCCCTTCCTCTTTCTTATCCAGTCGTTCTTTTGCCTTGTTGTCAATCTGTGTTTTGTCAGGGGAGTCAGAGCTGATAAGCAAGCAAGGTCCTTCGCAATTGGCTGATAAGTAGCTGCTTGGTTGCAGCTGTTGTAGCAGATGTTATTATAGGCATTTGAGGCTTGAGTTCCAGGGACAAATTGGACTTTGAGTTCAAGTTGGGCAGGATTATAATGTTTGGTTCAAGCGGAGCCTCTGGGGCCTCCCGCTGGATAGGGGGTGTTGTGCCTTTGTAGTCAGTGCTTGGTGTGAGAATGAGTATGTCTGTGTTGCCCATTGCCTGATCACGACTTCCCCTTTTGTGTGCTGTAATTCCATTTTGGCCTCCTGTGTCTCGTGCTTCTTGATCTATATTTGAATCCCTATTATTTGCCGGAATTAGGGTAGCAGCTACTGCTTCTGTTTGAGCTCTGACCTCTGGGTGCAGAGGAGAGGGGAGACCCCTGAGCTCTTTGATGCTTGAGCTCAGTACTGCCCCTGCGTCCTTCACAAATGAGAATTTTGTGTAAATCTTTGGTTGGTAGCCAGGTCTTGTTGTTTTGATGGGCGAGATGCTGTCTATCGCTACTAAGACCATGTGATCCAATGTGTCGTGCACTTCTGGCGTGCCATAGCCCATAGAGGTTCGCTCAGCCCTGTGCACTTCCTTTTCCTTTTACTAGTCATAGAAGTGGCTCTACGCCTTTCCTCCAGACCTCTTGATCCGCCTGAAAGTTTGGAGGGTTTGGAAAATGCACCCTTCTAATAAAATAGGGTGAATGGGCAAGCAGTTGATCGTCTAGCTTCTTGCTCACTCCTTATTCAATACAGAGTGCATGGAGTATTCGGGGTAGCAGTGAGTCTGTGTTCCTTTATTTGCCCTGGTGCTGGTACTTGTACCAATGCCTGAGTAAAGCTGTGCAGCATAGTTTGGGAGGGAGAAGAGGAGCACAATTCAGGAGGTGGAGGGGAGAGCACCTCTACCTTGAAGTGAGTACTCCGGCCAGGTGCGGTTGCCTGTGTCTGTATGGCTGTCAGGCTATGGCTATGGCTGTACAGCTGTGTGGCTGTGCAGCTGTGCAGCAGTGTAGCGTGATGCAGGGGAGACAGACACTGAGGCAGAGGCAATAATCAGGGAACTAGGGGCAAGGAACAGGGAGCAGGGACTAAGAATGATTGAATCAGGCGTCCGCCTAGAGCCCCCCTCTAGCTCTCAACTGCACCCCCTGGCTCCTCCTGCAGTATCCTCTGAGGTGATCCACCAGTCCACCAACACCTCTATCCCTCTGGCCTTCTATGCCTCTCACCTCACCTCTGCTTCTATCTGGGGGTTTTGCTCAGCCTCCTTCTTTCTTCCTTCTCCTTCTCTGCAGTGAAATCCTGGCCCCCCTTCCTCGCTTTCCTCCACCATCTTGTCGCAGCGGAAGGTGCATGTTGCAGGTTTCAGGGTTCTTCCTTATTTTCCTCCGCCACCGTTGCAGCACGTTTCCCACCAGCGGTCAGTGGTCAGTATTTGGAGCAGTTAGATGCTGATGGTGATGGTACAGGTGATGCTGGCGCTAGCTGGAGTGGATTAGCAGATAGATACATAATTTATTGTACCATTAATAAAAACCTTTGCAAAAACAAAAGCACCAAATACAATTTTTGTATAGTAAAATATCATAAAATATTCCATCAGAGCCCTAGAAAGGTTAGTTAAGCCTTCAATAATGCAGAAATGCAATCCTTGATGTAGATTAAGGCTCTATGAAAATTGTCTTGGAGAACAATGGATAATGCAATAAAATTAGCCAGTAGCCTCGAGAGGGGAGGGAGTAGAGACTCTGGGGCAGGACAGGGTAACAATGTTGAACCATTGCCAATAGCACCTTGCATTGATCAATATTGATTCGTTCGATATAAACCTGAATTGGCTCTTGGAAGCACCATCTGGCAGGTTGAAGCCAACCACAAAGCGTTTCTTTATTTCTTGGCGCCAAGGTCAGTGTGTGCAATCAAGCGAAGAGGAGCAGCAACCAGATGGCCCAGTCACTTCAAGGGATGGATTCCACATGGCGCTTGTGTTTTTAGACAAATGGGTGAAAAGTACTTAGTACAAAATGTGACGTGATTGTAGACGTTGATGGATCTCAAAAGAGATTCAGATAAGTTGTGGCCTGAGGGAGCTCAAGCTGGTGGATACAGTCTATGCATGAGTGGCAGCAGCCATAGTAACCAAAGTAGCCGTCAGAAGTTTGATAATAGCTGTAAAGTTT
Organism: Lissotriton helveticus; assembly: GCF_964261635.1. Lineage (NCBI taxonomy): Eukaryota > Metazoa > Chordata > Amphibia > Caudata > Salamandridae > Lissotriton > Lissotriton helveticus. The sequence goes on from NC_136061.1 coordinate 1,545,053,546, forward strand.
TGGCGCAGGATTTAGGGCCCTGCTCCTGGTCATCTGTGGTGCAGGCCGACCCCAATTTCGATGCAGCCACCTGAAGGAATTTGATTGTTTTGATATTTAAAATAATGTTCCCTGGGTTCAGGCAGGCGATTACAGCTTGGCAGCAGGTGTGTGTTCCCTTTCACGGTAGCCACTGTAATTTTTTTAAATGCTGATTGTGGTAGGTGTTTTTCCCAGGATTCAGTAAGCAAGAGGACTTTTGGTTTGCTTTGAAGATGGCACTTCTATGAGGCACCTACGCTGTCTATGTCTCGCCAAAGTAGACTGTTCATGGTGTCTGGCGAGGCTAGTCTAAGGGCCTGAATATGACTCTGGCTGTTCTCGAACCGCTGTCGCCTTTTGGAAATCTGACCGCATGCTGCCCGGATTACAAGCAGCAAAAGACACACAATTGATGGACGGAGGGCAGAACCAATCAAAAAATTCACCCTCCATCAAGAGATCTCGGTTAAATCCATCATTCTTTTGCTCACCATGCCACCACAGTTTAGACCTGGCCATATGCAAATCAATCTTGACCCTGTGCCTCATGCGAACAGTCCAGCCCAAACTGCTAAGCCACGTCCTCCCTGGACCGTAAACAAGCATCCAAGGACCGGATTTGGGGTTTCACCCCTCATCAGCCAGGATAGCTGGAATCCAGTTGCACATGGAGCCTGGAACCCACGTCTGGGCATACCCGGCACACTTAAGGTGAGGAAGCATTAGACACACAATTGATGTATGGAATGCAGAACAAATCAAAACATTCACCCACAGTCAAGAGATCGGGGTTAAATCAATAATTATTTTGCTCACCATGCCAGCCCAGTTTAGAACTGGCCATATGCAAATCAGTCTTGACCCTGTGCCTCATGGGAACAGTCAAGCCCGAACTCCGAAGCATGGTCCTCCCTGGATTACAAGCAGGGCGGCAAGACCGCCTAATGACCACCCTCACTGCCATCATTTGGGCTCCTGCACTGGAATAAATAGCAGTGGGCCATAAAGGTGGTGCTGCAAGTTCCTCCGCTGACCAGATTACGAACTCCCTTTCAGTCGACCTTTCCCTGGCAGGGATACGGCCATGCATGGGTCAGCAGAAAGGCAGTATAGGTACCCCAAAAGTGGGTGGAGAATGATTGTGCCAGTGTGTACTGGCACAGTAACACAGTAACATATGTAATGCTCTCCCACACCTTTGGTTCGGGTGAGCTCTATTCCCAACAGCACTTCTCGGCTGAAAACAAACAGACAACTAGCAGGTATCGCATTGTGGGCGTGTCCAGTAGTCAGCAGTCTGGCCAGCATTGTATACTTGCTCATGGCAACAGTCATATACTCTGCCGCGGTAAGACCGCCAGCCCCACGGGATAGTTGAAATGTGGTAGGTGGGGAGGCAGCCTGCTCAGCGTAGTACTCAGTCCCACTGCTGTGGTGCGACAGTAGTACCACCGCCAAGCTCATAATTGGGCCCTAAGCCTGTGGCAGAAAATTAAAAAGACACTGGTTCTGGCCCATGATTGCTTTGTTAGGTTAAATTCAAGCCTGATTTGCGTAGGTGATGCTCGCTTTAGCAGACTCAGAGCTGCTTTATAGATCTTAGTAGAGTGTATTACCGTAAAGTGGAGTAGCATACAGTGGAAAAGCATACAGTGGAATACTGTACAGTGGAGCGTAGAAGAGTGGAGTGTTATAGAGTGGAATAGCGCAGAGAGGAGTGGTGTACAGTGGAGTAGCGTAGAGGGAGTTAGGGTACAGTGGATTAGCATAGAGTGGGGTGTCATACATTGAAGTGGCATAGTGTAGAGTAGACGAAACTGTTTTAAAATGCAGGTGGCGTCTCATACAGTGCAGTGGGGTGCTGTGTCGTATAGTGTTGGAAATGGTTGTGTTGGAAATGGTTGTGAAGTGGAGTAGAGTGTTGCACAACAAAGGCTAGTAGAGTGACATAGAGTGTAGTGGAGTTTTGCAGAGTGGAGTAGCATGTAGTGGAGCGGCATGAAGTGGAATAGTGCACAGTGGAGTAGCATAGACTGGAGTGGCATAGAGTATAATAGCGTATAGTGTAGTAGTGTACAGTGGAGTGTATAAAGTGCAATAGAGTATAGAGTAGTAGGTTACAGTGGAGTGGCGTACAGTTGAGTGGTGTAGACTGGAGTGGGGTAGAGTGTAATAGCATACATTGAAATGGCGTACAGTGGAGTGGGGTGGAGTTGAATACCAAACAGTAGAGGACCAAAGATTGAAGTTGTGTACAGTATAATATAGTAGAGTGGAGTGGCGTACAGTGGAATAGCGCAGAGTGGAGTGGCATAAAGTAGAATAGCGTAGAGTGGAATAGTGTAGGGTGGAATAGCAGAGTGTCGTACAATGGAGTGGGGTAGAGTGGTACCCAGTGGAGTGGCATAGAGTAAAATAGCATATAGTGGAGTGGCATACAATGGTGTACAGTGAAGTGGTGTAGACTGGAGTGGGGTACAGTGTACCAGCATACAGTGGAGTGGTTGACAGTGGAGTGGCGTCCAATGGAATAGTGTTAAATGGAGTGGCGTAGAGTGGAGTAGCATACACTGGAGTGGCACAGAGAGGAGTAGCATATAGTGTAGTGGCATACAGTGAAATAGCATGCAGTTAGGTGTTGTACAGTGGAGTGGCATTCAGTGGAATAGCATAGAGTGGATTGACATATAGTGGAATGGCGTTGAGTGGAATAGCATATAGTGGAGTAGTGTCGAATGGAGTGGAGTGCACAAAGAGTGATGTAGACTTGAGTGGTGTAGAATGAAGGTATATGCAAGTGTAAGAACATAGGGGCCCATTAGGAACACGGGCGGATCACCACCGCCCGCATGGCGGTGGTGATCCGCCCATGATCCGACCCCGCCCGCCACCCAATTGCCCCCGCCACCCATTTCCCCCCGCCATATTACTATGTTGACCGGGTGGAAAAGCGGCGGACGGTCTTTCAGTCCGCCGCTTTTCCACCCAGTCAACGAGTTGACCGGGTAGAAAAGGGTTTAATATGGTGGCGGTGTCTGTTAGACACCGCCAGCCATATTAACATGGGTGCGGAAAGATGCGTTTCCGTGGCGGCAAAGGCATGCAAAAATAGACTGCGGGGGCGGGCCCCCAGGTACTCCGGGGAGTGGGGGGTGCACTGCAGTTCCATGCACAACATGGCAGGCTCCGCACGGGGCCTGCCATGTTGTGCATGGAAGTGCACAACAGGCCTTCATGGCATTGTGGCGGGCGGTGCTGAGTGCACCGCCCGCCACAATGACAGGAATGCAGGATGCGCCCGCCACTGTGGCGGGCGCATCCTAATTGCCCCCTCAGGACCCCTGGCTGTTATGGCGGGTGGTCCCATTTCCCGATAGGGTGGCGGGCGGAAAAAGTCCATCCGCCATCCTAATGTCCCCCATAGTGTGTAGTGGCATACAGTAGAGTTGTGTGCCGTGTAATAAAATAAAGTAGATGTACGTAGAGTGGAAAGGCAAATAGTGTAAGCATTGCATTGCCTATGTAACACCCTGAGAGACGCAAGGGTACCACAATCCAATACAGCTAGACCTTGGTTATATTTTGGGCCTTAGTATACAGTTATAAAATTGCAGATTTAGATGTCATCAATGATGTCACTGACCATGTCATGAGTGATGTAATATGTGAGGTCATAAGCAGTGCACTGTGGGGCGTAAGCTATAGTTAGCACAGGCAACTGTAACTGCTGAATTTCACTGGTTTTGTACGAGTCAAATCTGAGCCTAACTATAACATCCCTGTAGCTTTTGTATTTGCTAACTATCACAACCCTGAAACCTTTTGTTTTTTAAGTGAGTTTCTAAGGGTTTTCAAAATCATTTTCATAACTATAACCCCCCTGTAACCTTTGGTTTTTAAGTGAATTTCTATAGTTTTTTCATTAGTAGACATGTTTGCAGCTTAGTGAACAAAGGGGGCGGGGCCTCCGACCAGCTTTCAGGAATCCTGCTGTCTCTGACTCACTGGAGGTAACAGGAGGGCTTCTGGGCCCCCAAGAACCCTCAGCATCCAAGAGGATTTCATCCCCCAACCAGCAGTGTGCCGAGAGGCAAGTTTGCAGAGTGGTGGAAAAGGGGGCGCGGCCTCTGAACACCTCTCAGCAATTACAGTGTGTGGAACTTACTGGAGGTAATAGGAGGGGCTGTTCACCACCAAGAAACCTCAGCATCTAAGGGGACTTTATCCCCAACCATTAGTGCGCCGAGAGACGTGTTTGTAGAGCGGTGGAGAAAGGGGCCATGGCCTCCAAACACCGCTCATAAATCCCAATATGCGGGACTTACTGGAGGTAACAAGAGGTCTTTTTGGCACCTAAAGACCCTCAGCAGCAATGGGACCTTATTCCCCCACCAGCAGTGCACCAAGAGGTGCGTTTGCAGAGTGATGGAGCAAGTGTGCGTGGTCTTCGGACGCCTCCCAGAAATCCATGTTGTAGGACTTACTGGAGGTAACAGGAGGTCTTTTTGGCCCCCAGGTAGCTTTGCAGACAATGGGACTTCATCTCCCAACCAGCAGCATGCCAGGAGGTGTGATTGCAGAGTGGTGCCGAAAGAGGGAGGGCCTCTGGCGCTGTGCCGGTAGCTTTTTTATTTTTTATATATTATAAGGGAAGGGGGGCTGAAGAGAAATTCAACAGTTATAGTTAGATGAGCTAACAATAGCTCGCGCCCCGCAACGTACTGCTTCTGACCTCACATATTAAATGACTCATGACATCTCAAAATGACATCACAGATGACATCATCCAGTGACTGTGAGTGTTTTTTAAATGTTTATGAGTGTTAAATAGATATACCAAGGTGTTTCGATGATCCAGTGGGTGCATGACTGACTGTATAAGTGAGGGATTAGGTGTCTCAGTGAATGTATGGGTCACTGACTAGGTTGTCTGAATGCCTGTATCAGTCTGCCAGTTGGAGTCCAAGTGGCTATATGGGTTTGTGAGTGGGTATGTTAGGGGCTGTATGGGTAATTTATTGGTTATCTGAGTACCTGTATGGGTGTCTGACTGGGTGGGTGAGGGGGTGCATGACAGCTTGTATGGAAGAGCGAGTGGGTGAGTCAGTGACTGTATGGGTTAGTGAGTGTGTCTGTGAGGGGCTGTATGGGAGAGTGAGTGTGTTTCTGGCTGTGTGGGTGAGTGGATTTGCCAGCGGTATATGGGTGAGTAACTGGGTATGTGAAAGACAGCATATGAGAGTGATGGGGTATATGGGTGACGGTATGGGTGAGTGAGTGAGTGTGAGACTGGCTGTATGGGTGAGTGTCTGCTTGTGCCTGTGACTGTATAGGTGAGTGAGAACATGTTAGTGTCTGTATGAATAAGTAACTGGGTAAGTGTGTGTAAATGTATGGGTGAGTAAGCAGCTGTGTGATTGACTCTATGGGTGAGTGAGTAGGTGTGTGAGTAGCTCTGAGGATGACTGACTTGGTGTGTGAATGGCTGCATGGGCATCTAAGTAGCTATGTCAGTGGCTGTATTCGTGAGAGAGTGAGGGGGTGTACAAGTGGCTGTATGGGTAAATGTAAATGTAAATGTCATGGTACTTATAGAGCGCACTGTCACCAGACGGTCACCTCGCGGTGTCGCCTATTCGGCTTCCTGGCGCTGATACTTATACCGCTGTGGAACCCCTCCTGGCTTTCCCTGTGAAGTGTCCACTCCTGGGCACCCCCAGGGTGAAGTCAGGCATCCTTAGCGCTGTTGGGGCCGGTGTGGAGGCTAAGCAAGCTATTGCCCAGAGTTGCAGCGTGGGGCCCGTGATTAGAATAGGCACCGAGGTGAGAATTAACAGGTCTGAGGAAATTGAGCCCGAGACCCCGCCGAGGCGGGAATCGAACCCTGGTCCCTGGCCAGAACTCTGCATCAGGGTCTGCCGCTCTAACCATTGAGCCACACTCCTCCACACCGGCTCACTGGGTGAGTGAGTGGATTTGTGTGTAGATCAATGAATCAGTGAATGGGAGTTTAATTACTAGTATGGGTCCTTGAATGGGTGTGTGATGGTTGTGTGGGAGTGTGGGAGTGGGAGTGGGTGTATGAAAGGTTCTATGGGGTTGTGAGTTGGTGCATTAGTAATGTTGTGAATGATGTAATCAGTGGTGTCATCAGTGATGTCATTCGAGATATCATGAGTGATGTCACTGAATATATCATGAGTAATGTAATATATGAGGTCATGAGCAGTGCATTGCGGGGGCGCGAGTTATAGTTAGCTCAGTTAACCATAACTGCTGAAATTCTCTGGTTTTGAACGAGTGAAATGTCAGCCTAACTATAATGTACCTGTAACCTTTGTTTTTTTTCAGGGAATTTCTAAGGTTTTTTAAATGCTAATTCCTATCTATAATGGCCCTGTAACCTTTGTTTTTTTCAGTGGAGTTTAAAGGTTTTTAAAGCATTAGTCACGTTTGGAGAGTGGTGGAGAAAGTGTGCGGGGCCTCTGACCAGGTCTCAGGAATTCCGCTGTGTAGGACCTATAGGAGGATTCAGGAGGGCTTATTGGCTCCCAAAGTCCCTCAGGAGTAAAGTGAACTTCACCCCCCAGCCAGTAGTGCACCAGGAGCCGTGTTTGCAGAGTGGTGGTGAAAGGGGACGTGGCCTCTGAACACCTCTTAGAATTCACACTGTGTGGGACTTACTGGGCCCGCCTGTATTCATAACGAAACTGCCCCAAGGAGGTGGCTTTGAACAGCCCGAGGAGGGGGGGGTCGGTGATCCCCCCTCCCATATGTATTATATGCCCCGGGACATGGCCCACGAGGGGGGTTATTTAAAGCAAGCACTGGAGCCTGCGCTTGCTTTTTAAAAAAAATGCTTTTATGCTGTGCGTGGAGTCCTGGGGGACCCCAAGACCATGGCTTGGGGGGCATGGTATTCCTACCCTGCCCCCTTTACTTTATTTTCACTTTTTCAGGGGGGACTCGGTGAAGCAGAGTCCCAAGATGGCTGCCAACATTTCTTAGTTGAACTTGTTGGCAGCTAATCAGAGCAGTGCATTTCCCTGCACAAGCCCACTTTTTTTGTGATGGCTTCACGGACAGAGAAAAATCTATCTTTTTCTTCTTAAATTTCTGAAAAACTACTGAACGCATTTCCACCAAAAAGCACTATCTGCGTAACAACATCTACCTTCCTGATAAATTTGGTGTAATTCCGTCCAGAAGTTCGGGCTGTACATTCGACAACGTTTTCCTATTGAAATTAACATTACAAACACACCCTTTTTTGGTGCCCTTATTTGTGGGTCTCCACTTCACGGATTACTCCTTAACTTTACATGACACACAAATCCTACTTTGACACTTTTTTGTAAAAATTTCATGAAGATTGGTCAAATGACGCCAAATTTATAGGCAAGTCAAAAAATTGCTTTTTTTATGGAAACTAAGGGGCTGATACCGATTCGGGAAAAAACGCTCCGAATAGCCGTTCGGATTTTTTTTTCCGTACGAATCATACCCTGCAACGTCCCCCGTACGTATGACGAAGTACGATTCGTACCAGGAGCCGTACTCCGTACGAGTCGTTCAGAGACCGTACAAATCAAATCCCTGTCCGAATCTCCCTCGGAACCCGCTGTACGCGACATCTGTACGGTTCGCAGCTTGTTTTTACGCCCCCTTAGGTATGATACGTGTCGGGTAAGCACCGTATGACCCTTTTTTTACGGGAGCTGAAAACAGCCGTAAAAGCAGAGTTCGCTCCGAAACAGGTACGGAACGGCCCCCACGGGTACGGTGCGTACCCCTCATGATCGCAGGGGTACGCACCGTACCCCATGATCGCAGGGGTACGCACCGTACCCCATGTACGCTGGGTGTACGCACCGTACCCCATGTATGCTGGGTGTACACACCGTACCCCATGTACGCTGGGTGTACGCACCGTACCCCATGTACGCTGGGTATACGCACCGTACCCCATGTACGCTGGGTGTATGCACCATACCCCATGTACGCTGGGTGTACGCACCGTACCCCATGTACGCTGGGTGTACGCACCGTACCCCATGTACGCTGGGTGTATGCACCATACCCCATGTACGCTGTGTGTACGCACCATACCCCATGTACGCTGGGTGTACACACCGTACACCCAGCGTACATGGGGTATGGTGCATACCCCTGCGATCATGGGGTACGGTGCGTACCCCTGTGATCATGGGGTGTACAGACCGTACGGTGTGTGTGCTTTCCGTATGACTCGCCCTTACCTGACGTGGACCGTACGAATCGCGTCCTCATACCCCGGTCCGGATCGTACTCGTCGGGTCGTACGGCATGTGTACGAGTCGTACAGCATGTGTACAAGTCGTACGGTTCACGGTTTCAGCCTTGCAATACGTACGGATCGCGACGATTCGGATGGATTCACGGAATACGGATCGTACTTCGCGACTCTGACGGACGGGTACGATTCGTACGGAGAGGGCTCCGGATACAAATCGTACGGATGTTTTTTTCCCCGAATCGGAATCGACCCCTAAGTGTTAACTCTAGGTCCTAACTACAAATACCTACTGGGCGACCTCCTGTAGGTAATTAATATATATATATATACATATATATATATATATGCCACAAACCTCGCACAGCTGCTTCCAAACTGCTAAAAGACGAGTGTAGACCCAGGTTTGGTGCTATTTTAATTTATTTCGAAAACGCCACCAGCCATCACGACGCGTTTCGGCAGATCCCTGCCTTGATCACATGACAACATTGCTGTGTACCACCTCCAAATAGTGACAGTGCATACATAGACATGGAAAACATACTTTATAAGGGCTCAAATGCTTGTTTTCTCTCTCTTTGCTTTTTACCACATATAATTCAAATATTATGTATAAATAATTTTCTTTAAAAAGAAAGGAGAAAAAAGATCCTGACATAATACTTCCACATAAAAATTGTGTTTATCGATTGTGTGTAAACCGAATGGTGTCGACAATTTTTAGCACAAATGCAAAATTGCTTTTTACTGTCCCTTATTGTTCTTATCCATGCCCATGAAAGTAATTGAAAGTGATAGTGTAGAACCCCTGAAATACCCCAATAAAATAATTTGATGGGCAAAATGTGTTTGACGTATAGCTCTCTTACTTTTACTTCTAATGTGCAAATTTACACATTTTTAAAGTGCTACTATGCCTATTGGAAAAATATTGTACTTATTCCACTCCTGTTTGATTTAATGGTCTTTAACAGGAAATCTTGCCACTAAGGCATGATTATGTGCAATATTACGTACTAAAGAAACAGCATGTGCAAAAATGCATATTGGTTTCCTAAATCGGAGCTTTCGACCAGAAAAATAGAAAATGATAAATGATTCCCACAATTATAAATATGATCCTTTTAAAATCAATCATAAGTACTTAATAAATAAATAAATACATATGATAAAACATCACATAAATATAATTCATTTATCATAAAAGACCCTTCTATAAAAACCAACAATGCTAAAAATTATATTAATAGTCAATAAAATATTTCATATCGTATTTCATGATTCTCAAAGTGCAAAAAATAGTTGTGAACCTTTGTTATTTCTTATTACATATTCACATTTATACTCATGGTTAACAGGATTTAAAACAATTGAACTTTTCTCAGTGCGATGCGATATATACATGTACCATAGCTATCTGGGTAGGGAACAAAGATTTTCTTATTGTTCTAAATATGAATAAAGGTCCTCACTCATATTCAGCCCATTTGGCTGTTTTGTATCGAGCTGAAGTATGTAGTGGGTTTCCAAGCGTCTTAGTTTCCCTTCCCTGTCTCCTCCTCTTCTTTGCACTGGGACAATGTTAATGACATAATACTTGAATTCCTTTGTGTTGCCCCCATGAACTTCCTTAAAGTGACGTGCTACAGGGTAATTTGGGTCATTGTTAGTTATGGCCCTAATGTGTTGTAAGACCATTTTGTGTGCTGCCAACTTGGTGCTCCCGATATATTTTAAGTTGCAGCTACATTCAAGCACATATACTGCAAACTCACTTTTACAGGTTAAATGATACTTAATCATTTGGGGTTTTACACTAAAAGCTGTCAGGAATGGAGTTTTGTTGCACCCATAATTACAAGCCTTACAGCTCGAACATTTAAAGAATCCCTTCCTGGCCGTAAGCCACCCAGCTTCTTCCTTGTATTCATGACTACTCTTAACCAGTACATCGGCCATGGATGTTGATTTCCTATATGTTATCAACGGGAATTCTGGGAGCGAACTGCCTATAATGGGATCGTCCTTAACAATGTGCCAATTGCGCTGTATAATCTTGCGCAAATCTTTTTGCTGTCTACTAAAGGTTAAAATCAATCTAGGAGGCTCTTCAGGGATTGGCAAGTTACTGTCTTGGATGTTATGCGACAGTTCCCTGTCCTGTAACAAATCTTAGCTTGCCATTAGCCTGGACTTGCTGATAGCTGTGTCAATGGTTTTAGCACTGTATCCCCATTCAATAAAACGCCTTTTACTTTCCTGTTGGTGTTTTTCTAAGTCCACATTGTTGCTACATATCCTCCGCAGTCTAAGCATCTCCCCATAGGGGATGCTATGAATTAGATGCGGAGGGTGTGCACTTGTTGAATGAAGCAACGTATTGCCTGCAGTTTCCTTACAAAACAATAATGTACAAATGTTGCCATTATCTATGGTAACATTAACGTCTAAGAAAGGGACACAATGATTACTTATACTAGACGTAAATTTCAGGTTCACAACATTTACATTGATACATTTGATAAAATCCTCCGCTTCATTCACTGTCCCGTTCCAAAAAATAATCAAGTCATCAATGTATCTTAGCCAAGATACCACTTTATCTGTATAGGTATCTTGGTATTGCTTCCTGAGGACCAGCTCCTCCCACCAGCCCATAAACATACAGGCGTAACTGGAGGAGAAGCTGGCCCCGATTACAACACCTTGAACCTGTCGGAACATTTGTTTTTTGAAAAGGAAGAAGTTGTTTTCTAAACAGAAAGTCAACATATCTATCAACATTCTATTGTGTTGTGTAAATTCAATTAGTCTTCTTGACAAAAAGTATTCCACTGCTTTTAGACCGTCATAATTCTTTATACAGGTATATAATGAAGATACATCTAAGGTGATGAGTTGGTAACCTTCTTGCCACTTTATTCTACCAATTTTACATATAAAATCACCTGTATCTTTAATAAAGGATTCCAAGCCATGAACATGTTCTTGTAAGAAAAAGTCTATGGGGCCCATTAGGTTGGCGGGTGGATCGCCCCCCCCCAGGCTGGCGGTAGCCACCGCCGGCCTGGTGGGGGCAATCCGCCAGCCATCCTTGCTCTGAAAACCCCCCGCCATATTAGGATGGTGGGGGGGACCGCGGGGGACGGTAAGACCGTCTTCCGCTTTTCCGCCCCAGTCGCAAGGCGACCGGGGAGAAAAGGTATAATATGGAGGCGGTGTCTATGAGACACCGCCAGCCATATTATGATGGGCCAATGTGAATGCCATTAGGCATGCGGAGAATCCCTGCGGGGGGCCGTTGCGGGCCCCCAGGGACTCTGGGGGGTTGGGGGTGCACATGGGGGGTACCTATGGCACCGCGCGGTGCCTGTCATGTTGTGCTTTGAAATGCACGATGTGCATTTTTACCATTGGTAAAAATACAGGATGCCACCATCCGGACCCCCGCCCTTATGGTGGGCGGTCCCTTTTTCAAATGGGATGGCGGGCGGACAAAGTCCGCCCGTCATCCTAATGAGGGCCTATATATTTAGACAAGTTTTCCAGTGGTCCATCGCAGGCTGCTATTATCGGCCTGCCCGGCGGTCTTTCCTTGTTTTTATGGATCTTTGTTATAAAGTAAATGACGGGTGTTTGGGGATATTCTTTTTAAAAAAAATTAAATTCATCTATACACAAGAGACCCAAACTCCTCCAAGCCAGCAATTTACTGTATAACTGATCCTGAGTGTTTTTATATTTGATGGGGGAACTTCTATGGTAGCATTCATTGTCATTTAGTTGGCTGTATGCTTCTACCATATGCGCGAGTGCACCGACGGACAGGTGAGTCAAAGAGTGCTCGTACTTTACCTAAACAAGGTCCTATTTGGGCTACTGGATTAACTATTCCCCGTTGAGACAGTTGGTTCTTTGGTACCTGATATGGCCCCTGCTTTTAATTTAAGTTAGGGCCAAGGTATTCTGCCTTTGATATCCCTTGATCATGGATGGTCTAGGCAGCCACTCGTTTTTTCTAGTTTTTTTCCAGTTACCCCCCACCAATACAAGAGTGCTATAGTCTTTAAAAGGTCAAGAGTGCTATAGTCTTTAATAGGTCTTTAGTTTACCCCTCTTCTTTATTTATTTTTTGAAAACAAATGTGTGTTTTCGAAAAACTTTGTATATTGGTTTAGGATACATTTCACCTAGAGACAACAAATAATGACAGTGAACTAGGCAATGTTCAGGATCGCGAGATGTGCGATTTCTATGCATCCCATGGGAATCTTTGTGGTGGCCAGTGTTGGGTGTGACATCTTGTCTACTATCACACGTCTGTTGGGTTAAATGTGTAGAACCATTGGGTTAGGCACTGTAAAGTTGTGTGCTTACTGTGTCTTTTATTTCTACACTATAGAGCGGGGCCTCTAACTCCCGAGCGGTTGCCGGGTGAGGTGAGGCCATCACCCACACAAAGCTGGGTGAGTATCACTGAGAGGTAACTCCTTGAAGTGATTAAGCTATTATGCTTTTTAGAATGCAGAATGTAAATTATTTCTGCAGGTGTGTCTGCATGGTCTCTGTGTGTGTACGTCAGGTGGATGTGTGATATTTGGTGTTGTTTGACATACTGTCTTTGTGTTTTTTTGTCTCTTGATAGGAAGAAGACATTTTTCTTTCCCTCCAGTGGACATTTAAGTATACAGGTTCCAAGTATACAGGTTCCTGGTATATGTGTAACTCTGCATGAGTACATTTTTGTTATCCCTCACTTATATACATCATATGTAGTTGCAGTAGTCACTATTTTGTCAAAGGTCCTGAAGAAAGCTCGGCTAAATGCTCTTATAGCTGAAACATGTCGACCAAACTGCATAGCGCCACTGAGTAGTCTTACTACTTGGCGTGTTTTTAATCTTTGACACTTGGACTTCTATTGTAATGCTCTTTGGAGTCCCGGTAGTCGATTTTATTCCTATTATTATTATTTTTTGAGCACTGCACTGTTTTCATTCACATCACTTTAGGGTGTCACAACAAGACTATGTTCTTGACAACCTTTCCCACATCGACACTATATGGTCGACCTTGGGACGGTAAGACTAGTGATTCCCATGTGACGTAAACTCCACCACATGGGTGGTCTGATGGGAATTACTTTAGCCTTATGTGACTAACAGTCTCTATTTTTTGCAACCCTTTGTCTCACACACTTACCACTAGTACCTCACGTTCACCATTGCAGTTACACACCGTCTTGGACCTGATCTGCTCTTTTGTGTGTTTTATTTTTTGCTTCTACCATATAGTCTGAGAGAGGCCAAAGCACTATGTTCCACCCCTTGTCTGAGTTTCTAATCACAATGTGTGAGAAGTTGGCCTGGTATATTATTATTATTATTATTATTATTACGAGTTTTAATATAGCGCCTGGTTACCATAAGGCATCCCCGCGCTTATCCAGAGAATAGCAGCGTCACATCAGCACCAGAAATCAGGCGGGGAACAAAAAAGTTTTCAGGAGTTTGCGAAAACGTAAAAGACTTGCTTCCGAACGCAGGTACAGAGGGAGGGAATTCCACAGGGTGGCCACCTTTATGGAGAATCTTCGTCCACCAGATCTTTCTTTCCTCACCCTCAGAACCTGCAGCAGGTGTTGATGGTCGGAGCGGAGAGAGCGGGGGGCCTTGTAGGATTGGACCATATCCTCAAGGATAGGTGGCCCTTTCCCCTGTAAAAGTTTGTGGGCTATACAAAGTGACTTAAATTTAACCCTCTCCCTAACGGGAAGCCAATGTAGCGCCTTCAGTGCAGGGCGAGCAGACTGACGCCTCGGGACATCCAACAGAAGCCTAGCGGCCGCATTCTGCACCTGCTGCAGTTTATTTAGTGTACCTTCCGGGGCACCCAGAAACAAGGCATTACTAAAGTCCAACCGCGAGATGATAAGCCCCTGAATAAGTAACCTCCTAGAGGCTGCTGGCAGTAAAGGCAAGATCTTCCGGGCTGAGCGGAGCAGGCCAAAACACGCCTGAGGTCTTTTTCGCATGAGTTTTAAAGGAGAGGTCCTGCTCAAGCCACACCCCGAGGCTCTTGATCTCCTGCTTAGGGGTGGGCGCGGGTCCCAAACAACTGGGCCAGCTGCTGGGAGATAAAAAAGGTGATGAGTTCCCCAGCAGCATCAGTTCCGTCTTCGAGCCGTTAAGCTTGAGGGCTGAGCTACACATCCAAGTAAAGATCTTCTCCAGGCATGTGTGCAACCGGTCGGGATGGTGGGTCGATTGAGGGAGACCTACTACCAATTGGGTATCATCAGCATAGCTGATGATCTTAATACCCAGAGGCAGTACCACCCTCTCCAGGGGGGCCATGTAGATGTTGAATAAAGTAGGGCTCAACGAAGAGCCCTGTGGCACACCGCACTGGAGAGGTACTGAGGATGATTTCTCAGGTCCTTCCCATACCTCAAATGACCGGCCCTCCAAAAAGGAGACGAACCACCCGAGGGCCATCCCGGAGACCCCCACCCCTGACAGCCGTCGGAGAAGCACCTGATGGTCTACGGTGTCGAAGGCAGCACTGAGGTCCAGGAGGATCACTGCCACTGATCCCCCTGAATCCAAAATGCTCCTTGCACTCTCCACGACTGCCAGCAAGGCGGTGTCGGTCCCCTGACCGGGACGGAACCCAGTTTGAGAATTGCCCAGAAGGACGTTAGACTCCAAAAAGCGTGAAAGGCGACTATTCACCAGCTTCTCGGCCACCTTACTGATGCCGGGAAGCAGGGATATAGGCCTAAAATTGGCAAGGTCGGCTGGGTCCAAGTTCGGCTTCTTTAAAAGGGCCTTCACGACCGCACCTTTCCAACTAGGGGGTACTACTCCTTGGGCAAAAGACAGATTTATTGAGGTCCGTCACCGGCCCGCCGATGGTATGAGCCACCTGCTTCAGGTATTTCATGGGAGCAGGATCTTTAGGAGAGCCACTTTTCATAGATGTTAAAACTGTGAGAACTTCTTCCACAGTAACCGGACCAAGAGAATCCAGTTCCACCGGACGCACCCTGGATTGAAACCCTGGACTGTCCCACGAGGAAACGTCCTCGGTTAGCGGAGGAAGGGAGGCAAGGATGTTATCTATTTTGGTTTTAAAGAAGGTGGCCAGCTCTGAGCATTTCTCACGTGGGTCCTCGTGAGTGAATGTAAATGTAAATGTAAATGTATAGGCATTTATATAGCGCACTACTTACCCGTAGGGTCCCAAGGCGCTTCGACCGCTGCGAAACCCTTCCTGGCTTCCCTGAGAGATGGTCCCTTAATGGGTATCTCCAGGGTGAGACCAGGCATCCCCGGCAGTCTGGTGGGGCCGTTAGTGAAGATGAGGCAAGCTAATGCCCAGAGTTGCCGAGTGTGAACGCTGATCAGAGTGGGCACCGAGGCGAGAGAATTATCGAGTCCGCTGACCCTGGTCCAGAAACCTGCCGCGCCGGGAATCGAACCCTGGTCCCGGGCCGTCCTCTGCTCTCGGGTCTGCCGCCTCTAACCAGTGAGCCACACTACTTCACATTGACCTGAGGTTCGGGAGCTTTCAACAGTTCTTTGATGACCCTAAACGATTCCTTCGAGGAGTTGGCCGCAGAGCCAATTCTCTCCGTGACGAATCCAGTTTTAGCTACCCGAATAGCAGACTTGTAGGTACTAAGAGCCGCCCGATATTCTCTACGGCTCGTTTCGCTCCAGTCTTTCCTCCAGGACCGCTCCAGCCTCTTGCAACCCTTCCTTAACGTTCTCAGTTCTGGTGTGTACCAGGGTGCCGATCCTACTCTCTTACCCTTAACAAGTTGTTTTTTTTTAGGAAGGAGAGCATCCAAAGAGTTGGTGAACCAGATGTTAAGGTTCTCGTCCGCAGCAAGTGGATTGAGCCCCGAGGGAGGTTGTGACGCCTCCAAATATGCCGCCCAGGTGTTCACTGGGAGCCTAGACCAGGCTCTGTTCAAGATGGAGGCCCTAGGGGCCAGCGCAGCTGAAATATCGAACCGCCACTGGGCAGATACCATAAAGTGGTCTGTCCAGGGTAGAGCCATTGACGGAAATGCACTGAGGCCCACTAAATTGGAGAGTAAAGGGTCCAGCAAGTGGCCCTTAACATGAGTAGCACCCGAATTGGCAAGGTAAATCCCATATGCTTTGAGATCACCTAGCAGATCTACTCCCAGGGGATTGAGAGGGTCGTCCAGGTGAATGTTGAAATCGCCTAACATAACGAAATTTCCCGTGGACGAGGCAAGGAGAGCAGTAGTTTCCAAGAGGGAATTGAGAAAGTTACCCAGAGCGCCCGGAGGTCGATAGATAAGCAAACCCGCCAGAGATGCGGTAGGGGATAGGCGAAGAGAGAACTGAAGGCTCTCGCAGTCGCTCACCCCTCCCTCCTGGACCTTACAGACTAATGAGTCCCTGTAGAGGATAGCAACTCCTCCTCCCCTCCCTACAGGCCTATCCTGATGTAAAATAAGATAGCCAGGGGGGAGTGCTCTAACTATATCGGGACCCGAGCTGGAGGAGATCCAGGTCTCGGTTAAGAATAACACATCCAGCTCGTGGTCCAATATAAGGGAATTAATCTCAATAGCGTGGCTAGGCAACGACCGACAGTTCAGCAGCGCGATGGAAAGCGCTGATTTAACGGAGATCGTTTCCAGACCCACACTACATGCTCTGCACGTCAGAAATGGTGGTGACCCTTCCTGGGCATATTTACAAGAGGTCGGGTGGCGAGTCCGGCATGACATGAGATCTTCCCTGCCATACCTGATACGCAAGCGTTGTAGCTCCAACGGATCTTGCATAGGGACCAGCCCTGAGCCCGTCTGGGCCCGGACGGGCACAGACGGGCTGAACTCTGGCGTAACTCCGGCGTCAGTCCGGCGTCCCCGCAGCGCGTACCTGATGCGCGTCAGCATGGCTACCTAAATACTTTCCTCCAGAGATCGAGGAAGGACTTCCACACGCGCTGCCCCACTCACCCAAGATGGCCGCCACAAGTTCGGGCAAAGGACCCGCAAAGCGCGGTGCTTCCACAATTAGAGTGCGAGTGAGGGGACAGAGGAGGGGGTGTAAGAGGCCAGGCGATTTAAAACCAGGGGGTAAGTGAAAAAATAATATTTAACCCAAATAGGCAAAACAGGTAGGTTAAAAACAGAGGAGCTGCCACAAACAAGCGCTGTGTAAAACGCGCTCTCGCCAGAATAGAACGAGCAGCCAGGAACTGCCTACCTAAATACTTTCCTCCAGAGATCGAGGAAGGACTTCCACACGCGCTGCCCCACTCACCCAAGATGGCCGCCACAAGTTCGGGCAAAGGACCCGCAAAGCGCGGTGCTTCCACAATTAGAGTGCGAGTGAGGGGACAGAGGAGGGGGTGTAAGAGGCCAGGCGATTTAAAACCAGGGGGTAAGTGAAAAAATTATATTTAACCCAAATAGGCAAAACAGGTAGGTTAAAAACAGAGGAGCTGCCACAAACAAGTGCTGCGTAAAACGCGCTCTCGCCAGAATAGGACGAGCAGCCAGGAACTGCCTACCTAAATACTTTCCTCCAGAGATCGAGGAAGGACTTCCACACGCGCTGCCCCACTCACCCAAGATGGCCGCCACAAGTTCGGGCAAAGGACCCGCAAAGCGCGGTGCTTCCACAATTAGAGTGCGAGTGAGGGGACAGAGGAGGGGGTGTAAGAGGCCAGGCGATTTAAAACCAGGGGGTAAGTGAAAAAATAATATTTAACCCAAATAGGCAAAACAGGTAGGTTAAAAACAGAGGAGCTGCCACAAACAAGCGCTGCGTAAAACGCGCTCTCGCCAGAATAGAATGAGCAGCCAGGAACTGCCTACCTAAATACTTTCCTCCAGAGATCGAGGAAGGACTTCCACACGCGCTGCCCCACTCACCCAAGATGGCCGCCACAAGTTCGGGCAAAGGACCCGCAAAGCGCGGTGCTTCCACAATTAGAGTGCGAGTGAGGGGACAGAGGAGGGGGTGTAAGAGGCCAGGCGATTTAAAACCAGGGGGTAAGTGAAAAAATAATATTTAACCCAAATAGGCAAAACAGGTAGGTTAAAAACAGAGGAGCTGCCACAAACAAGCGCTGCGTAAAACGCGCTCTCGCCAGAATAGAACGAGCAGCCAGGAACTGCCTACCTAAATACTTTCCTCCAGAGATCGAGGAAGGACTTCCACACGTGCTGCCCCACTCACCCAAGATGGCCGCCACAAGTTCGGGCAAAGGACCCGCAAAGCGCGGTGCTTCCACAATTAGAGTGCGAGTGAGGGGACAGAGGAGGGGGTGTAAGAGGCCAGGCGATTTAAAACCAGGGGGTAAGTGAAAAAATAATATTTAACCCAAATAGGCAAAACAGGTAGGTTAAAAACAGAGGAGCTGTGGGCACCCTGTATCAGTCCAAACAATCCCTTATGGTGGTGGTTGTAAGTCAACCTTATAGACAAGCTATCCTAGGGGTAGTATGGACTAAGCAGCCTGAAAGGCTTAACTCCAAAGGACATGTGAAGCCAGCTGTTTTACCATATACAATCCTGTAATATCAAATGAAAGGACACCACACAAGTTATATATTATCAAAATATATGTATTTATTCTTAGAATAATCCCCACTACTCTTTATGAGCAATGAAGCACAAGCGTTTAAATAAAAGCACAGTATAACATAGACAAGTTGCACGTTTATGGATGAGGCCGGTGGCCACTCAAACCATATATCAAAAAAGTGGTATAACAATCACTAATCGATGTGGGGTAAGGCCTAGGGCCTTGTGAATCGCTGGGACTACACTGGACTAACAGCAGTTAGGACGGGAGTAGCCCGCGGGATTCGGGTGCAGTGCGGGAAGCACGGCTTGCACCAATGTAAAGTCAATGGTGCGTAAAAGTTACAAAGTTATTGCAAAAGGAGTCTTCCGACTGGACTAGGATTACCAAACTTTAGACTTAGGCACTAGAGGTGTGTTCCAGTGTGGGAACATCGCGCTAGTAAGTTACCTCACCCACAGGAAGCGGGTGCACAGGTGCCAATGTGTGTCGGGTTTCGTCACGCAGTTCGATGGTGCCTGAGGATGAAGATGCTGCAGTCGTCCAGAAGAGAAGTGTCCGGTGCGATCCAAGGGTGGATCGAAGTTGATGGGTACCTGAAAGCAGAGGGGACAGAGTCTGGGTCACTAGCCAGTGACCAGGAAGGAACCAGGAAGGAACCAGGCGATGTCGGGCGCAATCAGGTTGATGTCGGGTGCCTTGTCTCCGCTGCCACGTGGACTCTGGGGCACTGAGGATGTCCTGGAGTGGATTTCCAACTGTCCCACGAAGGCTCTCGCTGTCGGCGGAGTCGGCTTCCGGATCGTAGTCAACAAGCCTTGACAAAGGCAACCCACGCAGGATTCAAAGAAGGCTTAACACTCGGACCAGCAAGGTCAGTGCGGGTGCTCCTTTTCAGGGGAGCGAGGGCCAGTCTGGAGCAACCAGACTAGCTGTGTAAATTCTTAGGTTTGTTGGTTCTGGGGCCACTAGCCAACGGGAAAGCGACCGGACCAACGCGTCGAGCAGGAAGATGCAAAAGGGCCCCACGCAGCACTCGTCGAGTGTGGAGGGGTGAGCTTCGGTGCACAAGCTGCTCGGGGATGGAGCTTCTCAAACTCCAATGCACAGCTTCGAGGGAGCCTCGGGTGCTGCACGGTCAGCGCTTCGTTGTTCCTCCAAGATGGCCGCTCCCACGCTTCAGGTCGCCTCCACGGGTCTCAGCTTTGCAGGGACTGTGGATCGGGCTGTTAGAAGGCAGGCACTCTGGGTCTTGTCGATCTCTGTCGCTCGAGTTCCGGTGGGAACTGCAACAAAGCAAACGTCGAGGTGCTGGATGGTGCCTGTTTGCACAGGGTGGACACTCCTTGACCACAAGGGAGATTCTTCAGTCTTCGACGTCTAGTGGGATGTTGAAGGGTCCAGAGTTTCGTTTCATAAGTTTCAGTCAGGATAATCTGATGTGCATTGGCACTGCTCCCACCTATATTCAAAATCTGGGGGCTGGATTACCTGCTAGGTCCCTCCTATGGGTGGGACCCAGGAAGGAACCAGGCGATGTCGGGCGCAATCAGGTTGATGTCGGGTGCCTTGTCTCCGCTGCCACGTGGACTCTGGGGCACCGAGGATGTCCTGGAGTGGATCACAAGCTGTCCCACAAAGGCTCTCGCTGTCAGCGGTGTCGGCTTCCGGATCGGAGTCAACAAGCCTTGGCAAAGGCAACCCACGCAGGATTCGAAGAAGGCTTAACACTCGGACCAGCAAGGTCAGAGCGGGTGCTCCTTTTCAGGGGAGCGAGGGCCAGTCTCGAGCAACCAGACTAGCTGTGTAAATTCTTAGGTTCATCGGTTCTGGGGCCACTAGCCAACGGGCAAGCGACCAGACCAACGCGTCGAGCAGGAAGATGCAAAAGGCCCCCACGCAGCACTCGTCGAGTGTGGAGGGGTGAGCTTTGGTGCACAAGCTGCTCGGGGCTGGAGCTTCTTAAACTTCAATGCACAGCTTTGAGGGAGCCTCGGGTGCTGCACGGTCCGCGCTTCGTTGTTCCTCCAAGATGGCCGCTCCCACGCTTCAGGTCGCGTCCACGGGTCTCAGCTTTGCAGGGACTGTGGATCGGGCTGTTAGAAGGCAGGCACACTGGGTCTTGTCAATCTCTGTTGCTCGAGTTCCGGTGGGAACTGCAACAAAGCAAATGTCGAGGTGCTGGATGGTGCCTGTTTGCACAGGGTGGTCCCTCCTTGACCACAAGGGAGATTCTTCAGTCTTCCACGTCGAGTGGGATGTCGAAGGGTCCAGAGTTTCGTTTCATAAGTTTTTTTAAATTTTTTTTTTTTTTTTTTTTAGTTTTCAAATCTGCTTTATTGAGAAAAAAAAAGCATAGTAAAATACACAGCTTGGATCGCCTACAACCCGGAGGCCGGCAGCGAAAGAGGAAGTGCAATACACAGCCTGTTTGTCGGCATCCCGGGGGCCCGACGGCATATCAAAATTTGAAACAGCGTAACCTCTGCGTCCTACGGCGTAGGCCAAGCTAGGATGAGCAGCAGTCGAAGAGGCTTTTTTTTTTTGAGCGAGAGAAGGCTCTCACTGCTGTTTGGTAGATTGCATAACAAGAACCAAGAAACTCCCCAACCAGGTTACAACTAAGAGGTGGTGCATGACTGTGTAGTGGAAATGTGTGTCAATGGTGTATTTTGGTGGTCTCAGCCGGAGGCGCGGCGTGGGTAATGATGCGTCCAGTGCTCATTCTCATGGGCCGTTGGTGTCCGTGGGGTGCCAGTCTTAGAAGCCATGGGGCACGAAGGACACGGCTCGCCAGAGGAGGCCATCCCGCGGCGTGGTGGCGATGGGGACGTGTAGGCACGGACAGGGGAGATAGGGCACTCCCGCCCAGATAGGGCAGTTCACTCTACGGGGAATCTACGGGGGCAGTGATCTATGTCCGATGAGGGGAGTCTGCGAAGCCGTCCCGAGTTCGCAGGACATGTATGGGAGAAATGTCAGTGGCGCTGGGGAGTGGCAGGCTCGTCATCCGACTGCAAATCGTCGTTTGAGCGCTTAAGCAAGTAGTGTACCAGTGGATCCCAAACGTCCTTGGGTCGGCACGAAAGAGGCAGCAGTTCAGCAAAGGTGGTATGTTGGTCCTGGCAGTATGTTAAGTCAGTCAGCCAGTCCTTGAACTTGGGCGCTCTGCCCCTGCTCCAACGGCAAGCAACACGCCGTTTGGCCAGAAGCAATGCCATGTCAATGAATTTTCTGTATTCTCTGGGCAGCTGCTTGGTGTATCCGAGGACGGCTACCAGTGGGTCTGCAGGAATTTCCCCGCCTACCATCTCCGCAACGGCTTCGAGGACCTGTCGCCAGTAGTCGGCAATCTGGGGGCAGGACCACGCCAGATGAAGAAAATCAGCATGTTCTGCACGACAACGCTCACAGCGATCATCATCGGCCAGCCCAAATCTATGCTTCCGGACCGGCGTGTAGTATATTCTCTGAAGAAATTTGTAATGTATAATTTTTAGTCTGCAACTGGCAGAAATGCGGGAGGTTAATGCACAGCAGTGTTTCCACTGATCATCCGAAAGCTCTAGTCCAAGCTCCGCAGACCAGTGCAGGCGGGCAGCAGAGGCTTGCAATGGGGCAGCACTTCGGATTTGGCGGTAGAGCCCAGAGACCAAATGGGACCCATCCTGCGACCCCAGAAGGAAGTGTAGTGGCGGCAGGGTCGTCGGCTCATCAGGGTAATCGGGTAGGATGTCCCGCATCCCGGCTCGCAGCCGCACATAGTAAAATAGCCCAAGGGGTGTACGTTCGTGCGTTTTGAAGAAAAGGTCAGCCGATTTAAAATGACCATCTTGGAACAGATCTCCCCAGCGGGTGACAAGAAGCTTGTCACATAACCGCTGGAACCCCAGCTCCGACAACAAGGAAAGCCGCGGGTGATAGGTAAGCGGTAGCTCGGGAGAGTAGGGCAGTACGCACAATAATCGCCGAGCTATGCGGCGCCATGCATCCAATGTGCAGGATACCGAGGTATCTGCAGTGTCGATGGAAGTCTCGGGACAGTGCAGCAGGCCATTCAGCGGGAGCGGGTGCACTATCCAATCCTCCACCGCTATATGTGGCATGAAGGGAGTGGGAGCCATCCAGTGATAGGCAAAATGCGCCTGTGCACTACAAATAGTACGTTTCAAAATCGGGGACATCAAACCCTCCCTGGTCATAGGGAAGGGTCAGCGTTGACCACTTTAATCTGGGAGATTTGCCACCCCAAAAGAGTCTGCGCAGTTCTGTGCGGAGTGTCTTGAAGAAGAAGGCACCAGGGTAATAGGGGATATTTAGGAAAAGGTACAGGAAGCGGGGCAGTATCACCATTTTTATGAGGGAGGCCCTTCCAGCCATGGAGAGTGGCAGCGTGATCCACCTATCGACAGTGGCAGTCAATTTGGTCACGGCCATTCCATAGTTAGATCGGAGTGTCTCATCCTTGTCCCGAGCGATACGGATCCCCAAATAGCGAAGATCATCTCGGCACCATACCAGTGGATAATCTAGGGGGAAGTCGTGTACCGCGTCAGTAAGAGGAAAGAATTGCGATTTGGACCAATTGATGTGAACACCAGACAGCCCTCCGAAAAGGACAAATTCACGAAGCAGGGGATTGAGGTGTAGGGACGGATATTTAACGTACAGCGTGATGTCATCTGCATAGAGGGACACATCAATTTGCCGCTGCAGGCATTGTATCGCTCCTTCTCGGTGTAATTGACGCAGGCGACAGGCCAGAGGTTCGACCGCAATGGCAAATAGTAGAGGCGAGAGCGGGCATCCCTGACGGGTGCCTCTTGTAAGGTTTATGGGTTGTGACAGCGTTCCATTTATTAGTACTCTCGCCGTAGGGTCCGTGTATAGGAGGCGCACCCAGGCCAAGAACAGTGTAGGGAACCCCATACTGGCTAAGACCGAGAAGAAGTAGGGCCATTCGACAGAGTCGAACGCCTTGGTGGCGTCAAGGAACACCGCCGCCACTGGGACGTCAGGGTGGACCGTGCGGAGCAGGGAGAAAAGGGTACGGAGATTATGGGACGTGGATCTGCCCGCCACAAATCCAGATTGGTCGGGTAGGACAATTCTGGTCATGAGCAGCGAGAGACGTGTAGCCAGAATCTTGGCTAGGATCTTGACATCGCAGTTTAGAAGGGAAAGTGGACGGTAGGAGTCACAGGAGGTGGGCTCCTTACCCGGCTTCAGGAGGGAGGTGATAACTACCTCGCGCATAGAGCAGGGTGGTCTCCCATCAGTTAGGGATTCGGTAAAGACTTCACTGAGCACGGGAGCCATTACATCGATATAGGCTTTGTAAAATTCGGCCGGAATGCCATCAAGCCCCGGAGCCTTACCATTTTTGAGGGACATGATGGCCTCGCGAACCTCGTCCAGTTCGAAAGGCGCTGCTAGGAACTCCCTGTCCCCGTCGCTGAGCCAGCAAAGTGCTACGTCGTTTAGGTATTCGGCATATGGTGCGTCCGCCTCTGCTGTGGATGTGTATAATGTCGAGTAGTGTGCTGTGAAAGCAGTGAGTATCGCATCTGAGTCTCTAATAGTGGCACCAGTCGCATCGGTAAGTTCTAATATAGTGTTGTGTTCTCGTGGTACACGTGTGAGTGCAGCTAGTACTTTCCCAGGCCTATCCCCCTCACAATATCTCTGGGCCACCCAGTGTTTGCCCCGGTACTTCGCTTCCCTGGCAGCCTCTTCCTCGTATTTGGACAATGTCTCCCTAAAGGTTACCTGTAGGCGGGGGTCAGTATCCGCCGCCATTCGTAGCTCTAGGTCCCTCAGCTCCCCCTCCAGTGTGGTGATGGTACGCAAGATATCTCGCAGTACTCCGTGGCTTTTGGAGATGCAGAACCCCCTGATAGTGACCTTGAAAGCCTCCCATATGTGCTCAACCGACTCGACCGAGCCCTTGTTTCTAGGGAAGAAATCTCTGATCTCCTCCCCCAACTCAATGCGAAAGAGATCGTCAAGGAGCACATCGGGGCCTAACCTCCACTGCGGTCTCGGACTGTCCCACCCAGGGGTCTGGAACTGCAACCTAACAGGGCTGTGGTCTGAGTAGGTTCTGGGCAAGTGGTCAACTCCTAATAGTCCCCTGGTAATATCTCGGGTGACCAGAAAGTAATCTAAGCGCGCCCATGTCCCGGTGTGAGATGTGAAATGTGTGCCCTCTTGACCTATGGGATGTAGGTGTCTCCAGGCATCAAACAGTCCACCCTCCTCCACCACACCCTCCAAAGCTTCCCTGGCACGCGGCTTGTAGGAGCAGACCCCATCGGCTCTGTCTAGGTGGGGCGCCAGTGCCAGATTAAAATCACCACCCCAGACGATGTGTCGCGCCCCAATGGAGACAATTCTACCCCACAGTGTGGAAAAAAAGGCAGGTGAGTCAACATTCGGTGCATACATTGAGACAAATAAATAGGTGTCATGCCCCAACCTACCCCATAGCAAAACATACCGCCCCTCCCCGTCCACCTCCTCCCCAAAGCGGTGGAAAGGTACGCCACGGGCAACGAG
The DNA here is from genome assembly GCF_964261635.1 of Lissotriton helveticus. Lineage (NCBI taxonomy): Eukaryota > Metazoa > Chordata > Amphibia > Caudata > Salamandridae > Lissotriton > Lissotriton helveticus. The sequence goes on from NC_136061.1 coordinate 1,545,078,984, forward strand.
AATCGCCACACCCCTCGCATAAGACGAATAGGAGGAAAAAACGCGGGCACCAGCCCATTTCAATGCGAAAGATGTGGCCCTACCCATGGGCATATGTGTCTCCTGCAGCATGGCAATCTGTACATGATGTCTGTTTAAGTAGGCAATGACATTCCTGCATTTTTTGGCATCGTTCAACCCTCGGACGTTCCAAGACAAACATGTCAGTCGCGCAGTTGTGTTAATAGCAGCCATGGACATAGTGACAGTAGAGGCGGAAATGCCCAAAGGGGCCAAAACTTGAGTCCATATCCGCCTCCGCAGGCCCAAACCACACACCAAGTCAGCAAATAATTACACAGCCTATGCAGTTGCAACCTCATGAAATCGAAAACCCCCCCACCCACCCCAGCATCCCAAACATGCCAGTAGCCATGGATCCCCCTAACGTGACCCCTCCCCCAACCCCCCCCCCCAACTGTGACGTGGCAAACAGCCAAAGAAACAACAAGTCAATGGGGAACACCCGATAGGGGTACATCAGAAAGTGCGCACTGCCACTATCCGGCCCATAGCTCCAGAACTGTACCGCCCTCGGTGGAGTCTAGGGCCGAAAGAGTGGTCCTTGGTATACGTTACCACTGGGGTGCAAGGTCCAGACAGTTCGCCGCTTCCGTATCTCTCCAGCCCACATGTGGTGAGCCGTTGCCAGCTTGTAGGTCGGTATGATGCTCATGCAGTTCAAAGTACGATAGGTCCATCAGTCTTCACGGTGCTCTGGAGGTAGATCAGCATTCTCCTGTTCGTCCGCAGGCATATGGTCGTCCCTGCGCGCTCTTCGGATCGTCTTTAGGAAGTCCTCAGCTTTTTGCGGGTTAGTGAAGAAACGCTGTTTGCCCTGGTGGGTAACTCTAAGCTTCGCAGGATATAAGAGGGCATAGTCTATTTGGGCTTCCCGCAGTTTTTTTTTCACTGGAAGAAACTTGCGCCGTTCATCTTGAACCATCGGCGTGAAGTCGGGATAGATGGAGAATGTGATGCCTTCATACCGCAATGATTTCTGAGTCCGGGCAGCTCTGAGGGCCGCATCGCGATCGCGATAATTCAGAAGTCGAGCGATTATAGGTCTCGGTGGCAGGCCAGGCTGGGGTACGGGTGCCAGGGAGCGGTGGGCCCTCTCCACGATGAATTGGGACGAGAAAACTTCTTCTCTAATTGAGCCCTTGAGCAATTTCTCCACATATAACTCCATCCTGCCCGTGGCAGCGGACTCCGGCACATTGGTAATGCGAATGTTATTCCGGCGGCTGCGCGCTTCCAAGTCCTCATTCTTTGCCGCTATGATGCGGAGGAGATTGTCCATTCTTGCCAGCTGTGTCGTGTGGGTCGTGGCGGCATCGGTGTTGTCAGAGATTCTCTGTTCCGCAGTTGTGAGGCGCTCTTCATGGCGATCTACCTTGTGAACCAGGGCGTCCAGTCGAGCCGTGACGCCATCTACCTTCTCCACTACGGTGGCGAAGCCTTGACGCATCTCCTGTATCAGGCTGGTAAGGTCCGCAGCAGGTGCAGAAGGCGGTGCAGGCTGCGGAGGCGGTGCGCTGGGTCCCGGGTTCATCTGTGTCGACGTGGCGTTCTTGCGGGTGTTGTCGAAGCTCAACTTCGGCTGGCGAGTCTCAGGTCGCCCCATGACAGTGACCGGAGTTAGGTAAGACGCCAAAGCCGAGGGATGGCAGCACTCTGCAGGTAAGTACCAGCCAGCAGCAGGCAGGTGGGTGTCGGGCTTGGCACGTGTCCAGGTGTCGCAATATGGTCGTGCTCAACAGTGGCGCCGCGCGGTGACCAACCGCTCAGTAGTAATGGCAGTATGTCCAGGCCTGGGCAACCGGCTGTAACGTCATGCACTCGCTGCGTGGACCCCAGGCAATATATGGGTCAAAGTACCGGCATTCAGGGCTGGCTGCAGAGTAGGATCCAAGGGAGCAGATTGCCAGCACAGCGGCGGGGCGTCACGACTCACCGGTCGGCACCACCCGGAATGGTGTCTGTGTCTCGTATGTATGGCCCCCAACGTGTCCGGCCACCAATTATGCACAGCGCTCCCTATGCGGGTGTTGCGGGTGGCGCCAGCGGGACTCTGCACAGCAGGGGGCAACCACAGCCCCTGGTCTACAGCCCCGGCGGACAGCGCCGCGCAAGTCCGGGTCCGCAGCGCTATGGGCGGCAGGTGCGTCGGTCTTGAGGAGCCGTGGCAGCAGGCGTTACAACAGGAGCACCTTCCTCACGGGACCAGCAAGGTGACGGCTGGGGAGAGAGGGGGGGGGAGACCCAAGGCGAGTGTCCGCTGCGGCCGCCTACCTTCACAGCCCCCTCCGCCCGCCGTCTCAGCAAGGATCAGGAAGGCGAGGTCGCGGTACGGCCTGGGAGCCTCGTGGCAGGCCTCGGGCTCGCGTAGAAACAGTGCCCGTGTGTCCGCCTCAAATAGCTCCAGAGCAAGTGCCGGGCATTTTTCAGCAGCCTGTAACTCCGGCGCCAGGGCTCGCAGGCATTTCAAACTCGGAACGAGTGCAGAGGGCACCCCTCCGGTGCAGAATCCGGTCGTCTGGGATCGATTTGGCACCCCGTGGCGTAGGATTTAAGTAGGATCAAGACCAAGGAGCGGGAGCTGCGGGTTCAGGCAGCCATTCCGCAAGTGCGCCCTCTAGCGCCCCCAGTTTCGTTTCATAAGTTTCAGTCAGGATAATCTGATGTGCATTGGCACTGCTCCCACCTATATTCCAAATCTGGGGGCTGGATTACCTGCTAGGTCCCTCCTATGGGTGGGACCCAGGAAGGGGGTGGTTACACCCCTTTCCTTTGTCCAGTTTGCCGCCAATACTGGGGCTGGAGTGCCCCAGAACCGGTTTGACTGGAATCTGCCCAGTGACACCTTGTGTGCCCCAGGCAGTGTCTAGTTTCTTTCAACCCTCCCTGCTACAATCCACTATCTCCTATCTGGGGTGGTGTGACACCTCCCTGTGACAGGAAACCCTTTGTCCAGGCGTCCTCTGCCAAGTTTCAGTCAGCAGCAGGAGGTCAGACATGTGTCTGTGGCAGCAGCATCCATTTTGTGATGCTGGGGCTCTGGTTAGGATTAACTGCGTTTTCAGTAAAGTAACATGTCTTCTCCCTCTAGAAGGGTGGAATGCTACCCCCGTCGCCAGAACTGGCGAGGGGGTAGTTTTCCAAAGTGTATGACACCAAACACGACATGTTTTGATAAAGCCAAACCGAAGTTAGCATTAACCGCGAGGATTATAATGCACTTAAGAGTATATGGTATGGCAGTATCACTGGAACAGCAGTAAGGAAATGGTTCCGAACACTGCAGACAGGCTCAGCTCATGCTAGAGCACCATCTCACATAAAACCAAGCACTCTGCCTCCAGGATTGTAAAGGCCTGCCATAGGAGTGACTGATAGGTATATATGTGTCCAGATATAGGTTTAGACATAGGTATACTACATCTAAGCAAGGGGTGATTACACCACCTTGCCCCAGCTGTGTGAACAGCCAGTTGTGTCGATTTAAGTACCAGCCAGGGGTGGCAAAAGATATGCTGCAGCCCCTGGTAGGCCTTGGATGCACCTATGCCCTGGGCACCTATAGTGCACTGTACAGGGGCTGATAAGGTGTCCAGTACCAAATTGGTGATGTACCTATAGTACATGGAGTCCATTTAAAGAGAGAGCAGATAGCCTGGGACCCTGAATAGCAGGATCCCAGGCCAACTAAGTCGAAAACCAGCTAAACACAAGGCAAAACAAATCTGGGGTACCCATAGTCAGGTATCCACCTTCCTACACAATGTTATTTGCCTTTTTAAATGTTTCCATTAGTTGTCCATACTTTCTTTCCTGATCAGTGAATTTTCTTTTAGTCCTATTGGTTGCCACATTGAGTTTCTTAACTTGTGCCACTACTAGTTCGTTGAAGACATCTATTGAATCTCTGGCCATTATCAGAGTAAATTTTGATTTGTTTTTTAATGGGGTTTCCGGTTTTCTGTTACCCATTGCTATTATCTCCAGCGATTTTCTTTGTGGAAATCCTTTCATATTGCTCCCACATTCCTGGATAGGTCCCATGCGCAGCAGTGAAATAAAAGAGGTGATGCATCCCGCCAAGTGACGCAGGGAAACGGCCTTTGAGAAAGCTATCACAGCGAAACGCGTCAGGCTGCCTCCTGTGTGCTGTGGAGACTACGAGGCATTGCAGGTCCTAGAGTGCAACTCAGAACTTTGGGTCAACTCGAGCGATAATTTACACGCGGCAGGCCAGCCGTAGGGAGTTGCACCCTCATGAAGAAAGAAATTAAAGCGGGCTGATATGCTGGGAATCTGCCCGGCTGACACCAGGAGAACCTGCGCCGGAATGATGACTCCTCAGCGCATGGGGCCTATCCAGGTTAAGCATCAGTGACCCTAAGCACCAGGCACCCATAAAGGGAATATTGATGCATCACTACAAGTACCATGATTCCATACTAGACTGCAGACCTATCAAGAGGCGGCAGCAGTGAAATAAAAGAGGTGATGCATCCCGCCAAGTGACGCAGGTAAACGGCCTTTGAGAAAGCTATCACAGCGAAACGCGTCAGGCTGCCTCCTGTGTGCTGTGGAGACTACGAGGCATTGCAGGTCCTAGAGTGCAACTCAGAACTTTGGGTCAACTCGAGCGATAATTTACACGCGGCAGGCCAGCCGTAGGGAGTTGCACCCCCGTGAAGAAAGAAATTAAAGCGGGCTGATATGCTGGGAATCTGCCCGGCTGACACCAGGAGAACCTGCGCCGGAATGATGACTCCTCAGCGCATGGGGCCTATCCAGGTTAAGCATCAGTGACCCTAAGCACCAGGCACCCATAGAGGGAATATTGATGCATCACTACAAGTACCATGATTCCACACGAGACTGCAGACCTATCAAGAGGCGGCAGCAGTGAAATAAAAGAGGTGATGCATCCCGCCAAGTGACGCAGGGAAACGGCCTTTGAGAAAGCTATCACAGCGAAACGCGTCAGGCTGCCTCCTGTGTGCTGTGGAGACTACGAGGCATTGCAGGTCCTAGAGTGCAACTCAGAACTTTGGGTCAACTCGAGCGATAATTTACACGCGGCAGGCCAGCCGTAGGGAGTTGCACCCCCGTGAAGAAAGAAATTAAAGCGGGCTGATAAGCTGGGAATCTGCCCGGCTGACACCAGGAGAACCTGCGCCGGAATGATGACTCCTCAGCGCATGGGGCCTATCCAGGTTAAGCATCAGTGACCCTAAGCACCAGGCACCCATAGAGGGAATATTGATGCATCACTACAAGTACCATGATTCCATACGAGACTGCAGACCTACCAAGAGGCGGCAGCAGTGAAATAAAAGAGGTGATGCATCCCGCCAAGTGACGCAGGGAAACGGCCTTTGAGAAAGCTATCACAGCGAAACGCGTCAGGCTGCCTCCTGTGTGCTGTGGAGACTACGAGGCATTGCAGGTCCTAGAGTGCAACTCAGAACTTTGGGTCAACTCGAGCGATAATTTACACGCGGCAGGCCAGCCGTAGGGAGTTGCACCCCCTGAAGAAAGAAATTAAAGCGGGCTGATATGCTGGGAATCTGCCCGGCTGACACCAGGAGAACCTGCGCCGGAATGATGACTCCTCAGCGCATGGGGCCTATCCAGGTTAAGCATCAGTGACCCTAAGCACCAGGCACCCATAGAGGGAATATTGATGCATCACTACAAGTACCATGATTCCATACGAGACTGCAGACCTATCAAGAGGCGGCAGCAGTGAAATAAAAGAGGTGATGCATCCCGCCAAGTGACGCAGGTAAACGGCCTTTGAGAAAGCTATCACAGCGAAACGCGTCAGGCTGCCTCCTGTGTGCTGTGGAGACTACGAGGCATTGCAGGTCCTAGAGTGCAACTCAGAACTTTGGGTCAACTCGAGCGATAATTTACACGCGGCAGGCCAGCCGTAGGGAGTTGCACCCCCGTGAAGAAAGAAATTAAAGCGGGCTGATATGCTGGGAATCTGCCCGGCTGACACCAGGAGAACCTGCGCCGGAATGATGACTCCTCAGCGCATGGGGCCTATCCAGGTTAAGCATCAGTGACCCTAAGCACCAGGCACCCATAGAGGGAATATTGATGCATCACTACAAGTACCATGATTCCATACGAGACTGCAGACCTATCAAGAGGCGGCAGCAGTGAAATAAAAGAGGTGATGCATCCCGCCAAGTGACGCAGGGAAACGGCCTTTGAGAAAGCTATCACAGCAAAACGCGTCAGGCTGCCTCCTGTGTGCTGTGGAGACTACGAGGCATTGCAGGTCCTAGAATGCAACTCAGAACTTTGGGTCAACTCGAGTGATATTTATATATATATATATATAGATATAGATATATTATTTATTTTTCAGGCTCAGTTATTGTGATGCTATTGATGATTTCATGAGATAAATGCAGCAAACACGAGCCCAATAATTGAATAGGTGTTAATGGTTTTTATGTTACTGAAGTTTGTATACTGCTAGAACTGTTGAGTAAAAGCAGATGGTTTTCATTTTGATTTCCTACAAGTGATTGCCAAATAATAACATTGTGACATTTGCACTCGGAAGGATGATGAGAACAAGAGTATCTCTTTATGTGCATGCAAGTGGCAACACCTGTGGAGAGCATTTAAATGTGGGGAAATAATAATCGGTGCACTTTATGGCTGTGTGATCAGCCGAAACCTGTTCCAGTTTACAAGTGCTGTCTGTAAATAAATGTCCCAATGATTTGAGTGTGGGCCTTCTATAGATGTTGAGAACAAGCATTTACAATGCAATGGTTTTGCCTTTGTTAAAGTTAGAGCGATTGGCATTGCTCTTGACATTATTTTTATTTATGTTTTTTTTTAACATAAATAAATGGCATTGTCATTTACAATGCCACTAGCTTTATCTCTCGCAAATGACACACACCAACACCCACAGAGAGCCCCCCCCAACACACACAAACCCCCCCACACACACACACCCACACAGAGCCCCCCCACACACAGCCACACAAAGCCCCCCACACACACCCACACAGAGCCCCCCCACACACACACCTTCTGGCCCATGATCTTTTCTCCTCATCAAAATAACTGCCACACCCCTTTCTTTGTTCTGAAAATGTTAGGTAGCAAGCCATTTCAAATCCAGAGTCGGGCTAACGCCACCCCTGCGCAAAGCACAGTGAAGGGGCGCACGCCACAAACATGTGGGCCTGGCGTTCCGTTAATACCGAAACACCCACCCCCTTAATGAAAGTTGTGGCCTTACTTTGTTTCTACTGGGCCAAGGGGACTTCCAGCCCACAAACGTCTTTTAGCACAAAAAACCTTGTGTGTGTCATGGAGCTAGAGTTCAACCAGTATATCGGACTTGGGAGTGAGTCCGACCACCTAAATGGGGCCCCCACACCACATGAATGCCTCCTCAGATTCTCTCACAACGACCGGGCACAACTGCCCCATATCTCTCCAATCATACATTTCTGCTAAACGCAGCGCCCAGCCCTGAGGTCGGCGCCCCCTCCACAGGACATCGCACAGTGCGACCGCACCAGTGGCAATGCCCTAAAGCCGGCCCACGAGGGCCAGTGCCTGACTCCCGGCGCTGGTGCTTCTCCGCCTCTGACCCTGGCTCTGTGGGCTGCAGGCAGCGCCGCCCGCCCGGCAGCTCGCGCACACAGGCTGGTGGATTCTTTTCCGCCTCCGGGCAGCGTGTGTGGGGTTTTCTTTTCAACTTGAAGTTTCCGGTCAGTGAAATGAGAAAGGGGCGGGGAGGGGGCTGGCGCGGAAAAGGCTGCGCCGGGAGCTTGTTGCTTTGTTTTCGGAAAGCGCACAAGTGTTTCCCGCAGTCTTGGCGAGCTCTCTTCGCATTCAGTTTTAATTCTGTGTGCGAGACGTCTTGACTGGTGATGGCGCCGAGAACCTGACCCACATTTGAATGCACCAACAACCCTGATAACCCAGCTCTTTCTTTCTCCATTTTCTAAAAATGCCCTAAAGTGTCCTCCTTTTCGTCTTTAGACACGTCTACCCCGAACGCCCTGTCTTTAAATAAAAGATTGTATTGTCGCCTGCTTTTACCTCGCTCTATACAAGCAACGTTTAATTCTGCTCTGTAAGTTACTCGGTGCCTAATTTGACAAAGAATAATAACATTCGGTGCCACCCGAGGCTTACGGGTTTCATTGATGGGATCTGCAGAAGGGTAAACCTGTGTGACGGTATGTTTTGTGTCGGTTGTGGAACGGCAGAGAAAGCACGCAGTGACCTTGCCCAGAGAAGTTTGCCGTGAATCGTCTGCCCCGCTCCCGTGCTGCACCACCCCCTCTCCAGCTGCCTCTAAGATGGCGCGGCCGGGATCGGAAGCCGCGGATCTGTGCGCGATGAAGGGGCTGATGTGCCCGCGGCGGCGGCAGAAGGGAGGAGGGCGAGGCGCCTGGAAAATATTAAGAGCAGCAGCGTGTGACCTCCCGTGTGGCTGGCTGCCATGGCCGGCTCATCCCCGGCAGCAGCTCCTGCGGGGAGGGAGGGCGGGAAGAGGCGGGGGCGCCCACTCCCGTTCACCGTACAATGATGAAAGCAGGATGCGCGCGTGTGTGGCGCACACACCAATGGCTTTTAAAAGGGAACCGGCAAACATTTCGCTCACCTTCCGCACCCGACGCTTGAGCAGTGCCTCCGCTGCAAACACTCGCTCCCCAACAGCCGAGAGCTCCATGTCCGTCCCGTTCCCTACAGTGCCGGCAATGCCGGACCAGACTCGGGGGCGTTCCCGGCGTCGCGTGACGTCGGCAAAAGCCAAAGAATGTCGGGAACGCCCCCGTGTCTGGTCCGGCATTGACGGACAGGCCCCTCGTCCAATGGCAAGGCTCCATTTACGGAGCCAGCCAATGAATGAGGAGGGCCGACCCAAAGCACACTACAATTCTCATCAGGTTTTCGCCTGCTCAGGCCCAAGACCCTATCCATCACCTCCGAGCACCCAAAGTACCACACCGCCCAGCTTTCTGCTTCAGGCTTTGCAGTGAGTGGCATACCCTATCAGTGCCCACACAGCGCTATACCAGGGCTCTGATAAACTCAGTACAATAATGAGGAACTTATTCCCACTTAAAGACGTGTGCTAGCATTCAGAAGTCATTCAGTCGAAGTTTGGATGATTAGTTTTGAATGGAGCACTTCGTGTCATAATGCCACTAAGAAGTGCTGTAATTAATGGGTGTTCCTGCTCCTCTGGACTCTAAAGCATTTGCTAACATCATAGTTGCTGTGGTCACAAATTGGTGTGTAATGTTCTGTCACATGGAGAGAGTTTATGGATCAGATCCGATATGACACTAAGGAGAGAGAGACAATATGACATAAATGATTGATTCAGGCACAATGTCTGGCCTTTACCTCACATACATCGCTGCTCACCAGCAGAAATGATCTATTCAGTGATGTAAGTATCTCCGTAGCTGGCAAACCAATTACAGCATTTATGTTTTTAATAATTACATCCTGCGAGTCCTTTCGGTGTTTTAATCTTATCAGGGATCCCAACATAAGTGAATTATAAACTTTTAGTCATGGCCACCCATGGATAATTTTAACTGACTTGGCCCAATCTATGTTTTTTAATTCCCTTCTAGAAACCGTCTTCTACAAGGGGGAGGTCAGTGCGTGCTTGTGACCCACGAACACATGATAAAAGATCTCCACAAAGAGCTCCGTATGGAGCCTGTTGGGTATTGCACTCCCCACTTAAAGTGGGGCACAACCGAATGATGAAGCAAGCCCATTGCTTCATTAGTAAAATAATAGGTGCCGGTGCTCAAAGCGCTGCTTAGACACCCGCGGCTGCTGCTATAAAATATCAGAGTGTGAATAGCAAGGGTGCGCTGTCCCGAATCCACCTCAGATCTCTTTCATTCACTGCCAGTCACTTCCCTGCCACGTTATCTCACTCATAAAGGTGTTTGTTTTCTCCCTTGGTGATGTTTTTTTGTGTTTGTTTTCCTCCATCTTTTCGTTTTGTTTCTTTTTCCCTCTGTTGCCCTCGGGAAATGTCTGATGTGGCGAAATAAGTGCTGGGCCCCAAAAATAAGTGCTGGTGCCCCACACCGGCCACCACCAGTTCCAATTAAGCACTGAGCATGCCACCTTGAAATCCTAGAAAAGGGTTGCCCTACAACCAACACCCTAATTATTGTGGCTTCTGGACAACCCTGCTGCCACAGACCGTCTTGCGTTATTTTGAGGATAGTTACACTGAGAGGGCTCAGGCTCCCTTTCCCCCCTTGTTTATAAAGTGAATGGCTTTTATCTACAGCATGAAATAAACCCTGACATATTTAAATGTAATTTACACAGGTGGATCGAATGAAAGTTTCTTTGTCAGGAAATTGTTTTGCTTCGTTATGTACCTAAATCGATGTTACACCACAAACACTGTGCTCAAAACATCAGTTTCTTTGGGAGGGCCCTCAGACTACATAAAAATTGCAAACATTTTACTTGTATTTTAGAGTCTGATATTTTTAATGTTGCAGAACTGCCTACCTAGCGAGACACTAATATACTCTTCTAAAAGTCTGTTTCTTATTGGAAGAGCTTATTGTAGAGGCCCGAAGTGTTCCCTCAAAGTAAAAACCCAAACTGAAAACCTGTTTTAAAGCAAAGCTGCTTTACACAGAATAAAAGAGGCTCACATTTCATTACTTTAAAAGTGCACCCTCAGGCTGGTTTTCTGCTCCGTTCACCGTTGTATGTTTTACGCAAACTATTTTACTCTGGGTTTAGAGGGGACAGCGTTTGTAAAATTGTGTAACTGTGTGTTCTCGCATACAAACTGATAGTTAGTGAATACGATTTTTAGTAGGATCTGGGGAATGTGTATTCTTTATTTAAAAATCTTGTGTATTTAGCATAGCCATATAATACCTTTATATCAATAGGTGTTAAAGTGTTAAAATGGTGAGGTAACACTGCCACAGCGTATGCTGTGTAAGGCTGTATAATTTGCCTTTTCTTGCCGCATCATTACATCTCGCCACATAATTGAGTGCTCCGCTGCCTCATTAGGGCCGGAGGCCCTAGATACACCGCTCACCTTCCGCATCCGACGCTTGAGCAGTGCCTCCGCTGCAAACACTCGCTCCCCAACAGCCGAGAGCTCCATGTCCGTCCCGTTCCCTACAGTGCCGGCAATGCCGGACCAGACTCGGGGGCGTTCCCGGCGTCGCGTGACGTCGGCAAAAGCCAAAGAATGTCGGGAACGCCCCCGTGTCTGGTCCGGCATTGACGGACAGGCCCCTCGTCCAATGGCAAGGCTCCATTTACGGAGCCAGCCAATGAATGAGGAGGGCCGACCCAAAGCACACTACAATTCTCATCAGGTTTTCGCCTGCGCGAAAAAGATGCTGCGCATCTTTTTGGCGAGGCAAAACCTAAAAAGGTTAGCAGTTAATAAGGCGTTTGTGGTATCGCCTCTTTCCTGCTCCACCGGCGACCCGCATGCACCCCAGAAAATCCGAAAACTCAGGGTAAAAGTTGTTACTGCTCGATAGCCCCCGCATAACTGTGATTGGACGGGATGAAAGAAACAGTGTGAGTTCAGTGCTGGGAGCCAAAGGGCCTTGGCGGGAACCTGAGCTCTGCAGGGAGCCCTTTCATTTGATTTATTGAGGTGTTTGGAGTCAGGCACTGCTTAAGGCACACGCCGAGCAGTGAATCCAAGGGAGCATGGTATTGACTGCCAGCGCTTGTTTTATGGAAATGAACGTTCTAGAAGCTTCAAACAGAGGAACACAAGGTGAGCGCTGCTGTGTGACATTGCGAATTATGGCGTCAAAGTATGCTTTTATCACTGCTTCATTAAAATTATATGTGTGGCTGGCAGCAGTCAGTTGGAAGGACAGTGAATGAGTACTTACCTGCACGTTTCACATCATGAAAGGCTGCCAGCACTTAGAAGCAGCCATGCAGAAAGAACTGTGATGCTATTAATGATTTCATGAGGAAAGCGCAGTGCACACGAGGTCAATAATTGAATTGGTGTTAATGGCTTTTTGTGTTACTGAAGTTCGTATACTGCTAGAACTGTTGAGCAAAAGCAGATGGCTTTAACTGTACTTTCCTTCAAGAGCTTGCCAAACGATAACATTTTGACATTTACACTCGGAAGAATTATGAGAACGAGAGTAACTCTTTCATGTCCATGCAAGTGGGAGCATTTAAATGTGGGGAAATAATAATCGGTGCACTTTATGGTTGACAAAGGCTATGTGATCAGCCGAAACAAGTTCCGGTTTACAGGTAAATAAATGGAAATATCTCGAAGGTTTGAGTGCAGCCCTTCTCTAGATGTGCTGAAAAATGTATATCTATCTATCTATCTATCTATCTATCTATCTATCTATCTATCTATCTATCTATCTATCTATCTATCTATATATATATATATATATATATATATATATATATATATATATACACACACACACACACACAGCATATTTCAGTGGTTTATTTCTCATTTAGCTTGGGTCTCAAAAACCCCCTGGGGCCAAATGTATTTCTCTTTTTTGCAGGAGCCAGCACTGCCCCTTCCGCTCCAGAGAGTCTTGCAGGAGTACAGGGTGAGTGGTGGCTCCCACAAGAGTTCTGTGGGTTCAGAAAACCATGTTTTTTTAATAAAAAAATGGGCTTTGGTATGTATGGTGGATTGGCTGGTGTGGCGGATGGGGTGGCTGCCTTTTGGGGTGTGGGGTTGCCTGCAGTAAGGCCCTGCGGTCAACCAACACAGTTTAAGCATAACATATTATATTAACAAGCATTTTCAATGCAATAGGTCTTGCATTCACACAAGTTTGAGCTATTGGCATTGCAAATGACAATGCCTTTTATTTATGTTTTGGGTTTTGATAAATAAAACCCATAAATAAAAGGCATTGTCATTCACAACACTAATAGCTTAAACTCTCGCAAACGCGAGACCCTCTGTATTGCAATAAAGGGCCTTCTCGGCCGCTTGCTAGATTGTAAATATCAAAGGCAGAGACCGGCCTGCGACGTCTTCAAAGTAGTGATAAATAGTGCAGTGAAGAAGATGTGTAAGCGTTGTAAATTACACAGACACAAAGGGCCCCATTAGGATGGCGGGTGGATTGCCCCCGCCGGGCCGGCGGTAGTCACCGCCGGCCCAGCGGGGGCAATCCGCCCGCCATCCCTGTAGAGGAGACCCCCGCCACATTATTATGGCAGGGGGTCCGCGGGGGACGGAAAGACTGTCCGCTACTTTTCCACCCGGTCGGCATGTCAAGGGTTCAAGGGTTTAATATGGTGGCGGTGTCTTTCAGACACTGCCAGCCATATTACAATGTGCTTTTGTGAATACCTTTCTGTGGCGGCGTTGCCGCTACGGAAAGGCATTCGGAGTCTGCTTGGGGGGCCTGTTGCGGGCCCCCATGGACTCCGGGGGGTGGGGGGTGCACATGGGGGTAACTATGGTACCCCCCTGCCTTTCAAAGGACAACGTGGCAGGCACCACGCGGTGCCTGTCACGTTGTTCTTTGAAAAGCACAACATGTATTTTTAGCATTGCGGCTGAAGTTAGAAATACGGGATGCGCCCAACACTGTGCGGGCGCATCCTAATTGCCCCCATGGGACCCCCGCCCTTATGGCAGGTGGTCCCTTTCACCGTGAGGATGGCGGGCGGACTTTGTACGCCCACCTTCCTAATGATGCCCAAAGTGTGAAGTGAGAGTTACATATGATCTGAGCTATAAACACTAACAAAATGCTCCAACACCTTTCGCTCTGTGATTATACTGTCGTGGCTCAGGAGGAAGAGCTATTTCCTGCCCTCTCCGTGATTTGAGTGTTCAGTGTGGTATTGCGTAATGTCATTGCTATCTTTGGCCTAATAAAAAACACTCACACTGGGCCTTGGCTTCACCTCCTAGTGCAGGAGGTAAAGAGTGATGGTCTTGGCTGCAGCTTCGGCCTCGTACAGTGCCCATGCTATTACCAGTGAGCATGAAGTGCTAAGGTGGTGGTATTGCTATTGGTGGTGCTATTGGTATTGTCAGTGGTATTAGTGATGGTAATATTGGTGGTGGTTTTGGTATTGGTGATATTGGTGGTGGTAGTATTGGTGGTGGTGATATTGGTGGTGGTAATGGTGGTGGAGGTGGTGTTAGTGGTGATGGTGTTGGTGGTAGTGGTATTGGGGTGGTAGTAGTGGTAGTATTGGTAATGGTGGTGTTGGTGGTATTGATGGTGGTGGTATTGGTTGGTGTTTTAGTGGTGTTGGTGGTGGTGATATTGGTGGTGGTGGTATTGGTGGTGGTGGTAATGGTATTGGTGGTGGTGGTATTGGTGGTACTGGTGGTGTTGGTGGTGGTATTGGTGGTGGTGGTATTAGTAGTGATGGTGGTGGCATTGGGGTGGTATTGTGGTGGTGGTTTAATGGTGGTAGTATTGGTGGTGGTATTGGTGGTGTTGGTATTGATGGTGGTATTGGAGATGGTGGTATTGGTGGTATTGGTGGTGGTGATATTGGTGCTATTTCTGGTGGTGGAGGAGGTGGTATTGATGGTGGTATTGGTGGAGGTGGTGGTGGTATTGGTGGTGGTAGTGGTATTGGTGGTGGTATTGGTGGTATTGGTAGAGTTGGTGGTGGTATTGGTAGAGTTGGTGGTGGTATTGGTAGAGTTGGTGGTGGTATTGATGGTGGTGGAATTGAAATAGGTGGTGGTATTTGATGGTGGTGGTTTTAGTGGTGGTATTTATAATGGTGATATTGGTGGTGGTGGTATTGGTAGTGGTGGTATTTGTGGTATTGGTGGTGGTGGTATTGGATTGGTGGTGGTGGTATTGGTGGTGGTATTAGTGGTGGTGGAATTGGTGGTGATATTGGTGGCGGTGGTGGTATTGATGGAGGTATGGGTGGTGGTGCTATTGGTGGTAGTATTGGTGGTGGTGGTATTTGTGGTGGTGGTATTGGTGATATTGGTGGTGGTGGTATTGGTATTGTCAGTGGTATTGGTGGTGGTGGTATTGGATTGGTGGTGGTGGTGGTGGTGTTGGTGGTATTGGTGATGGTGTATTGGTGGTATTGGTGGTGGTGGTATTGGTGGTGGTATTGGTGGTGGTAGAATTGGTATTGGTGGCAGTATTGGAGGTGGTATTGGTGGAATTGGTGGTGGTATTGATGGTGGTGGTATTGGTGGTGGTGGTATTGGTGATGGTGGCATTGGTGGTGGTGGGGGTTGTGTTGGTATTGGTGGTATTGGTGATATTGGTGGTGGTGGTGGTAATGGTGCTGGTGGTGGTATTGGTGGTGGTATTAGTGGTGGTGGTGGTGGTGGTATTGGTGGTGATGGTATTGGTGGTGGTGGAGGTGGTAGTGGTGGTGGTAGTATTGGTATTGGCGGTGGGGTTGGTGGTGGTGGTATTGGATTGGTGGTGGTATTGGATTGGTGGTGTTGGTATTGGTGGTGGTGGTGGTATTGAGGGTGGTGGTATTTGTATTGGAGGTGGCATTGGTGGTATTGGTATGGTGGTAGTATTTGTGGCGATGGTTGTATTGGTGGTGGTACTGGTGGTGGTGGTATGGGTGGTGGTGGCATTGGTGGCAGTGGTGGTGGTGGTATTGGTGGTGGTATTGACGGTGGTGGTGGTGGTATTGTTGGTGATGGTATTGGTGTTATTGATGGTGGTAGTGGTAATGGTGGTGCTATTGGTGGTGGTGGTGGTATTAGTGGTGGTATTGGTGGTGGTGGAATTGGTATTGGTGGCAGTATTGGAGGTGGTATTGGTGGAATTGGTGGTGGTATTGATGGTGGTGGTATTGGTGATGGTGGCATTGGTGGTGGTGGTGGTTGTGTTGGTATTGGTGGTATTGGTGATAGTGGTGGTGGTGGTGGTAATGGTGCTGGTGGTGGTATTGGTGGTGGTATTAGTGGTGGTGGTCGTATTGGTGGTGGTGGAGGTGGTAGTGGTGGTGGTAGTATTGGTATTGGCGGTGGGGTTGGTGGTGGTGGTATTGGATTGGTGGTGGTATTGGATTGGTGGTGTTGGTGTTGGTGGTGGCGGTGGTATTGAGGGTGGTGGTATTTGTATTGGAGGTGGCATTGGTGGTATTGGTATGGTGGTAGTATTTGTGGTGATGGTTGTATTGGTGGAGGTACTGGTGGTGGTGGTATCGGTGGTGGTGGCATTGGTGGCAGTGGTGGTGGTATTGGTGGTGGTATTGATGGTGGTGGTGGTGGTATTGTTGGTGATGGTATTGGTGTTATTGATGGTGGTAGTGGTAATGGTGGTGGTGCTATTGGTGGTGGTGGTGGTATTGGTGGTGGTATTGGTGGTGGTATTTATGGTGGTAGTGGTGGTATTGGTGGTGGTGGTGGTATTGGAGGTGTATTGGTGGTGGTGATAGTGGTATTGATGGTGGTGCTATTGGTTGTGGCGGTGGTGGTTATGGTTGTGGTATTGGTGGTGGTGGTATTGGTGGTGGTGGTATTGGTGGTGGTGGTATGGGTGGTGGTAGTGGTGGTGATGGTATTGGTGGTGGTGGTATTGGTGGTGGTAATGGTGGTGGTAGTGGTGGTCGTGGTGTTGGTGGTAGTGGTATTGGGGTGGTATTGATGGTGATATTGGTCGTGGTGGTTATATTGGTGGCTGTGGTGGTATTGGTGGTGGTGGTATTAGTGGTAGTATTGGTAGTGGTGGTTATTGGTAGTGGTGGTATTGGTGGTGGTGGTATTTGTATTGGTATTAGTGGTGACATTGGTGGTGGTAGTATTGGTGGTGGTGGTACTGGTGGTGGTATTGGTGGTATTGAAGGTGGTGGTGGTATTGGTGGTGGTACTGGTGGTGGTGGTGGTGGTAGTGGGATTGATGGTGGTATTGGTGGTGGTGGTATTGGCAGTGGAGGTGGTGGTATTGATTGTGGTGGTGATATTGGTGGTGGTGGAATTGGTGGTGGTGGTGGTGGTATTGGTGGTTCGGTGGTGGTATTGGTGGTGGTGGTGGTATTTGTATTGGTGGTGGTGGTGGTGATATTGATGGAGGTGGTATTGGTGGTGGTGGTATTGGTGGCGGTAGTGGTATTGGTGGTGTTGGTGGTGGTAGTGTTTGGTGGTGGGATTGGTGGTGTTGGTATTAGTGGTGATGGTGGTGGTATTGGGGTTGGTGGTGGTGGTATTGGTGGTGGTGGTATTAGCGATAGTGGTGGAATCAGTGGTGGTATTAGTATTGGCGGTGGTATTGGTGGTGGTGGTGGTATTGTGGTGCTGGTATTAGTGATGGTATTGGTTGTGGTATTGGTGGTGGTATTGACGGTGGTGCTGGTATTAGTGGTGGTATTGGTGGTGGTACTGGTTGTGGTGGTATTGGTGGTGGTGGTATTTGCAGTGGAGGTGGTCGTATTGATGGTGGTGGTATTGGTGGTGGTTTTAGTGGTGGTGGTGGTGGTGAGATTGGCGGTGGTGGTATTGGTGGTGGTGGTATTGGTGGTACTGGTGGTGTTGGTGGTGGTATTGGTGGTGGTGGTATTAGTAGTGATGGTGGTGGCATTGGGGGTGGTATTGGTGGTGGTGGTTTGATGGTGGTGGTATTGGTGGTGTTGGTATTGATGGTGGTATTGGAGGTGCTGGTATTGGTGGTATTGGTGGTGGTGATATTGGTGGTATTGGTGGTGATGGAGGAGGTGGTATTGATAGTGGTATTGGTGGAGGTGGTTGTGGTATTGGTGGTGGTAGTGGTATTGGTGGTATTGGTAGAGTTGGTGGTGGTATTGATGGTGATGAAATTGATATAGGTGGTGGTATTTGATGGTGGTGGTATTAGTGGTGGTATTTATAATGGTTATATTGGTGGTGGTGGTATTGGTAGTGGTGGTATTTGTGGTATTGGTGGTCGTGGTATTGGATTGGTGGTGGTGTTATTGGCTGTGGTATTAGTGGTGGTGAAATTGGTGGTGGTATTGGTGGCGGTGGTGGTATTGATGGAGGTATGGGTGGTGGTGCTATTGGTGGTAGTATTGGTGGTGGTGGTATTGGTGGTGGTGATATTGGTGGTGGTGGTATTGGTATTGTCAGTGGTATTGGTGCTGGTGGTATTGGATTGGTGGTGGTGGTGTTGGTGGTATTGGTGATGGTGGTATTGGTAGTGGTGGTATTGGTGGTGGTATTGGTGGTGGTGGAATTGGTATTGGTGGCGGTAGTGGAGGTGGTATTGGTGGAATTGGTGGTGGTATTGATGGTGGTGGTATTGGTGGTGGTGGTATTGGTGATGGTGGCATTGGTGGTGGTGGTGGTTGTGTTGGTATTGGTGGTGGTGTTGGTGGTATTGGTGATATTGGTGTTGGTGGTAATGGTGCTGGTGGTGGTATTGGTGGTGGTATTAGTGGTGGTGGTATTGGTGGTGATGGTATTGGTGGTGGTGGTGGTGGAGGTGGTAGTGGTGGTGGTTGTATTGGTATTGGTGGTGGTGTTGGTGGTGGTGGTATTGGATTGGTGGTGTTGGTATTGGTGGTGGCGGTGGTATTGAGGGTGGTGGTATTTGATTTGGAGGTGGTATTGGTGGTATTGGTATGGTGGTAGTATTTGTGGTGATGGTTATATTGGTGGTGGTACTGGTGGTGGTATTGGTGGTGGTGGCATTGGTGGCAGTGGTGGTGGTATTGATGGTGGTGGTGGTGGTATTGTTGGTGATGGTATTGGTGTTGTTGATGGTGGTAGTGGTAATGGAGGTGGTGATTTTGGTGGTGGTGGTATTAGTAGTGGTGGTATTGGTGGTGGTATTTATGGTGGTAGTGGTGGTATTGGTGGTGGTGGTGGTATTGGTGGTGTATTGGTGGTGGTTGTAGTGGTATTGGTGGTGGTGCTATTGGTTGTGGTGGTTGCGGTATTGGTGGTTGTGGTATTGGTGGTGGTGTTATTCATGGTGGTGGTATGGGTGGTGGTAGTGGTGGTGATGGTATTGGTGGTAGTGGTATTGGTGGTGGTAATGGTGGTGGTAGTGGTGGTGGTGGTGTTGGTGGTAGTGGTATTGGGGGTGGTATTGATGGTGATATTGGACCTGGTGGTAATATTGGTGGCTGTGGTGGTATTGGTGGTGGTGGTATTAGTGGTAGTATTGGTAGTGGTGGTTATTGGTGGTGGTGGTATTGGTGGTGGTGGTATTGATATTGGTATTAGTGGTGATATTGGTGGTGGTGGTGGTATTGGTGGTGGTGGTACTGGTGGTGGTATTGGTGGTATTGAAGGTGGTGGTGGTATGGGTGGTGGTACTGGTGGTGGTGGTGGGATTGATGGTGGTATTGGTGGTGGTGGTATTGGCAGTGGAGGTGGTGGTATTGATTGTGGTGGTGATATTGGTGGTGGTGGTGGTATTGGTTGTATTGGTGGTTCGGTGGTGGCATTGGTGGTGGTGGTATTAGTATTGGTGGTGGTGGTGGTGATATTGATGGAGGTGGTATTGGTGGTGGTGGTATTGGTGGCGGTTTTGGTATTGGTGGTGTTGGTATTGGTGGTGGTGGTGTTTGGTAGTGGGATTGGTGGTGGTATTGGTGGTGTTGGTATTAGTGGTGATGGTGGTGGTATTGGGGTTGGTGGTGGTGGTATTGGTGGTGGTGGTAGTGGTAGTGGTATTGATGGTGGTATTGATGGTGTTGGTATTGGTGGTGTTATTGGTGGTGGTAGTGGCATTGGTGGTATTGGTGGTGGTGATATTGCTGGTATTATTAGTGGTGGTGGAGGAGGTGTTATTGATGGTGGTGGTGTGGTGTTGGTGGTGGTGGTATTGGTGATGGTGGTGGTATTGTTGGTTTGGCGGTGGTATTGGTGGTGGTGGTATTATAATTGGTGGTGGTGGTGATAATGGTTGAGGTGGTATTGGTGGTGGTGGTATTGGTTGCGTTAGTGGTATTGGTGGTGTTAGTATTGTGGTGGTGGTGTTTGGTGGTTGGATTGGTGGTGATATTGATGGTGTTGGTATTAGTGGTGATGGTGGTGGTATTGGGGTTGGTATTGGTGGTGGTATTGGTGGTGGTGGTAGTGGTATTGATGGCGGTATTGGTGGTGTTGGTACTGGTGGTGTTATTGGTGGTGGTAGTGGTATTAGTGGTGGTGATATTGCTGGTGTTATTGGTGGTGGCGGAGGAGGTGGTATTGATGGTGGTGTTGGTGGTTGTGGTATTGGTGGTGGTAGTGGTATTGGTGGTGGTGTTGTTGGTGTTGGTGGTATTGGTGGTGGTGGACTTGGTATTGGTGGTGGTATTGGTGGTGGTATTGGCGGTGGTGGGGGTATTGGTGGTGGTATTGGTAGTGGTGGTATTGGTGAAGGTGGTGTTATTGATCGTGGTGGTATTGGTGGTTGTGGTATTGGTGGTGGTAGTGGTGGTGGTGGTGTTGGTGGTAGTTGTATTGGGGTATTGATAGTGATATTGGTCGTGGTGGTGATATTGGTAGCTGTGGTGGTATTGGTGGTGGTGGTATTAGTGGTAGTATTGGTAGTGGTGGTTATTGGTAGTGGTGGTGGTATTGGTTGTGGTATTGGTGGTGGTGGTGATGGTGGTGGTGGTATTAGTGGTGGCGGTGGGTCTGAGTGTGGTGGGATTGTGGTGCTTGTATTGGTGGTGGTATTGGTGGTGTTGGTATTGGTGGTGGTGTTGGTGGGGGTGATGGTATTGGTATTAGTGGGGATATTGGTGGCGGTGGTATTGGTGGTGGTGGTGATACTGGTGGTGGTATTGGTAGTATTGGAGGTGGTGGTGGTATTGGTGGTAGTGGGATTGATGGTGGTATTGGTGGTGGTATTGGCAGTGGAGTTGGCAGTATTGATTGTGGTGGTGGTAATGGTGGTGGTGTTATTGGCAGTGGTGGTGGTGGTATTGATTGTGGTGTTGGTATTGGTGGTGGTATTGGTGGGGGTGGTATTGGTGGTTCGGTGGTGGTATTGGTGGTTGTGGTATTAGTGTTGGTGGTGGTGGTATTGGGGTTGGTATTGGTGGTGGTGGTGGTATTGGTGGTGGTAGTAGTATTGGTGGTGGTATTGGTGGTGGTGGGGGTGGTAGTGGTATTGATGGTGGTATTGATGGTGTTGGTATTGGTGGTGGTAGTGGTATTGGTAGTGGTATTGGTGGTGGTGATATTGCTGGTGTTATTGGTGGTGGTGGAGGAGGTGGTATTGATGGTGGTGGTGGTGTTGGTGGTGGTAATGGTGGTGGTATTGGTGGTAGTGATATTGCTGGTGTTATTGGTGGTGGTGGAATAGGTGGTATTGATGGTGGTGGTTGTGCTGGTGGTATTGGTGGTGGTAGTGGTATTGGTGGTGGTATTGTTGGTGCTGGTGGTATTCGTATTGGTGGTAGTATTGGCGGTGGTGGTGGTATTGGTGGTGGCATTGGTAGTGGTGGTATTGGTGAAACTGGTGTTATTGATGGTGGTATTGGTGGGGGTGGTGGTGGTATTGGTGGTGGTATTGTTGGTGTTGGTGGTATTGGTGGTGGTTGTATTGGTATTGGCGGTGGTATTGGTGGTGGTGTTATTGGTTGTGGTGGTGGTGGTTGTGGTATTGGTGGTGGTGGTATTGGTGGTGGTATTGGTGGTGGTATTGATGGTGGTATTGGTGGGAGTGGTATGGGTGGTGGTATCAGTGGTGGTGGTATTGGTGGCGGTAGTGGTGGTGATGGTATTGGTGGTTGTGGTATTGGTGGTGGTAATGGTGGTGGTATTGGTGGTATTGGTGATGGTGATATTGCTGGTGTTATTGGTGGTGGTGGAGGAGGTGGTATTGATGGTGGTGGTGGTGTTGGTGGTGGTGGTGGTGGTGGTATTGGTGGTGGTAGTGGTATTGGTGGTGGTATTATTGGTGTTGGTGGTGGTGGTATTCGTATTGGTGGTGGTATTGGCGGTGGTGGTGGTATTGGTGGTGGAATTGGTAGTGGTGGTATTGGTGAAGGTGGTGTTATTGATGGTGGTGGTATTTGTGGTGGTGGTCGTATTGGTGATGGTGTTGTTAATAAAACAGGCTTTTGAAAACAACTCGTCAGGTGGCTTTAGTAAAGATGACATGTAACACAGACATGCTGTTGTCAGCTTCAGCCCATTAGCACAGGATTATACGGTACCTGGAATTCACATGACCTAATTTGCTAATCATTTCGAAATCCATTTTACTTGGGGAGTTGAAAACATACACAAGATAATGCCAGGTTAAATTAATTGCCTGTGTTACTAGGGGGCCGAGCTGCTTAAAAAAATGCAAGCGGTTTTAGCTGATGCGGCGCATGTCCAGCCAGCAGTAAGATAAGTTCAATAAAGTAAATAGTGCTTACAGACTAAATAACAGGTCCCGTGTAACAACTGAAATAAAAGGGCCTGTCGCCATGGAAGGGTACAAATAAAGACAAGGCCGTACGTACTAAGGAGGGTCTAACAAGCCTATTAACAAGTCCTAAGGCAGCATTTACGAAAGACAATGACACAAGCCAATGAAAAATATGGGAGGCGAGTGGGCGCGGCTTCTCTCTCATACTCTACTACAGCAGTCTCTCAGAGCGAGCAATGCATGTGCGCTGCCGCTAGGCTCGACCTAAAAAAGCACTGAAATTCAGCAGTTCTTGGTAAATTAAATAACTATATCCACGCCCTTGCCAGTTACTGCTAATGACCTCACTTATTACATCACACATGTTGAAATGCTCTATGACATCATTGAAAACATTACTGATGACATCTGAAAGGACATCATTGTTGACAACACTGAGCATGGCGAGGGAGCCAGTTATAGTTACTTCATGACAACCGTGATCACCTCTTTGAGCACAAATGTCTCAAAACAGCTGAACTGATGTACACAAGATCAAAAAGCACACTTTCTGAGTTAAGTTCTAAGTTATTCCCACATTTATGTGGATCACTGATACAACTTCGACTCCTGTAACATCGAACTACAAAAATATCAAGTCAACAATATCGTATACAAAAATATTGATACAAAAAAACAGAAATAACACAAACATCGATAAAAAAATATTGTTTAAAAAAGTCATGATAACAGAAATATTGACATCAAAAGTTAAGAACACAAAAATATTGATAACATTAAAATAAAATGAAAGACATCAAAAACACCGATATAAACAATATCAGCAAAACAAACATTGATAAAATACATATAAACTATATTGCAAATAACATTTAAACATAAAAATATATTATTTAAAATAACATAATAAAAAAGTATACCAAATATTTTAAACAAAAAATAAATATAATTACAAAATTAATAACATTAAATAAAACAAACACACTAAAAATCCAAACACAAATAAATAAACAACACAACATTAAAAATATATCACAACTATCAAAAATAAACAAACATAAACACATATCATATATTACAAAATATATCACATTTATCTACATATACATTTAAATAACAATAAACAAAGAAACATTAAATAAAAATAATAAATATTAAACAAATTAAAAAGCAATAGCAGAAAAATTCAAAAAACCTATCGAACCAATACATTTAAACTACACAAAACAATGGAAAACTCTAACTAATTAAATAAACATTATACAAACAATCAATTTATTAACACAAAATTACTGTATAATGGAAAAGAACGGAGGAAGAGCGAACCTTTGAAGTGACAACACAGAAAGAAAAACGATTCCAAAAATCCCTCAATAAACGTAAGAAAATAACTTTATAACTAAAATAAAATTAGCTTTTAAAAAGAAATAACTACAAATATAACATGTTTTCCTTTATATATCACAGATTAAACTTCACTGAAAATCCACCTACAAAATGTAACACAAAGATTTACATACACAACAATAAATTCAACATTATAAAAAATATATCACAAAGTATGTATATGACTCAACCAACAAATAGAGTAAAGTATTTAAAAGTGATAAATGTAATAAAAATGCAAATCATACCTAACAAATACTTTTCTCTTAACAGTGTCTACAGAATTCAACAAAACAACATCAATGAAAGACACTTCATCAACTAAAAACAGTAAATATATTTTTATTTTTACAAATAAATAAAAATAGAGACATAGGGCCCCATTACGATGGTGGGTTGACTTTGTCCGTCCCTCACCGTAACAGAAAACGGGACGGACCTCCAGAGGTGCTGCGGCCCCACGGAGCCAAATAGGATGCTGTAAGCAGCACCCACCGCAATGATAAAGTGGTATGTTGTGCATTGCCGTGCACAGTGTGACAGGCACGCGCAGTGCCTGTCACCTTGTGCATGGCAATGTACCCCCCCCAAGTGCAGCCACCCAACCCCCCCGGGGGCCTGCAATGGGCCCCCAAAGTAATTTACCGTATGCCTTTCCATGGCAAAGTCTCTACCATGGAAAGGCATACCCAGCACAGGCATCATAATATGGATGGTGGTGCCTGCAAGGCACCGCCACCATATTGTGGAACTTTTCCGCCCGACTGGGCAAGGAGTGATAGCAGGCAGATCGGCACTTCCAGTCGGGCGGTGGCGATCCACCTGCCATCATAATAGGCCACTAAATAATCAAAATAATCAGATTAACTAAAACTATAACATTTTCTTTTATATTTCACAGATTACACTTCACTATAACGCCACTAAAAAAACTCAAAACAAACATTAACTTCTAAAACAAGTACAAATTCAACATTAAAGAAAAATATTCAACTAAGTTTATAAATTAACCAACAAATAAAGCAAACTAATAAAAAGACAAATATAACTAAATACTTTTCTCTTGAAATAAACTTCATCAACTACAATGAATAAGTATAATTTATTTTTCAACTAAATGAAAATAGAGACTAAAAAACTAAAATAATCTAATTTACTAAAACTGTAGTCTTTTCTTTTATATTTCACAGATTACACTTCACTAAACCTAAAAAATCAGAACAAGTATTAACTTAGAAAACAAGGAGAAAATCAACATTAAAGAAAATTATAAAACTAAGGGCCGGATTATGACAGCGATGAACCCGCCACCGGCAGCTTGCCGGTGGCGGGATCACCAACAGCATGTGGCCATTCTCTACCTGCCAGATAAGGATGGCGGGCGGAGTGCTGGTGGATGGAAAGCCTGTCCGCCACGGGTCCAACACAGGAAATCGTTATGATTGCCTGTCAGACCTGTCCAGCATACCTAGAATGGTGGTTGTGCCTAGCAAGCACAGTCCGCCACATTAGGATGCTGAATTCCGCCCACCTTTGAATGGTGGTTCCTCCGCCATTCAAAGGTTGGTGGAGATAGACTTTGGGGGCCCATTATGGGACCCCCTTGTGCAGGGGAAATGCAATTTTGCACTTGGCCCCCTACAGTTCCCTGCACCAGATGACAGTCACCGCGTGGTGCTTGCCACGTAGTGCAGGGAAATGAACAACTTGCATTTTTGCCAATGAACACCCCCACCGCAATGGTAACCATGCAAAATGTGAATGCGACATTGGCTGTTACACTATATTTGCATGTGTGGGACCGCCTCGATAAGATCGGGCGGTCCCGATTCACATGTTAATGGCAGACAGACTAAAGTCCATCCGCCATCGCAATTATCCCCAAAGTAAATATATAAATTAACCAACAAATAAAGCAAACTAATAAAAAATGATAAAATTAATTAAAAAACAAATATAACTAAAAAATACTTTTCTCTTCACAGCTTCTACAAACTTCAGCATACAACATCAACAAAATAAACATCAACTAAAAACAGTAGGATTTATTTTTTTGCAACTAAATAAAAATAGAAACTAAATAAACGAAAAAGAAAATTACATGTAAAATTAACAAAAATAAAATTTTACTTTTAAACCAACAGAAGAAAACAGTGAATAATCCACGGCCATCGATAAAATATACATCAAGAAAATTAAAGCAAGAAAAATGTACGTTTATATTCAAATATAATAATTATACAAAATCATATAATTAATAAATATATGTATGTATGTATCTATGTGTGTGTGTGTGTGTGTGTGTGTATATATATATTTTTATGGCTATCACTAAGTGCCTTTTTTGACCAATTGTAACCCTTTTCTTGCTTGCACTTGCACTTTAAACAGTCCCCCCTCCCACATTGGCGTCATGTGACCAAGGCCTCTGTGAAGGCCGAAACGTTATGCTGGCAGGGCGAGCTTCCACGAATAAAATGTAATTTGCTCACGGCATTTCCTGGGTCAGCTCCTCTTTCCTCGCCTTGAAGCGCTCCGGTGGATGTGGGAGTTCGAGGTTTCCTGGATTGGGTGTGCTTCATACCTTTGACCGGTTTCTGGCTTCTTCGGTCTGAGCTGACCCCTCCTTCATTTTTTTGCGGTGGAATGGCAGGAAGCTGCGACCTCTGGTGCTCCGGAAGTTATTTGTTACTCTCGTTGGAGAGATACCGTTCCAGCCCTCGGACACCGGCATTTGATACCGTCGAGCTGAAATCGGGAGCCGAGCTGCAAGACGGCCGTTTTGTTTGGCTCCGGTTTCCCGCTGCAGCTGTGGTATTGGCCTCACAGTCCGAAGAAGAAGTATATTGCGAGGGCCTCAGGGCACGGATCATTTCGGCTGGCTGCCCTAAGTCCTGTGAGTACGCAACAGCGTTTATATATTCTTGAAGCTCTTCGCCATGTCAGCTGACGCCAAAAGAGGGAGAGAGCTGGCAGCTTTCGACTTGATTGATGACTACCCGGCTTGGGGGTCGAATGTGACGACAGTGCCGAGTGCAGTGAGGCAGTCACTACATTACGTGACAAAATGAAAACATTAGAAACATTAATGCACAAGGAACAAGGCAAATGGTGGAAACACCGGTCCCTCAGCAGATACTTGGAGGTGAACCGGGTTCCCAGGGGATTAAGAATTATGCTCGCTCCGAGCTATGAGGCTCCAGATCCAAACATGCTAAAAGATTGGGCAGAGTGCAACCTAGATAATTCCCGCCGCCTCATGACCATTCTGGTGCAATACGCGGAAAGTGATCAGGCAGCCTTGGAGGTGTGCAAATTGATGAAATTAATGCCGAGATTGAGGCAACGGAGTTGGGCGACTCAGCTGAGTATGTCAAATTAAGGGAAGAAATGCTGGCTAGACTCAGTAAGGAAGAGGAAGTGATTAAAAAAAGAAAAGCATTCAAATTTCATAGGGATGAAATAGACTATCAAGAAGGGCGGATTTTTACATTCGCCAAGAAGTACGATGCTATCAAAGCAGCAGCTTCCAAGTCCTCTATAAACACTTCTTCTTCCAACCAGCCATTAACTGTCTCGGTACCGGCACCTTCTGGATGCTCGTCGAGGTCTGACTTGAGTTCTCTATGTGATAACGGGTCAGAGACGGAGGCAGCGAGAAGCAATGCTCAGTTGGGGTTTACCCGATTTTCATTGGCGCAAGAAGTGGACTGCCTGCGCCAAGATCGACGCGATACTTTGCGGCCGCGGAGGCATTGGCAGCAAGGAGAACAGCCAACAACTTCAAGCGCCGCAAACGCAGGCAAGCCCGAGGCAGACGCTGTTCCCAAAAAGAAAAAAACGTTCCACAAGAAATGGAACAACAAGCGCAAGTAACAGCGAATGATTCCCAATCACATCTTCCAGTTATCAATTTAACTGAGGTTGCTCTGAGTAAGTCCGATTTAAACATCTTGGCATTGGGACTTTCCTTTATCCCTTCATGCAATTTTGATTATCCCAACACAAGAATGGATTTGTTTAAGTTTGTTAGAAAATTAAAGCTTCAAAAACATTTTGTGCACAACAGAGCCCCTAAACCTCCGACCATGATTTCTACTAATAGCAATACAGCAGAGCTCAATATTCATGATATGCGTGCTATGCATAATCTCGAATCACTAAGATCTGAACAATCTAATTCAAAAGGCACAGATGAATCGGTTGGAGAAAGTACTGCCGGGATGACAAAATTCAAACCCCGATCCACCTTCACACCAGTAATGATTCATGATAACATTGATGTGTTCCATGAAATGACAGCTAGAGAAATCAAGAAATTACATGCCAAAGTCTTAAAAACCACTCGCCAACAGGTTAGAAGGAACAATCAATATACTAACCTGGTCAAGAGAATCCAAGGAGATCAGAATATAATTGTCCGCCAAGCGGACAAGGGCGGTAACGTCGTCTTATGGCCTCGAACATTATATCTACAGGAAGCCCTATCACAATTAAATGACTCTTTGTGTTATCGACGATGTGATAAAATCTCTGTTACCAATCCACAATCTGAATTCTACTCCTTATTGTTGGGAGGGCGCAGTATTGGGTTTATTGAGTATGGAAGAACTGAAGTTTTTGAAGAATGAACATCCAATAATGCCAGTTTTCTATCTCATTCCAAAAATCCATAAGAACGCTACCACTCCTCCTGGGAGGCCAATTATTTCGGATTGTGGAGGGTTATTGGAAAACACAACCATCTACAAAGATTCTTTTTTACAGGACATTGTGAGTGGCTTACCCTCTTTTATCCAAGACTCTGGTGATTTCCTTAGGAAAATCAATAACATCGTTTGGGACAGTGACTGCTGGCTAATTACATTGGATGTTACATCGCTCTATACGAGCATCCATCACCAGGATGGTGTCAGAGCAATCCAGTATTTTTTGGACTTTAGACCAGCAGTTATGACACATCACAACAAAATGCTTATTGCCATGATTACCCATTGTTTGAACAATAATTTTTTTATGTTCAATAAGCAGTATTTCCAACAGGTCAGATGGGTTGCCATGTGGGCCTGTTTCTCTCCCAGTTATGCCTGTTTACATATGGGCTACTGGGAGAGACAGGTCCTCCATGGTGACTTTAAAGACATTTGCTGCAATAACATTTTATAAAGGTTCAGATATATCGATGATATATTTTTATTATGGCGTGGGTCATTTGAAGAGGCGGAAACATTTATTAGAAACATCAATGTTAATATGTTCAACTTTGAGTTTACTGCTAACATTAGCCGAACAACTGCCTATTTCCTTGATGTTGAGATCTCGATTGTTGATGATCATATCCATACAAAATTATATAGGAAACCTACGGCTGGCAACACCCTGTTGCATGCTATCAGCCACCACCCACCCCATCTTATACGCAGCATCCCCTATGGGGAGATGCTGAGGATAAGACGCATTTGCAGTACAGATCAGGAGTGTGAGTCTGCTCAGCGAGCCAGCCATGATAGATTCTTGGCAAGAGGCTATAAGGCTAAAGATATCAATATGGCAATTCGCAAAGCCAATGCACTATCTAGACAGGAGGCGTTAAAATATAAGAAAAATAAGATCTTGAGCTGTGAGGAGCCCCAGCAACAGACCAGACTAATCTGGTCGTTTAATAAACAACATAGTGCATTGAGAAAAATTGTGAACAAACATTGGAACCTCATCCGTAATGATCCGTCTATCGGTGAGTGTTTGCCATCAAAGCCCTTAATAACTTTCAGAAAAGCCCGGTCTTTGGGAGATGAGTTGGTCAAATCCAGCCCTGAAATTGTGGTCCCAGATAATTGGCTTAGCACGAGCAGAGGTTTTCGCAAATGTGCATCTTGCAAAGCCTGCAAGCATGGCATCAATAAAACTGAAGTTATCACCCCCTTTTCCGATATTCCTTTCAAAATCAGTAAGCAACTCACGTGCAAAACAGAGTTTGCTATCTATGTGCTTGAGTGTCCCTGTGGCCTGCGATATGTTGGGAGTACCAAGTTGCAGGTTCACAAGCGGATACTCCAGCACATCAGGGCCATTAACACCAGTGATGCATCGTATCCTGTTGCGCGTCATTTTAAGGTACATCATGATATCAATAGTGAACTGTTACAATATTATGTCGTGGATGCCGTTGGCCCTTTAAGGAGAGGAGGTGATAGGGAAGCACTTTTGCGACTCACTGAGACAAAATATATCCTGAAATTTGATAGCAAAACCCCGGGTGGCCTCAACGCCACTGAGGATTTTTACACCTGCCTCTAAATTCTCTTAGTAGGATGACATTACATTAGTCTCGACAATATGAAATATATATGACTCAGCCTGTTGATAGGCCGTCGAGTAAGATGATCAGAATGGTTTCCTATCCATAATGTAGTCACGTTGCTGTATATATATGAAATCTTTTTTATCCTCATTGTCTTTTCTCGGACACTCAGTCCCTTTGTATTCTAAAAAACAATTAGTCATTACTTAGTACGTGACTATTTTAACCAACACATATAATTTACACAGTTGACACTTTCATCTTGCACTATATGGGTTCTACATATAGGCCAGTAATAGGTTTACGAGCCCACTTGGGCTATATGGTGTTGTTAGACCTATTTAGCCATTTTTATATCTTCACAATGCTGCTTCCTCCTTGTCTACCTGGTAATTAGACATTGGGGGAATCCAATGTTGCTCCTACACTAGACAACTGCTGCTGCATTTGCACTTTATGTTGCTTAGCATGTTTTGCACATTTATGAAGATGTTTTTGTATTCTATATATTTACGAGCTTTTAATTATTGGTGTGAAATTCATGCGACTTATTGATTGTATTTTCATGAGCGACAATTCATCTTATCTACATTTTTAGAACAAATTGTTGTTTGTAGGCAAGTAGATTTGAGTGCATTATTTACATGTTTTTAACATTTCATACGGCCTTGTTAAATTCGTAGCATTGAGTGAGGCAACATGCATTTATGCAGATATTTTGTCCTCTTTTTATGGCTATCACTAAGTGCCTTTTTTGACCAATTGTAACCCTTTTCTTGCTTGCACTTGCACTTTACATAGTCCCCCCTCTCACATTGGCATCATGTGACCAAGGCCTCTGTGAAGGCAGAAACGTTATGCTGGCAGGGCGAGCTTCCACGAATAAAATGTAATTTGCTCACTGCATTTCCTGGGTCAGCTCCTCTTTCCTCGCCTTGAAGCGCTCCGGTGGATGTGGGAGTTCGAGGTTACCTGGATTGGGTGTGCTTCATACATATATATATATATATATATATATATATATATATATATATATATATATATATATATATATATATATATATATTCATATTCACAGACAGACAAAACATGGCAGAAGCAGGAAAATTCCTAACTTCACAAAAGGGAAAACTACTTCTGTGCTACATGGGCTATACTTATATACAAGGAAATGTAACTGGAAACAAAAACCATTGTAAATGCACCAATAAGGGAAGCTCCATCTACATTTTCAAACAGGCCCCTCAGACAGAACTGTAGTCCAGGTGAAGCGGGCACTGAGGAAAGTCGAAGGACTGAAACGCGTCTGCCCTCATTTCTTCACCACCACAAGACTTTTTTACTGGGAAACCTTCAATAAATCTCCTTCGAGCCACCAAGCATGTGTCGGACCCGTTTCTTTGTGGAGTGGGTTTGGTTCATATGATTGTCGGAAGCAAGTACCGACATACCGGCACGCCTTCACGTTCTGGAGCTCCGCGAAAAACTTGCATCTTGGTGGTGTTATGTTTAGAAGACATATCGCGGCGCCCCCCCAAAGGGTTGAAAACACTCACCTGAGTTGAAGCCCACTTGGGGAGTGAAGTAGTAGCAGTATGCTGCTTAAGGTGGTACGAAGGAGACATGACAACTTTGAGCCCTGCTGAGACGATTGACGGTGGCGAGTGAAACACGCAGCCAGGAATGGGACAACACTGTGTGTTTGCGAAAGCGGATCACTGTATCGGCGTGCACTGCGTGGGACAACAACACCCGAAATGGATTCAGCGGGAGAGGTGGAGTGGCAAGCTGTGGGAGGCGGGGCTTAGAGTTTCCTGCACCAATAAGGGAAGCTCCATCTACATTTTCAAACAGGCCCCTCAGACAGAACTGTAGTCCAGGTGAAGCGGGCACTGAGGAAAGTCGAAGGACTGAAACGCGTCTGCCCTCATTTCTTCACCACCACAAGACTTTTTTACTGGGAAACCTTCAATAAATCTCCTTCGAGCCACCAAGCATGTGTCGGACCCGTTTCTTTGTGGAGTGGGTTTGGTTCATATGATTGTCGGAAGCAAGTACCGACATACCGGCACGCCTTCACGTTCTGGAGCTCCGCGAAAAACTTGCATCTTGGTGGTGTTATGTTTAGAAGACATATCGCGGCGCCCCCCCAAAGGGTTGAAAACACTCACCTGAGTTGAAGCCCACTTGGGGAGTGAAGTAGTAGCAGTATGCTGCTTAAGGTGGTACGAAGGAGACATGACAACTTTGAGCCCTGCTGAGACGATTGACGGTGGCGAGTGAAACACGCAGCCAGGAATGGGACAACACTGTGTGTTTGCGAAAGCGGATCACTGTATCGGCGTGCACTGCGTGGGACAACAACACCCGAAATGGATTCAGCGGGAGAGGTGGAGTGGCAAGCTGTGGGAGGCGGGGCTTAGAGTTTCCTGCACCAATAAGGGAAGCTCCATCTACATTTTCAAACAGGCCCCTCAGACAGAACTGTAGTCCAGGTGAAGCGGGCACTGAGGAAAGTCGAAGGACTGAAACGCGTCTGCCCTCATTTCTTCACCACCACAAGACTTTTTTACTGGGAAACCTTCAATAAATCTCCTTCGAGCCACCAAGCATGTGTCGGACCCGTTTCTTTGTGGAGTGGGTTTGGTTCATATATATATATATATATATATTCACAGACAGACAAAACATGGCAGAAGCAGGAAAATTCCTAACTTCACAAAAGGGAAAACTACTTCTGTGCTACATGGGCTATACTTATATACAAGGAAATGTAACTGGAAACAAAAACCATTGTAAATGTAGTAAATATTACTCCAGTTCTTGCTATGGGAGAGCCACTGCAGTAGATACAAATGTAGTTAATGCCAGAAAACACAACCACCCCCCAATGTGACTGAGATCGAGGTCAGAGATTCTCTGGAAACAATCAGAGAAGCAAGTACCAGTTCCGAACAGACCAGTACCCAAATACTAAAAAACGTGTTAACTAGGGTTCCTGAACATGTCACAGGACAACTACCGCCCATCCCCACTCTAAAAAGATTAATTGCCAAAACTAAAAGAGCTACACCTCAAACACCACCCACACCCCAAACTTTTGCAGACATAGAAATGTTACCAGAATACACCATCACTCACAAATATGAAAAATTCCTTCTTCATGACAATGACAGTCATGAAAAACGAATTATCATGTTTGCCACCAACAACAATTTACAAAAATTTAAAAACTGCAAAACGTGGATGGTGGATGGCACAATAAAAGTTTACCCCAAGCCTTTTTACCAACTATATACCATCCACGGCGAATATGAAGACACTAACATCCCCTTCATATACGCACTACTCTCTAATAAGCAAAACACCACCTACATAGAGCTCTTTACAATACTAAAACAATACATCGGCAATTACTTTCCACACAAAGATAATCATTGACTTTGAACAAGCAGTGATTCAATCAATTTAAAAAATATACCCACACACTGCAATACAACCTTGCTATTACCACTTCAACCAAAGTATCTGGAGACACCTAAAAAATCTACTCTATGAATAGATTAAGCCACCAATAGCAACTTTGCCTACCAAATTAAAACATTAATATCCCTGGCTTATGTACCAACAATTGAAGTAGCCAACCATTATAACATATTTCTTGTAAGCCCTTTCTATCAAGCAAATGAAACTAAACTAACTCCCTTCCTGGACTACTTTGCAGACATTTGGGTGGGAAAGGTAGATAGGTCAGGGCACTGTAGACAACCAAAGTTCCAAATCCCTTGGTGGAACGTCTACAATAGCACTCTAGCTCAAAAAGATAAAACTAAGAACGAGGTGGAAGGATGGCATAATGCCTTCCAAGCCACAATAGGAAGAGGACATCCAACCCTTACAAACTAATAGAAGCTATAAAAAAAAGAACAGAGCCATTAAGAGCTAAGGCTAGAGCAATCCCTAACTAATATTAGCCCTAATCTCAGTAAACAACCTAAAACATGTATGAATACCTACAAAACAAAAATCGAATATTTGCAAACAACAAAGGGCTAGAATATCTAGACATGATTACTAAATCTATACTTTAAACAAAAAACAATGCTAAAAATCATAAGCATCTTGAAAACACAAAACATTTAAACCACATAATTCTACTCTTTTTTAAATTAATAATTATAATTATGGCATCTAAAATTTAAAAACGAACACAAAAATATGACATAATATAATTAATAAAACAAATAAGAAACAAACAAACAAATGTAACCAAAAACATTTCCCACCCATAATAATTAAAAAATAACTTACAGTTATTTCGCAGTAGACGATCCTCGAAAACGAAGCAATCCATAGGAGATAAATTGAAAGACGAATCCATTCGAAAAGAAAGCCCAAAAAATTGCAAAAATACAACTGTAGAAAAAAGGTTCCAACGATGCAATCGTCTCAATATTAAAACCCTCAAACCCTGAAAATTAGTTTTAAAAAATGCAAAAGTTGAACTGTTAAAAAAAGGCTCCAATGACGCAATCCTCTCAATAATAAAACAATGAAAAACCCTTAAAGTAGCTTAAAAAAACGCTCCAACAAACCCGAAAAATAAAAGGAAATGTAAAGTAACTTGTTTTTAAAAAACTAAATACATATTCCTTTAACAAAAAAGTCAACGCGTCATCAGCACCATCCGTTCACAAAACGGAAAACCTGTAAAGAAAAAAAAGAACACCCTCCCACAATAAAATGTACAAGCCCACACGCATTAATATCAACATCAAATACAAGATAACAGAATTAAACAACACTTGACTAACACTACATAACACTCTACTTCTATCCAACACTACGTCAAACACATAAAACACTAAACTTCAAAAACAACACCTATGTACACCAAAAAAGAATAAATATTGTCCTAACAAATCTAATTACACTACTACTACCTCACTCCTACCCTAAAACTACCTTAAACACGAGGTTCCGTCTTCCAAAATGACCTAAAAACGTAACAGATAGACAGAAAAGTGAGGAAATAGGAAGAAAAATGGCTGCGTATTAAAAATAAAAAAAAGTCTGACTCACGAAAGACTAGAATGGAGAAATAATTAAAAAAATAATATTACAAAAAAAAATATTGAATTTATATTTCAATTTATGTTTGTTTCATGTACTGTAAATGTTCAACCAATATGAAAATGTTTATTAACAAAATATATGATAAAAAAAGTATTACAAAATATTGTAAATTATTTAATGAAATAACAATTATTTTATTAAAAATAATATTCAATATACTAAAGAATAAAATGTACAAAATATAAATTTGTAACATACATATTATATAATTTTACAGTTTTTTTAAATATAAAATGTATAAAAAAATTGAAAAAGAAATGTATGCAAATGTTTACTTTTTGTCATACAATGGATAAACAATATAAATCAAACTGTTTATAATTAAAGAACTAAAAATATATTTACTTTATTATAGCATGACTATACTTCCAAAAAATGTACCATTTTTTAAAACTGTTAAAAAATATATGTGTGTAAGAATATATTTAAAATTTTTCAATTGTACATGAAAAATGTACAATATATTATACCTTATAATACCCTATAATAAAATCTGAATACAATCAACATTTCTGAATCATGTTTTTAATATTGTGAAACATTGTATAACAAAACCAAATGAAAAATATTTAGGGGCCTATTCCGATTTTGGCCGGAAAGGGTCCGATCCATGTTCGGAGCCCTTCCGACCGAATCGGTCAGTGCCGGCCGGATTCCTGCCCGACCGAGCCATTCCGATGGGCTCGATAGGGAAAGGAATCCGACTCAGATTTCCGGATTGCGGACGACAGGCTTGGAGAGCCTGTCCGCAGTCCGGAAATCCCTCAGTACTCCCCCGGTCGCCTCTTTACGATCGAGGGAGAATGATGGCAGATTTTCACTGCCTTTTCGTGCCAGTTTGTCCGGCACGAAAAGGCAGTCGGAAGCTGTCTCGGGGGGCCACCAGCAGGGCCCCCAGGGGGGTGAGGCCACCAGATGGCCTTGGGGTGCCAGCCACAGGATGCAGGGATGAACTGCACCCCTGCTTTCAGCAATGCAGGCATGCATTCCGCTCGGAATGCATGCTTGTGTTGCAAAGTATACGAATGCGACCGAACCCTGTTCGATCGCATCATACTAGCAGGGCTGTAACCGACACCGCAGGTCGGTCGGTTACAGCTCCTGGCCGATGTCGGACGGACTCAGGGCCATCCGACATCGGAATAGGTCCCTTAATTGTGAACCAAAAAAATATGTGCTTGCCAATAAAAATGTTCACAATAAAAACTAACATACGTCTCCTTTCTTCTTTCAATGTACATTTAAACTAAAAAAATAAACTACAAAATGAACAATAAAAAAATGCTATTCCTAACTCCAAAACCAACTAAACTCAGGGAAAGTGAAGGATAATAAACCCAAAAAATTACTATTCCAACTCCAAAACCAACTAAACTCAGGGAAAGTGATAGATAATAAACCACCAAAAATTACTATTGCAACTCCAAAACCAACTAAAATCAGGCAAAGTATAGATAATAAACCATAATAAATTACTATACCAACTCCATAACCAACTCAACTCAAGAAAAGTGCTGGATAATAAGCCATAATAAATTACTATTCCAACTCCAAAACCAACTAAACTCAGGGAAAGTGCTGGATAATAAACGAAAAACAAATTCCAATTCCTAACTCCAAAACAACAAAAAAAATGAAAAATACTACTTAATAAAAAATAAAAAATTTAGAAAAATACTAAAAAAAATTAAACCCAAAAAGAAAATTCTAAAGATTTACATTTCTTTTACAAAAATGTATATAATAAAATAAAAGATAAAACAGTATGACAAAATTATTTAAAAATAGTAAAACATTTGAGAGACTCATCATAAAAATGTAAAAATATAAATATTAAATTCTAAATTAAAAATCAATTTAAATATTTAAAAATTCAAACTGATCCAATTCTTTCACTTTTTTAAACAAAAAATAATTATAATAAAAAAATGTTTTTATAAATAGTTAAAAATAATAAACTAATCATATATTTATTTTTATTATTTATTTAATAACAAAAATCCTAAAATAGTTTACACAATTTACATTAAAATATTAACACCCCACAAAATTCAAACATTTTAACATTTAAAAATGTACATTTGTTTTTATTTTAATTAATTATATATTTCAAATTGATTTTAATAACAATGTATTTTTAACCTTCATTCTTAAATCACTCCCCACCCTTATCCCCTAATAACCCAACATTACGCTACTAAATTTTTACATAAAATACATAAAAAAATGTTAAATAAATATTTTTAAATTACACGCCACCCTTATCTACATTACACTCAAATTGATATTTTTAACAACGAATAAACTTACCTCGCTATTTTTCGCCATCGATATTCTTGACTAGATATTTATGCAATTCGATATTTCGGCATCTATATTCTGTCTCTGCACCCATTTATGTAGTTTGGTTCATCCATTTTTTTAGGGCTCTTCTGTTGTTGCCGCGCGAAGCACTGCCGCTAGCGAGCCTTATTGTCGTTGTGTTCCCTCCCCAAGTGGCACAGACCGGTAAACGAGCAGACTCCGGTCTGTGGATGCGCTTCTGAGACGCGCTTGTTTCTCTGCACTTCGCCCGCGACCTCAGCCAAGGCGTAGGTGGGCGGGTCGGTGGGAGGGGCCTGGGAGCTCTCGCTGCCTGTGCCTGTGCACAGCATCAGCAGCGCGAGCCTGGCTGCTTCTCACGTTACCATCGGGGAGGGGGCAGAACCCACTAACGTCATAGTAGCAGGGGGCGGGAGTTTAGGGAGAGCGCGCTCGGGCGCTGTCGAGAGCTGTGGCTGATCAGCAGCGCGCGCCCCGTCTCTGGCAGGATCGGTCGCCGCGCGTGCCTTTCCAGCAACAGAACACGGCGAGGGCACGCGCTGCCAATAAACTACACAGAGTTGAGTGCGTGGTGGGCATCTGACTAGGTTGCAGAGCGGACGAGGGGGGCTCTGCCACCAGCGCAGCAGGGAGAGGATGGCTGTAAGAGAGGTGAGTCTTGCCGCATAGATTTCTCTTTTTTTTTCTTACGTTGTTCGTGAGGTGTCCCCCTCTAACCAATGTGGTTGGCTCTCCCGACTCCTGTCTGGCGAACGATCTCCCCCCTGCCCCTGTTTGAGCGGACCCTTGCTCCAGCTGACCCCTTTGGTGCGAGCTGGGAGGCGCGTGCCACTCCTGGGCAGTCACAGGGAGCTAAGGGGGTGCTCGAGAGAAGAGAAGGGGCGGAGCACTAGAGCGTCTGAGCAGGGGGCAGTGTAGATACTGCTCATTGATTGGGCCTCCTGCACTATCTGTTCAGCACAGACGGGAGAGCCTTGTTCTACCCAGACAATGTGAGCGCGTGCCTGACAGAAATAAATAATTCATGTAAGAGTCCCAGTTCTGGCATGCAAGGATTTAAATTGGTGCAGAATATTTGAAACATTTCAATATTATGACGGATTCCGAAATACTATTTTTTGGTTCACAACTCGCATTTTGAGGAAGATATGAGAGAGCATTTCAAAGAACTACAGTTTGGCATTACACTTACTTTTTAAAAGAAAAGATACACCTAAATGTTTTGGCGTTTTCACAAGGCGTTCATTTTAAATTCATTTTTTAGAGGAAACCGGAATCTAATTTCTTGAAGACTCATTCGTCTCATTTTGCTGCATCTTGCACAGAGCTTGTATCTTCAAAACATAATTTTTAGGTCGTGCCTGGGCATCGCATGCGCTGTGAGGCATGCTGTATAAGGTATGGTGGCATAGAAGCTTCACCCCTCTCCTGCTTATCTTTTCAATTGGCTCCTGTAGTGTCCTTTCGAAATCGTTGCTTTTCATTTGTGAATAGGCTTAGTAGTCCCTCCTTGGTACTGCCTTGTCTGCGTTTGTATCCTCCCATAACGATAGACTTTTTACTTGTGATGTTACATGGTCTGCTTCATCTAGTCAGTGAGCAATATTTTCTTTATTGATCTTCCCTATTCCACCCACGACGTCGCTGCACGCCGCCTCCTTTTATATTGATATTAGTCATGTATTTTTATATTTCCAGTGTGGTCCACTTTAACTATAGCGGCCATCCTTATTTAATTATTTAATTTATGGCGCGGTCTGCTTTCGCTAAAGCCGTGCTTATTTAATTATTTCAATTACAGCGCAGGCCGCTTTAGTGGCCGCACTACAAAAGCTTTCTTTCTTTATTTTTATATTTTGTGTGAATGCACCCTATACGTGCTTTCACTTTAATGTTGGCCCCGCTCCTTTCTTTTGACGCTGCTCACTGTAACCTGAATACGGCAAGCAGCGCCTAAAGGAAGGGGCGCAGCCATTATTAAAGTGGTCTCGCATTTGCGTGAGTTTGAGCTATTAGCATTAGAAATACAATGCCTTTTATATGTGTTGCTTAAAAAACACACACATAAAAGGCAGTATTATTTACAATGCCAATAGCTTAAAATCTCACAACTGCGAGACCTAATGCATTGAACATGCGTGTTCTATATCTGCGAACAGAAGTTTCCTATGGAAATTAACATGGTAAGTCAACATTTTCAAACCCCTCCCCCTTTTGTCTTGCCCTCTTGACAATCACCGTAAAACATTCCAGGAAGAAGATGAGATACTTGAACGTTTTTCCTGCAAAGTTTCACGCAGATGCATCAAATGACACCAGAATTATTAGTATGGAAGGTCTGACCTCAATAAAACTGCACACTGTTTTACAAGCACACATGCACACACACACACACATTTTATTTCTATTTTTTTCCATCCACCTGGCGGCTTAGGTGGACACCAGAACACCAGTGGTGCACAAAAGATGGGGCTTTCGTTTCCGCTCATAAAACAAAATATAGACTTGCCTCAATGTATTTATTTATCAATATTTCATTTAAAATGAACTTATGCTGGCACATGCCTTGTCGTAAAGCCTTTTGTGACAGACATCCACAATGCTGTGTTGTTGTGTATTCCATCTCCAGATCGCACAACACCTTGTTATGGAGGTACAGAAAAGCCATTTTCTCCAATAGATATCCTCCAGACAATGTCCTCTTTAATTTTTTTATAACATATTTTGTACTCCTGCAAAACAGGGTGGACGCATTTCAGCTTCATTGTTGTGACGTGAAAGTCACAAGTTCAGGAAAACTGGGAATGGAGTGCAGACCAGATGCAGGGACCAGGTTAGTCCCACGCAAAAAGTTACCTTCTCAAAATCTAGCGAGAAGAGTCCAGTTCGTGGTGGAGGAGGCCGCAATGAGCAGGATAAGAGTCGAGAATGGTCATCTCTGTGGTGCAAAGAGCAAGCCTGGTATCACAGATTGTCGTCGCAGTACCACAAAGATCTGGTTGACTTCGCAGATGTTGTTACTGGAGCTTTCCATTGATGGTCACTGCAGACTGTTGTTACTGTAGCGCAAAGGTTAGATCTCATGTTGCCAGTCATTTCTGTCGGTCGCTGAAGCGAAAAGAGTCAGGTTCACTGGAGTTTCCAGTTGGCGATTGTCGAAGGCAGCAGAGTCTCAGCTCAAAAGTGCCCGTTCACGGTTGCAAAGAGCCCAAAACTTCAGAATTTAATTTACAGGCTCTTGGTACATCCAGTACCACTTTACTAGAGAATTATAAGTAAATTAAATGTGCAAATTTGGGTGTGAGCTAATTGTACTGTGTTTAGGGGAGTGAGCACAAGCACTTTAGCTCTGGTTAGCAGTGGTAAAGTGTGTGGAGTCCCATAGCCAGCAAAAGCCAATTTGAGCAAACAAGAGGTGAAAAGTTTGGGGGAAGACCACACTGTTTCATAAAGTCAATATGGTTGCCTTCATATAATGATGTGACAACCCCTTGACAAAGGCAATAGGTGTGCCCTTTATATATATTGATGTAGTCACCGATGGAAAAAGCCAATATGGTTGCGTTTATATAATGCTGTGGTCACCACTTGACAAAGCCAATAGGCCTGTCTTTTACATATTGATGTGTTCACCCCTTGACAAAGTCAGTAGATCTGCATAATTTAAAATGACACCCTTAATTTTTTGTTTGATCTTTTTATTACAATTTTGCATATAGAGTACAATTGGTCAGCACATATTGTACCTGTAGAACTAGTGGGTATATACAAAAATCAGAGTCTTCAGAGATCACTTAGCATCTTGAACACAGCTAATTTGCCTCTCTAATGTATGTGATATATGTTGCATAGTCCATGTCTCAGTAGTGCTGTGTCATACTACAACATACATATACATAGTGCTTATGTAGTATGGGAATGTCAGGGGGGTCTTACGGAGCTAATACTACTTAAAATGCCGTCAGGATCGTGTTCCAAGCTTCTGTAATGGGATTTTTTAATTATTTTATTGATTTGTATGTAGCGCAAACTTGACCCAAATCGGGTATCAGAGCACTTTACATAGCACCAGTTGCGTTACATGAGGACACATTAATTTTTTGTTAGGCACGGGGAGATTAAGTGATTTGCCCAGAATGACAGGATGTTCAGTGTCGTTGCTGTGACTCAAACCCTGTTCCCCAGATTTGAGGACGACCGCCCTAGCCATTAGGCCAACTCCTCTTCTAACGTGTCCTTTCTTGCCAGTGACATTACTTCAGCCTTAGCCCAGTTGAGCATAGACCGAGTCCAAGCTTTTAGCGATGGGGGTCTACACCTTTCCAAAGACGTGTAACTAGTCTCTTGGCCACCCCTAGGCCCAGATCTAAGAATCTGGAGGAGGCTTTGTGTTTCTTACTTCAGGGGAATATCCCTGTGATACATGCCGCCCACGTTGTCAGCAATACCCTGTCAGTGCTCTTGGACAGCAATTGTGTCACCCCGTGCCATTAGTCTTACAGTCTGGGGCATGACCATATCATATGTAGAAAAGTGTAATCTATCATTTTCCATCGCGGACAACAGACATCTGCCCTAGTAAAGTACCCTATTAATTTTGTCAGGGGATAGGTATGCTCTGTGGATTACATAAAATTGGATCAGTCTAAATCTAGCATTCCTAGGGATCTGTCTAGGACTCTCCAACTGCTTAGTCCATTCTTTAGATGTGTGGGATCTTTCCATGTCTGCTTCCCATCTAGCCCGTAGTGGCATTAGATCAGCCAAAGTATACTCGGGGATTGATTCCAGGAACCATTTTATCACATGTATATACTGCATCAGGAGGTGCGTTGGAAGTTCCTATGAGATATAAAATTACACCCTTAATAGTGTGATGAGCGCAGTCACGGGGATGATTGGGTGAAGGGCTTGCCTGTCACAGGCTTGAGATGTTATCATCAGGTAAGGTAGTAAGATCATAAAAGAAAATAGAAATTTACCCCAAAACAACTTAGGATAAATTGACGGGTAGTGTAATTTGCTTTTTTTTTACACTCAGCAATTCACTGAATAAAACACAGGTCAAAGTGATGTTATAGTTAGGTATCATAATATTATCTTACTTTACATTAAAAAACTAAAACCTTAGAAATTCACTGGAAAAAAACAAAGTTTAAAGTGACATTATAGTCAGGGGAAAATATCACTTATGAG
The DNA here is from genome assembly GCF_964261635.1 of Lissotriton helveticus. Lineage (NCBI taxonomy): Eukaryota > Metazoa > Chordata > Amphibia > Caudata > Salamandridae > Lissotriton > Lissotriton helveticus. The sequence continues at coordinate 1,545,121,707 of NC_136061.1, forward strand.
AAATGGTTACTGTGAGATATGTTTTCACTTTCTATATGAGAGACAGTTGATCATGCCATTTTGAATTTCTTTATGCTGTGTTCATTGAGGGTAAAAATGGTGTCTAGGGTGAATCCAAGTTACCTTGCACTGAATGAAAGGTGGGATTTGAATCTTTCCAGGTTTAAATTACCGAGCCAAGGGGCATATTTACAAGCACCTTTCGCCACCAAAACATCACTTTTTCAGATGTTGTATTGGCGAATTGGCTTCACCTTAATTACAAGGCAGGTTAAGCCACTTAACATGGCTTACCACTGCCTTGTAAATAAGGCACCCTTTCGTGCTACACTTTGGGCCTGATTCCGATCTCATTCTGAAAGCAAACCAAATGACTCATGTCCAGAATTCTTTCCATACGACTCGTTTCAGGGGAGTCCGACCGAACAAGTACGATATGTTTGAATGCATCCGGATATGATTCGGTCAGACACCCATTGACTTCAATGGGAGCCTGTGTACCGAACGTGCACACAGGCTCGCATTGAAGAAGGGGGTGACTGGGGAAAATCGTGCACCCTGTGGCGGGTACCCCTTGGTGCCTGCCACACTGTGCATGGTCTGAAAGGGGGGGCCCATTGGTACCCTCAACAGGCATGATTTGGAGGGCCCTGGTTGAAAGGGGGCCTACTATGGGGCCCCACAGTCTGTTTCCTGCAACCTTTTTGATCCGGGCACAACAAATCGTAAAGGCTGTCCAAATCGTTCATTGTACTTGCTCGCTTGGAAAACCTACTCCATTGAGCTGTACGATTCGGCTCCAGAGGGCTCTATCTCTCTGTATGACTTCCTGAACAGATTCTGTCAGCACTAAGGGTTTCCAGGCATCGTACTTGGTTGTTCGGAATTGAGAACGAGTCGGTCGGAAACAAGGGCTCCGGATCGGTTTAGGTAAAACCAAATCTGATTCGGAGCCCTTCCAACCGAGATCGGAATCAGGCCTTTAGTGTGAAAGTGAAGGGCAATGGGTGTTGCGGTGTGCATTCCACTGAAACACTCATTGATTTTGATGGTGTCCCCTATTTGCAAGGGTGGCATAAATAGAAGGCAGCACCAAAATTAAGACCATCGAAAACCTGGTCCTAAACGGGCAAAATGAGGAGAAATACTTTATTTCTCCTCGTTTTTCTGTTTCCATGTATGCTACGTTGTGCAGCACACATAGAAACAATAAAACGCCACTGATTGTTTATGTGCATGAAGGTGTCCCTTCCTGCACATAAACAATCATTGAAAAAAATTAAGTTTTGCAGCTTCTATATGTGCTGCATTAAGCAGCACACACAGACGTTTCAAAGCGCCATTACTGATTGTTTATGTGCAAGAAGGGACACCTTCCTGCACATAAACAATCATTCCCCAGCAACGCGGACACCCTTACACTATCGTGAAAGGGTGCTTGCATTGGCACTAGGCAGCTAAATTAGCACCAGCGCAGGGCAAAATGCAGGGCTGCACTGTATTCTTGTAAACACTGTGCAGTCCTGCATTTCAGATATGGCGGAGCGTTGGTTTAAGCCAAGGAGGCTAAAGCCACGCTCCGCCACTTCTCTTGTAAATATGCCCCCAAGTACATACTCGTTGTCATAAAGCACGCTGTTCATACCCTGAGAATCTGAAATGCACCCACATGAAACCTGCTTCCTACCGCCACTGCCCAAATATAAAAGCAGTGTTTTCTGGTCTGATGGCTGCCTAGCCCATCACAGTCGGATATTCTCCTAAAGATGCCTCATTTGTTCACCTTCGCGCCTCAAGTTATGTGTAAACTTTTAGTTTCATTCGTTTGCCTCTCATTTTCAAATATAAAATGTATGTTTTTTTCTCTGAATACGCCTCGCTCATTACCTTCTTGATTACGGTTGTGCACAGGCCCCCCGCCCCGCTCATCGTGTATCTCAGCCCGGCTGCTGCATCTAGAGCTGGTGTGGGCTCGACTTCGGCAGTGTCTAGAATCTTATCTCCAGCATGCCCGAGTTGTTCACAGGTATTTAACGGCCATTTGCATATTTAAATACCTTTGTAAACTGGTTACCAAAGCGTAGGTTTTTTTTCTGGTTCCTGTACCCCCTGGGCCCCCACTCTGCCTATTCCTTACATTTGTATTTTACATTTACTGTCATAGTGTGAGAATGCATTTCATGTAACGGAATATAAAGAGGGTTGCCAAAAGAAAAATACCAGCCATTTGTTGTTTAAAGAGAGCCTGCAAAAGCCTCTTCTTGACAAAGATAGGGGTATAAACAAAATAGTATGTATTAATTTGTAATTTAACTTTTCTGCCTTTGTTCTCTTTAATTATCAGTCATGGATCATTCAGGCAGCCCTAGAACACAATTAAAAATACTTTCTAGAGGCGTGGCCACGAGAGGAATGGTGTGAGACGTGCATTTGGTGTGCTCCGTCTCCCCAGGGCCCACTGTACTTCAACTTCAGCACTTCGGAGCAGCAGCGGAGACCTGGGGCGTCTGTACCTGCATCCGGAGCCTGGGGTGGATCACTTACTCAGAGATCGTGCCCTGGGAGACTGGATCCCCAGTGATGGACGGCAGTAAGCTGAGGTGGGGACAGTCAGCCGCCATTATGAGAACGTCACCCGGGGCTCATGGAAAAGCTCGGAGGAGGGCTAACTACCCCAGGTGCCCTCGGGAGCTCATGGAATATTGCTGCAGCCCCTTGATCTACAGCTTGCCTCCACACCTGAGCTGCCCGACATCATCCTGCACCTGTGGATCGGGCAAAGCTGCACGGGCGGTGGCTGCCATCTTGATCAGGTACGTGCAGCGCGCACGCCCCCTCCTCCATCACATTGTAGTGTAGTTCCTATATTCCCAATAGGCTCTGCGCATTGGAATAATATAAACGATAGTTTAGACGTAGGACTTAGGTTGACTAGGTCTCTATTGAATATGTTAGACTTAATTATGAATGCCAGCTAGCTCAGAGGTCACTAGAAACTTTCTCGAATTCACAAGAAGGGATTCGTTTCTGACAACCGCATAAACATGACAACTTTGCTCCCTCAAGAATAAGGAGTATACCTCCAGAGTCGCGGAAACAATAGATAGCTATTTTACTCAGTCAATCGCGCATGCTTAGTTTCACCAGAAGTGCAGAGAAACAGAGAGACAGGCGTTTTCAATAAAAGAGGTTATTTAATGAACAGTCTTCTTTCTCATGCAAGAGAAGTGAATTGCTACAATCGCAATACTTGTCATAAAGTAAAGTGCGTACAATAAAAGGAGTACTATAAAATAATACTGTAAAAGCATGGTATGGTTTCTAAGCCATACGGTGTTTAAAATGGATAAAATACATACAATGATAAAATAATGACTAAACGTACTCAACTGGTGCTGCTAAGATACACCTACCCCGGTGTACCTAACCTAAGCCTAGTACATGGGAAGTAGTAAGTGAGATGTAGTTTGAGTTAAGATAGTTTCTGCCAAGAATCTAAATCCAGAATTCTCTAAGGGTCTAATCAGCTCTGTACCTTGGTTATAGAATGAAGGAGGTCTTGTATCTCTCTCTCAGGACTCGATCTCCCAGCAACCCGCAAGGGTGACAGGGAAACACTGGAGCTGGATTTCTCTGCAGAAGAAAAGACAGCGTCTCTCTCAGTGCGTCAGCGGGAGGGTCGGCTTCCTTTGGCACTTGCTACAGCAGGGCATCGGGCAAATAGATAGTCGATCTGCTCCAAACCACCGTGTGTTTTGCTAGGGCAGATGCTGGTATATTTATACATGGAAGGTGCCGAGTTTGACTTAAGGTTGGACATAAGACGTCACTAAGAAATCGCAGTTCTTTTAGGACTTCGGGAGTTCTAGGACAAATCAATACAGAAGCAGGGGGAATTCCCGGGTTGCTGGAGGCTTGGCTTATCTAAGAACACGTTGTGCTTTCTAGGAGTCTATGGGAGTAGCCTTGCCGTATTTGGACTGCATTGGCTATTTCTTAATATGGGTATGATTCTTATGCCTATATAAGGATATGATTTGATATAACCACATAAGGGCATAAATCGGGAATACTTAACTAGAGTCCTAGATTCGTCTACAACACCCACTCCACGTATAATGTCCATCATTACTAAATACTAAGCAATTTGAAACATATCTATGCATGTGTTTTCCATCCTACCCCAAAATACATAAAATGCATTTGAAATGGTATAAACACGAAAAATGAGTATTATACTGTACGTTTTCAAGCAGTGGTATCATTCAGATAATATATTTTCAGTACATTGGAATATTGACTGAATGAAGCACGAAATTTACATTTATGAAATGGCTCTTAATACAGAAGAGAGGGTCGAGACCATTTCATCACATATTTATACAAGATTGTACATGTGCTAGAGGCTAAGTCAACATATTGTCTCTAGAGTTTTCAAAAATAGAAATCTTGTTCTCTAAGAATAGTTCTACTTTAAGCAGAGGATCATGTGCCATAAGGTAAATATTTTGAGAACGTGGAAAAAATTATAATTTCGCTTTCAGTGAAAAAAATTGTTTACAGAGTTTTTAGAAGTTCTGTTGATCAAAACTGAAGGCTGAATTCAGAGTTCAGGGAACGCTGTGTGTTCGTGTTTTCAAAAGCTATTCTCGTTGTTAGGAGAGCACATTAACTCAGATAGGCTGGCAAAGAATTAGTCTACAACAGTAGGTGAAAGTTGGACCATGTCCGAAAAAGTAGAAATAGTGCATATGTGAGATGCATTGCTGTCATCGGTGTCTAGATCAGCAATGGTCACAGAAGGTTGTACCCGTGTGCCGCTTTCATCTCGTACCTCACCGACACCTAGTCGTAATGATGAGGTCCAAACGAATGCCGTCATCAGAATAGGTAGCCGCTGGGGACAACACGTTGCATGAGCCTTTACCGAACCAAGCAAAGTATCGACATCCATAGGTACTGCTGATGGGAGTGTGAGACAGACATCTAACACGCATTCTTCTCCACAGAGCAGGCATCGTAGAACAGGTAGGATGCAATCTTCGGTACAAAAATGGGAACCAATTGTGGACAATGTTTAATGGGGTCCAGTGTACTTGTCCAGTCAACTATTAAGCAAAAGAATACAAAGTTCCCCAGGGACAATTAAAGAAGTATGTGTATAGATATGGAGGTAGAACGAAGGCAGATTTTTGAAGACAGGTTTATTGGGCTTTTTCTCCAGGGACTTTAGGACTGCTTTTTCAAAGACCAAAATCTCTGGCGGAACCATGCCATCAGTTGGAGTGAACGTGGAAGGTTTACGCAATCCAGTGTCCACTGTGTCGTTCGCCGATCTTTCTCCAAAGTAGGAGCGTAGGCGTATTTTTCTGAAGAGTTGTTTAACCTCACACATTTCGTTGAAGTTATCTGGGGTGGGGGTGGGGACGAAGCCTAGACCCTTTTCAAGGACCACCGTCTCAGTGGGGGTCAAGGGTCTCGTGGAGAGATTGACTATTAAACTCTCCTCCCTCTGGTTGTGCTCCTTGTCTCCATTGATGTAGATGCTGTTTGTTGGTCTTGGAATTGTACCCCTTTCTGATTTCCTCGCTTCCGCCCTCTTCCTCTGCCCCAACCTCTGTCGTGAAAAGGGGGGTTCATGGGGAAGAACTGTGGTGGTGGACCCTGGGGATAGAACGGGTATTGCCAAGGAGGTATCATTTGCGGTGGTCCCTGGAACATTTGGCCTTGATTAAAACCTTGGTTCCATTTGTGCCGCTGCTGATTCCGTTTGTTGTTAGACGAATAGCCTCCACTGGAATCAAAGCTAGATGAGCCCCTACGGTTATTGAATTCTGAGCTCTCATCAGAAGAGTAGCTGGTTTTGTTGTTGGTGTAGCCTTCCTTAAGATAAGGGTATATCTTCTCCTTATCAAATTTAGACACGTCCTTTTGGAGTTTTGTCATTTTCTGTTTGAGCAAGAATTCTTGGCTGTCGGAGATTTCTTGATTAATTTCCGCCAGTTTGGTAGTGAAAGGAGTCTTAGTAAAAGTACCCCTGATGGCCGTTTCCATGGCCGTGATTTTAACTAGTAGTGCATCCGCCAATCTCTTGGCTGTTTTTACTATTAAGAACAGTAAGTCCTTTGTGCACTTCCAAGACACTTGACACCAATCTCCCTTGAACTGACTATCCTCAAGAAAGAGTCTTGGTATGATGGTAACCAGGAGCCCCTGTGGGGCTATGTTGGCCTTTAGATATTCTGTCATCATGATACCATGGACAGTTATCCTCAGCCATTCTTTTTTCATTCCAGTTAATGTGGACCAATCATCGGTAGTGGAGTTTGAGGCAGTGGCACCTCCAGACCCAAAAGGTGGGGGAGCTGATCTTAATGCCTCAGCTATAGCCTCTTCGTCGAAGCTCAAGCCCGGAACGTCCTCCATATTGGGAAGATCGCTGTCGGTTAGTATGTATTACTACTGAGCTATAAAGGTTTAAAGAAACTAATGTCGGGAAGCCCTGTGGAGGAACAAAGGTGTGGTTCCAGGGGCCCGTTGGTCCTGACAGTGAGATGTCACTGTAGGTAACCCTAAGGGTTTCGTGGGTGGGACCCACGCTTGAAACTCGGTACAAAAATGGGAACCAATTATGGACAATGTTTAATGGGGTCCAGTGTACTTGTCCAGTCAACTATTAAGCAAAAGAATACAAAGTTCCCCAGGGACAATTAAAGAAGTATGTGTATAGATATGGAGGTAGAACGAAGGCAGGGAACGGGGTGTTCCCTTGTTGGAACTAGAAGACCTCACACACCCAGAAACCTAGGTGTCATGCTTCATCATTGGTCTCCTACTCCTCGTCAGACTGGCGCTGCAATGTCTGACGGGCGCCGTAGGCGCTCTTTGTTGGAGATCTTTTGTTCCAGCCAATGGTTTGAGTGCGTGTAAGGGGTCTGGTGAAGGTGTAGTCGTGAGGGAATAGTGAGGTTTAAAAGAAGGTGAGTCAATCCACAAGGGACTTTATTCACGTGGCTGACTCCCTTAGTTAAAATGGTGGGAGGGGAGAAAGGAACTGTTTGGTCTACAGTGGGCTAACTCAACCCTCTAAAAAGGTCGACATGTTTCTTGCCTGACTGGCAATTCTTCAGGACCTCGGGTGTTAGGTACTACACAGTGAGAAATTATATAAACATTAAAATAAAGAAGAAAGATACAACCTCACTGGGTCAATCAGGGAGCAGGCCAAATGGTCCTGCTCTAGAGGGGAGACCAAGAAAAAATGTAAAGAAGTAAGCCAAGTGCATTGATAGTGGCATTATCTCACAATACTAGGTCCCCTAAGTACTCCATAAAACATACATACACTAAGCATTAGGAAAAGGATACACCAAGATTACACATTGGTGGGCGATTAAAAGTAGTACGTCCATTCCTGAAAATTAGGTAGTGTAATCTTGGATCAAAACATATTTATCATATCATTTGATAGGACGAAGAGGTTATCACAAAACAGTAGAAGAATGGACCAGTGCTTACCCTAAGATTAACCCTACAGGGCCCCGCAGTCTGTTCCCGTGGGGCTGATCGTAAAGGTAAGGTACCTGCAAGAGAGGAACAGATACAGGCACCCGGATGGTGTACTGAGTATACTGGGTAGCAATTAAGAGGAACAAAATGATAGAGAGGAAAAGACCATGGTTTTATGTGGACACATGGCGAGACTAGGAGGGAAGGAAACTATGAATGGTAGGACCAGGGCGGCTCATTGTAGTTCCCTCATCTTCCTGGTGGGCAACCACAGCCGCTGAATAGCCCCGCAAAGTAAAAACTCGCCCACATCAAGGCGGCGTGCAAAAAGCCCCCCACCATCAGACCAGAGAGCGGGCGAGCCGGCGAGGCCAGAGAGCACCATGTTCCCAAGAGGGGAGAACGTATCATCACTGTCCCGAAGGGCAGTAAGACCATAACAACCCAGAATCTGGGCTCACGATCAAACCCAACCAGCCCGGTCACCGGTAATCATGCGTGGCCCAGTGACACAACCCGAACGAGGGCGAGGGTAACTCGTCAGCGCATCGCACAGCTGTAGGCGCGCCCCCCAGACTAGAGGAGAGGGTCTTACCAAATGGCTCGGCGTGTGTAACCTACCCCCAACGCGAGGCGCCCCAATCGGTGGCGCGGAACAGCTTGTCCCGAGTCGTTGCGGCCGTCGGGATTAAATGCTGGTTCCCGCACTTCCGTGTAGTGACGTCCCGTCAATGGGCGTGGCCAACATACCCCCGTCTGCGCATGCGCAGGGGTGTAGACGCGTGTAATGCGAGCGGGTAGCTGCAACAGGTTGAGAGTGTGGGGCGGCCATCTTAGCATGGGGTGAGTAAAGACGGGAACGGTACTCCACACACTGTACCGGTGAGTCTTGCCAGAATTATCGGGTCGTGAAATTATTATAAATATTAATAAAGTGGCCCCTGTTGTAATACCCTTAAATTAGCAGTTGAGAGTGAGAGGTGAACAGAGGGTAAAGAACCTTTTGAGGATCATTGGAGGAACGGTCAGGACGATCGTAATGAGGAAACCAGACCGTCGCACCACAGCGGTGGTGAGAGTTGGAATAGTCTGGTAGCTTTGTTGGCAACTATGCTGTGGCAGGCAGAGGTGCTACTGTCCAGTCTGGTGTATATTAACGTTAGACATTCACTCCCCTCTAGAGCAGGACCATTTGGCCTGCTCCCTGATTGACCCAGTGAGGTTGTATCTTTCTTCTTTATTTTAATGTTTATATAATTTCTCACTGTGTAGTACCTAACACCCGAGGTCCAGTCAGGCAAGAAACATGTCGACCTTTTTAGAGGGTTGAGTTAGCCCACTGTAGACCAAACAGTTCCTTTCTCCCCTCCCACCATTTTAACTAAGGGAGTCAGCCACATGAATAAAGTCCCTTGTGGATTGACTCACCTCCTTTTAAACCTCACTATTCCCTCATGACTACACCTTCACCAGACCCCTTACACGTACTCAAACCATTGGCTGGAACAAAAGATCTCCAACAAAGAGCGCCTACGGCGCCCGTCAGACATTGCCGCCAGTCGGACGAGGGCAGGAGACCAATGATGAAGCATGACACCTAGGTTTCTGGGTGTGTGAGGTCTTCTAGTTCCAACAAGGGAACACCCCGTTCCCTGCCTTCGTTCTACCTCCATATCTATACACATACTTCTTTAATTGTCCCTGGGGAACTTTGTATTATTTTGCTTAATAGGATGCAATCTTGCCAGATTGGTCTGAATGAAAGAAACCAGGTAGTATTCAGATCTCTTAGCCTAGCCAAGCCGAGGACTTTAGTAATCCGATCTCGGTATCGCATTGCTAGGAGCGTTTCTTCCATTGTAGCCTGAGCTTTGTCTGTGACTGGACTTGCCCTATCGGAGCAGAAGGAACAAAAATTAGACTCCTGCTATGAGTCCCAAGATGAGAGGCAGGCCGCCGAACACAGGGTGCAAGAAATTCGGGAAGATGCTCAGGACTGCTTCAAAGGGTGCTAACAGTCCGAAAAATTGTCTTAAATACATGTGTGATGCCACTGGTATCAGACATGTTTAAGATTTGACTTAACATTTCTACGAAATGCACGGGGCACTTTGTTGATAATAATGCATGTATCTCTGCTGCTGTCCTTGCGACTTGCAGATCATACATTTCTTTAGACGAGGTTAAAGGCACAGTTGTTTGTAAAAGAATGGACTTCATTCTGCTTAAAGTATCAATTCGAATAGAAGAGATATTCAAAGAAGGCCATATCGTCGCCTCCTTGTCTGGTTTGCTGTTTGGATACAATACTTGCATACAGCAAGTGACCCTGGATGTAACACTGACGAGATAGGCCGTTCCTGGCAACAAGCCACAACAGCTGCAGTCACTTAACATAAGGTAACTGCCATTGGAAAGTTGTCTGAAAAAAGGCTCTATTTGTGTAGCAGGGGTGCCATGCAGGTGGCATGAAAGGTTATTTGATGAACCTTCGCAGGCTCCATGCAAGTTAATTCCTTTACACAGAAGTGTACCGCTCAGTGAATTTTTACAGTTGTTACCACTAAAAAATACCTCTTTTTTCCCCCCACTCCAACATCTATGTGTGTAAGGTAAATTCCAGGTTGACTTGATGTACCCTTTACCCAACCTTTCATACAGGCCCGCTGGTATGTGCTTTTGGCAATATTGAAACTGAAAAGCCGTTATCGGAATTGTAATGGTGCCATGTATTATCCATTCAATGACAGGTTTTTCGGAGATAGTCAATGGTAATCTTTCTAGTTTTTCAATGCTCAGCACCGTATGGTCTGCTCCTCTTTGTGCCAAAGAGATTTGTTTATCTGTAAGGTTAAAGACAGAAAACAATGACGTTGTGTTGATTAGACGCCATGGCACGTAGCCTGAACGGAGATTTTGTAACGTCCAGCCTAACTGTACAATAGAACGTAATTGGGACTGGCCATGTTGTAACATTAGCATATCCTGTTCTATTATATCAATAGCAGATGATACAATACTGTCCAGTGAATAAATTCTGGAGGACAGAGTCATTAACCCATTGTCCACTACATACAGTGTTTTTTCTAAATTAATACGATCAATTTCTCGTATTTTTTCAGCAGTTTCAGTTTGCGTTACTTTCCAAGCTTCGTTGTTAGCAGCATATATACCGGCATATATGAAACGTTTTTGACGCTGTTTGCGAGGTCCCAATAAGAAATCTCGCAAGTCAGCACCTTCTTTAAGTAAGGTCAAGTGTTGCTTAATTTCAGGAAGTGTGGATGTCTGTAGCCATTCCAGGCATAGTTTTCCTACACTGTATGTTGTTATTATCCATGAATGTTGTCTCTGGGAGTATCTTGGGTCTGGCCTGTTCTGTTTGAACCCCTGTGTTTTGTTCAGGAATCTATCTTGACAGTTATTAGTGTCTGTGGGCCAGGTCAACCATTTTCTCCAATCAGGATTAGTTCTATTTTGGTGTAAAATATGGGATACGTCTATCAAAAACAATTTGGAGAGAGTTAAGGGATTTTATCCACCAAAGTGGACGGAACAATACTCCTGGTCCCCTAGGTTAGGTATCTAAATTAACAAAAATATTAAGGAGTATCACCAGACAAAAAGCTCAAAGAGCGATTTTCTACGGGATGATTCACTATCAAGGAGAAGAAAGTCCTTCTTTTTTTAGGAACCCCTCACTCACCGACCTAGTCGGTGACATGCTTCATCATCGGGGCCACCCTGATGGCCGAGTGCCATCAAGGTGTGCTTCGACACCTGAACTACAGTGGAGCTGGTATGTGAGCGATGAATGCGAAAAAGAAAAAATAGTGGGTGAGTTAAAAATTGTCCTGGTATGACTTATATGAAAAAAAAATTATTCTTGAAGCTACTGGACAATGTTAAAATATAAGTGTTGATACTGTTAATGGTATAATTATGACCAAAAGTATCTGGGAGAGTATGTGGGTCTACATGTTTCAAACCGTAATGGGAATTACCGGTTTTTCTTCAGGACCAAAACCAGGGAATAGGGTGGTCAGGGTACACTAACGCCCTGCCGTGCCTGCAATTCCCTGTGCCTTAGCAGCAAAATTTGTGGTGCTAGGCAAAAAGATGAAAGAATAACCCAAAAGTGGTTAGTCAAGAGAAAGACCTGTGGAGAGAAAATATAATAATCACAATCAAACTAGTTACAAGCCTGCAACGTAGTGAAGTGACGGTGTCTCGTGTCTTCGTATCTCTTGAATCATCCCATGCTGAGATATAAATGGTTTGTATAGTGCAGAAATTCCGGAGTGCACAGTGCGGCTCAATGAGTATCATAACTGATTTATGGCGCATATAAGCCTTCAATTGGAACCAAGCACACCTATAAATTGTGGCGTGCTATTGTGGTTTTAGGGCGTAAATATATTGTTTAATTCACAAGCATCAAAAACTATTCGTGCGTGGCTATGCAACACTCGTATCATATTGAGGTGGGGGGCATAGCAAAGTGACAACTGTATCTTAGCTAAACATATGACAATACCAAACACACGACATAAAACACACAAAATGGACCATGCTTACTCCTAATGGAGAATCATAGGGCAGCACGGGATTAGGGAGGGGCGGCCTGGTTTGGAAACATATTCTGAAAAAGGAGATCATTGGAGTCAGGATAGATAGCCCATTGGCGAAACAAATATGGAATGGGACCGTGCCCCGACGCGAGGCACAGAGCTCCTTCTGCAGGTCTCTACTTACAGTTTCGCCGGCTAGCGGTATCAGTGTACCTACGAGGTCCCTCCACGCGCCCGTAAGTGAAGCGAGGACGGGGCCGGGGATAAGAGAGCCGCCAACACGGAAGTTGGGGGCGTGGCTAGCCTCACGCGCTGACGTAGTGACGTCATACAATTGCGCTACGGAGGCCTCCCAGGGACATAGGTTCCCATGGTAACAGCGTTCGTCTTGTTTATGTTCATTAAAAAGGGGGTACAAAACGAAGCGAGTCAAGTAATTAGCTAACATGACGGGGAAAGTAAAAACACGGGGAAATGGCTGTGAATAATTACTGATGTGGCGGATAGCCCATTCAATAATTTGTTACTAGAGAATCTACATTAAGGTATAGATGTTATTGGGAAAAAAAGAATTTCTACAGGGTAGTCAGTTTCATATTTAGGATCGACTGGTCCGGCGATTGGGTCTTTATTGGAACCTCTATCGAGATTCTGCGATTTCTTTCTGAAGACTATTGTACAAAGCACAACTACCTATTTACAAGATACTAAAAGCCTCCTCAACCTACTTCAAGACCTGAGGGTAGATGACCAGTCAGTACTATTGAGCTTTGATATAGAAAGCCTTTATACAAACATACCCCAGGATGACACCATTCGAGTTCTTGAGGAAACCCTGGCAAACACTGACTGGCCACACAATACCCCCAGAGCGTTCATCTTGGAATGTGCACGCCTGGCTCTGAAATGTAATTATTTTGAATTTGAAGGCACCCTCTATTTACAAACTGGGGGGACATCTATGGGGAGTGTCTTTGCTCCCAGCGTGGCCGGACTCTATGTCCATGACTTTGAACAGAGATTCATTCTTAATGACACCAACCCTTTCCGCGATAACCTGATCTTTTGGAAACGGTATATCGACGACGTCCTAGCAATCTGGCAGGGACCCACTGAGCAATTGGACCTGTTCATCTCTTGGATTAACACCTGCGATGGCAACTTAAGATTCACCCATTGCTATGATAAAGAACAAATTGTTTTTTCTTGATGTTGTGATTAGCAAGGAGAACAACAAATTGGAGACCCGGACTCATTACAAACCCACTGCAAAAAATAACCTCTTAAGGTTTGAGAGCTTTCACCCGCGTCCACTGAGGGAAAATCTCCCATATGGGCAGTTCCTCAGGTTAAGAAGGAACTGCAGCAAATTGTCTGAGTATAAGGAACAAGCCATTGATCTAACAGAGAAGTTACAGAGTCGTGGCTATCCCGAAAAGATCATAAAGAAATGCCAGAAAAGGGCTAGAAATCAGCCGAGAGATGCACTCCTGGAAGAAAGGTCAAGAGCTGACAACCCTATACCTTTGACCTGCGTGACAACATACAGCGCAATATCAAACCAGGTGACCAAGAGTATAAACAAACATTGGGCAATCATAAACTCTGGAAAACTCCATTGGAAAAAAAACCTTTTCTCTTTCAAAAAATCTCAGAGCCTTAAGGACACTCTGGTAAAAACCAGACCGAAAGCAAAGACAGCCCCAGCGACTCCATCTATCACTGAAATTTGAGGCCTCCCGAACGTGACAGGCCATTATCGTTGTGGCAATTGCTGCGTGTGCCACCTCACCAGGAACACAAAAACACTGCAGCTGGAAGAAGGTAAAGAATGGAGACAAATTGCTCATACAAACTGCAACAGCTGCAATGTTGTCTATCTGATTGAATGCACCTGCAAAAATCAGTATATTGGAATGACCACCAGGAAGATCAAGCAACGGATTTGCGAGCATCGGAGCACTATCCGCTGCAAGAAAAGTGCAACTAGACTAACTGACCACTTCCTGGAGAAAAATCACACACCAAATGACATGGTGTGGACTGTCATAGAACAACTACCAACAGGGCCAAACCTACAGAAACGCCTATATGAAAAAGAGCAGAGATAGGTGTACAGACTGTCAACACACATCAATGGTCTGAATGATAATATACAATGGGCCAACGTCCTGTGATCTCCCTATGCCCTTATCAGCTCGGGCTATGCCCCTCTCACAGGCCTAGCATCTGTCTTCTGACTGGCCGCTCCTCCAATATCCTGTAACACCCCCTTTTCTGAAAATTAGCATTTACAATTTTTTGATTAGCCGGACCAGTCGATCCTAAATATGAAACTGACTACCCTGTAGAAATTCTTTTTTTCCCAATAACATCTATACCTTAATGTAGATTCTCTAGTAACAAATTATTGAATGGGCTATCCGCCACATCAGTAATTATTCACAGCCATTTCCCCGTGTTTTTACTTTCCCCGTCATGTTAGCTAATTACTTGACTCGCTTCGTTTTGTACCCCCTTTTTAATGAACATAAACAAGACGAACGCTGTTACCATGGGAACCTATGTCCCTGGGAGGCCTCCGTAGCGCAATTGTATGACGTCACTACGTCAGCGCGTGAGGCTAGCCACGCCCCCAACTTCCGCGTTGGCGGCTCTCTTATCCCCGGCCCCGTCCTCGCTTCACTTACGGGCGCGTGGAGGGACCTCGTAGGTACACTGATACCGCTAGCCGGCGAAACTGTAAGTAGAGACCTGCAGAAGGAGCTCTGTGCCTCGCGTCGGGGCACGGTCCCATTCCATATTTGTTTCGCCAATGGGCTATCTATCCTGACTCCAATGATCTCCTTTTTCAGAATATGTTTCCAAACCAGGCCGCCCCTCCCTAATCCCGTGCTGCCCTATGATTCTCCATTAGGAGTAAGCATGGTCTATTTTGTGTGTTTTATGTCGTGTGTTTGGTATTGTCATATGTTTAGCTAAGATACAGTTGTCACTTTGCTATGCCCCCCACCTCAATATGATACGAGTGTTGCATAGCCACGCATGAATAGTTTTTGATGCTTGTGAATTAAACAATATATTTACGCCCTAAAACCACAATAGCACGCCACAATTGATAGGTGTGCTTGGTTCCAATTGAAGGCTTATATGCGCCATAAATCAGTTATGATACTCATTGAGCCGCACTGTGCACTCCGGAATTTCTGCACTATACAAACCATTTATATCTCAGCATGGGATGATTCAAGAGATACGAAGACACGAGACACCGTCACTTCACTACGTTGCAGGCTTGTAACTAGTTTGATTGTGATTATTATATTTTCTCTCCACAGGTCTTTCTCTTGACTAACCACTTTTGGGTTATTCTTTCATCTTTTTGCCTAGCACCACAAATTTTGCTGCTAAGGCACAGGGAATTGCAGGCACGGCAGGGCGTTAGTGTACCCTGACCACCCTATTCCCTGGTTTTGGTCCTGAAGAAAAACCGGTAATTCCCATTACGGTTTGAAACATGTAGACCCACATACTCTCCCAGATACTTTTGGTCATAATTATACCATTAACAGTATCAACACTTATATTTTAACATTGTCCAGTAGCTTCAAGAATAATTTTTTTTTCATATAAGTCATACCAGGACAATTTTTAACTCACCCACTATTTTTTCTTTTTCGCATTCATCACTCACATACCAGCTCCACTGTAGTTCAGGTGTCGAAGCACACCTTGATGGCACTCGGCCATCAGGGTGGCCCCGATGATGAAGCATGTCACCGACTAGGTCGGTGAGTGAGGGGTTCCTAAAAAAAGAAAGACTTTCTTCTCCTTGATAGTGAATCATCCCGTAGAAAATCGCTCTTTGAGCTTTTTGTCTGGTGATACTCCTTATTATTTTTGTTAATTTAGATACGTCTATCTCCACATCTGTAGTGCTATTACTATCAGGTATGGGCTTTGGTATAGACGGTTTGTTTAAGTCCTTTATCCTAGCTAGGCCAAGACAGGTTGTTTGTTGATTGGTGTCATTCAGGAATATTATCTGTTCTGGGATCATGCAGGCTCTGAATAATGATTCTAAACCTTGTAACTGCCAGTCTTTTGTACCCCAGACAGTTTTTGTCTCAATGTTGTTTTTCCAAAATTCAAAACCAAATGTAGACAATTTTTTATAAAATTTTGCAGAATATATCAGTTTAGTATTTGTCAACATGTTTTTCATTCCTGTCTTATTTATAATCTTAAAATAAAACGTTTCTGGATCAGTGTTATTAAACCCTGAGAAGTATGGAAATTTCTCATAAAATGTTTTCGAGCTGCCTTTTGGCGGTGTTGGACAATGTTCCCATTGATTATAAGTGAAAACATTTCTTGGATTAGCAGATTTATGCAAATAGTGGTGCCCATAATGATTAAAGCAATACATTTCTTCATAATCTAATGAACCTTCTAAATAATCATGTTCTGTAAATTTTGCTGACATTTTTAAATCTGACATCATATTATTAATAGTTTCAAAGTCCCAATCATCAGAGAAAGTAATAGGTGATACAAAGTCACTTAAAGAAACCTTGAACTGATGTGGATATTTCAAGAGTTCAACCGGGCCATATATGTCGTAATCAGTAGCGTCCCATGCTACACCACCAGATATGGGAATGGCTGTGATGTTTACTGATGATAGTTCTCTTTTTTCAATGTGAGAAGATCTGTGAGGCTTTAGATCCAAGTTGATTTTCTGACTTGCTGTGTCCATTGTACTGTATTTTCCATCAATCATTCTTCCCAAGCTTAAAACCAAAATGAGCAGAGTAGGAGGAAAAGTACACCTAACACAATCCACAATTCAATCCATGGTGAAATCAGATATGTTTCTCCAAGTTGATGAAAGTGTTCAGTTATTTTTTGTTTGAAAGTTTTATTTGCTGGCTTTTTTTCATATTCACTTGGATCTTCAGAAAAGTCACCGAAATTGATGAAGTAGCCAGATGCAGTTCTGTCAATTGTTGGAATTGCTTTCGGACTTTCATTAATCTTTGCATTTGTATGGTCAGAGGCTACATCATTGTAGACAGGTATTTCTTGACGAGCTGTTGCAATTTGGATTTCAAGTGGCACAAGTTCCATGGCTTTGTTGCATAGTCCTTCTTTATTCACTGCAGGTTTATCAAATGTGATTAGTCTCTCAGTTTGAACCTCTTGAATTGTAACAAGGTTTGGTCTTCTGCTACATCTTGGGAGTCCACTGGGCCTACTACTTATTATTGGCCACATGATTGTGGTTTTACGAGGTCGATTGATACAACTCTGTTCTCCTTTTTACCAGCAAGGGCGGTAGTACTACTGATCTTGTTCCGCTGATTGCTAAGACAGGTACTGCTTTCCTGTAAGAAGGCCCAAATTCCTTCTTCACCGCGATCTTTTCTCTGACCAGATCCCCAATCTTTGGAATCCAGACAGGTCTTGCTGGGACAGGTGGTTTTTCTTCAGTGGCCATTGGCTTTAGCTTTGTGTTACTTAGACTTCTTCTTGTCTTATGTAAGTCCTGTAAAACACCAAACGATCTTTGATATCAAAGGTTTTTTGTTCCACCACTGAAGTCTGACTATCGAGGTCTTTGATTATCATTCTTGTACCAAACAAAAGTTCATACGGAGTGATTCCACCCAGAGAATGTCTTGGCAGATTATTAAGACTACGTTGGACACTTATTAGATGTTTGACCCACCCATCACCCGAACCTAATACCCTCGCTGTTATAGATTGCTTTATGTCACGGTTTTTTCTCTCCACTACCGCATTTCCCTCAGGATGGAATGGACTAGAGTACCACAATGCAATGCCCAAGCTGGCCATGGCCTCCTTGTAAGCTCCAGAGGTAAACGCAGGACCCTGGTCAGAATGTAGCATGCCAATTGCGTATGTGCCGATAAAGACTCGCAAATCTTTTATAACAGTTCTGGCGTCAGCCGAGCGCTGGGGCCACATCCAAATGAATCTCGTGCAAGAATCCACTGTGACCATGATATATTTATAGTTGCCATTCCTTTGTAAGGGACCACAGTGGTCCAGGTAAACACATGCTAATGGCTTATCTGAGATTAGAAGGGGCATCTTTGCAGGTCGTTTCACTGTTGATACCTTCATTTTTTGGCATATTTCCCATTCCAAAACATAGTTTCTAGTCTGTTTTCTCATGCGTGGCCACCAATATCTCTGTTTCAATAACGATACTGTGGCGGAAACACCAGCATGTGCAGAAGCGAGCCCTTCATGTGCCGCTAAAATTAGTCCTAACCTATGTTCCATGTTTGGAATTGCCCTATCCCCCACTCAAGGGATTACAGCAAAAGTAACATTATTTGCATCAGTGTTGTATGTATTATTGAGTGGATATTTTAGAGGTAATGCCGCATAGTCGCCTTTTAATGAGGCTTTTACTGCCAGCATGGTTTCTCCATCTATTTGTTTTTTAGCACGCTTTTTTGTAGCTATGGAAGCCGGTTGAACAGCTGCCGTTGTGGCTTTGTAAGCCAATGAATTCCCTGCAACGTGAACGCCATCACATCGAAGACTCTGCGTATGTATCAAGTGAGTCTTTCGTAGTTCTTTCTGTAAAAGAACTACTTGTTCCCATAGTTTTTTATGCTTTATTGAGACACCTGTCTCATCTTTGTAACCGTTTTTAATCCAGGTCTGCATGAAATCCTTGTAAGACTGGACGCAGAAATGCGAGTCGCACACTATTAGTGTGGGGAATTCACGATTGGCATTCTCAAGCGCCATCTTTAAAGCTTGTAGGTCAGCTCGCTGAGCTGTACAGTTTCTGAGTGATTCAGTTTTAGTGACCATTGGTCTAAATTTACCTATGCGCCAGCGACCTTTAACAATCGCGCATGCTGCATTGTAAACTTGTTTAACCACAACGTAGTGTTGTGCAGATACGTCTGTGTAGATTACACAGGGGCACTGTTCGAGAGGCAGAATTTCGATCGACAGAGGACATTCATGTTCGTATTCTAGATGTTCTAGCTTTTTCATTTTGGGATCAAATGTGTGTATCACGTCTGTTGCAGCAAGAGAATTAACCCATTGTATCCATTTTGAATCTAATGCCATAGCATTTGGAATGCTCGGTCTTGTTACTGCCTCAAGGGCTGATATTGCTGTTAAAACAGATATGCTCTTCCCTTGGGCTAGGGCTCTTTCTTTTGCTTCAGCAGTTTGGACCGCAGTCAGAATTTTTTCAGTAGAACTGAATTTCATTTCAGCTTGTGTGTACAAGAGTGATTTATAAGCTATTGGTACCGTTTCTCCCTCATTAGAGGTCAGGTACGTAAATCCGCATCTTCCTGGGATGACTCGGATTACAAGGTTGCGTTCATTTGCGCGTGTTTGCAGTTTTGTTTTAGTTAACATGTCTGTTTGTATTGATCGTAAAATTTTTGTGTGTTTCTGTGTCCAATTAATTGGTTTGAAATCAGGTTTTATTAATTCGTAGAGGGGTTTAACCCTCTCTGCGTAGTTTAGAATGTAAGTTCTTCCAAAATTCAGGAAACCTAGAATTGATTGTCCGTTTTTCAGCGTTTTTGGAGCTTGGAGTACTGCACACTTCTCTAAGAAGTTGTCTGCTAGGCTTTTGCCTTTACGTGATAACTCATATCCTGAACATAGGACAGTGAGGTGGGCAATTCGTGATTTTTTAAAGTTGAATTTGTACCCTTCAGATGCGAACCCAAGTATAATGGTGTTCACTCTTTTCAAGTGTGTCTCCAGGTCATCGTCTGTAAGATAGATGTCATTGACATAAGATGATGCCTCATCATCATACATCTGTAGTAATTCTGTTACCCTGGCTGAAAATAATCCTGGGCTGTTCTTGAATCCCTGTGGGAGACGACAAAATTGCCCCCGGGCACCCATACTGGAGAAAGCGGTCAAATACCTGCTTTCTGGTGCAATGGTTTGACTGAAGAAACCATTTGAAATATCTAATGTCGTTTTATATTTTTTGCGCACGATGGTATTCATTAGTGCTGCACTGTGTGAGTTTTGTACTGCAAATG
Source organism: Lissotriton helveticus (assembly GCF_964261635.1). Taxonomy (NCBI): domain Eukaryota; kingdom Metazoa; phylum Chordata; class Amphibia; order Caudata; family Salamandridae; genus Lissotriton; species Lissotriton helveticus. The sequence goes on from NC_136061.1 coordinate 1,545,141,856, forward strand.
TTTTGCAACAAGTGTTTAGGTGTCTATAATCCAAAACTAGACGATATGAATCGTCTGATTTGGAGACAGGAAACAAAGGGTTGTTCATTTGTGAGGTGCATGTTTCAATCACCCCCTGGTATTCAAGTTGATCTGAGATCTCCCTGACTTGTTTTTTAGCTTCTTGCTTAACAGGATACTGCCTCTGTGTAGTAGGTTGATTTTTTAACTGAATTTTATGGTGAGGAGAATCCTCATCCCATCCTACATGATTTTTATATAATGCAGGGGCTTGGGCCACTGCCCATTTTCTAGCATATGTGTATTTTTTATGAATTGGAATGTGATTTGAGAAGGCAGGCATAATAATTTCTTCGCCATGTGGGCACTCCCTGACAAACTCTGGTGGCCAGTCTTCCTCTGCTAGAAGGATATCATAGCCTTTAGATAGATTCTCCCAAAAGAGACCTCTTATTTTCCTAGTTTTGTCCCCTTCTATACGTAATGTTATTTCATATAATTTATGGGGTACACTAACGCTGGTGTCTGCAGTTTCCACCTGAATGTATTCATTTGTGTCCACTGTCTCCAGAAGATTCATCAGGATCTTGCGAGCTATGGTCACTTCTGCTGCGCCTTCTAGCATTGTCTGGGCCCATTCTCCGTTCTTGAGTTGTGTCCTCAGAATCCTCGGCATGTTTTATTTTAATACTAGCTACCTTCTTTTTGGGAAATTGTAATTTTTTACTTTGATGAACAGGTTCCTTGTCTTTGGACTTGACGCGCTCTTCTTTATGTTCTGACCGTCCTCTTCTTTCCGGTTTCTGGGAGGAAGTCTGAAAAGATCGAGAGGGACGTGTATCATTATCTTGATATCTGTCAGGGTTTCTTAAATTGTCCCTATCTCTAAGGTTGTATCTTTTTTCAGAGGGCTCTCGTTGTGGAGACCTGTCCCCTCGTCCTGGAGATCTATTTCTCCGTTGGGGAGACCTTCCTCTGGACTGAAACTGTTTTTCTCTGGGACTGGGTGCTTTATTACCTTCTTCTTTTTTGGAGTAATGAGATTAATCTTAATAAATGTTTTTTTCAGGATTTTCAGTTAGTTGTGGTTTTAGTGGTTTCCCACCCAAACTATCTCTACCTAATTCTTCATAGCACTTTTCAATTATTCTGGCAAGTTCAAAAGGTTGGTCTGTTTTTTCTATTTCTTTTAATTTTTGGCGGATCGCCACAGATGCTGCTTCTCCTTTTATATTGGCTAGTAGTATAGCCGAGACTTGCTTAAAGTCTTTCAGTAATTTCATACCTAGATTTAAAGCAGGCTCCGGACCGTATTCATTTTGAATCTGTCTTAGTACGTCTGGTATAACCGCCATAGATGGAACACCATGTGTTTTTGTGTATATTGAAGCAAAGACTCCACATGTGGTGCGATCCCTATTGGTAGACAGATTGTCAGAATTCTGTGTTTTTCATGAGGTGTACTATCAGGAAATACTGCCTCTATTTGAGTAATTTTTTGAGCTAACCAGAACAGAATTTGTTCCTGTTTTGCGGGTAATTTGCCAATGACTGATTGTATAGTCTGTGGTGTAATTTTATTTGTGTTCCCCTGGTGAGGGGTGTGCTGTGGAATTTTTATTGCTGGTTGGACTGTTAAAGTCTGCATGACATATTGGACTAATTGTCTATGTATTTTAATTAATTGTTTTAGCTGAACTAAAAGTTCTCCGTCAGACATTTCTTCAATGTCAGGATGTGGTGTATAGCTGGCTAGAACCGGCCATGTGGCTCCTGGTCTACCTAGTGGACCGAGCCTGGTAATGTGATTTTGATGTTTTAGGGCGCCATTAAACCAGAGCTGATGCTCCTGGTAAGTTAGTGGAATTTCAACGTCCTCAAAAGGAACGTATTCCACCGGAGGTTCCTCTGCTTTGTAGTAGTGGAACTCGTGTGTCACAGCATTTGCTGCTGGAAAAGATATCCATGAATAGAATACCTCTGTCTGCTGATCTTCATGTGCCTCTACCACAAATATGACTGTACCACCTCTTGATGATACTCCATTATTTATAGGTTTGTAAGTTACACTTCTTCTTATATTTATCGGGATCTTTATTGCATCCGGGTCATTTTGGAGGGCTGTGTCATCTAAGACTGCTTGAGCTTCTATTCTAGCTCTTTCCCTGTCGTCGTCACTTTCCGTCATTTTTGCTGACAGAAAGTTTGCAGAGCAAGTTTCAAGGAAACAAAGATTAGGTGCACAATATTTTAGAACACTGTATCCTTCAATGTTGACTAAACCAAAAACGAATTCATAGGATTTTCCTCCTACTAAGTTTTGGCGGATATTATCCTTTCATCCACTCCAGACGTCTATTGGAGTTTTTACAGGAAAAAGGGGTTTGTGTGAAAAGCACGACTGAGTTACTCTAGTATCTAGCGTTAAATTATCGCCTTACCAAACGTTGGGCACCATGTAGTGTAGTTCCTAAATTCCCAATAGGCTCTGCGCATTGGAATAACATAAACAATAGTTTAGACGTAGGACTTAGGTCGACTAGGTCTCTATTAAATATGTTAGACTTAATTATGAATGCCAGCTAGCTCAGAGGTCACTAGAAACTTTCTCGAATTCACAAGAAGGGATTAGTTTCTGACAACCGCATAAACATGACAACTTTGCTCCCTCAAGAATAAGGAGTATACCTCATGAGTCGCGGAAACAATAGATAGCTATTTTACTCAGTCAATCGCGCATGCTTAGTTTCACCAGAAGTGCAGAGAAACAGAGAGACGGGCGTTTTCAATAAAAGAGGTTATTTATTGAACAGTCTTCTTTCTCATGCAAGAGAAGTGAATTGCTACAATCGCAATACTTTTCATAAAGTAAAGTGCGGACAGTAAAAGGAGTACTATAAAATAATACTGTAAAAGCATGGTATGGTTTCTAAGCCATACGGTGTTTAAAATGGATAAAATACATACAATGATAAAATAATGACTAAACGTACTCAACTGGTGCTTCTAAGATACACCTACCCCGGTGTACTTAACCTAAGCCTAGTACATGGGAAGGAGTAAGTGAGATGTAGTTTGAGATAAGATAGTTTCTGCCAAGAATCTAAATCCAGAATTCTCTACGGGTCTAATCAGCTCTGTACCTTGGTTATAGAATGAAGGAGGTCTTGTATCTCTCTCTCAGGACTCGATCTCCCAGCAACCCGCAAGGGTGACAGGGAAACACTGGAGCTGGATTTCTCTGCAGGAGAAAAGACAGCGCCTCTCTCAGTGCGTCAGCGGGAGGGTCAGCTTCCTTCGGCACTTGCTACAGCAGGGCTTCGGGCAAGTAGATAGTCGATCTGCTCCAAACCACTGTGTGTTTTGCTAGGGCAGATGCTGGTATATTTATACCTGGAAGGTGCTGAGTTTGACGTAAGGTTGGACATAAGACGTCACTAAGAAATCGCAGTTCTTTTAGGACTTCGGGAGTTCTAGGACAAATCAATACAGAAGCAGGGGGAATTCCCGGGTTGCTGGAGGCTTGGCTTATCTAAGAACACGTTGTGCTTTCTCGGAGTCTATGGGAGTAGCCTTGCCGTATTTGGACTGCATTGGCTATGTCTTAATATGGGTATGATTCTTACGCCTATATAAGGATATGATTTGATATAACCACATAAGGGCATACATCGGGAATACTTAACTAGAGTCCTAGATTCGTCTACAACAACATAATTGCACAGCACTTGCCTGGTGTCCCTGGGCTGGGGCGGCGCCCGTCCTCCTAGGTTGGAGCAACGGCTTAGCAAGTAGCCGCATCCTACCTGAGCATCGCACCGGCCGGCACATCAGTACTTGCAGCTACTGCGGGAGGAGCCAGGGGCTGCCATCTTCATCCAGGCATCCTCGTCATGCCTAACTCCTTCATCATTGCAAGGGAGCAGTGGAAGACTCGGCAGATGCACTGGGACTAGGAGTGTGCTTGATCTTCCTGGGCTTAGGCAGATACCAGGACTGTAGGGGGCTGCACTGCTTGGCAGCCGCCTGAACAAGCTTGGATTAGCCTCTGGGACACCCGTTGGCGCTGGGGCCTGGCTCGCATTGCTCCTCAATGCCACATGAGCTTTTGAGCCATGAGAGTGGGTGGCCTCACACACCTCGCATTGGGCTTTGCTGCACCTGCACTGGACTGTGGCCCTCCTTGCCCTTGACACACCGGGGTGCCCGAACTGTAGATCTTAGAGACAGACTCGCCCTCCCCTAGCAGCAGGTGTGGAGACTGCAAGCTGCGTGGCTGCAGAGATGGCTAATCACTACCGTGCATTGGGCATGTGAACGCTTCTGAGGCACCAGGGACTGGAGGCTGCTTAACAGCGTGCATGCTGGCCCAGGGAGGAGCAATCTGAGGATCAGCATGGGCCACCTTGGCCATTGCTGAAAACGTGGTAGACACACAAGACATGCTGAAGCCTGGCATGGTGAGAAGCGTGAAGTATCTCCACCCTTGGGAGTCACTCATGGCGCTCCTGGATGAATAGAGGTGCACGAACATACAGCATAGTAGAAGCCGATCCCACGACCTTTTGGCAACACATTAAATTGACGAACTTGCCTACAGTGACGATCTCCCACATGAGACTCCATAACTTGGCACCTCTGGACTCCAGTTACGCCATGCTCTAAGGCACGTAAAGAAATCCTGGTGGCATTTCCGTGGAACAAGGTGCCCCCGACGGAAGTGGCAATGCAGTCCTCAGCTTTGATGCCGGTACCGATGGCAGGGGAACCTTCGGTGCCAGTCACACAAGGTTACATGGACCGGTTCCTGCAGGATATATGCACTGATATCTCTTCCCTCAAAGAGAAATTTAAGTCTGGACTCTGTGATATTCTAAGAGAAGTAATAGGTTGAGGACTGGGTTGATGCCCTAGAGAGGACTGTAGATGCTCGGTCAGAGGACCACGAGATGCTACTGCGGTGCATTTGTGCATTAGAAGATCAGCACATTGAACTTCAGACCAAGCAGCAGGACCTTGAACACAGGAGCAGCCACAACAATATTCGGATATGGTGGTCCCAATTGGCACTGAAGGCACAGACATAGTGGCGTTCACTGCTGAGCTACCACAGACGGTACAAGGAGATGACGATGCTTCTCCGCCTGTCCTTGATCGGGCCCACAGAGCCTTCGGGGGAGCGGTTCGTAAAGACAGCGGACCGGATATCCTCACCAGGGTGCACTTTTTTACAGAAAAGGAAGCAATCATGCAGGCATCCCGGAACAAGACAGAGTTTAAATATCAGTGGCACACAATCCAACTTAAATAAGGCCTCTTTGCTGTCACTCAACTTCAAGCCTGTTACTGATAAACTACAAGCCCAGGGCATCCGTTACCAGTGGGGCCACCCCTTTGCACTCTTATTTCAGTGGGAGGGCAAGCGCCGATCACTGCACTGGCTGGCAGAGGCCAAGGCCTCACTGGGCCTACCTTATGACCACCCGGCAGACAAAGCTCTACCTCCCTGGGCGCCTTAGGTGGCAATCTTAAGCCCAGGTGGGCCACAGTTCCCCAGAGACTCTGAAATAAGCAGCATGCAGGTCTATTGTCCCAGGAGGCAAGTAAAGATGTTATCAATCACTTGCGCAGCCTCAGCGGGCCCCTCACCTGCGCACTAGACTACAGGCTCTAAATAAGGATGGGACATTACGGAAGTGACTACTTCCAACATACCCAGAGTCGCTCTCTTCATTTGTTGGCAGAGGTCAAGACACTGCTGGGCCTAGCGGATGACCTCCCATCAGAAGAAAGTTCAACCTCCCCGGGCACCTCAGGACATGGCCTCAGACCTGGGTGGACCACAGTGCCCCAGCGCCGCTCCACTTAACAACATGCAAAAGTATTGTCTGAAGCCACAAAAAAGGATATTATTGACCACCTGCGCACGTTTAGCAGGAGCCCCTCCCCTGCTCACTCAACTGCCAAGCCTCTCTGTTAGCAATCTGCCACGCTGTCTGTCATACAAGCACAGGACTCGACAGCACAGCTCACCAGCGCAAAATGGAGGGCGGCGATGGGACCCTCGTCCAGGAACTAGAGAGGTAACTGGTGGGCCCCGGGGACTCACAGGGCCTGCCTTGACTGTACTCTGACTCTCAAACGACACCCTCGATGGCCCACCTTCCTGAACCTTCTCCTACAGAGGGTGACGCCTCCAGCGGGATCATAGCACCTGGGGCCAGTCTCCGCGCCCAGAGAAGGCCTTGTTGGACTCAGTTGGCCCACTGTTGGTTTTTATGTTATTTTAGATGTTTCTACAGGTCGATTATGATATCACTAGCAACACTGGTTGTGGGGTAACTGTGGCCGTGGGCAGGGGTTGGGAGACACAGGCTAACTGGCGTTCACTTCTCCATAAATGGGTGGGCTACACAAATGGAGGTCTGGGGGGATGGGGACCACGTAGTCTGGTGGAGGTGGGAGGGCGGGTGGCCATTGTGGGGATGGTGACTCTCACCTGCAACGCAACATGTGTTAACCTAGCACAGTTAGAGCCTATACATCAGACGGGGTTGGACCCGGTGGATGTGGAGAAGATACGTAAGAGTATCAAGGAACACTTTCACCTTAATACCTCCCCCGAGATCTCTCTGCACACTCTGTGGAATGGGTTCAAAGCAACGGTTTGGGGCACAATAACGTCCCTTGCCATTGCCAGAATGAGGGAAGTGAAACTGGTAGAATCTAAACTCACTGCAGATCAAGCTGCTTGAGCATATGGACAAAGAGGCCCCAACCCGACGTATTAAAAGACCATTAGCCCTGCTGAGGGGTTAGTTGTGTGCACATCGCACGGGAAAGGGGGAACGACCCTGCTGGCCCTGCAGCAGAAATACTATGAAGGGGGGGGACAAGGTGGGCAGGCTACTGGCTCGTAAATTGCAACAGCGCCAGGCGAAAGCACACATTGCCAAAATCCAGACAGGTGATGACATGTGGGCAACGGCAGAAAAGGCGTACCGTGATTATTATCAGCAGTTATACTCCCGGGAAGGCCCCTCTCCCACGAGACTCCACTCTTACCTTGCTGATTGTGAGTGGGAACCTCTGTCCACGCATCACGTGTCCCTCTTAGACAGCCCCATTACAACAGAGGAATTAGGTGCAGCAGTCAAGAGTCTCCCCCTAGGTAGAGTCCCAGCCCGGATGGGCTCCCTGTGCATTTTTACCACGCCTTCCTCCAGGATCTGCAGGAACACCTCCTGCGCCTGTATAATTCCTTCAGGGGCGACACGGGCCTCACCCCCACCATGGCCATGGCCGAGATCACCCTTATCCCTAAGGCAGACAAGGACCCGGCATAGTGTTCTTCTTACCGCCCGATAGCCTTGCTCAACACTGATGGCAAGATTTTTACTAAAATATTAGCCACAAGCCCTATCTTCCTGGCTTCATCACCCGACCAGGTTGGGTTTATCTGTCACTGCCTTGTCGATAAAAGACAACACTTAAACATCCCTACATGCCTCCTCTCACTCGATGCGGATAAGGCATTCGATCGTGTAGACTGGTCCTATCCCCGCGCTATGTTGAGTAAAATAGGCCTTGGACCGGACTTCATCTCGAAGATCATGGCATCGTATGTGGCCCCAACAGCCTGCATCCGACTAAATGGACAGGCTACAAAGCCGTCATCACTACATCGGGGCACGCAACAGAGGTGCCCACTCTCGCTGCTCCTTTTTGTGTTAGCGGTAGAGCCCTTGGCCATACGGGTGAGGGAGCTAGAGAGGAGTAAGGGCTTAACCTTTGGAGGCCAAATCCATAAAATTAACCTATTCGCTGATGACCTCCTGCTCACGCTGACCCAGCCTGAACTTTTGCTCCCATGCATGGCCAAAAACCTGCTGACTTTTGAAGCCGTCTCCGGCTTCAAAATCAATCTCTCTAGGTCATTTGTTCTAAACATCAATATCCCGGCCCTCTAGGCCAGATTGCTTCAAGGGCTGACCCCCTTCCAATGGACGGTGGCCTCCATCAAGTACTTAGGGCCCCACATTACCCTTAAACTCGCCTCCTGGTCCCATATAAATTGGGCAATCCTTTGCCGCTCGGTGCAAGCCGACCTTCAGAGATGGAAACCCCTCCATATCAGCTCAGTTCAGTTCAAAGACTTTATTCGGTTATAAAACAAAGATAACCAGAAAAGTACATAAAACACATTTTAGCACTATTTACACAAGATAAATACAGATAAAACATAGGCTCATTATCTTTAAAACATTATCGATTTTCTTGAATTAAAAACATTTCTAAGAAATACAGAGACAGATGCTACAGTAAATATATCTTCAAGTTTTCGAATTGCTAGAAAGGCGGGGCGGCATTGTCTAAGATTCATATACTTTAAAACTGGCTTGACCCACCTTTCTCTTGGCACAGTATAAAATTTACAAAAAAATAAAATATGGATATCCGACTGAGAGGAATATCATCACAGGGGCATTTACTTATGCCGGCTGACCAGTCATTGTTATGAGGAAAACTCAGGGTTCTAAATAGGATCCCAAATCTAAAACGTGCCAGCAGAAACCTTTCATGTTCCGTCAACCGCAGGGTTAAGTATGGTTGAATAGCCTGCGAGATTAGGGTCAGTTGATGGGACATCACTTTTTTTTAGTCAGCTCAGTTTGGTCCCTTAAAGCCACAAGAAACTCCATACATAACCTTTTCAGTTCCTTTCTTGGGATCTTCGCCAAAGACTCAGGGTCATCAAAGAATTCAGGATGCTTAATAAGGCCACAAAAACTATTAATATATTTCAGCCATTTCATTCGAACGGCACCTTCCAATTTTAGGGCGTCCCCCAGTATAAGACGATTCAAGTGGCACTCGTTAGTAGTCCAGACCTGTGGAAAAGTAAATTCTGCCATGTTCTGTGTCCCTACGCGTCCTCCATCATATGTTATGTGTGCATGATTAATATGCATATGTATTCCCCATGTTCGATTGAATGACGCAATTATAGTTGTGTCCACCTCTAGTATGTCAGTTCCTCGTTCTCGTGAATAATACGAGTATTAGGCCTATGTAGAGCTACGTTGCCACGTTTCCCAGTGTGCACGTTATTTCATTGAAAAGTCCCCGTTTCTAGGCCTCAAAAGGGTCCGGACACCAGATTCAGCTCCTGACTCCTGAAGCCCTCGCTGAGGAGCGACGCAGCCCCCACCTGTATCCTCGACCCTTCACTTACTTCTTGCCTTGCAGTGCCCGGTTCAGCCTGGCTCTGCCTCTGAGTCTGCCAAGAGTATGTTATGGTTCTAGTTATCAGTTCAGTCCTCCTTCTTTGCATTCCTAAAGCTACTGAACCGCATCAATAGTTTCCGTCATTGTCTAGCCTTTACGTCTCCATGTAAGAAGAAATACTGTATTAATGGTCATTTAATATTCCTCATCACGCACTACATGTAGAATAATGCATGCTCCAGTCTTAGAGTCTGTTAGCCTTTACCCAGATAGCTTTTAGTTTATATCAACATGTTCTCTAAACATCAGAAACTAGATACTGTTTAGGTACATGTCGCTCTGACTCTCCAGACTTCAGTCTCTGCTCCTAGCACAGAGTTCGTAGCCCCCAGCTTCTCCTAGTAACACGTCATTGCCAAGTTTGCGCGCACCATCAGGTTAGAGGTCCCGGCTCCTTAGGTAGCCCCCTCCAATGTTTCCGCCCATTCATGACATATTCTGTTACGTTTACATCACATGTCTATGTATACGCCCTGTTACACCTACTTTCACCCTTATCTTTCGCGACTGCTACGCGTCACACCCTTTGCTCCACCCACTGCTACGCCTATTGCAATGTAATGCTATGTGTTTGCGTTATGTATATATGCTCACGTACTGTTATTAAAAGACTCTTCTTCCCTTGTCCAGATCCAGCCCCGGCAGCGCTGTCGGGCTGTCAGGCCCTGCCATCCTATTTCTGTGCAGGTTGTCCTGTTCCTGTCCTTATGCTGTATTAAAACCTGCAAAACTCCTACTACCTCGAATCTTGACTCTTATTTATTGAGCTATCTGTTAATCATTTATACATTCAAAAAGAGAGGTATTATTTATTTATTTACCACATAATGGCGCCCGAACAGGGACTTGCCCTTTCCCCACGCGTCGGTGAAGCCACGCCGACCCCCTGACCCTCTGCAGTCGTGACGGAACTCTTCTGTGCACCGGCAGATATTTCTGCTTCAAGTATCCCTCAGGCCCACGGAGGAGACGGAGGTTGCGGTCCAGCATCCAGACGAGACGGTGGAGGAACGCGGCGAGTCCCGACCAGAGCCCAAGCCGAGAGTCCAAGGTCCGAGGTATCCGGAGGTCCACCCGTAACTGAAGTCCGAAGTTCGTCGTCCGTCGTCGTAGCAGTCCAGTCCGATCCAAGGCCTTCCGTTCTTGCTGCCCGGTGAGTACCGTCGCTGGGGTAGTATCTAGACAGGGTCAATCTAAATTGACTCTGGTCCGTGGGTTGGTGGTACACAGACCCACAAACGAAGTTTTCACCTAGGTGGATACGGGTCTTGATGCGTCCCTTTATGGGACCGGTATGTTCCGTACTGTTTCAGCAGTGCATCTAGTTTCAGTTCTGTTCTCGAGAAAATTCATGTATTCTGTTTCCTGTATTCCGTATTCCAGGTGGTATTCTGTTTGAACTGTTATTCATAATGTTTCTCATGTATTTTAATGTCGTGGTATGAGTGCGAAGTGATTCTCGTGGTTATTGTGTATTGTATTGTGTCCAGATTATAGTTCAGTCATGCCACTCTTTTCAAAACTGCGTCAGTTAAAAACCAGAAAAGGTCTGCTGGAGGCAGCAGTTCCTGTCCCGCCTAGGGACAGTCCAGGTCATTTTATGTATCAGAAGCATGGCATAAGTGCCATATTGTATCTAGATTTATGGGTAGAGTATACCAAAGAGTTAGAAGAAAAGTATAGATGGCCCTTATCAGGTACGTGGGATGCCGAGTGCATCATGCGAGTAGAAGAGGCATTATGGAAAAAGAAAGCCAGACAATCACAGAAAGATGCCATCGAGTTATGGCGCAAAGAAGCTCATAAAAGAACCGAAAAAGAAATCAGAAAGTCTGAATTAAGTAGAGAATCCTTAGAACGAGCCCAAGAAAAAGAATTAATCGAGATAGGTGAACGAATTAGAACTGAACAGTCAGACAGACAGAGGAACGCCCTCATTAAGGGTATGTATCCTCTTCTGGCCGAGGGCTTGCCAAAAGCGACCCCGGAGGCATCCAGTAATTTTCCGCCACCACTAGTTCCGACCAAGCTACGTCACAAACCGACCGCAGCTGATATTTTCATTTCGTCCTATTTGGACGACACAGTCCCAGAATATGCAAATCCTGTTCCCGCTCCGCCAGTCCCTGTAAATCAGGCACTTCCCGTTCCCCCAGACACCGGAGTACCTGTTACGGTACCCCAGGTCCAGCCCGCCACACAAGTCCAGCCCGCATTTCAATTTCCCGCCCTGCCAGGACGAAGAGCATCAGTTGACAATTCTAGTTTAGGGGCCGCAGGAGGAGGTCCTCCTCAGACCCCGCCGCCACACAAGCATTTAACGTCAGTCGAATTACATGCACAAGCGTCACAGCGCACGCCCAGATATCAGACTGTAGCAGAAATAAGAAAAGCCCTTAATGAATGCGGCTATGATCCAGTCCCAGGCGAGGATAATATGGTTTTATATTCATTACGCGTAAGAAAGGTGGCCGAGTATCTAGTCACCCTACCGAATATGAAAGAAGATCTAGACAGAATATATCGTTTCATCCGTACAGGGGATGATCCAGAAAGCATTGGCGAAGCCATGTCTCAAAGGAAAGCTGAGATCCAGCTTATGATATTAAAGTTTCTGATTAATTGTTTAATAAGAGAACAAGATTACCCGTCCAAAGATCCGGCTGAAATGAAAATCCTGACAAAGTGGAGTGATAATATAGCCGAGGGTAAGCACAAGACCATCAATTGTATAGAGAGTATGTACAAGAAAATCCGTAAAGAAATAATAAGGTTACACGAACAACGTAAAGCAGCACAAGTAAGCGAGAAAGAAAGTAACTCTGATCCTGAAGAGTTAGACGACGAGAATCCCGCCAGAATAGCGTATGTAGGAAAATCCAGATTTCCAGATCGCCATTTACGCCTAGAACACAAGTCTACTTTCCATCATCCAACACCAGAACAAGGTTCCCTAGAACAAGTATTTCAAGCTACCGATCACATTCTGAAATCACGAATCGGTTACAGTGAGTTAAGTACTATGCATGAACAAGAACTAGTTCGATCAGCAGTCCGATGGATTACTGATTCTACCACTTTTCCAGACGAAATAGTGGCACAAATGTTTCTGAAAATGCCCCCAGCCGACCAACGACTGGCGGGTATGTATATGATCCAGCACCTCATTACTCTGTATGAGGGTCAGCACTCTGATCCAGGCCCGTTACATGATATCCTGAACGAGTTACTCCAGTATAGATGGAAAGGTCTAGGTACCGATTTAATTAGTGTCATTCTAGAACAGCGCCACAAATATAGAACGTTTCTGAACCCGCATTTTGTTCATGTCTCACCCCCAGAAAGTAAACCCTTTTACATAGACAGACAGAATCCGTTACGAGAAGTACATCCAGTCAGGACACCAGCTGGTGAAATGCAACGAGTGTTTGTTTACACTCCGATCACAAAGATGGAACTCCTAGAGATGAAAAAATTAATTCCCTGTCATGATAAAGATCCAGCAGGGTTCCATAGAGAATTAAAGGACATGCTCCGTATGGGAGAATACACGTATCCAGATATAATTAAAATGTTAAAGGTTCTGTTGCCCGCAGGGGTATATGAAAAGCTCAAGGAAAAAGATTGGGAGGTGGGAGAGAAAAAGATAGATTGGGCAGTTCTAGAAGCTGAAGATAAGATACGAGTACCAGGTACCGGTCTTGGAGATAAATGTAAAGAATTACCAGAATTATTGATACAAGTTTTACCCAGATTACTAACAACTAAAAAGGAAGACTGGGATGCAATCTCAGCCTGTAAACAGAAACAAGACGAAGACATCAGTGATTTTTATTCTAGATTTGAGAAATGTTTTAGCATCAACAGTGGCCTTAAGACAAGTAGCGAGTCATACCCTCACCTTTTTGTTACTAAATTAGTAGAGAATTCAAGTCCACCAATTAAAAACCGAGTTTTGAAAGTCGAAAGTACCTGGCAAGCTAATACCCCGTCCCAGATGTTACAGATGCTCCAATACCACCAGAATAGAATCAGAGAAGAACAAGAACACGAGAGAAAGCGTATGAAAGACACGAAAATGAAAGTACTAGTTGCACAATCTGTTCCTCAAGACAGCCAGAAGAGGGGTCCGAATCAAGCCAGTCATCCTGCAGCTCCCGTTAAAGGGAACTGCAATTATTGTAAACAGCCAGGTCATTTTATAAACGAGTGTGCAGTTCTGAAACACAACATAGCTACCGGTAAGACCAAAGAAAGACCACGTCCGCCTAGACAAGAGCAAGTTTCACAGACTCCTCAGCCACAGAATGCACCACAGACAGTTACAGTACCGCAGCCTATTGCTGCAACACAGCATGTTACACAGCAGATGTACCAGTATGCACAGTCAGAGTATCCAGAGTATCAGCCATATTCATGAAACAGCCTAGAGAGGGAGGTAGGCTTGCCTCTCATCGAGATACCTGTAGATCAAGAAGGTCCCTATGTTCACAGTCAAGTATTAGGGAAAGACAGAAAGTTTTTGATTGATACAGGGGCAAGTAGGACCACAATTAGTCACGCCGAAGTTCCAGGGGCTCCGCTCTCAGGCTCTAGAAATGTTTCCCTTGGATTTTCAGGAAAGCCTATCGTAAATGAAATATCAAAGCCAGTTACTCTAGAAGTAGGTCCATTGTCCCGCACTACTGATCTGTTACTTACTAAGTCATGTCCAGAAAATCTATTAGGTATTAAAACACTGAAAGAGTTAGGTGCAGTTATATGCTGTTCCCCAGAGGGAATACGATTGTTCCTACGTGACTTAAAGGGTCACTATGTGTTACGAGATTTTGATCCGAGATTGTCTAATGTTCCGCAGCATCTATGGGCGCAAGGTCCAACTGATGTAGGTTACATGCAGATCACACCCCATCGTGTGACTATCAAGCCAGGTGTAGTGTTACCACGAATCAGACAGTACAGATTGCCACCTGAGGCTGTAGCAGCCTTATCCAAAATTATTGACGAGCTCATGGCTCAAGGAGTAATTGTAGAGACCGACTCCAATGTATGTAATTCTCCGATCATTCCAGTCATGAAACGTACTGATCCAAATGCACCCCCAGTATATCGGTTAGTGATTGACCTACGAGAACTTAATAAATGTATTATTCCTCAGTACCCAGTTGTCCCTGATATCTCTTCCCTATTAACAGCCATTGATTCCGAAGCCTCGTTCTTTACTGTAATCGACCTTAAGAACGCATTTTTCAGTGTCCCCATTCATCCAGACAGCCAGTTTCTTTTCGGATTTTGTTTAAATGGAAGGAGCTATATGTTCACACGAGCTCCTCAAGGTTTCACAGAAAGTCCTAGTATTTACAGTCAAGCACTTAAGAGACAACTAGACAACATTCACATGCCAACTGACACTGCCCTGCTCCAGTATGTCGATGATCTATTGATCACAGCCCGTTCTGAACGTGACTGCGAGCGAGCGTCACTGACGGTTCTGTATTTCCTAGCCGAGATGGGGCACAAGGTGTCCCCTTCTAAGCTCCAATTCTGTGTCCAGCAAGTGGTCTACTTAGGACACTTACTGTCCAAGAGGGTTAGGCAGTTGACACCAGACCGTATTCAGTTAATAGCGAGTCTTCCTCAGCCCAAGACCCAGAAGGAGGTACGTGCTTTTATCGGCCTCACTTCCTATTGCAGACAATGGATTCCTCAGTATGCATTTCTAGCTAAACCACTGATACAGTTAACGACACAGGAGGCAGCCGTATCGACTGTCCTCCCTTGGACATCTGAACATACATTAAGTTTCAATGAATTAAAGAAAGCCCTATGCCAAGCTCCAGTTCTAGCTACACCGAACTACAGTAAGCCTTTTACACTTTTCGTCACTGAACGTGAAGGTACAGCATTATCTGTTCTCACACAAGATCAAGCAGGACAATACAAGCCCTGTGCTTATTTTTCGAGCACATTAGATCCTGTAGCCCAGGCTCTGCCTGCGTGCCTCAAGTCAGTTGCAGCCACAGCACTAGCTATCAGACAAAGTGATTCCATAGTATTAGGACACTCCCTGACAGTACAAGTTCCACACTCCGTGGAAGTTCTTTTAAACCGAACACAAACTCAGCACTTGACAATTGCACGTTTAACAGGTTATGAATTGACACTATTCCAGCCACACATAGAAATCAGACGCTGCAACGTCCTCAATCCTGCTACACTGTTACCATCAGTTAATTCGAATCCTGCCACACATGACTGTGTGGAAGTAGTTAACATTACAACTAAACCAAGACAAGATCTGACAGATATTCCATTACCAGATCCCGACCTGACACTTTATGTGGATGGTTCATGCATGAGAACAAGTACAGGAGATCTAGTAGCCGCGTATGCAGTGACTACTGACACCGAAGTTATAGAGACACACCGTATTGATACTCTGTCCGCTCAAGCAGCAGAGCTAGTTGCTCTGACACAAGCCTGCATACACGCCAAGAACCTGAAAGTTAATATTTATACAGATTCACGCTACGCATTCGGAGTTGTACACGACTTCGGAGTGCTCTGGCAGGAGAGAGGTTTCATGACTTCTCATGGGACCAAGATTCAGCATGGTCTCCTTATTCAAGCTCTGTTAGACGCAATACATTTACCGACATCCATTGCCATCATGAAGTGCAAAGCACATACGAAAGTCACTGACATTATTTCCCAGGGTAACGATCTAGCAGATCGCACAGCCAAGCTTACAGCACAGATTCCAGACATTCCAGTTAACATGACACACACTCCAGATCCGATTACATGTATGACAGTTAAGGACCCTACTCAGGATGTCATAGATATCCAGTTACATGCTACTCCCGATGAAATCAAGAAATGGTCCGAACAAGGAGGGGCCAGACAGATCAGGGATGGTTAACGAAAGGTAGAGCCACATGGTTTCTCCCCGACTCTATGGTTCAAGTCATTATTAATACCGCACATAGTCCAGCACATTTAGGGGAAAAAGCTATGTTAGATAGTATCCAGAACATTTGGTTCAACAAGCATTTACGAGCTGCAGCCAAGCAGAAAGTCCGTACCTGTATGATATGTTGCCAGTTTAATCCAGGTAAAAGTGTCCCGGTGGAACAAGGTGGATTCCAGCCCCCTGACCACCCTTTTGAAGTCCTCCAGATGGATTATATTCAGATGGAGCGATTTCGAGGTTTCAAGTATGTCCTTGTAGTTGTATGCGCTTTGTCCAGGTGGACAGAAGCATATCCAGTTCCAGATTACACAGCCGCGACCACTGCCAAGCAGTTGGTTCGTGAGTTTTTCCCCCGTTATGGACTCCCTAGAGTCGTATATTCTGATAACGGCCAGCCATTCTCATCTGAACTCATGAAGCATGTTTCCCTTCTGTTAGGATACCAGTGGAAGTTCCATTGTGTACGCCATCCTGAAGCAGCCGGTCTCGTAGAGAGACACAATCAGACCCTGAAAATTCGAATTGCAAAAGTTTGTCAAGAGAAAGGTGTAGACTGGCTAATAGCTCTGCCAGTTGCTTTGTTTTACATGCGTATGGTCGCACATTCCAGATCAGGTCTGTCCCCGTATGAGGTCGTATTCGGCCGCCCCCCAAATATGTGGGGTACACCTAGACCCCGAAGTATTACCGATGTTTCAAGTAATATGCTGACAGATTACCTAGCTTCCTTGATGTCTGCCCTCAACTCTTGTCGTTCACAGGTTGCCGCCGCATTTCCAGACAATACCGAGGTGGCACCGCATGAAATCGTTCCCGGATCCATGGTCTTAGTGAGAAATTTCGACCGATCAAGTCCGCTGGAGCCTCGCTGGAAGGAGCCCCGACAGGTCCTCCTCGCCACCCGTACAGCCGTGAAGTTGGAGGGACGCAAAGGCTGGGTGCATCTTTCGCATATAAAGAAGTTTTATGGACTGAAACCGGTCTCAAAGAACATTTCCCAGGATTTGAAGGATTGCCAAAGTACTATTCTTAAGGACTGTCCCGCAAAGAACAATGATACTGAACCCCCCCTGTTAGAAAAAACTCCGCAACAGGAGTATAAATTAAAACTCCGGTCTAGTAAAATAAGTCAGCCAGTTTGATTGTCTAAGTCCTCCCCTAGGTGAAACGGTTAGACTGTTTCTGACATGTATAAAATAGACCCCCATAGTGAGAGAGTCAGTCAAAACTCAATCCGATGTATCGTTTTCCTAAGTTTTATATTGTTTCTCAGCATTATGATTTCCTGCACCAGTTATGCATTTTACCTGTATCTTCCAGTTTCCCATGAAAATAAGTCTTCTAATGTTACAGTAGAGCACACGTTTAGTGATCTGCCTCCTCATGAACTCTCTTACCGCCTCGCTATGCGAAATAATTCTTTCATCCGCATGTTACATTACTCACACCGGACCAGCAATGCCACTAATTGTTGGGGGTGTGGTCGACTCCCCCCTTTCCAGACACCGAAGGGAGTTCTGCCACTCTTTCCTTATCCGTTTTCACATAATGGTTCGTGTGGAGCATGGTCCACGTTAACGTCATCCTCAACAGATATGTCTTTTCTTAACAGTACATGTTTTCCAGACAAGCAAGGTCTCCCCCACAGAACCGGGTTAGATCTAGAAAATGAAGTGTATAATTTAGGTAATTATTCTTCGAATTTCATGGTCCTGAATGTTCAGTCTGATACTACTCCAGACTTACCTGCTATTTCAGTATTACCAGTCAAAGGCGAATTATGTGTCCGAAATAATGGTTCCATACATGTAGGACATAGTGATTGTACTACTATTATCAAGTATAGTGACAGTGGGAAATCTATTTTCAAAGCTTCACGTCATTCTTATTTTATTTGTGGTCAAACTGCATATGTTCGTCTGCCCCTCGATTGGGAGGGAACCTGTTACATTGTCTTCCTACTGCCACCAGTTTTCCTAGCCCCATCTGATTACCATAGAAACACACATCTAGTACACATTAGACATAGAAGGGAGATTGAGTCCCCAATTGTCGATTATACTGAAACTGCTCTAGAACAGTATACAGATTTCAATAGAGGTTTCTTCTTCTTTATAGGACCTATCCAGAATAGTAAGCTAATCCGTAGGTTAACAAGAACCCTTGAAGCTGTAGTAAATGAGACTGCCTCTGCTCTAGGTAACTTAACCGAAGAGCAATCTGCTATGAGATTTGTCGTTTTGCAAAATCGTCTCGACCTTGACGTCATACTGGCCGATAGGGGCGGGGCCTGTAGAGTCATCGGATCTAGTTGCTGCATTTTCATTCCAAATAACGCGCCGTCTGTTTATTCAGCTATAACCAGACTCCATAAAATTGCCCATCTGTTACACCAAGATCCAGGCACCTGGACATGGTCCGGTTGGTTCTGGAATATAATTTCCGCCTGGGGATGGAAAGTATTGTCCTTTCTAGGTATTGCAGTAGCGATCATATTCAGCTGCTGCCTCTGTATACAATGTGGCCCTGCGATTTGCGGCATTTGTGCTACCTCTTGTATTCCTAGTCCCAAGCCCCGTTCTAAACCCCGTTCCAAGAAAATTCGAGACGAGCAATTGATACTGTATGAAATGATAGATGGTATCATGAATATGGATGTTTCCTGATGGGAAACGTAGTGACAAGGAGGGAATGTGGAAAAGTAAAATCTGCCATGTTCTGTGTCCCTACGCGTCCTCCATCATATGTTATGTGTGCATGATTAATATGCATATGTATTCCCCATGTTCGATTGAATGACGCAATTATAGTTGTGTCCACCTCTAGTATGTCAGTTCCCCGTTCTCGTGAATAATACGAGTATTAGGCCTATGTAGAGCTACGTTGCCACGTTTCCCAGTGTGCACGTTATTTCATTGAAAAGTCCCCGTTTCTAGGCCTCAAAAGGGTCCGGACACCAGATTCAGCTCCTGTCTCCTGAAGCCCTCGCTGAGGAGCGACGCAGCCCCCACCTGTATCCTCGACCCTTCACTTACTTCTTGCCTTGCAGTGCCCGGTTCAGCCTGGCTCTGCCTCTGAGTCTGCCAAGAGTATGTTATGGTTCTAGTTATCAGTTCAGTCCTCCTTCTTTGCATTCCTAAAGCTACTGAACCGCATCAATAGTTTCCGTCATTGTCTAGCCTTTACGTCTCCATGTAAGAAGAAATACTGTATTAATGGTCATTTAATATTCCTCATCACGCACTACATGTAGAATAATGCATGCTCCAGTCTTAGAGTCTGTTAGCCTTTACCCAGATAGCTTTTAGTTTATATCAACATGTTCTCTAAACATCAGATACTAGATACTGTTTAGGTACATGTCGCTCTGACTCTCCAGACTTCAGTCTCTGCTCCTAGCACAGAGTTCGTAGCCCCCAGCTTCTCCTAGTAACACGTCATTGCCAAGTTTGCGCGCACCATCAGGTTAGAGGTCCCGGCTCCTTAGGTAGCCCCCTCCAATGTTTCCGCCCATTCATGACATATTCTGTTACGTTTGCATCACATGTCTATGTATACGCCCTGTTACACCTACTTTCACCCTTATCTTTCGCGACTGCTACGCGTCACACCCTTTGCTCCACCCACTGCTACGCCTATTGCAATGTAATGCTATGTGTTTGCGTTATGTATATATGCTCACGTACTGTTATTAAAAGACTCTTCTTCCCTTGTCCAGATCCAGCCCCGGCAGCGCTGTCGGGCTGTCAGGCCCTGCCATCCTATTTCTGTGCAGGTTGTCCTGTTCCTGTCCTTATGCTGTATTAAAACCTGCAAAACTCCTACTACCTCGAATCTTGACTCTTATTTATTGAGCTATCTGTTAATCATTTATACATTCAAAAAGAGAGGTATTATTTATTTATTTACCACAGACCCTATACCACAGAAGAACTGGCTGGATCCTAATAATGTCCTCAATATATAACATGCCAAGTTCAGCGTGGCAGTTGTGGGTCGAAGTACTCTCAGGTGTGGTTAGGAGATATCTTAAGAAACTGTTCTCCGTCAGCTGTAAGCTAGTGACATTTGATATACCCCAAATTCCCGCACCATAGGTTGCTACTGCCACACAACTAGATTTGTAGATGCACAAGAGTTCCTTGACTGGTTTCTTGCCCATTTTTTTACTAAAAAGTTTGAGGGCCATTATAGACTTGTTGAACAACATGTTTCTCCCCTTAACTGCAGTATTCCACTGGCCTGTACAGTCGAACAAAATGCCTAGGTAGGGAAAAGTAGAGATATGGTCTAATGGGTTAGAATCAATAAACATGGTTTTCCTCCCCTGTTTTAATTTAGGGCCACAGTTCATAGCATAAGTTTTTGTACAATTCACCTTCAGGTCCAACTGGTCATGAAGGTGGAGAATGAATTGATCATAGATTGCATAGCTACAGGGGTCCTTGCCATCAATACGGCATCATCGGCGTATATTAGTGCTGGTATACGACGTTGCGACGCCGTTGGCATGTCTACACAGTCTCTCAGCAAGGTGTCCTCTAGATGGTTAATGTAGATTAAGAATAAAAACGGGACAAGGACACAACCTTGTCTTACACCCCTTGCAATGTCAAACATACTGGTACACTCCCCATGTAAGCCGTATCTAATTGTAGCCCTAGCCCCATTATACAGCTCCCTTAAAAAACAGATGATGTTATCCTCTACTCCCAGTCGCTTTAAAATTGTCCATAACTTACTGTGATTAACACAGTCAAAGGCGGAAGTCAAGTCCACAAAAGTTAAAAACAGCCTCCCGCCCTTTGCCTTAGTGTATTTTTCTAGCAAAATAAATAAATTAAGACCCTGATCCACTGTCCCAACACCTTCTCTAAAACCATATTGCAAATCACTGATGATATTATGCTTATCTGCCCAGGACTGCAGCCTATCTAGAATAACCCTTCCCACAATTTTCAGAGTAGAGTCGAGCAAGGATATGGGGCGATAGCACTTACAACTCGCCCTATCGCCCTTTTTAAAAATAGTTACTATAATTGATTCGTACCAAGTATTAGGGAGACCCTCCGTACAAACTGCATTAAAATACCTTGTTAATAATGGTGCCCATAATGTTACGTTGTTTTTAAAAACGTCTACAGGTACACCATCTGGTCCCGGACCCTTGCCCCCCTGACTCGAACTAATGCCCTTCGTCACCTCTTCCAAAGAAAAGGAGAGGTTCAGACCTTTAGTAATTGTGGGTACTTTTGGTATGTCCTGCTTAATTGGTTCCCCCACGGGATCTACGGGATTGTAAAGGGACTCAAAATGACTCACCCAGTCATCCTCGGAGATAGCACTCTCAGCCCGAGCCTTTGAGTCATCCTTAAAGAATGGCGCATTGACTGCCCTCCAAAATGCTTTCATGTCCCTACCTTCAGAGGCTTCTACTAAATCCTCCCATGCGCCCTTCTTTATTTTAGCCCTCCTGTTCTTAATGGCCAATTTATAGGATTTCCGGAGCTCCCTGATCAATATTGTGTCTTTATTATGCCCCTTCAGTGCCTGTTTCAGTTTGGAGTGTGCTTTAGAGCACTCTTGATCAAACCATCCCTTCTTTTTACTATTACTATGTTTTCCCTGGCTGATCCACAAACTTTCTTTTATACATTTTATGATTGATGAGAAGTTATTAAGTACTTCAATGTCCTTAGATGCCATATCCAGGCAGATGTTAAAACATGTATCACAGGCCTTAATCAGGTTGCAAAGAAACTCAGTGGGTACAATTTTGGACCACTTTAAAGCGTATCCGTTCTGCCTCGAGACAATATTATCTCGTGCTTGCAGCCTTGAAGTATTATCAACCATGACATAGGATTCCACAATTTGCACCCTAATAGGAAAGTGGTCGCTTAGGGATATATCTAAAACACTATAGTTATCTACACTGCCACTAAAACATGTGGAGATCAAAAAATAGTCGATAACAGACGAGAACCCTCTGCCACAAAAAGTTGCAGAGAACAAGACCTCTGGTTGGCATAATTTGTTGGCAAAACTTAGGTCGTTCATAAAGATAATCTCGTTCAAGGCATCGCCCTTTACATTATGTACAAAGTGTGTCAAGGTGGTCTCCCTGTCCAGGGTTAAGCCACAGTTTGCTTTCCCAGGTCCATTGCAGATTGCGCAGTTGAAATCACCCCCCCATATAACCGCAAACTCCTTCCTATCATTACAGATTATAGTGTTGATTTCAGAGTTTAACGTTTTAAACACCGTCACTGATTCAACAGGGGGAACGTTGTTGTATAGGTTTACAATAAAAATGCAAGAACTATTATTCATATGCAGGCCAACTATATGGTAATAGCAAGTATTTTTAAACACTTCAATACTTTTACATTTAAAACAATTAGAAACATATGTACAGAGCCCTCCCTTGGCTCTGCCATGTAAAGAGCCTATGGCCGGGGTAAAAAAAGTTTTGAAACCATTCAAATGGTGCGCATCTTTTTCCCACGTTTCTTGCAAACATATAATGTCTTGTCCTTCTACAATTTTTAACCAAAGGGGATTATCCAGTTTAGCCTTTAATCCCGCTATGTTCCAAAAAATGATAGCCCACTTATCATTAGTCCTACCATGTGTGGCACGTATTGAATTGGTGGGTTGTGCGAGATATTTATCTATTGTTCCATTACTCACATTATTTCTCGCCATTTGTACAGCTTCCACCCTGTTTACGGGTGTTTGTTCTATACTAGGCATAGTCCGTCCCTCCCTATCTTGTAATTCCACTTTTTCTGTGCATGGCATTACTATGTTGGGGTCCGCATTTCCTACACAGGTGTCAGGTGACTGATCCCTTACTGGTCAATCAACCCCCCCAAGCCTGACAGAGAGTCAAACCTGTTATAAGTGGGGACATTAAATAAATTACCCATCTGTCGGTGGTCATAGAAATTGTGCGACATGAAGCCTCCCTGCATAGTGGGTGCTCTAGGGGCGTTAAATCGACTTCTGGTGTATGGGTACTTTCCTTCATATCGTGTAGTCTGCGGCCTCTGTATGCCAATAGCATAAAATGGGACTGGCGGATAAAAATAGCTTAAATCCAGGGAGGAGATTCCGCCGGGATTATCATAATTTGGGAACCCACTAATAAATTGCGCTACTCTTGGGTCTCGAAAATTTACGATGATACAATCACCACTAATATCTTTAACATTGGGGCCCAACCAGTTCACCCTTCGAACATTGATGATCTCACCACACAAATCAGGTCTAAGGGGTCTATTTCTCCCTAACCAGTACATGACCTTATTTTTCAATTCGTGGGGAGTCTCATCCCTGTTGTTCGTCCACTCCGGTACCCCTGTCAGCACAATCACATAGGGATAAGATTCCAGTGGAAGATCAACTCTCGCCTTATCACCTTTGCTTCTGGGTTCAACGGTTTTATCTGTTGCAGGTGCTGTGTTATCTGTTGTTTTAGTAGTGCTTATGGCAATGCTGGCAGTTTTAGTTTCTGTACCAACCTTTTTGTCCTGCTCGGGGTACTTAGCTTTAATATTTCCACCATCTTGATTCAGGGAATTATTTCTATATTGCCCCAGTTTTAAGTTAACAGATGGCTTTTGTATATTATTGGATACTACAAGTGGGTTCTTCAATGTAGATTTTATATCCCCCAATTTGTTCAGTATAGCGAATTTTCCCGGGTAATTTTCTCCAATGTATCTAGCTGTTCTCCAATCCTTCTAGTGCGTTCGACCAAGGGGAGAATTGGGGACTTAACTAGGTGCTCAATGTTGTCCAAAGAGCATAAGGTACTGCCTCCCAGAGTAGATTGACTTCCTGTTATATCGATAATAGGGATAGTGTGATTTAAACTAGTATCTTCTACCTGTTGTGGTTCTTTATTCCTGTACGTAACCCCCTTATCATGGCGCATAAAGAGGGAAGTTTAACTTTTCTTAGTACGTGAGCCTTTATGCTGTTTTCCACCACGCTTACGTTTTAAAGTAATAGCGTTCCCTTTTGATAAAGCAGAATTAATATGGTCTAATGGCAGTACACTGGTAGTTAACAAAAGGCTTTGCCGCCGACCTGGCTCCACAGTTGGACAAGCCATGTAAGAATCTAGGCTTGGATCAATGCCGCTTATATCAAGTATAGTTGAAAGTTCACGCTGTTGGCATGGAATTTGAACGTTTTGGGTCAAAATTTGTTCAGGGGACAGTACTGTAGCAATTTTCCCCAAAGAAGATTTCCTCGTGAAAACAGGGTCGAGGGATAAACGCTGTTCAGTTAAGGCTATTTCCTTCTCCAGCGCGGTCACTGCCTTAGTAAAGAAAGCATCTATAGTGCCAACTAGTCCACCTCCAGCGGCCACAATAGGAGTTTTAGATTTCGAAGCCATAATTTAAATACCTATATATTGGATAGGGACAAGTAGCTACAAAAATGCTAACATGTGCACAAATTAAAAGAGCTATTAAACATATAAAGTCTTACTGAATACAGAAACGTAAAAGGGGTGGCCCAGTCCAGTCTCAGTCAGTCTCAGACGGGCTCAGACGGGCCCGCCCTTGGCCCGGGCTTAGCCCGGCGCACTCCCGTGCGCTCCCGCGCAGCGATGGCCTGTGTCCAACAAATAGAGCGTGTGACGGGCTGTGGGCGTGTCGGGCAGGGAGCACAGACCAGGTGTAAACGGTCAAGCAGGGACTCCTGGGAGAGCGAGTCCCTGCAGCGCTTCTCTGCCTGCCAGATGATATGCACAAACACACTGCTCCTCAAGTCTGCCCAGAGAGCTGGTCCCGGTAATTACAGCGACGAGCTGATGGTCTCCTCCTCCGCTCTGGCCCCTCACTCGGCAGAAGGACGGAAAAAGTATCCCACTGACAGGTAGACAGCGTAAGGTTTAAATGCTGCTATGGGCTGTGGGCGTGTCGGGCAGGGAGCGCAGACCAGGTGTAAACGGTCAAGCAGGGACTCCTGGGAGAGCGAGTCCCTGCAGCGCATCGCTGCCTGCCAGATGATATGCACAAACACACTGCTCCTCAAGTCTGCCCAGAGACCTGGTCCCGGTAATTACAGCGACGCGGCACCCGCGGAGCGGGTGCGGCAAGCAGTTGCTGATGGTCTCCTCCTCCGCTCTGGCCCCTCACTCGGCAGAAGGACGGCAAAAGTATCATGGCTGGGACGCATCTACGTTACATTACTTAAAATGAATATTCTGCAGCGGGTTCTATATTTGTTTCAGAAGCTGCCAACCCCGATTTCACAGGTGGACAGTCAGTGCCTCCAGGGATACTTGCGTGCCTTTGTGTGGAACGGGAGGTGACCACGGGTGGCACATTCACTTGTGATGCGCCCGGTGAGATAGAAGAGGTCTGGCATGCCGAAACCTACAGGAATACTATTGGGCAGCACATTTGAGATACCTCTCCGAGTGGGTCGTGTGGGAGAGTGAGAAGCATTGGTTCCACATGGACCGTGCGGTGGCGTGCCGGCCATTGTGGGACCTTGTTTGGTTGCCTAAATACGCCCAACCCCGAAGTGCATATGCCGCCACGCCAACCAAAACAGTCCTTGAAATATGGGACAAAATAGTCGTCAGAAAGGGGCTGACAAGTTTCCGTCCCCAAACACCCCTATTGCGAGCAGCCCTAAATTCTGTCCCGGGCTTACCAACTCAGGCGTTTGGTGGATGGAGTGACGGGGAATGCCGGAAGACTCTTGACTTATTTATAGGGGATGACATCAAGACATTTGATGCCTGCAGATCCGAATTTATGCTACCCCCACGGCATCAATTCATGCAACTGAGACACTGGCTCTCTGCTCCTGAGATCCATGTTGCAGCGGCGCGCCCTTTAACTCTATTTGAAAAACTAGTGCGGGCCTTTGAGGGCACTAGGGGACTGATCTCCAAAACCTATTAGGTGCTAAAACACTCGTCCCCGATAAGTAACCACCGTTACCAAAATGTCTGGCAGGACGCAACCCCGGAGGACTCCCTCCCAAGCAATGGGACAAACTATTGCAAGATATCCCTAAAACATATTGCAGCCTTGCCTCTTGTGAAACCGCATACAAGCTAATGCTTCAATGGTACTATACGCCTTCCCACCTTGCCGCCATATGCCTCACAGTTTCCAATATCTGCTGGAGGTGTGGGAAGGAGTGAGGCATTCTCGATCACATATTGTGGTCATGCCAGGTGAAACGTGAATATTGTGTAATGTGAAAGCATCATCATTGTGGACCACACACATGGACTAACAGGTGCCATAGAATAGTAGCTTTTCTATGCATGCACCGCCTTGATTTTAACCTTGCCCCATCTCCAACTGAATAAAACTCCCTTGTTGCTGAGATGCAGGTAATTTTAATATTCACTGTACCAATACTCACTCCATTTCTGGTCACTACTGTTGTCACCGTTGGTCTACCTCCGGTTGGAGGAAAGCATATTTTGCAAAAGAAGACCCAATGATGATGTTTTCACGTTACACAAAAAGCAGATAAACAAGATATACCTCTCCACCACTTCTGTACGTGAATGAGGGCTTTTTAAGACAGCTAAGATACCAGACCCTGGTTGTTATACAGGTACAAGTGATCCATTCTTCTATGATTTTGTATCCTCGCCAGGAAGCTGAATGGATCTCAGCTTCTCTCTCCCTCCATTGATTAATCAACATGCCAGGTAATAGCCAGCCTTAATGTGTCCCAAGGAGGTCTTGGGACACATTAAGGGCATCGTGGGGTACCCGATCCCTTCTTTGCAGCACGTGGCAGTCTAAGGTATACTCCCCTCTATCCTAGCGGCAATGACCGGGGCGGACTGGGCCCTTAACAGCCATTTACTATTAGTAGCGCAACAGCTCATTGCGTGTGCATGGAAACAAACCTTTCCCCCTCTGTAGCTCAGTGGTTCGTCAGAGTGTGGCACATACTGGCAATGGAGAGACTCTCTCATACCATAGCAAACACTGAAAAGAAATTCCAATGCATCTGGCAGCCACTGATAACCTATATAATGTGCATAGAATTCACTTGCTTTAACCCTGCAAAGATGAGGGCCCTGCAGCTTTTCCCAAGCAATTAAAAGGCGTCTATGCCCTGCCTTCATGAGTGGGCCTGGGCGCCATGGTTGGTGACCACTCCCCCCCACACATTTTACTGCTTGGGACACGTGAGACACCCCACATCATACTCCTCACCATGACCTAAGCAGTTTCTACTTCATTATTGTTGTTGCTTTCGTTTCTTTCCTAATGCCACCCTGGCCTTGAGACCACCCACGCACACGAACGCACAGGGCATCAGACACAACGGGACAACAAGTACTGGAAGGGTTGCTTAGGGACGGACACCCAGTGGGGCACGTCCACACTCCCCGAACCCCACACATTTGATTGTACCTCCCTGGGGTCCCTGATCATTGAATTAGCATGCTATTGGGTAAGCTATATTGCTCCACACTCTACATGGCTAGAAGGCACTCCTACAGCATGTTTAGTTTCTGTGCAATATTTAACCTGGCGCGGCAGGTCAAAGTGGTTGTAGGCGGCTTGCTGTGTATTCATATGCTGGTTATACTGATGTTCTTGTAAGCCTCTACGCTGCCGGCCTGATCAGGGTTGTAGGCGCCAAGCTGTGTTTGTTAATCCTTCCCCTACACTAAACATCCTACCTTATCTCCACAGTGCGTGGCCTCCTTCATCCTGAGACAGGTCCAGGTGAGGTGAGGTTTTATCCCCTGTCACTATGGGTGAGTAAGGAATTGTGTATTCCAGTGTACACTTTAGATTTATGATATATCCAATGCATTTACACCATCTTTTATCTTGTTTATTGTAGGTGAGCAATACACCATTTGACATGGAGGAACAATAATGTATATCCTTTATGGTTTGATTTAGTCACATTTTATAAATGGTTTTTTGTTTAGTAGCACGTACATGCAGTGACAAAAACTTATTAGAACAGAGGCCCTGAGGAAAGCCTTGGGAGGTCGCCTCCCCCTTTTTGGCAGAAACATGTCGGCCCATATGCAGCTTTTTGATTAAACTGTTTTTTTGCGCTGTTTTTGCTTTTAAATTAGAAAGAGACCCACAGCTAATAAAGTAGTTTTGCTGTTTGCTTCTATTCTATTTTTA
The DNA here is from genome assembly GCF_964261635.1 of Lissotriton helveticus. Lineage (NCBI taxonomy): Eukaryota > Metazoa > Chordata > Amphibia > Caudata > Salamandridae > Lissotriton > Lissotriton helveticus. The sequence continues at coordinate 1,545,170,275 of NC_136061.1, forward strand.
AATCACAGTCACTAATTCACTTCACTTTTTGCTTTGCGCTTATTCCCAATTAGTGGTCACACGCATGGTCTGCGAGTAACTGTGGGCTGTAACCAAGTCCTCTATGGTGGGAATGGAGATGGTCTCGATGATCTAGAGACGACCCATCCCAACCTTTTGGATGACCAGATGATAAAACTAGATCACTAACAAGACTTTGATGGGAATCCATCTCTGTACATTGGGTCTCACCTACTATTACTGGTGGCTAAATGTGTTGGGCTGTCAACCCTTTTACTAAGACTCTAAGGTCTTCTACCTCGCACCAAGACCAGACAAGTCAACGCCGTCTCCGCGTCCTGCTTTCACATCCTGCGCATGCTACGGAAGATCTTCCGGTGGATCCCCACTGAGACCAGGAAGACGGTCACCCAGGCCCTCGTTACCAGCCGACTGGACTACGGCAACGCCCTCTACGCCGGAACCACAGCCAAGCTACAGAAAAGACTCCAGCGGATCCAGAATGCCTCAGCCAGACTCATCCTCGACATCCCCCGACGCAGCCACATCTCCGGACATCTAAGAGACCTGCACTGGCTCCCGGTCAACAAAAGAATCACCTTCCGTCTCCTCACCCACACACACAAAGCCCTACACGGCCAAGGCCCGAGCTACCTCAACAACCGCCTCAACTTCTACGCTCCCAAACGCCACCTCCGATCGACCAACCACGCCCTCGCCGCCGTCCCCCGCATCCGAAGAGCGACAACAGGAGGAAGGTCCTTCTCCTACCTGGCCGCCAAGACCTGGAACTCCCTCCCGTCCGACCTGCGCCTGACCCAAGACCACCTCTCCTTCAGGAAGAAGCTCAAGACCTGGCTGTTCGAGCAGTAGCAGCAACCCCCCCCCCTAGCGCCTTGAGACCCTCCGGGTAAGTAGTGCGCTCTATAAATGTCTTTGATTGATTGATTGACCAAGGGTGGCTCCTAGTCTTAGTGCCCTAGAGTACCTTTGGACTCTTTATTAGACCCCCAGGTTTATTTAGTTGTGCAGCCAAGCTGTGTTTAACATTGATTGCCTCCAATAAAGGTTTTTGAAAATAAAAATAAAAAATGCTTTCTATTTATATTTATTGTTCCAAGTATGCACAGATAAGTGCTGAAAATAGGCTTTAGGTGACTGCTTATTTTTTTTACAGCCAGGGACATCAATATAATGAGCTGGCAACCCAAATCACAAGACTGGAAGTTTGTTGGTTGATAAGCATAATATTTATTTCCTCCACCCTCGATCCCTGAATAGGACCTGACTGGGAACGCAAACCGTCCAAGGCAACTGAGTCGGACCGGCTGCTGGGGTGGAGGGGATAACACTGCAGCAGCTTTTGGTACAGGGGGCCAATGCGGCAGCACTGTTGCAAACCCGGCCCCTTATACCAAAAACAACCCACACTGGTCCAAAACCGGCCCCACCCTTCTCGCCCACTGAGAAAACGCCGGGTGCCTACTACGGCCAATCCGGCCCTGACCTTGAATAATGCCATAATTGCAATAGTTTAACTTATATCTGAAACCATATGCCAGCCCTCAATACATGCTGAGTTACTTCAAGTGTCTGGAAATGCACCCTGCATTCAGACAACTCACTCCTCATTCTCGTCCTTCACTTTCACTTTCACACTCACCCAACACTCACAGCGATCACAATGCACTCACACTGATCACCACGCACTCATACCATTCACCCTGTACTCACAGCGATCACAATGCACTCACACTGATCACCATCCACTCACGCCATTCACCCTGCACTCACATTGACCACACTGCACTTATGCCACTCGCCATGAACTCACACCATTCTCCCTGCACTTACCCTGCGGTCACATGAGCACACCACTCACTCTGCACTCACAGTGATCACTCTTCACTCACAATTCACTTGCACTGTTCACCCTGTACCTCATTCTGCAGTCACACGAGTACACTACTCACCCTGCGCTGCAGTAGCGGCTGCTACTAGACAGGAGTGGTGAGTCGGGCAGGGAGGAGAGAAATCTAATAAGAAAATAACTTACCTTTAACAGCCGGCTGCCGCCTCTCCTCCATCGTCTTCATCTTCCTGTCCCGGCCGGCAGCATGAAGCACCCGGGCACACAGGCCAGGCTCCCCTGAACCAATCACATCACTTCAATGCATCTTTGTGATTGGTCTGAGCACCATGGAGCGGAGCTCAGACTGGAACAGGGAGCCTGTGCATGTTCCTCACCAGGATGTGTAATGCAGCCTGATAGGAACATGTGTTGAAGATTGCAGGGTTTGTTAGCATGAGCTGAAAGCCATTTTGTACTTGGCAGCCATTTTAGGTAGCCATGTGCTCGCCATGTGCTGTTTCCCTCTTCAGAGCCTTGAACATGCTCAGAGAGGCCTACCTAGTAGAATGCATCTGCTCCTAGTATAGAACTGTCAGGCTATTCTTGCTGATGTAAGGAGAGGTAACTCTCCTTCCACTTAGTTTGGCAAGCAGATCTTGTATTCCCATATTAGTCATGTTGCATGCTTACATGTGCCAGGACCTCCCATTGGTGTTATGCTGACTAATGTAACCTAAGCATATATAACGTCCCTGTTTTCTGTACTCCCTAGACTGCCTCGTACAGGATACTGTGTGACGTAGTCTCCCTCATCTGAGGTTATTAAAGATGTTACTTTTATATTACAGCTTCTGTGCCAATCTCATCTTTGTTGGTTTAAAAGAACCAGGTGTATCAGTGAGACCCCTGAGAAAGCTTCTATGTTCTACACATGCAAAGTGCGCATTAACTGTTTGGTCGGCCCAAGAGGGCTGGCCAAACAGTTCATGCGCACATAGGGAGTGCACACCACTCGTCCCCTGATCTGGCCAGTCTCGCCCTGCCCAACCACTGATTTCAATAGGGAAAATAAGCTTATAATAACGATACGTTATCCTTTTATTTTTCCTTTTGAGCAGTGGGGCGACATTCATCCGCCTTAGCGGAGGAACCGCCACTGCTGCATTCATGTGACACTTTACTCACCTATCCCCCTCACTGCTCACTCTGCAATTTCACTCAAACAAGCCCATCACTAGCCATACATTCATTCGTCCCACTCTGCACTTACATCCGCACTCAGATTCATATGGTCACCTCACTCACACTGCAGTCACTCCTCTCACGCTACTCTCACACTGTTGCATTACTCACCGTCCACTCACCTGGGCACCCCTGACACCCACACAGCATAGAGGGTTAATGTGCCTGCTACAAAGAACGTGTACCATGCAGATCACAGAACTGAGTGTGACTACACTATGAGTAGCCCTATAAAAAAATGAAATGTTTGTCAGAAAGGGGCTATAGAGAGATGAGGTGCATTGTTGGCGAGTGGTATTGAGGGAATTCATGGAGAAGGAGGAAATGGGGGAGGGACGCCAAAAAAACTCTTGCACTGTGCGCGACCAGTGTGAGGGCCAGCCCTGGCTGGGAGTCTTAGCCCCCCTCCCCCCACCCCCAAAGTTCGGTTCTAGTTGCGCCCCTTGTTGTGCATCTCTCGTGTAATGTTGTATCCTCTCTGTTGGTTGCATAAAGTGGTACCTGTGCCCTTCCACTGCACCCACTGTCGCTGTTGTAATGCACCGTGTCACCCCATAGGGTACATTTAGAATAAGACTATCTGAACTCAGATGTCGTTAGAAAAACCTGCAGATCTGTAACATACAGCCAGGGCTTTCAGTGGGCCGGGTCCTGCCGGTACTGAGCACTGGCAGTTCTTAAAAGAAAGTGCCGGGACGGGTCTTTATCTGGCTCTCTATTTTTGCCCTTGCCCTCAGGATGGAAAAGGAAATTTTAACTCTGCAGCAGCAGTACCACTGCTCCAAGACTTTCATGTAACTTCAAAGAGACTCGTTTCAGTTCTTTCAAAGTCTAATCATTTCAGAACTGAAGCATTTTCAATATTATATACAACAAATCCATTGTCGTTACTTATTTATTTTATGCAACTAACAACCATTGGCAAAGGCAATTGCACTGGCTTGTTGCAGGTGTAATGTTACTTGTTCTTGTCATATCACATATATGGATGCAATGACAGAAACAGCAAAACACAAGTCGGACGGCGCACTATGCTAAGCACAGATTTTTAGCTTATGTGTTTTAAGCCACGCCCTTAATTACATCGGGCCATGCCCCTTTGACCCCCAGGTTTTTCATCCCACTGAAAGCCCTCCATGCAGCTTTGCTCCTGAAAGAGGCGGTGCCTCAGTTGATAAAAGGATTGTCCCTGCTGTCACAACCACTCAGCCCGTTGTAACAAAGCCCCTCCATACTGGCCTTCCACGTCCAGAAAGCAAGCACACTGAAAAAGCAAGTAATTAGTGGCAGCCTGCAGCCACTGACTGCAAGCAGCATAAAAGCGGCCATGTTGACCCCGAAGTCTGTGGCAGGAGAGGAAATGCGTCTCCTAGGTCAAAAGGATGACAACCGAGCAATCGAGCAAGTCTTCCCTGCCTTTGAGCTCAAATGCTTCGCTTCTTTGTTTCCGACCTTCACTGAAGCTGAAAATAACCGCCTCCAACCCAGCATTCCTGAGAAACCGCGGATAATGTAGGCCTTTCATTTCCTCTCCACCTGATAACATTTACAGAATTTGTGGCAGAATTACCATATGTGCCCATTGGTGACCCTTCGCCTGCTAGAAAATCGTAAAAAATGCTGCTTTTGAAAATCGTGTCCTGGTTATTCCAGTCTAGTTACTGGCTGCGTATCTCACAAATTGTGTTCATGCGTTTTTGTTCACAAGCAGAGCAGCAGGAGACTGTTATTTCAATTGTTGACGCTGTCCCATCGGCACAAGAATATATATATATATCTTTTTTTAAACCTTATTTTCATTTTTTGAAGTTAACAGTGCAACATCGGAGAGAGTTCACTTACAGCACACACTGGATACATGAAATAGACATACTCAAATTACTGAAGCTTGGTGGACATGGTAGATATACAAAGTGAATTTTCATAATGGCAATGCACATTTCAGAAAGACGAGCACAGAGGATGAAGACGGCACGGGTCACTAATATACATGAAGTAGGTTGAGACTCCAGTGCTAATTAATCCACTTTCAACAGGCAGACATAGCATTTGAGATTTAAAAAACAAACATATAGACTATTAACCACCACCACTCTATGCACGACACACCGGCCCAATCCAAACCCCCTGTACCAACCTGGGTTTTATTTTTCCATTATTCTAGCATTCTCACGTAGCGTCTCCCAGCTCCTCCTCACACACGCATCATGGCTCATGCAAATCAATGGTATGGGCCCCATATATGTCTCGGGTGACTGCAGGGCGGCACTAGGTAATGATAAGCATCTGACTGTGTGTTGCAATGTGCCATGTCAGTATGCCATTCCATTACTGCTGGAAGAGGCCCCTTCCTCCATCTTCATGACGGCTATGTGGCCAATGAGAGAGAGTGGGGGTCAAGTCCAATGGTCCTCCTCAGCAAGATGCTGCATAGCCTTCCCATAGTCTTCACATATCACTATCTCTGGATCCATGTTGATCTGAATGCCCAGGTAGCTCACCGACTCCGTGGTCCACTTGAGCGGCAACTCTGTTGATATGGGTGCTGTAGAGTCAGTAAGGGGGAATAAAGGGGATTAATCCTGATTATACATAGTCAGGAATGGTCACCGAAGCGCACCACCTCCCTAAAAATCAGAGAGATTCCACTCCAGGTTGTGGACATACAAAGTCATATCATCAGCGTATGCAGAAATGATTACATTATAATGTGGAAAGTGAATACCAGGATAGGCATGATATTCCCGCAACGCACAGGCCAAGGGTTCTGCAAAAAGGGCATGTAGAAGTGGAGACAACGCATAGCCCTGACATGTGCCTCTAGTGATAATGATCAGGCAGAAACTAGGCCAGTAACTTGCACACATGCCATTGGGTCCTTATATAAAACCCGGACTAGCTTCAAGAAGTTGTACCCCACTCCTACATGACACAACAAAGATAACATAAAATCCCACTCAACAGAATCAAAAGCTTTCTCTGCGTCCAGACAAATGATCGCAGCACGTACATCAGGGTCAATGCGTGAAATTGTCCCAAAGAGGGTTTGGAGATTGTAAACAAGGGATTGGCCAGGTATAACGCTAAAGATTATTCTGGACCTACTATTCCGGGAAGCAGATATGCCAACCTATTAGCTTAGACCTTAGCAAATAATTTTGTATCAGTATTTAGGAGTGATAACAGTCGGTAGGATGAGCAATGATCGGCTGGTTTACCTGGTTTAAGCAAGGTGATCAATAGGGTTTCGCGCATTGTTAGGGGCATAGTACTGTTAGGCACAGTCTCCTCAAAAAGATTGACCAAATGAGAATACGTTTATCCTGGTAGGCCTTATAGAAAGCAACTGTCAGACCATCAGAACAGGGTACTTCCCACCAGGCGTATCTTTCAATGCTGCAATAATCTCCGTAGGACAAAGTGGTGCCATGAGCCGATAACCACTTCATGGAGATATGTGCAAGATAATAGGCAGTGGCCTGTTCATCATACGTGATGTGTACAAATCGGTGTAATAATTACAGAAATGCTCCACCACCTGTGTGACCCCGTATATGGGTGCCCCCGTTCATCTAGTACAGATGACATCTCACTGTCTTCACGGCTAGGTTGAAGAAGAGACGCCAGGGTGGTGCCCGGACGCTCGCCCTCCCCCTCCCCATGAATCCTAGCAGTAGCATACTTGCCTAAATGCATTACCTCACCTTAAGCCAGCTCATTATATTCTTCTAGTTTAGCCCATATATATATATATCCCTATTACTCCTGCTTGGTCTTCTCCTCATGAGCGCACTCTAGGTCTGCTAAGTCAGTCTCTAACCTCTGTAAGCAGTCCTGGTATGTTACCATAGGTAGCTAACTTAGCGTGCAGTAAATATTAAAACTGTAGGTCATCATAACTAGGTCTATAAACCCCCCCTTAGAAGGACACCAAAATGCTCATTGCGGCATCATACCACCACAAAACGACCCTCAGGATCCACACATACCGCCTGTAATGTAATCTTTCAGCCGCGGCAGGCCCATATGAGGACTACATGTGCATGAGTGGTAAACCTCGCCGTTCGGCATTCTCCTCACATACGCCGCAACGTGAGCAGCCCAGTGTTGGGGCCCGAGTGTGTCTCCTGTAATATGGGCACATCTATCTGATGCTGCTGTAAATACAACACCACTTTACGGATCTCACTACAATCATTCAATCCTCTAACAATCCAGGTTAAGAAATCCAATCTAGCCATATGTCCACTGGATGTAGCAGTACCTTCTGTTCAACTAATCAGCATTAAGCCAATCTATAGGCAGCCAGAAGTCACAGCCCAATAAATGCAATGATTTGCACTCTTGTCTGAGCAGTACAAATACTCGAATGCGCCAATCCCACCCCAACCCATGCTATGTCATCCAACACTCGACATAGCCACATACAATCTGCCCCTGTCCCTTCAACAACCTCAAACATTATGCCCCAAAAATAACAATGTGGTACACGCATGGCGGCAGATAGTGCAGGTCAAGAACTCCTGTAACATAAAGTCACAGAAGGGGCGTTTCATGAAAGAAAATCACACCAAGCACGGAACAAATTATTCAAATTACACCACAGAGTATCACACCTATACACAGGCATCAGAACTCATACCAAGCACCTGCGTGCAGCACAGCACTCATCATAAAGAGACGCACATCCAGACCGAGTGAGGATCCCCCCAGTCGGTGAACACAATTGGCTCCGACCCTGTTGCAGGGATTCTGCGGAGTCACAGAACTATGCTTGGGGTCATGAAACCTTAGTAGGCAGGCACTGAGTCATCCTACCAATTGAGTTCCCATGAGCTAGCGGACTGATTGGCTAGAGTGCAGCGGTGGCTGGCACAGTTAAGCGTGGTAGGGCGGACAGGGCACAGCAGGAGGGAAGCCGACAGATGACGAAATAGGTATTATTTGTTTATTTAATTATACCTATTCCGACGTCTGTCGACTGTCACGCTCCCTTCTCGGAAAAAATCCCTCTCAAAAAGTGTGTTACCCACCCGTGTATACCTATATGACCAAAGTGCATGTTCCCAAACAACAGCTGCATCTGCATGTTTTGTCTAGGTGCTAGGGCCTGACCAGAACTGAATAACAAGGGGCATTGTTGTTCGACCTTGTCTGCAGTGTTCGGACTAAATCCCAGGAAAGAACAGAACGCAAAAACAACTCCATGTTCTGTGTGAAAGTTGCAGTGTGGCATTAAGTAAAATACCAGAGTGTAGTAACGTGCGCAAAGCAGAAAACAGTCTTCCGGGGGCTCATGCTCACATAGGGAAAACGACAATGGCCACATGGATCATGTGATAATCCCACACCTAATACTGAACCAATGCACAGCCATGTAGTCACAACCATTAGCTGACGTGTGTGTTAAGTGCTGGTATATCTATAACATATCACGAAACAGAAAGTAGAAAAGTACACTATCACAGTTATATGGTAAGATCAAAAGGAAAATAAAGATTAATCCTGCTCATCGAGTTCATGGGAAGACACTTGGTCTTCATCTGCCCACCTTATTGACCCTCAACCAGCGCCGGAGGTTTCATGATGCTCGAGGAACTGCTGCAGACTCTTAGGGACATTATATATCTTAGATTCCCATCGACAGTTACTCGCAAGCGTGCTGGGTTAAGCATTCCATAATCACGTTTTAATTCCTGGAGCCTTCCCTTTAGCGCACACGAATATTTAATGACACGTTCCAACAACATTTCTGCCTAATACAATGAAGAGTTTGTGCACAATGTAAAATGTAACAATTATCTAACCCCGAACTGTATTTGCAATCACTGTCCTGAAAGCTGAGGGCTGCTGTTTCTGAAAGTGATTAAGCACTAGCGTGAATATATTCGAAAAACTTCACCAATGGCAAGCTCTCCTGAACTTTGTATGTATTATTTTATGCAATTAATACTTAACAAAATAAAAAAGGACTATGTCCACAGTGAATGTCAGCATCTCATTTTAGTGGTTGTGGCTCAAGCCCCCAACCTCAAAGTCTACCTTTAGCAGACCTTCAATTTTCCAATTCGCAGACTGTTTAGCTACACTAGGATATTGACACCTGCACCCTTTCCTCTCAGTGTGGCCATTTTCACTAACAAAGAACAATGGTTGCAAACAGGCCCGGTTTTAGGGGGATAGAGGGGGGGAGCAGGTGACCCAGCTCCTGTTCCCCCCCACCCCAGCAGAGGGCCCATTCACAACCGGAAAAGCATTGGTTAGATGTTTTTTTCAAGCTACAAAAGGGATGTGTCCTCCACGAGATAATAGATTCCATTGTGGAGGAAAAATGTCTGCCTTCAGTAATCACATCTGTAGAGATAGTAAAGGTAGCAAAGGCCAGGATGGAATGGCTGTCATGGTAGTGGTTGGAGTGGTCTAGCTTGGCACAGCATCCACTTAGTTTGGGTCGAAGTTGGGAAATGAAGCTGAAAGGAGATATCTTGGTGAGTGGGTTTTCATTTGTTTCAACTTGTTGTCGTTTGGAATTATTAGTGAATTATTAGTGTTGTGTTGCTTGTGGGAGACAAGATGGTAGCATTCTAAAGACAGGAATATTTGATAAGTATTGCCATAGTTGAAGGTATGGGTGAAAGTAAACCGGCCCGGTATGGGCCTAACCCAAGCAAAATGTAGATTCTCTGTGAACGAATTGAGGCCAAGTGTTGGCCACAGATAAATTAAAATTTTACTGACCCGTTAGTGGATGGCAGGCTGGCTCATTGAGCCAGGGGCTCAACTGCACCCAAACTACGGGAGGGCTTACATGTCAAGAAATGGAGGCGGGGCTAATACTTCAAGCACTGGTGCTGACAGGAGTGTAGCGGCATGGGGGTGTTTAGGGTGTTACACCCCCCTAATAAATGTATTTTCTGATGAATACTTGGGTACAGGTGCTATCCGTTGTGTATGGTGAGGCGTCAGTCGTATTTCACCTGGGAGCTTTACATACCCACTCTGACAAAAACACACACACACTCTCTTTCCTCTCTGTTATGAAAGTTCTAAAAAAAACATTGATTAGTTTACAAATTATTGTTTCTCTTACTTAGCACTCCTCCCAATCCACATTCCTTTCCACTGCCCCACATGCCCCTCCCACGAGCCCTGCTTGTCATATAATGTATTATAACATTATACGCCATCGTGATTGGTGGGAAATCTGAAGCTTACACCCCCACCCCCCAATCTTACTGACCAAGCTAAGCCCTTAGGGCCGGAACTATCCTAAGAGCCACTACAAGAACTAAAGTGATACATTTTGTATTTTAAATGTACTGGTCAAACCAGATAGAATTCCAACAAACATGTTTTTGTACACTTGAAAATTAACTACTGCCATAGCTTCGTTAAAAGGGGAATGATATAAAAAGCAGCTTCTAAAGATTTCATTACAAAGCACTTTAGAACCAGCTTTCACAAAGTTATTTCTAGATGATTAGCCCTTTTCCAATTTCCTCTGTGAAATGACAGTAAGCTCATAAAATATTTTTAATATCCTATTCCAAAAGAAGCTTCTGCTTGACTGTTGCCCAAAGGTACGTTTTCAGTCTGCTCATCAGGATATTGTAAAATATGCTTGTTTGAGACAGCACACATGTACAGGTCTCCGAATACTGAGATTAAAGTTTACTCACCAAAGGGTTTGGAACAATTTTCGGAGTGCGTCAATGTTGTATCACTGAAGTCATGGCAACAGTGACAAATCCACGCATCACACAAAGAACAAGTGTAACAAATGAGCCACACACATTCAGCAAGAGATGGTAAGGGTATTGTACATAGCCAGTGGTGCATTTAGGAGCACACTGTTTCAAATATAATACTAAAGCATCATGAAATAGAATGTTCTCATTTACCGACAGAACATTTTCCACTCAAATGTCCACTACATTTTCACAGACATACTGTTTTACTAATAAAACTAGATAGCACACAAATGACAATGTGTGGAAATCAGGCTTCAGTGAATATTTATCCTTTCCACACCACTAAATAAAGTGTCTTGATTTATTTTGATCCTAATAAAAATCTTTATTGCCATCAAACTTCAGAATTACTGCTGATATATTTTGAAATATATATACAGTACATTTACAGGTATGTAATTGCTCTTCTGTTAAAACAATGACACCCTTTAGCATTTCCTTACACAGTCCTAGCACTCCAGCAAGATTGCCACATAGTTCACATTACAAAATCCTCTCACCTTATAGTAGGTAAATTAAAAGTAAACACCAATCTTCTTGTTAAACAATTAAGTGACAATTTGTCAGGGGACATAGCCTGACATCTGGCCTCCGGCTTTGAACCCGCAGCAAATATTTCAAGATAAAGACATCTTTCAAGGTACCTTTTTTTCTCATTCATCTTCAAACCCTACTTTCGGCGCCTATGAACACACTTGATTTAGGCATGTGTGACTGTCAAGTCACATACTAGATTCTTAATTTTTCTTTTTTTTCTACTGAGATTGAATATGTGAGTGCCAATAAGTTGACAATAATACAGCTTGTTAGTTTCTCTGCCAGGAATCTGCGCTATCCTAAATCAAAATAAAATACCATTTAAGCACTTCTCATATAAGATGACTGAGCTACATCCACCAGGAAGCCACCAGACCTAAAATAGCAAAAAGGTAATTGTCTTGGAATATCTTTTCAACGAATTGTGTTCAAGCAGGCAATAGGATCAAGCTCAAGAACATATAGAATGTGTTTTATGGGCAATGTCCTGCAAAGGTCACTCCAACAAAAATAGAAATTGAGGCTCTTAATGTCATATGGTATAATTGGGCTCCCAGTTTTATGGAATTCTTTTTTTTTTTTAACATTTGCCTTTGTATTTACCCATATTTATTTTTTGGCCATGTTTTTGGTATTTCTCCATATTTATTTTGTATTTTGAGAATAAATGGAGTTGTGAAATGGCATATTTCCACATTTATTTAACTGATAAACATGCTCTCATACTTTGATGCCTGTCGCGTTTTAGCAAATTAATCAGCCAAATATAACCAAACATTACAAACAAACACTTTATTAGCATTATATGAAAATATAGGTTAACAAACTATTTTTTAACTCCCCATGTTGTCTAGCAGCTCAGCCGCTGTCCTGGAATTCATGAAGAACAGCATGGAGAGTTGCTCACAAGAAGCACAATGTTCTGCATTTTTCCGCTTTTAAAAATAAATACAGACAGGAAACACATTATTTATACTAGAATATATGAACTTTTTGTATTGTTTTTAACTAACCTGTGTAGTAGTGTGGGAAGTATACAACCCCCTGAAATAACGCATATTACATCGATGCACCATGAGTTTTTCGAAGCATTACAAACTGTTTTTACTAAAATTAGTTCTAGTAGAAGGCCTGCTAGCGTAGGGGAAAATAAATGGTTCAAAAACGAATGCAAGAGAGCCAACAAGACTCTGCAACTTGCAGTCAGAGAGCGCTCTGGAGCCAAAGTAACCCTGGCATGCAACAGTTATAAAGTCGCGATAAGTAAAGCGAAGCAAGACCATGCTGATCAAAACTGGCAAGGTCTGGTCCTAGCTGCTCAGTGTAGAGATAGCCACCTTTTATTGGCATATCGTCTCAAAGGGCAACCTGGAAAATGCTTCCACTCTTAGTTACTATATCCAACCCGAGGCTTGGGTGGACCATTTTTCAAATCTATATTCCAGGACGGAGGACCAGGGTAGTTTAAATACCCAAAGGGCAATCAAAATTCAGTAACTATTGGTCCTGCGGTGAATACAAATAACACAGCACTGACTTTCAGCCTAGAAGATACCTTGTCAGCCAACAACAGATTAAAGGCAGGTAAAGCCCCTGGCCTCGACCTGATACCAGGTGATTTGTACAAATCCAAATCTATGATATGGGCCCCGTACATAAATCTTTTGTCTAATTGCATAGTGGCTGGTGGGGATATTCCTGAAATCTGGAGGGGAGCCAAGATAATTACCATCTACAAAAAGGGCGACCATACTCGACCAAGGTGCCCCAGCGGATTTGTTAACAGTGATAGCCAGACTCCACAAGGACAATTACGCACAGGTCAGATGGGGGGAAAATGGTGAATTAACAGAGAAGATACCGATCCAGCGAGGGGTGCAACAGGGGGCATCCTCGTCCCAACGTTGTTTTCTTTGTTCATTAACGATGTGGTGAGCCGACTGGAGGACCCCTCCTTGAACGGTGAGAAAGTCCCTATCCTGCTTTTTGCAGGTGACTCACTATTAATATCTAAAACACCTATGGGCCTGCAAATTTTATTGGATAGATTCCTAGAATTTTGTAGGGACAGGAAATTGGAACTTAACACCGCCAAGACAAAATATATGGTGTTTGGGAAAGTACGGGGAGGTCTACGGAAGAGCAGAATAACACACAAACCTCTAGAACGGGTAAAAAACTATGATTCCCTTGGCATAGGTTTGAATGAGTCACTCAGCTGGGAATACCAGTTAAGTAAGAGCTACCTCACCCTATGTCAAAGATCTAAACCTATACTAAGATTCCAAAAACAATCTTACACCCAACCCCTAACCCCAGCATTGGAAATCTATCGTACAAAAGCCAAAAGTGGAGCCCTGTATGGAGCCGAGATATAGGGCTATACTACTGTTAATAAGTTAACGACCTGTGAAAACATCTTTGCTAGGTCTCTCATTCCGATACCTATTACAACTCCTTTAATCCCCCTTTTTTGCGATCTTGGGTTGAAGAGAATTGGTGACATGGCTGCCCTGAAACCCCTAATCTACTGGTTGCATTTATGGATAACCTCCAACTTATCGATTACCAAAAAATTCTACGAGAGGTTATGATGATCAGAGGTGCAAAAAAACACCTATGGTTTAAACATATCGCAGACTGGTGTAATTCAATGAATATGCTGGATCTGTGGGAACATCCAGACAGAGCCACAAGAGGTGATCTGCTGAGATTAAAAGTTAGGTACTGGGAGGTGGTGGGAGATCGTTACACTAATAATGTAACTAGTGATCAGTTATCATCAAAAAGTTTAGCTATAAAATCATGCTCACAGTTTGAACCCTTCCTGGACCAAATTTCGCCCCCTCTTGCTAAAAGTTTATATGTAAGATTCAAATACGGCAATCTGTTTTAAAAATTCCCTGACAAGGAGGGGGGTGGTTTATCGTTAGACACTGCATGCACTAAAGATAAAGAAACTGAAGAACACGTTTAGTTTTTTTGTCCTAAATATCGACAGCTACGCAGGAGGTGGATAAGACCAATTTGCCTTAATTTAGGTGCAAGGCAGCACCAGATTGCGTTTAGAATTCAGTTTTTCATAGAAGGTTTGATTCCTTAATTGTGAGTGAGCTTCTTGCACATATTGTTCTTTAACCTGTAGGATTATATTTCCACCTTTGTCTGCCATTTTTATTTCTATGGTATCAACCATTTTCAATGAAAGTAATGCTGCCCTTTCTTCTTCAGTTATAATGTCTTTGTATTTCGTGTGCTTCATTCTGTATAGGTCTTTAATCATAGCTTCATGAAATAAGTAAATTTTATTGCCTTGCAGTAATTGGGGGTAAAATTTAGATTTGGCCTTTTGGCCACTTGTGCCTGCTCCCAAGTGTGTGTACAGAGTCTCAATTTCTGCTGTTTGGGAGTTGGGATCTTGATCCATTTCCATTAATGCTGTAAAGCCATCTGAATCTTTCACCATCTGCCCCATTTCTGGTGTTACAACATATTTTTGGCGTTTTGCCATTTTTTAATTTTCAGAAAATATCTTTGCCAAATTAGTTTTTCGTATATATTTACAGAGGTCCACTTGTACTTCTGCCAATTGCATATTATTAGTAGGGCAGAAATTTGAGCCACGTTTTAATAGATCATTTTCCATAGGTGATAATTCCCTTTACGAGAGGTTGACTATTTGTAGATCTTCATTTATTATATCTACATCGGAGTTTAGTTCCATTTTTGCCTCATACTCCTTGTTCTTGTTCCAATTCTGGTTTCTTTGTCGGAAGTGCCTGCCTCTTCTTGTTGGTTTCTTCGAGGACGACCACGTTCCATGCCTCTTCCACGGTTTTCTGCCGGTTGTATTCCTGTTTGTTTTTCTCAGTTTTTTTGTTGCAGGGCCAACCTAATTTCCTCTAAAAAATTGCACCTTGGACGTTTATCAATCTCTCCTGTTCCCCTTCACTAGCATCAGTGGAGGTTAATGATGATAGACTATCAGCCTTATATACTGCTTTGTCAAATTGATCCTGTTGCTTCAATCTATCAAACTTGCGGGCATATGTAAATATGCGACCTTCCGCGTAGTCATCTTTGTCACGCTGGAAATTGCTTAATTTTCTTGTACGTACTACTGACTCCTCATGTCTATCAATATATCCTTCCAATTCTTCCTTGAATTTGGTTTGTTCACTGTTTAGTTGGATTGCTGCCAAATCCTTTTCCATCTCCTTCAATTGGATTTTAATTTTTTCTAGGGCTATTTCTACGTGTTTCACAAGGATTTCCATTAGGCCCAATGATGAGTGTAATATATAATCACCCCAATCCTGTAATAAAGCACTGCTGGTTTCTTGATGGTTTGGCATAATATCAATACACAAGCCTCTAGGTACTCTTTTGACTTTGAGATATTTCTTTAGTGAAGTGATCTCCCACCATTTATTTATATCTTTTTTCCCAGTTTTGTTTTTATATCTAGATTTTTCTCAGTAGCACCTGTTTCACCTCCTTTGCTTGTGCCACTACTGCTCTCTTGTTCAAAAAATATGTTCATTAATTCAGTTCTTTTGGCCTCCCTTTTCACCATCTTGCTGGTATCAAATTAAGCTTCTTAATCACTTTAAGTACTGTATTGTGCCTGTTGCTTCAATTAGACTCTCCTATGATTGGGATAATGATTTATGGAAAAGTTCCCCGGGTTATAACCATGCCCCGGTTAAAGATGTCCCAACAACGAGTGTCTTTTAATTGACACTCACCAACCTCCGTGTTCAGAAAAACAGTGATATTTCCACTCCGTAACTCACTCACCTACTCTGCGGTTCCTCGACGGAGCAGACAACCCTCCGGTCGTCTCCTTCTCGTTCTTCCGTTTTTCGGTGTACCGTGAGTCCCCGAGTTGTCACGTTCACTGCACGTCTTTGTTCAGTGGTTGGCATTCACCCGACCGGTGTAAATAATTATATCCACAACTCGGCCCCTCGTTCCGGTCACTGGGCGCTCTTGTAGTGGTGCGAAAGGAAATCGGCAGAGCCTCGCCAATAATATTTCCAAAATACTTCTTTTGTCAGAAGTAAAATCCTCGCACTTGCAACATTAATGACGCTTTATCCAATCCGCTTTTCACTCCATATTTATTTTCAGCAAACCAGCACCCCTACGCGTTTCAAGGCAGCATGCCTCTTGCTCATGGGGAAAACAAACAAACGCCATTAGCGGCAATACCATTATGTATAGACCCTCAATGACATCATTTCCTATGCTCTGCTGCTAAGTATTCTGGTCATCATAGTGTCAAAGCAATTTTATATAAAAAAAAAAAACCTATTTCAATTATTTCTCAGTTCCTATTCAAATCATCACATTTAACTAGGTGCATTTCGTCATTGTTGCTGTGAATTCGTCCCATTTATAAATATTAACCTTTTTGTCAATATATTCAACCAACCATCACCGGTTGCCATATACCTCATGTTTTTTTTAAAAGCAGCAAATCAAGCCCTCCAGTGGGCAAAGAATTGAACATCTTATCAATCACTGTACTGATACAAAACTCATAATATCAGTCTCATGTTATAACGCCCTCCAGTGGGCAATAATTTCATTAAAATCTCAATTATACTTGGCATTTTCCTGTTCTCTTCATCCTTATTTTCTCACAGCTTTCTCTATATTTATATAATTATTCACCTTAAGAGACAAAATAATCACAAATCATGATATAATCATATCAAAGTCAAATTAAAAAAGACATAGTCTTATTTCGGGAGAGCATTTTCGAATTCATTTAGTTGTAGTTTAGATTAAATCTTACATTTCAACATCAGTAATAATTAATCTGATCAATTTACACTTTTCTCCAAGAGCAGTCTAAATATAACGATATCTGGGATCTGAAAACAAAAAAAAGATAATTTTATAAATGATAATGCAGTTCTTCGTCCTGGTTCAGTCCCATCGAGGTCAGTGTTCTGAAATTCAAGATGTGTTTCGATTCCTTCTGCCTTAGTATTTTTTCTCGATCACCGCCCATTATATTCATTGGGACTTGTTCCACAGGATAAAATGTCAAATCCTGTCAATTGCTTGTATGATATTTCTCCATATGTTTTTGCAATGGCGTTACTCCTGTCATTGTTTGTTGTCGCTCTAACATGTTCTAGAATGCGCTTTTTTAACTCGCAAATAGTGCTGCCCACATATTTCAAAGCACATGGGCATTCCACAATGTAGATTACATACTGACTTTTGCATGTGATTAATTGATGTATTTTCCATTTTTAATTGTTTGCCATTTCTATTTCTTTCATGTTTTTTGCGATTGCGCAGACTTTACATTTCAAACATTTTACAAATACGACTGTTGTCAACCATGTTTTTGGAGGTGGATTGATAAAGTGACTGTGGCCCAATTGGTCCTTTAAATTTGTTGCTCTTCTGTATGTTATTTTTGGGGCATCTCCCACAATTTCAGCCACTGTCGAGTCCAGTAGTTTGCTTATTCCTTGGTTCCCATAGCTCTGTTCTTATAATTTTTTTAATATTTCTTTGGTGGCTTGTACATATCACTTTTGTATTGTATTTCTGTTTTTTTAATCTAGCACACATTGCTTTGCTATTCTTATACCATTCAGTTTCTTCTGAGCAAATTCTTCTAACCCTAAGTCATTCCCCATAGGGGATACTTTTAATTGTACTTGGCTGATGGAAACTCTCCACGTGAAGAATTGCATTTGTAGCCGTAGTTTTACGGTGCAGGGTTGAGTGGACCTGATTTTTATGTATATAAATCTCTGTATCCAGGAATATTGTTTGTTCGTCACTTATAGTATAAGTGCAGTCTGTGTTGTTCAGCACATTAAAGTAGTCTGCATATACCTCCTGACTCCCTGACTCCCATTCCAAATGATGAATAAGTTGTCAATGTAGCGTAGCCACATGACGAATTTGCTAACATATTGATCATTCCTTGAGTTCCATGCATAATTGGACTCCCACCACCCCATGATGAGGCATGCATAGCTGGGACTGTGGGCAAATCCCATTGCTGTTCCGTTAATTTGTCTGTAGATTTCTTCTCCAAACATAAACACATTTTCTGTCGTACAGATTTTGATCATTTCCAGTAACATTTTATTATGATTGAAAATATATATATATATATGCTTTTTATAGTAGTACATCTCAAAAATTAATATATTGTAAAATCTAAATTTTATTGTGTGTCCTGCCATGTATATGTTTATATAAACATACACGCACACAGGTGTTATATATGTGTGTGTGTGTTCATATAAATATATATTTATTCTTAGTATTTAAATATGATTTAAATTTATTTAATTACCATTATATGAATGTTATTTATTAAAATATTTAAGATTTACTATTTTAAACTATATATATAGTATAAAGGATTTAAATATGCTTAAAAGAGACACAGAGACAATGAGCCTACTTAAGGCAGATACTTAATACTCACCTTTGGGACCACAATTACCAGCATGCGATTGGGCATTTGTTGTGTGCCATGCCCACTGAGGGCGGTGTTTTCAATAAAGCAAGAATGGAAATAACACTGGTGAGTTTTCAATGCCCCTGTGTAGCAGCCCATGAGGAAGAGGCGTTCTGCCTCGAAACGCGTCGGGAGGGAATGGTGAAATGAAATGGATGCAAGAATTGCAAGCTGTATCGAGGTGCTCAGACCGGATGGTGGGAACTGCATTGTGTGCCCTCTCGAAGCTCAAGGGCAACTGGGTGCTTTTTTGAGCACCCAGTTAGGATATCCTCTAGTTTTGAACCTACTCAGAATGGTTTCAGTTTCTTCTGTATATGCACTTTCAGGTCGGGTTCAACGATATGTTCCATACTATTTCAATGTGGTTCGATACAATGAGTGTCACAGGTTACAGATGGAACGGACCTTATTTTGTGGACTTCGGTAATTTTTGAGAGACACTTACAAGTATGTTTTGAACACAAGTTTATTAACATTTTATTATTACTTTTCTTGTGTTGGAAAAACAGAGACATTATTATTTACTATTCGTGTCGGATATGAGTTAATCTTGCACGTTTACAATGTGATTAATTTTCTCTGTTTATGTCCATGCATTCACAAAGCTTAAAGCCAATGTTTTCGTTGCATTCTTTCACGTGATCAAGCCGTTTGTCGGCGAAACGCGTTGTGAAATAAACAGCACTATGGAAATTGTGTGATTTTCTCGGTTTGTCCTGAGAGCGTGCTTTATGGACTTTGGGTGCAAGAAAGCATAACTGTGTCGGTATTACTCCGCCGGCGTGCACGCCACCTCTCACGGGTCGCGGGGATCCAGAAGGAGTTGGAATTTTGTGGATATATATATATATATATATATATATATATATATATATATATATATATATATATTCAAGATGCAAAACTCCCGCTACCTCCAGATGGCGAAGAAGGAGAGACGGACCACTGCAATCAGGCAAAATGTTTATTAGACCATGTTAATCCAGTATATATATATATATATTAAAAAACAATATTTTTGTATGTTTCTAACGATATTAGTGTGAAACGATATTTTTTTCTATATTTTTGTACTTACCGTTATAAGTATAAAGAAACTATATTTTTGTAATCTATATTTTTGACACAGTATTTCTGTCTCTTGATATTGTTGTTTTTGATATTGGGTTCCTGACAGTTGGATGCTGGTGTCGATGTGCTCCGTGTGGCGTTTCCCGGCGTTAACCGATGCTGATGCCGCTACTCCTCTCGTTGGTTGAAGAGGAAGATTAAGCGTTCTGAGTGGTGGCAAAAGGCAGAGGCATTGTGGGGCGCTCGGTTCAGGACTGAATCCTTGCTTTGACTTTGGAAACTGAGCATTTTGTTCATAGTGCTGAGAGGCTGCTGACAGTCTCTAGGGCAGTGCACAGGGAGATGGGGACGGCGTTCACAACTCCAGGTTTCCTGATGGAAAAAGTCCTTGTTGCACTGAGGGCCTTCTGGATCTGGTGAGAGTACGAAGCATTTTTCTTTTGGGTTCTACTTGGCAGCTGCAGGCAGAAAGTGAAACGGCCTCAGGGGAGAGAGAGACTTGTTCTACCCGGTAAGCATGCTAGGTGTGGAAAAGGGAGTGGACAGCAACGTCGGGGCACTATTGCAGTTAAATTAAGTACAAGGGAGATCTTTTTCTTGGCCATACCTGCTCTACCCCGTGATTTATCTTGCTAGGAGCACCCTCTGCATTCCTGTTGTTCGGCGGAGCTCGTACGCTGTTCCTTAGACGCATTAACATCCTCGACGAGGACTTCAGGACTTCAGCCCCCAGGGTGCATCAGCAACTGCACAGCTGCCGCGAGTGAGGGGGAGGCGTGGTGCTGCCTCTCTACCCGTGGCGCGGGACAAAGTCAGGATGAAGCCCAGACCAAGGGTGGACCTATCTGAGCTCGCCAGAGATTGGAGGAGCCTGGGCTGGACTGGGTCACTGTATTGACTTTTTGATATATTTGCTCTACATTATCTCCTAATTTTTTCTCTACCGGGCCTACAGAGACTTGATAATTGCCACACAACCTCCAGCTAATACCTATAGTAGGGTTAGGGGAACGGAATGAATAAGCGAAAATCTTTAACAGGGCAGGGGGTGGTGGGGACCCTGGATGCCTTCTTTTTGAGGGCAGAATCAGCCCTGATGCATGAAATAGCTCTAACTGAGCGTAGACGGTCCAGAGTTAGCAAACCTACCACAGTAGAAATACCCAACACTGCCACACCTGAAGGGACACCCTTGCCAACACCGCCCATAGAAAGAGAAGTATTGTTGACCCCACTGTCTGTATCATCAGACTCACAGGGTTCACTACACCCAAAAATAGCCAACAAATCGAATGTCCAGACGAGGGGCCAAAAAAAGAAGACCAATCAGTGCAAAGGACCAGCCCCTCCGCCCAAAAAAAGGAGAGGACAGGGGTGCTTATAAATAGAGCATTACCTCCTCGGCATAAAACAACAGGCTTGGACATTGAAAATGGAAATGAACCCACATTGCTGGAGAACCATAAGTTAACAGTCGATACTCCTGTGAATGCAGGATTAGCTATCACTAACCAATTGGAATTCTGGGAAAAGTTAGAGGGGGCTATATTAGCTATAATTAGACCTGTACTAACTGAACTGTACACGTTTAAAGAAAGGCTATCGGGCTGGAAGGGGCAGTACAACGTTCGCTCATGCCCTCGCAAATTTCAGCCCAGAATAGGGATGGGCGGAGTGACAAATACTAGAGGAGAGCATGCGGACAGTAACTCCCAGGGCATAACTGGTTTCCCCTCTTTAGCTTTCATGCCAGACACCGAGTCCACCTCTAATACAATAGATAATCCACACGGGGGCGCAGAGACCTCGGCCCCTAGCACTCAGCCCCACGTCAGTCACACCAGGCACCCCTAGCTAATGACAGCTGTGAAAACAGAAGGGAAACGTATCCTGCATGTGCCGCCACACAGGCCAAACGGGTAACTTTACACAGGGAGCCAGCTGGGTTGATCGACGGAAGACAGAGTCGTAGTAATATATTAGAGCCGAGGTTTATACATCTTCCTCCAGAGGTCACTCTCTATACTATTGTTTTAATTAATGTACCCACACTTTCAAGTGGAGAACCCGAACATTGGTCCTCCTTGAAAAAAAGGCGCTCCACGCATTGACTACACTAATGATCTGTTTACGGAATTTAAGATGGTCCGCCGGATCCCCTGGATTGGTTGTTCCCCGAAAACAGTAGCAGGGGATTGTTTAGTGATCACATTTAGGTCCCCGGGTTTGGTTAGAAATATCTTGCAGAGGCCAGTTATTATCCGGTCAGTAAGAGGGGCGTAAGCATGGTACCTTTAGGCTTTTTCTATCAACCTACTTCGGTTTTGCATCAGGTACCAGTATTTAGTAACACCTGTAACTCTGGACCACATAGCTACGCTATTCCAACCTTTAATTTTTATGACCCTCTTTACAGTTTAGATGGGGTTGATTGACTGGAGCCACCCTTAGATACCTTAAGTAGCAGGGGAGGGAAAAGAGTAACAAGCACCATGGACCCTACCTTACAACCAGGCACTATTCCGAGTGAGGATCTAATCAGGGTTTCAATCCCGGAGAGTATAGAGAAACACATAAGTAGGAAGACTATCCATGGGGTTCGAGCAGTCTCCCTGGAGCAACACAAGTTTGTTCCAGGTCCACTCATGATACCCATTTTAGACCCCCACAAGGCCGTAAGATTGACCCCCACCAAACCCCAAGGCCTATCTGATCCAAATATATCCACCATGGCATCCTGGAACATTTCAGGTCTAAGAAATAAGCTACAAAATCCAGTTTGGGAAGCCTTTATTGAGGACATGGAACATTTTTGGCTTGCAAGAGACCTGGGCAATAGAACCTATCCATATAAATGGCTATAAGACATACCACACCCAGGCTTTTAAGGGTTTGGGAGGGAGACCCAAAGGCGGTATATCTACTTACATTTCAAACCGTATGCCTTTAAGTAACACTGTGTTTCACGAAGGGAGCACCTTTTACCAGTTAGTAGAACTAAACTTCAGCACTAAGTATCGCATTCTTCTGATTAATGTATATAATAATGCCACCCAAAATGAGTTACATCTAGTGGTTAAGAGCGTAATGGAGGTGGTTACG
Source organism: Lissotriton helveticus (assembly GCF_964261635.1). Classification (NCBI taxonomy): domain Eukaryota; kingdom Metazoa; phylum Chordata; class Amphibia; order Caudata; family Salamandridae; genus Lissotriton; species Lissotriton helveticus. The sequence continues at coordinate 1,545,193,337 of NC_136061.1, forward strand.
AAAATATGCAGCGGGAAAGTTTAAGATACGTCAATTTTGTTGTTGGGTGACTTTAACTGTGGTTTAGGTAGCCATATGGATGTACGACTGTGCGGCGTGTTTAATGAAGCAGGCAATAGTAGCCATTTTAATCATTCAAAGACAGGAGATTTATTTAATGAGCTCATTTTTAAATTGGATCTTGGATTAGCCAATGAATTAATAATGAATCCCTCTTGTATGCCCCCCACCTTTAATGGCAGAGGATACGCTACCACCATTGATTTCATCTGGACCTCACGCTCTCACTCGCATTTGGTTTCATCATTCAAAGTGGGCAAAATAGCCCTAAGTGACCATTTACCCCTTCTTTTAAAACTTAAACTACCTCTCTACAGTTTTAATAGGATCATGAAATCTACTTGAATGACAGGGGATGTTACACTGAGCAGAACCGATGGCTATTCACTAAAGTGGGAGAAAGTAGAAGCAGATTTACGAAAAAGTTATAGGTAAATGCAGGCCCATGTTGGACACCTGCTTGAGCGAGGTTGCCCAGGATGAGGCCATCATGAACTCCTTCATAGACATTATGAGGGAGACGAAAAATCTGCTGACAGTTCAATTTATTAATAAGGTGAAATCCTCTGGTTGGTTTGACGCTAAATGTACTAGGACATATGTCAACCTGAAAAAGTTTTTGCATACACGACCCAGATCGCCGACCAAAATACGACAAGCAAGAATAGATTACAAAGGGGCAATAAAAGATAGGAAACGAACCTTGCGAAATTAAGCTTGGGACTCACTGCATAGTGCCGCACAGCAGAAAGATAATATAGCGTTCTGGAAGGTATTGAGGACCCCTTTCCTTTCTCCTTGTAACTGCCCCTCTGTGGAAACAGCAATCACAGAAGAAACTTGGATTACCCATTTCTCAAAGCTGTATAATGAGCACGGGAATCCTGTAGGGTATTCCATAGTTGATAATACCAACATTGCTGAACAAACTGATGTAGAAATCAACCTGGAGGAAGTGACAAGGGCGCTAGCAAGAAGTTCTTCCGGCAAAGCGCCAGATCCCGATTGGGTCCCAGTCGACATGTTTAAACATATTATTCCCATGTGGGGGCCTATTTTAACCCAGGCTATTAATGCTAGTATAAAATCCACTCTTCCCCAGACCTGGGCACAATCCATAATAATTCCAATCTGCAAAAAGGGAGATCGTGAAGATCCGGGGTGCTATAGACCCATCTCTCTTTTGGATTCCACAGTTAAAGTGGTTGGGAGGGTCATCTTGGACCGCCTTTCTGATTGGGTGGATAATAGCCAGATATTATCTGACCTCCAATATGGATTTTGCGATGGTCTTTGAACCGTTGAACAGTCCCTCAACCTTTCTTTACTGATAGGCAAGTATACAAGAGTAAAAAAAGGTAGCTTATACTTGGCCTTCTTCGACCTCACTGCAGCCTTCGACTCAGTCAGACACCATAAGCTGTGGGAGGTCCTTGAAAGGATAGGGGTTGACTATAAAATTATTATGTTTTTAAAGCGGCTGTACAGTGGAGCCTCCGCAAGCGTTCGGTTTGGTCTGAAGGGTGAATGCACTCAAGCCTTTCCGGTCAGAAGAGGGGTCAGATAAGTATGTGTCTTGGCCCCTTTCCTTTTTAATCTTTACATTAATGGCCTCCAAGCTGCACTCCTCCTTCAGGGCAAAGATTACCCCCAGGTAGAGGGCTGCCCTATTCCCACATTATTGTATGCGGATGATGCCGTTTTGATGGCACGCACTCAAAACTGCATTCAACGTGCCCTGGATGGCTTTAGTATGTTTATGAGGGACCTAGGTCTCAAAACTAATATAGCTAAGACCTATGTCATGAGATGCAGGAAAGGGACCCAGAGGACCCGTGAAATGTATATTGATGGCAAGAAGCTATCATCTAGAAAATGTTTTTCCTATTTAGGCATACTTTTTAATCAGCACGATTCATGGGCAGCAGCTGTATTTGCCAAAAAATTGGCATTCTCTAGATCCACAACAGCATTGCTATCGTTAGCAAAATAATTAGGTAGGAAACCTCCCTCGGAATTGCTACATATATATATATATATATATATATATATATATATATATATATATATATATATATATATATATATATATATATTCACTGAAAAAACCATAGGTTTCACACCAGTTATAGTTAGGTGGAAATTTTACTCGCATAATACCATTGAAATTCCCACGTTATAGTTAGTTGGACTCACTATAACTTGCGCGTGCAATGCACTGCTGATGATGTCACATATTACATCACTCATGACATGGTCAGTGACATCACTCATGACATCACTGATGACATCTCAAATGACATCACTGATGACAACATCCTTGTGACAAAGTGGCAGACCTCCTATCAGCATAAAATAACCTTTGACACACACATTCAAAAATAGAAACTAACATTTTCTTAAAAAAAGGAGAAACCAATACCAATTACAACAACTTATTAGGTAATTCCAACATCTACATACACATCCACTCATTCACCAACAGTTCTATATAGTCACTCATGCATGTACTTACTCATCATATGTACTCATACACCTATACATCCTGTTACACACTAATACTCATCCATATAGTTACTCACACACAAATTCACACATGCAAATAAACTATCAAAAAAACATTTACTTGATTATACTGCTATATACACACCACTACACATACTTCTACAGAAACGGAAACATATTTACTCTCTTAAACAATCAATTATAAAAACACATACTCACTAACCCACCCATACACACAATCATCAACCCATACAGTCTTGCACACATGCTGTCTTCAAAATACATACAAATAGTGAGTCACTCATTCTTGCATCTGTGCTCTAAGTAATATCCCCCACCGAACCATACAGACACTGATACTGATACTCAAAAAAACAACTAATAACCCATATACACACTCATGTAGGTACTCACCAACCCATGCAGCCACTTATACACAAAGTGAGACACAGATACAGATATTTAAATATTTAAACATTACTCGCTAATATATGTATTCACTAAGATACATTTAATAAGTCAGTTAACCAATCAATTTTACACAAAAAAAACATCCATTTAGACATTTATTTACCCATTTATTCTTCCATCAACCTTTAGATATACATATATAAAAATATTTATTTTTCAGAAAGATACACATTCACTGGATGATGTCATGAGTGATGTCATTTGAGATGTCATCAGTGATGTCATGAGTGATGTCACTGACCATGTCATGAGTGATGTAATATGTGACGTCATCAGCAGTGCATTGCACGCGCAAGTTATAGTGAGTCCAACTAACTATAACGTGGGAATTTCAATGGTTTTATGCGAGTAAAAGTTCCACCTAACTATAACTGGTGTGAAACCTATGGTTTTTTCAGTGAATTTAATAGGTTTTTTAAATGCTAATTCCTAACTATAACTGGTGTGAAACCTATGGTTTTTTCAGTGAATATATATATATACATATACATATATATATATATATATATATATATTACCTACTGGCGGTCGCCAGTAGGTATATATAGTTAGGATTTTTTCTCTATGGGTTTTTTGAAAATTCTATGTCTAATAACTTTGGCGTTTGTGGACGGAATTGGCTGAAATTTTCTGGAAAATGGAACATTTTGTTTCTGAGCAGCCACTGGAAATTTGGGGGGAGTTGGTCCAGGGGGGGCCGAGAAAAAAGGGGGGTCCCAAAACGTGTTTTTAACATTGAGTTTTCCATAGGGCGGTTAGCCTCACTTTTAGCCCGAACGGCTGAATGGATTTGCACGAAACTTGGCAAATTTGTAGGGACTGGTAGCCCGATGTGCCTTTTGTAGGTCTCAATATATGTGCTGCAGTGGATTTTGAGAAAATAACGTTCAAAAAAAGATATATATCTGTAAGCGCGGACCAGGCAGCGCCCCGGTACGCGTACTTGACGCGTAACGGAACTTCGCGTAGCGAAGTTGATTGGCTCTCCGGTGTCTGTCAACATTCTAAACAGTCCGGAGCGGCCGCCATCTTGTCTCTCGGTAGGATCGAGAGACAAGAGGAGGTCAAAAGCGAAGGGGCAAATGACCTTAAGGGGGCATAGTAGATACTCCCTGACCCCCTAGGTTTGATGTGGAGGCTTTAAAGGGGCCCCGCTAAGCAAAAAAAAAAAAAAATTTTTTTTGTTTTTTTTCGTGGTTAGCGCCCGGTACGCGAACCGGGAAGCGTACTGGGGAGCGTATCACAATAAAAAATGAATGATAGACTTTTCAAATGCTGTATGTTAATTGATTGTTGGTTTTGTTGATTATTTTTTTTTTTTAAACTTTTTTTATTGTGTTTCATAATTTATTAAACTTTCTAACATTTCATTGTCAGAAATTTCATAATCATGGAATATAGATTGTAGTCTCTGAGGTTGTAAAATGTCCTCATTTGCAAGGAGGTTATCTACTGCTTGCACACATTGCAGTAGTTCTTGGTCCCATGTTTCATCCATAAATTCAATCTCATTTGGATCAATGATTTCTGTGTTGGACTCTGGAAGGACAATTTCAAATGAAATGTTTTGTTCACTTTCCATTTTTCCTGAAATTTGCATAAAAAAAATATATATTAGTAGAGGTAGGGCACTGTTGGGATTACTTTTAGATAGGCAGTTTTTATCAGAGAATTTATCTTTGGGCAGTGTATAGTATCAGAGTGGAAGTAGGAATATAAAAAAGTGTATCTAAATTTATAAGTACTACAGAGGGATAGTATATAACTAACAGAAAAAGTTTGCCATATTAACTTAAAGTGCACAATATACTTCAGTTTTAAAAATAACAACTTACCTTTAAAAAGAAGTTGAAGTTATTAATGAAAATCCAAATGAAATGTACACCAGGAAGTAGTAGTCAAAATGGCTGTGTTTCCTTCTCTTCCTTTATATATATTCGGGTACATAACCAATCAAATATCATGTAAAAAAAGTAGAAAATGAAAGTAACATTTTAATTGGTTGTCAATTCCAACACTTCAGATGTGTTTTGTGAAGTAATTTACCTCACGGTATTTAGAGAGGACTACAGGCTAAATGGCTAAATGGAATTCCAATCAAATTTGTGAAAATGGTAGGGATTGGTATGTAGTATGAGCTATTCTATATTTGGTGAAATTGTCTCCAGTGGCTTTTCTGTGAACTACTTTCCCACCTTTTTTGATGGTGCGCTTCCCAGGAAGCGGCCTGGTACGCGAACCTTAAGCGTAACGGGAGTTCACCATTTTGTGTTTCGGTCGAATTATGATACAAGATGGAGGGCAAATAATGTTCAGAATGGGTAGAAGGGGGCACGGTAGACTTATCTTGACCCCCTAGGTTTTGTGAGGGTGGCTGAGGAGGCCCATATGTGCGGAAAAAAAAACATTTTTTTTAAAAATTTCGCGAGGTTAGCTCCCGGTACGCGTACCGGGTAGCGCACCAGGGAGCGTATTTTGTTGAAAATTAGTGAAAATAGTTAGAGTAAAAAAATAATTGTGAGTGATTAGATGTAGGGTAGCTCTGAGAAGAGCTTTTGGGTTTATGGTACATTTAGGTACTTATAAGTAGGTACCAATGCACATTTTTAAATTCAGAGTGAAAACTCTGTTGCCCTCATCTGAGAAGTGAACTCCATCTCCTCTGTAGATATCTTGCATGTAGTAACGCAAGTTATTGTTGTACAGGGAGCCCATTCCATGGTCTCTCATGTAAGCTGAAACAGATTTGTTTACATGCTTCCTCGACTTCTCAATTTGTGGACAAAATTGGTTTGACCACCTCCATTTCTGTCTTTGGCATATATTTGAATATACCAAGGCAGTCTGAGGAAAAAGTGCCATTAATTGCTCAAAGGTGTCCTTTAAAAGCATTTCCAGACCTACACCAGTCAAAGTGCCCAAGTCATTACCTCCACAGTGCACAATTAACAGGTCAGGTTTTGGCAAATGCATAAAGGTTTTCACCAATGGTATCAATTGGTGACATTTTAATCCTCTCTGGCCAAACCACTTAATTTCCACATCTTGTAAATTGAGGTAAGGTAAATTCCTGCTTTCAACGTACCTTTGAGCCCAGTGAATATAACTATGACCAACAATCCAGACAGAAAACATGGTGAGAGAAGGTTCTCCTGCAGTCAGATGAAGTGTGGCAATGAAATGGCAGTTGAAAAAATGTGAGTTTGAAATGAAAAAAACTGTGGAGTTTCTGTGTTCATGAAGTAGTAACAGTGATTGGTGGATTTTGATTGATGAAAACAGAAAGTTAGGGTGTAGAGATGTGTTCTTTGAAAGATGTATTTTGAGTGGTCAATAAAAAATCATTAAATGAAAGAAAGCACTGGATATGCAGGTGCACTGAGAGTTCAGAGTTCAATTGCAACATTGTTGTGTGAATTTGCAAACACCAGAGTTTCTCCAAGAGGTGGTTGCTATGGAAAATAGGCAGAAAGGGCAGAGGGGGAAGGGTTTTCATTTGAAAAAAAGTGAGGGAAGAGTTTTGATTGGGTGACATGAGAAATATGTGTGAAGAATTACACCATTTCTGTGCTTTTGATAGCTGCAGACTCTGGAGTGCATACCTTTTGCTCTGCTGAAGACAAATTGGTGTGTTTCTGAGACTGTTTTCAAACTCAAAGTATTTGCTAAGGTGAGAAAATATTTCTTTACTTTAGATAGAGAATAGTGTGCTTTAAGGAGAAAATTATGATTTATGTGGCGCAATTTGCTAGTAAATATGCTCTCACATGTGCATGGAAATTTTTGATTTTGAATGTTTCTGTTATATAGCCATGTTAAAAGTGACTCAACCATGCTGGAAAGTCAATCAAAAAATGATTTCATGTATTTTAATGACATTTTAAGTCATTTTCTGATGTGCAGTGTTTAGAAATTATGATTTGAAAATCGTTTTTGTGGAAAAGGAATTGTTTTTAAAATCATGACAAGGAAATAATGGTGTATGGTTATTTATAAGGCAATTGACTGTCCTTGATGTTATTTTTCTCATTTTATTGTAAGACCTTTCTCTGTGGCGCAAATTGCTTGTAAATATGCTCTTACATGTGCATGAAAATTTTAATTATCAATGTTTGTGTTACATAGCCATGATAAAAGTGAACCAACCATGCAGGAAAGCCAATAAAAAAACGCTTTCATGTGTTTCAATGACATTTTAAGTCATTTTCTCATGTGCAGTTTTTTGAAATTATGATCTGAAAATCGTTTTTGGGAAAAAGGAATTGTTTTTAAATTCAAGAGAAGGACATAATGGTGTATGGTTCTTTATAAGGCAATTGACTGTCCCTGATGTTATTTTTCCCATTTTAATGTCAGACCTTTCTTTGTGGCGCAAATTGCTTGTAAATATGCTCCCACCTGTACATTGAAAATTTTGATTTTGAATGTTTATGTTACATAGCCATGTTTAAAGTGACCCTACCATGCAGGAAAGCCAATCAAAATACGCTTTTATGTGTCTTAAGGACAATTTAAGTAATTTTCCCATGTGTAGTGTTTTGAAGTTATGATTTGAAAATCGTTTTTGAGGTAAAGGAATGTTGTTAAAATTTATGTTCGCCATATGCCACCAAATTTCTTTCTCAGGGTTGCAGCAGGGTGCTGTTGAGACACCCCTGCACTTTTGGAATAAATTCCTAATTTGTGATGAGCAAATTGTTAATCGCAAATTGCACCTTCATTTATATGAGCCTCCTAGCCCATGGAAATGAATGGGTAATTTGCAATTAGCAATTTTCTCATCGCAAATTTGGAATGGTAAAGAATCGCTATTTATTCCTTAAAATTCGCTTTTTTGGAAATGCAAAATAGTTATATGATACATATGGCGGTTGATGTCTAACAAGATAAGAAGCTTATGGATACATTTATGATGACTGGTGCAATGAAGTAGAAATCACTTACTTCATTGGTAGGCCTTTACAATAAATTATCTCCTCTGTATTCTTCATCAAGCATAACTTTAATCTGCAATCCTGAGTAGGCCTCACCTTAAACAAACCTCTGGATAGGCCACATCTTATTGTCATCCTGATTTAATCATTTATAATTCTAGGGACAGATTTATGATAGGTGTATACCTCTTTTGTGCCACTTAGAAAACATTGTCCATGGGGAAATGAATTAAAATGTCATTAAGACACATGAATGTGTTTTTTTTAAACGTTTGCAATTTTTTTGGGTCACTTTCAACATGGCTATGTGTCTGAAACAGTCAAAATCTAAATTTGCAATGCACTGGTGGGAGCATATTTACAAGGAATGTGCTTCATGGGGAAAGGTCTTATAATGTAATATGGGAAAAATGACATTAGAGATACTGAAATGCCTTATAGAGAAGCATACACCATTATGTCCTTGTCATAAATTTGCAAACCATTACTTTTCCCCAAAAACGATTTTCAAATTATATTTAGAAAACAGTGCACATGTGGAAATTACTTAAAATGTCAATAATTCAAAAATTGTGATTCCTTAAATGCAATGTATAAAAAAAAAATATGTAAAAAATGATATTAAGGATTTGGAAACTACCACCAACTTGTAGTTTGTGGTAATTTGCGAATTCTTTTCAAAAAGAATTTTTTTTTTTAAAAAAAAAAGGTCCCATATGACGCCCATACATGCCATTAGGGCATGTAGGTGTGCCATGTGCTCCCAAATTTCTTTTTCAGGGGTGCAGCAGGTTGTTCTTGAGATACCCCTGCACGCTTGAAAAAAATCCTATTTTGTGATGAGCTAATTGCTAATCACAACTTGCAACATTAATTCCTATGAGCCTCCTAGCCTATGGAAATGAATGGGTAATTTGCAATTAGCAATTTGCTCATTGCAAATTAGGAATAGTAAAGAATCGCTATTTATTCCTTAAAATTTGCTATTTATAATATGTAAAATATTTTGATGATACATATGGCAGTTCATCTGTAACAAGATAAGAAGCTTAGGGATAGATTTATGATGAGTGGCGCATCCCCAGGGATGTGACAGTCATCCTGCGCCACTGTTCCGCCACCCATGGTGTGCTGCATTTACAATGCGGCGCAGCATGGGGCAAAAAAGGCACAGATGTGTGACGCATCTGTGCTGTAAAGGTGGCGCATTGCTGGAGTTGTATCGTAAGTGCGATGCAGCTCCAGCAAGGATCAGGGGTGCCCCATCTATACAATGCTGCGTCAAGACCTATGCCAGCTTCAAGCAGGTGCAGGGTTTTGAAGCAGCTTTCTCCTATCTGATTGTAAATGCGGCACACCATGGGTGGTAAAGCAGTGGTGCACATTAACTGGTGCATGCCTGGGGATGTGCCATTTAATATAAATCTGCACTTTAACATTTGAGTATGTGCAGGGGACACAGAGTCGTTGAGGCTTATCCAAGGTTAAGAACAGATGAGTCCTGTCCAGTGAAAAATTAGACATAGGCTTCACCTGCTCAGCATCGCTGGACATGGCTAAATAATAGCTGCAAAATGTTACTCTTGTTAAATAATTTTACTATTATAATCTGTGAGATTTGTCTCTTACTCTGCAACATCTCATTGTTGTTGTCTTTCTTTAAAGATAAAGACAACCTCAACATGAGCGACAATCTGCAATCAGTTGATTTTGACCTCATCATTGAACTTGTAATTGAAACATCAGTGGATGTTGATCCATTGGATGATTTAAATCCTGAGGATGAAGAAGAGCGTGATGAGGATGCAGATTTGTCCGAATTATATGATATAGGATGGGAAGATGACCTGCTTGAGCCTTTGGAATTATAAACATTTATTTTTAAAATTTATAATCAATAAAAAGTAAAAAGGTAAACCGTTTAATTTAAAAATAAAGACACCTTCAAAAACAGGTTATGTGTAGTGTCTTCAATAAAATATTAAAATATGCTCATAAAATTAGATCAGATTCACATATAAAATAGCATAGGTAACATAAATATAAATCTCATTTCTTTTCTGCTACTTCTGTATTGTAAATTTGCAAGGACTAAAAAATCTTCTATTTAAAATGTCAAGTAGTGTGTTATGTTTTTGATCACTATTACTGATTTACTGTTTGATAATATTTTTTTATTAACATTTTTATTATATTTTTCCTCAGATTCAACTATGCCTACAAAAATAAGAGAGATGAAGGCTGCAAAACGTCAAAGACAGCAGGAGAAAAAAAAAATGCAGCAGTCCTCTAACAAAAAGATTTCTCAAGCGATGAAGAAAGCACCGGGTAAGAGCTCTAAATATTTCATAAAAAATATTTCAAATAAAAAAAATATTAGTACAGAAAATGTTTCAATCCATAACAACACAAGTAAATCAAATGGAAAGAAAAGGACAAATGAAAATGTTACTGCTAGAGCAAGAGATAAATCTGTGCATGATAGTAGAAGGAAACAACAGTTTACGGAGATTCGTAAACGAATGTTCCGTAACAGGATAATTGGCAATTTGTTAAAAAATATTAAGAAAGGTCAACAGAAATTAGTTTTTTATAGGAGAAAAAAAAAAGTTGAGAAAGTTATTGATCAGGCTTTTGAAATTAAACGTAAGTTATTTATTTTGATAATCAATAGAATTAGGAAGCTAAACAAGGCAATTTTTGATTTCAAAAGAAATAGTAGATGGAAGAGAATAGTTAATCGTAGTAATTTTTGTGAAGTTTTTTCTGGAGAATGGATACATAGTTCAAGCTGTGAGGCATTTTTTAATGAAGAGAGTTATTTCCAGGATAATGATTTGGTGCATGCAGTTGACATCAGTGGTCGTGCTTATGAAGTGAAAGATGGTTGTCCAGTTGAAAAAGAAAAACTTGTGACAACAGAGGCAGAAGAGTTGTTAGGTAATGAGGTTTTAGGAAGACGTGCTAAGGGTCCTGTGTACACCTGGAAGTGTAGTAGTATTTGCAGTGTGCGACAGGATTCTATCAATTTGCTTTGTGATTTTGTACGGTCATTTAACAAGAAAAGTTTGAAGCAGAAAATGAGGTTGTTGCAAGAATTAGATCCTTGCAGAGTGAGAGAAGTGACAGGTTTGCATGGTCATTCACTGGCTTGTCTTTCCAGGAGAGTATGCCAGAGTGTTTTTCATCATTTCAGGATGCTAGCAGTGCATCATAACAAAGTGAGGAAGTTAGTTAGACTGTTGTATTATGCTAAGAGTCCAGCAATTATGCTGAAACAATTATGTGCTGCTCTTCTGCATGGTTCTGAAATAGATGTGAGGAATATATGTGAAGAAATTGAGTTTTGTTACTTTGGAAGTAAAGAGGAGAATGTTGAAATTGAGCAAGAAATAGAGGGTCATTTGGAAGATACTGTACATGTTTCCAGTACAGATAATTTCCAGAGGGAAATTGCGACGTTTGACATGAAATCAAGTGAGAGGCCTAATTTCACTTGTGTGTGTTGTCGACGCACTTATTATAAGAATCAGACTAAGTTAGTGGATTTATATGCAAAAAGTGAAAGGGAAAATAATAGTGAATGGAAGGATTTTGCAACATACTTGATGGTAGAAAATTGTTTTGATTTGGGATTGGATCAACGTGTGTGTACTTATTGTTGTAACAAATTAAAACAAAACCAGATGCCTGCTAGAGCAGTTCATAATAATCTGGAATTGGTTGAGATTCCTTCTGAATTGAAGGATTTAAATACTTATGAATCTATTTTGATTCAAAGTATCCATCCCTTTCAGGCTATTGTAAGAATGGAGCCAAAGACAGGGAAATTGCCTCCATCAGATTTACAGAGAGGATTAAAGGGAAGAGTTGTTTATTTGCCTCTAGATTTGAAGAAAAACATTAACACAATTGGAGTAGAAAAAGTGGAAGAGGAACCTCTGGTTATCTTAGTTAATGGGGTTCCGACAAAGAATAAGAAAATATGGCAAGATTTAGTAGATGTTAGGAAAGTTAAAAAGGCAACATTGTATTTGAAAAAAAATAATAAATACTATAAGAATGTATATGTTGAAGAAGAGGAAGTAAGTGAGGAAGAGGATAGCGATTTGTGTGCTGGTCAAATTGAGAAAGTAGAACCCTCTACTAGTGAGGAAATATATGAACATTATAGTGTTCATCCTTTGCATTCAAAGGAAGTCATGGGGAATGCTATTGAGTTGTTTCAAATGAAACAAGCCAAAGGGAGTCCCATTAGTGTTTGGGAGCAAAGTTTGGAAGCTCGGTGTTTCCCACAGCTTTTTCCAACAGGTCAGGGAGGAAGATATGATGAGCGACCTCATCAAATTCCTGCTTCTGAATACCGGACTTTGCGATTGTATGCAGGAGATGCTAGGTTTCGACAATGCATTCCATATTTGTTTCATCTCCTGTTTGAAAGCGATCTGTCTGGACTGTCATATGCAGTGAACCACATCTTGAAAAGTGGTATACACATGCAAAACATCTCGGCAAGTGATTTTATGGATAAAGTGAATGTCCAAGATAGTATTTTGGATTCTCACCTGATTAATCTCATGGCGTGTCAGCGTGGTACTAATGAGTACTGGTACCGTCGTCATGGTGATTTAAAATGTATGCTGAGGAACTTAGGTACTCCCACATGGTTCCTCACTCTGAGCTGTGCCGAGTATGGCTGGGAAGACTTACTTGAATTTCTACGAGAGGCAAATGCTAACGTAGAAAACATCGAATTCAAGACACCCGGAGAACTGTGCTCTTTGGATCCAGTCAATGTATGTAGGTACTTCAATCATAGATTTGAAGCTATGATGTCTTTCATCATGAATAAGAAGAATCCACCTCTTGGAGAGGTGTTGGATTTCTTCTGGAGAAAGGAGTACCAAGCAAGAGGTGCTCCTCATATACATATGTTGCTGTGGATCAAGGATGCACCTAAATTTGGAACGGATCCAGATGACTCAGTGATGAGTTTCATCCAACAGTATTCTACGTGTGCTGTTCCAAACGCAAAGGAGAAGAAAAGCCTAAGAGAAAAAGTTCTGCGTTTCCAAAGCCATCGATGTGGAAAGTACTGCCGTCGTAAATTCCGAAACAAGGACAAGTTCTACACTAAATGTCGTTTCGGCTATCCACGACCGGTGATTTCTAAAGGAAGAGTAAACAGTTTGATGTCTTCGCTGCGACACAATGTCATGAAGAAATCACCTAAAAACACTTACAATTTGAAGAGGAACGAAGAGTCCAAGTACATCAACGACTACAACCCGGTGATTTTGTCCATGTGGAATGCTAACATGGATATACAGTTTGTGGCTGATAACTGTATGGCTGTGGCTCGGTATGTGACGTCTTACATCACCAAAAAAGAGAAGACAGAATTGAAGGATATGTGGGAGGACATTTCCCATGAAAAGAGCCTCAGCAAGAAGTTGTACAGTTTCAGTCTGAAGATGTTGTCGCATCGAGAAATCGGAGCGTACGAATGTTCTGACCGGTTGTCTTCAGCAAGTCTCTATGCCAAGTCCAGGAGTATCGTTTGGGCGAGTCTTGGTCTTGCTGCAACGCGTAATCGAGTTCTCAAACCTGTGCGGGAAATTGAGTATTTGGCGGAAAAGGAGCCAAACAGTACCGACATTTTGAAGACAAACATGTTGGATACATATTATCCAAATCGAAGCAGTCACCTAGAGAATGTTTGTCTGTATGAGGTTCTGCAAAATTACATGTTCAAGAGGAACATCAAAGAAGATACTGAGAAAGGAGTGTATGCTGTAATAGGAAGTGAGGGATGTCTGGTGAAGCAAAGAAAATGCCACTTGATAAACCATCGAAAATTGAGTGGCGAATCTCCTGAAAAAAAGGAGTTTTTCTATTTAGCACTTTTGCAACTTTTCAAGCCTTGGCGTGCAGAAGAGGAACTGCTTGGAGATTTCCTCTGTTATGAAGACTCTTTCAATGCCGCCAAGGAGACCATAGAATGTCCTGCTTTTCCCAAATATGTAGAAATGTTGAATGCGGAAATTGAGCAGGAAGCAACAATTGCAGCCGAGATTGCCAGAGACAGTTCTCAGGACAGTCAGAGTTCTGCTTCATTGAGTCAGGATCCACTAGGAGGACCTCTTATTGAAAATGAAGCTGCCACTGCTATGAATGAGGTGGAAAGAGCCATGGCACATGCTCAAGAGGATGTGGTTAACTTAGAAGAGTTGGAAAGGCAACTCAACGTTGAGCAGAGGAAAATATATGACGAAGTTACCATGCAAATTGATCATGGATTAAGTCATGATAAGAAAGAGTGCTCATGTACGTCGTTGAAGCCTGTCCGACTGTACGTGAGTGGAGAAGCGGGAACTGGAAAAAGTTTCCTCATTAAAGCAATTTCATGCTATTTGCAGGAAAGGACAGAGTCATCGCTGTCTTGTGTTGTCACTGCTCCAACTGGACTGGCAGCACATAATATTAAAGGGATTACTTTACATCGTTTACTGATGCTGCCAGTGGAGCATGACAACAAATTAGAATATCACAAGCTATCTGGAGATGCTTGTTTTGAAGTTTCAAGAATCTTGAGGAAAATGAAACTTCTTATCATTGACGAAGTAAGCATGGTTTCCAATGTCATGCTTGCCTTTGTGCATTTGAGGATGCAAGAAGTTCTCAAAACAGAGTATGATGTGTTATTTGGTGGCAAACACATCATTGTTTTCGGAGATCTTCTGCAGCTGACACCAGTGAAAGGGCAACCTGTGTTCAAAATGCTCACGCATGAAGATACCAGGAAGTGCCTAGGCAGCATTGGCAACGTCAATATATGGTTAAACTTCAATTATGCTGAACTGCATGAAAATATGCGTCAGGCAAAGGATGAAGTTTACAAGACTATTCTACAAGATGTTAGAATTGGAAAAGTGACCGAGCATGGAAAAGAAGCTTTACATGCACGATTACTGTCAAATTTATATCCAGAACAAGATGTTGTGCCTGAGAATATTTTTCAGAAAATTACTGATAAGAAATCTGGAATATGTTTGATGCCAACTCTTGCAGAATGTGCCAAATTTAACAACAAAATGTTGCATTTAGAAAAGCAAGAGATTGTGAAAGTGGAAGCTATTGATAGAGTAGAGCATATGGGATCAACAATTATTTTGTCTGAGAATCTGAAATCAAAATTGGATTCATTAGAGAAGACTATATCTAAAACTGCAGGTTTTGAAAAGACTCTGAATGTGTGCTTGAACTGCCGTATAATTTTAAGAAGGAATTTACATGTTGAAAGAGGTCTGGTAAATGGATCAATGGGTAATGTTGTTGATTTTGTGAAATACAGAAATAGAGATGGAATTGAATTTTTAAAAATTAAATTTGATGGCATTGAGGAAGTACAGCTAATTGCTCGTTGTTCTGCTAGATTTTTGCTTGTAAAAGACTTATATGTTCGCCGTAAGCAGTTCCCTGTTTGCTTGGCATATGCGGTGACAATTCATAAATCGCAAGGTTTAAGTGTAGACACTGCATTGGTGAATATTGGCAGTTCTGTGTTCAAGGAGGGTATGGCATATGTGGCATTGTCACGAGTTAGAACTTTATCGGGATTGTACTTGATTGAGTGTGATGTCAGAAACATTTGTGCAGATCTAGATTGTGTTAAGGAATACAATAGGTTAAGAAGAGAGTATGCGCCACATTTGCCTCAGTTTCCTTTGTTTGAGAAACGTCTGGTAGGCCGGAAACGAAGAAATGAGAACAATACTGGGGAGGTTGTAGCAAAAAGACAAAAAGTGAATGAACCTAAAATTACAAGCAGAAACAAAGAGGATTCTGTTGAAGATGTTGTTGGTTTTCAGTTTGAAAACAGTTCTGGTGTCAACTGCTATGCTAATGTAGTAATGAATGTTTTGTTTTCTCTAAAAAATGTAAAAGAAGAGATTGTGGTCAATTCTGATCAAAGATTTTGCAGTTTGTTGAATTCTGTGTTAGAGAAATGTAGCACAGATAGAACAAAAATAGAAAGTGTGTCTGAAATTCGAAACCTGTTAGACAGATGTTCAGGGCAAACACAATTCTCTCAAAATATTCAGCAAGATTGTCAGGAGTTTTTAATGTATATGCTTGATGTATTACATGCTGAAGGTGTAGATGTAGATCAGCTGTTTGGGCTTTCTTATCAATGGCAGCATGACTGCGAGAACTGTATGGTATCAAGTACTACTAGTGTAGACTCAGAAAGATTTATATATTTAACTTTGCCAGACAGTAAATCAGTCTCCTTTAATAAGCTAGTAAAAGCTGCTAATCACAGCATGGAGTGTAGCCAATGTAAATCTGAAATGATGTCCACATTATTTATACGAAAATATGGCCAGTACGTCATTTTAATGTTCCAACGATGTAGGCCTGATGGAACAAAATTGACAACTTTAATAAAAAATTTTGTAGCTTCGCAGTTGTCAATATCAGGAAGGACTTTTGTAACTACAGCAATTATATATCATGACGGCCCTTCAATATCATCAGGACATTACACAGCTTATTTAAAGTCTAGAAATGGCTGGTCATTCTGCAATGATTCTGTTTTAATTTTCAAAAAAAAATTGCCGTATGACCTTAAAAACTCTTACCTGGTGTTTTTAAAACCAAAATTTTAGGAAAATAATCTCGGGATATGATCTGTGGAATTTCAAGAAGTTCTAATGGCTCCTACACAATTTGGCCTTGAGGATAAGTGTAGTTCAGAGACATAACTTCTAATCAAAGGATTGGACATCATGGAGATGTATGTGCACTTTAAATGAGTTCAGAAAAATTGTTTCTTTTCATAAGCTAATTGAAGCAGCCAATCAAAACATGGAGTAGAGGGAATGTAAGTCTGCAATGCTGTCTACTGTTTTACATTGCTTTGTGATTAAAAGTGATGTAGAGAATTAAATAATTGTAGTACTCATAGAGGTAGTGTAAGTCTGCTTCATATTAAGCAGTATCAGTGTCATAGGAAATGTAGAACATGACTGACCAAGAAGGGGAAGATATTACTATTCCAGGATTGTGAAAATGATCTTCAACATTTTAATTCTGAAAGTTGCGGAAATGCCAAATGATGGGATTGGCTTACAAGAAATCCAAGAGTTATAAATATCTCTGACTAGATTTGGCCTTGTGGAAAATAGTGGTAGAGAGCAAGAAGTCATTTATTGCATGTAACGTGTTTTTAAAAACGATGGAGGTTTTCTTTCAGAAAGTGGCGGGCTGAAAGTAATAACAGCACAAAAGAGTGTAAGCTGTTCATAGGACATCCTTGGACGTCATGGAAAGTAAGTTAACTTTAAGGAGTTCTGAATTTTATTTTCTGATGTTGTATGGGTTTTTTAAACACAATCATTTTGATTGTGTTTTTTTTTCCCCGCTGTTACATGATGAATACCTTCAAGTCACTGTTTTTAGTGAATTTTGATACATTCTGAGAACAGCAAAAATAAACCATTTAACATGTATAATTAATTCTGTACTGTTTGCATTTATGATGTATATGTAGAACTGTGTAGGAGGCATGGAGAAGGTGAGTTTTCTGTAAGTGTTAAATTTATTGTATGCAGTGCTGCACTTCTACGTAATCTTTCATATGCTGGACTACATCTGCACAATGAGATACCTAAGCAAAGGAAACACAAGTGATGTGATTGTGAAATGAGCAAAATAAATTGCACATATTTCAATTACATCACTTGAGTTTCCTATCATTACGAATCACATTGTGAAGATCAAGTTTAGGTCTGTCCAGGGAAACATAGGAGGTTTCTACTTTGTTGAAGAGTGCAGTGGACATGACTCACTTCATTAGTAGACTTTCACAGATATTATCTCCTCTGTACACTTCAACAAGTGTAAATCTCATCTTGAACTCTGAGTAGGCCTCACCTCAAACAAATCTCTGGATAGGAGACATGTTATTGGCATACTGAAGCGACACTTTTCTGAAACAAGAGCAATGCAAAAGATGCACCATGTTTTAAGATAGTCCTCACTTCATCTGCATCAAGATACTGTTAGTTTAAAATGTATATCTTTAGCATTGTGTAGAGGACCTGGAGAAGCAGAAGCTTCTGTCAGTGTCAAAGTTGTTGAAAAACTATTTGTCCTTCAATATTTTCCCTTGTCTTTTGTAATTTTTAAATACATATTTTAATTTTTTTTTAAATGTTGGTTCTCTCTTTCACAGATTGAAAGTATAGAAATAAAATGTGATTAATTTAACAGCAATTACAAGGTAAATAGTTGTACTCTTTTCGTTACATTTCTATCACATTCACCTACTATTAGATCCACTGCTTCACTTCTTTAATCCTCAGTTTCCTGCCTTTGCTACTTTCCTCATTCCTTTCTCTATTACCTATTTACTCAACTCCTTCCACTCTTTTTCTCAGTCCCTCTGTTCTCATAGTTCCTCAGTCTTGTTCACTCACTCCATCTCTATTACTCTTAGTGTCTGTGAATTACTTTCCCAACTTTTTTTTTTTGGGGACCGCTTCCTGGGAAGTTGCCCGGTTCGCAAACCAGCAGCGTTATGGCAGTCCACCATTTTGTGTTTCGTTCGAATCAAGATACAAGATGGAGGGCAAATAATGTTCAGAATAGGTAGAAGGGGGCACGGTAGATGTATCTTGACCCCCTTGGTTTTCTGAGGGTGGCTCAGGAGGACCATAGTTCTTCACTCTTGTTCACTCTCTCTGTTTCTATTAATGTCACTGTTTATGACTGATCAAAAAATGTTTTTTAAAAAAGAACAGTAACTATAAGGGAAGGAAATAGACAGTTATGTTAAAAGAAAGACAGCTAAAGGGAGTAAACTAACGATACTGTTACCTACAATCCACTGCTGTTGATGTTACTGACCATGTCATGAATGATGTAATATGTGAAATCATCAACAGTGGATTGTAGGTAACAGTATCCTTATTTTACTCCCTAGAGCTGTCTTTCTTTTAACATAACTGTGTATTTCCTTCCCTTATAGTTACTGTTCTTTTTTAAAAAATATTTTTTTGGTTAGCTTCCGGTACGCGTACCGGGTAGCGCTCCGGGAGCGAACTAAGAGAAATACAGGTTGGCAGAGTTCCAAATTTTCTACCAATTTTTTTATAATGGGGAGTTAGTTCTGAAAAGAACTTTTTTTTTTATGTTTTTGTTGTTTTATATTTTTTTTTGTATTTTTTGAACATTTTTTTACTTTTTTTGTATTTTCTGAACGTTTTTAAAAAATTTTTGGTTTTTTTGGGGGGGGGGGAAACAAAAACGATCCATTATAAAGGGCTCAACAGGAGCAAAAAAAAAAAATGAATTTATTTTTTGGTGCGTTTTGTGCAAACATTAATATGATTTTGAATTGCTCGCAAAATCAAAGTGATGCTACTTTCTCTGTAGCAGATGAAAGCGCCACATTCCACGCACACTTGTTTTACGTGACCAAACAACATTTGGATGTTTGCAATCACCTCCCTCGCCTCTGGTCCCGACACCTCTGGAACCACCGATCTTCTTGCCATTTGGAGGGGATGTTGTTGTTGGTCACGTAGCTGGGCAGCACTATAGTTATTTGGGTGCCACCTACTCATATGCCGATGCATAGTATGATTCCCATAACTATATTTTTTATCGGTGCCCCTTGACAATCTGTCACCGCATATGCGGCAAAACACGTAACGAGCATTCACTTTCTTTTGCCCCTCAGGAATTCTGTAGAATTGCCAGATATAATTCTCCTGTCGATTGTACCTCCTGGGCTCCTCTGGCAAAAACTCATGCTCTTCCTCCTCTTCCTCCTCTTCCTGTTCTTCCTCTTCTTGCAGAATTACTTCTGCAGGTGGTCCTCTCTTTCTTGGATTTGGTGGAGGTGGTGGGCTAGCACCAGCTGAAGCTACTAATGAAGCCATCACAAAGTCTCAATAAAGGGTCTTTCTCTCACCAAGATGAAAGTCAGAGTGATGAAAGAAGGAGGGGTTTTCATCATTTGGGAAAAACAAAAGTTCTAAACCAATGACAAGTGTCCATTTTAGATCACATGACCTTGTATTACATCATTAGGAAACCAAAAGTGAAATGAACCAATGAAAAGTGTTATTATCGAGTCACATGACCTGCTATGTTTACATTACGCGGTCGGCGCCGCGCCGCGGATCGCTTCCGGTTCGCGTACCGCTGCGCTTCCGGGTACGCGAACGTAGCACGTAATATGACGTATTACGCGAGAACGCGAAACGTCATGCTGACGCGAAGCGTCGCGATGTTGTTTTGTAACGCGAGAGGTGCGCAAAAGGAACGTTTACCAGTTCGCGTACCGGGTCGCGCCTCCGGATTGAGCTAACGGGAAGCTAACCGGTACGCGTACTGGGAGCGAAACAAAAAAAAATTAAAAAAAAATTGTATAAAAAACATGTAAAAAATATTTTTCTTTTTAAAGAATAATACATTGTAAAGGTTTTGATATTAGCTATTAAAAAACCAATGAAATTCACTGAAAAAACCATAGGTTATAGACCATATATAGTTAGGAATTAGCATTTACAAAACCTTAAAAATTCACTGAAAAAACCATAGGTTATAGACCATATATAGTTAGGGATTAGCATTTAAAAAACCTTATTTTACTCACACAAAACCATTGAAATTCCATATATAGTTAGTTGCACTAACTATATATCGCGCACCCGCAATCCACTGCTGATCATGTCACATATTACATCATTCATGACATGGTCAGTGACATCACTGATGACATCACTAATGACATCTCAAATGACATCACTGATGACATCACTGATGACATCTCATTTGACATCATTCTTGTGCTAATACGATAAACCTCTTCAGACTCTAATATAACCTTAGATACACTCAGTGTATACAGACACTCACACACTGCCACTCATCCATGGAGTTACTCACACACCCAGTCAGTCATGCAAAGAAACAATCTCACCTCCATTTCTTCAACTATACAGTTAAACACACCTTACTTATTGAAACATATACTAACACATATTTACTCTCTTATACAATCCCTGATACAAGTTCACAATGATCGATACAACTACTCACTCATTCAGTGGCTCTCATGCACAGTTATTTATATATGCCAACTCTCACATGTACTGTGTTTTACATATGTACTTACTATGACATGTAGCATTGAGATATCCATTCACTCATCAATACACTCATGCACACAGTCAACTGCCCATGTAGCTGTTTCCACATGCCCTCTTGAACTCATACACCTAGTGAATAAACTGCTCACACATCTATGCATAGAGTCACACACCTTCCAGCCACCCCTACACAAACTCAATCTCCCATAGAAATACTTGGGCAACCAATTAATAACACATATAGCCTCTCGTATAGCTAATGATCAACACATGCAGCAGTTTACATCACAACAGACATAATGATGCACAAATTAAGACAGTTTAGTCACTAACCCGTGCATTCAGTAAGACGCATTTAATCACTCACTCATACAGTCAATCACGCACCTACTAAAACCTTCATTCAGACACTTATACATCCACTCATTCTTCAATATGTAAAACATATTTAAACTTTACAGAAACACATAATCACTGGATGTTGTCATCAGTGATGTCATCAGTGATGTCACTGACCATGTCATGAATGATGTAATATGTGACATGATCAGCAGTGGATTGCGGGTGCGCGATATATAGTTAGTGCAACTAACTATATATGGAATTTCAATGGTTTTGTGTGAGTAAAATAAGGTTTTTTAAATGCTAATCCCTAACTATATATGGTCTATAACCTATGGTTTTTTCAGTGAATTTTTAAGGTTTTGTAAATGCTAATTCCTAACTATATATGGTCTATAACCTATGGTTTTTTCAGTGAATATATATATATATATATATATATATATATATATATATATATATATAATTTCAATGGCAAAATGAAATCCCTCATTTTGTTCCTTTTCAAATTAAATGTATTAAGTGTTACCACTTTATTCCAATCAAGATGACTTCAGGTGTGCCATACTTTTGTCATAAGTAAGACTGTTAGCGTTCTAGTTGTTCTTTAGAACACTCTTGGACATTCTGTCATTGGGCTATAGTTGGGCTACATCTGGCTGATATTTGGGCTACATTTGGGCTCTTTTGTCTCTGGTGGCCATCTTGGGAGACTGCATATCAGAATTTTTTTAATGAAATATTAGAGGATTTGAGAAGTCACTCAAAATGTGCCCTAATGTTTCTTTCTTCAGCACTAATCATAATTTCTATGGCAAAATGAACCCCCTCATTTTGTTCCTTTGCAAATTAAATGTTTTAAGTGTTAACACTTTATTCCAATCAAGATGACTTCAGGTGTGCCATACTTTTGTCATAAGTAAGACTGTTAGCGCTCTAGTTGTTCTTTAGAACACTCTGGGACATTCTGTCATTGGGCTATAGTTGGGCTACATCTGGCTGATATTTGGGCTACATTTGTTTTTTTTGTGTCTCTGGTGGCCATCTTTGGGCTACATTGGGCTACATTGGGCTACACTGGGCTACATTTGGGCTCTAACATATATATAGCCCAATGTAGCCCAATATATATTTTTTCAAAGTTAATTTTCGTAAAAACCACTGGAGCATATATCTTGAGACATAGCAAAGGCACATCGGGGTACCAGTCCCTACAATTTTGCCAAGTTTGGTGGAAATCCATTCAGCCATTAGGGCTAAAAGTGAGTCCAACCGCCCTATGGAAATTAACATGGGGAAAACACGTTTTGGGACCCCCTTTTATCTCGGCCCCCGCTTGACGGATCCCCCCGAAATTTTCAGGGAAGGAGCGGAGCACAGCGAGGCAAAGTTAAGGAAAATTACAGGCAGATCCCTCATTCGGTGCCAAAGATATTCCCAATAGAATGTTGCGGATTTCCTATGGAAAACGATCCTAACTATAACTACCTACTGGCGACCGCCAGTAGGTAATATATATATATATATATATATATATATATATTCTCTCCACCACTGTTCCAAATTTCGAAGAAAGCGAGACACCCAGAGCTGCAAATCAAAGATTTATTTGGCAGATGACAAAGTTTCCACGACGCGTTTCGCCGGGAGCGTGAGCAAGCCGTAATGGCGAAACGCGTCGTGGAAACTTTGTCATCTGCCAAATAAATCTTTGATTTGCAGCTCTGGGTGTCTCGCTTTCTTCGAAATTTGGAAGAGTGGTGGAGAGAATTTAATAGCCTGCTGGTGGCTACAGCGAGACCGCCCGAGACAGCGCGACTCTGTTACCAGCATTGGTGGCAAATATATATATATATATATATATATATATATATATATATATATATATATATAAAGCAAAATGCGTGACTATGGCAATTTATGGGGCTGGGGTGTGGGGCTTCACAAATTCTACATCCATACAAACAGTCGAAAATAATTTTTTAAGGCACATTCTCTCTGTACCGCCTAGTACCTCTTCCTTTATTTGCCATGATGAGCTAGCACAACATTACATAGTGGATCTTATAAAAATTGAGCCTATATTGTTGTGGCATAGAGTTTGGTGCAAGGACCAGACAAAGTTAAATAGGGCAATTGTAAAAGATATTCTTAAATCAGAGAGGGCACTTACAATACCTTGGCTCAAATTTGTTCATGATTTTATGAACGATCTGGGGCACCCAGAATATTTCCTAAACCCTATATCTATGACGGAGATCCCAAGAAAGACTTTAAAGAAAGATGGTCTCCAACTTCTGGAAGCAAATAGATTGGTGGGGGAAATTTCAGAAAAAACCACAGTGAGACATCACCTGTTATTACGAACCACTATGGGGATGGAGCCTTATTTATTATTTGTACCGGGCACTTTTGATAGATTTCTTTTAACTAGGTTCAGACTAGGAATCATACATAGACTTGTGTCGTTTCCTAAACTAAATGATTGGTTACGTGAATTAATACTGTGCCCCAGTGATAAAATGTCTGACCAGTCTACTATGCATGTAGTCCTGTTTTGTAAAATTTACCTGGAACAGAGGAAAGTCTGGATTATTCCACTTTTAAAAAACTTAGGTCTTAGACAATGCTGCCAAGCCATGTTCGTACTTCGGCTATTAGATAATGAACACATAGCGTGGAGACTGGCGCAATTTTTAAAAGCTGTGTTGTATGTCAGGAAAATAAATATTCCAGAATGCTAATGGCTGCAATTGGTTTCCTTTTTTTACCGGTAAATTAATTGTGTTTCTTTTAATTTTTGTATTGAATCTGTAATGAATTTTGTATATAATTGTGCTGTGCTTTTATGTCTTTTTTAAATAGCAGCCGAATAAAGCTTTTCTTGAACTTGTGTAAGTGAACCTGTCAGAGTGATCACAGTTTCCAGAGGGCAGTGGTATTTGATGAGAAGCTTGGTGGAGTAGAAGACATTTGATTAAACTTTCTTCTGATCATGATAAGAAAATTATGTGTGTGAAAAAATCTGGAGATTCTTCTGTTTGTAGTTCTTGGGTGTATTGGTGAAGACAGTGGTCATAGCTGTGGTGGAGAAGGTGGTTGTGATTATACCACATCTCCATCTGTTTCTTCCAATGTGCTGCAGTGTTTGCTTTCATCAGCTTGTTTGTATAATTTTTCAAGTGGTTCTAAAGAAGTGTTTTCTGACATCTCCTCACTCTCCAATCGGTTCTATTCAATTTCAAATAAAGTCCTGATGAGAAATGATTCCTCTAATTCTGGGACTGCAAGGGTATGTGTTACCAGGGATGTGAATGTTCCACAAGTCTGTGTTTCAAGGCCCACTTGCAATGTGTCCGATCCTGTAAAGGTTAAATATGTTTATGTGCATTGATTGATCTTTTATTGCAATATACGTTGAAAAACAATGTTATCAGCGCCTGTTAGGTTTAAAGATTTTAATTTACATTAATTGTTAA
Organism: Lissotriton helveticus; assembly: GCF_964261635.1. NCBI lineage: Eukaryota > Metazoa > Chordata > Amphibia > Caudata > Salamandridae > Lissotriton > Lissotriton helveticus. The sequence continues at coordinate 1,545,218,294 of NC_136061.1, forward strand.
TTTATTGCAATGTATATTTATTTCACTAACTATTTCTTGCTGTCACTCTATTGCCTTTGTGATTCATCCTATAAGGGGAAAGGTGATGTAATGATAGTTTGCCAGCTCATGCTTTATAGAGTTTATGTACAATCTGGGTTCCATCTTCTGTCTCGACCTGCCTGTGTTCCGAAGGACTGTTATTCCGTTGCATTTGGACACCAGCAGAGCTGGAGGTGCATTTGTGGGCTGAACTCTCTACAGCTTACATAAATTCACTTGCATTTAATGCTTCCTGCGTGCTCTTGTCCTTCCCACAATTAGGGAAAAGTGTGCAGGAGGCTGTGGTAAAAGTATGCAGGGGGCAGTGGTTAGTCAGGAGTGAAGGAGGGTTGAGGAGGGTGAATAAATCAGTGGAGAATATTGGCTGGCTGGGGGAGCCAAAAATGTTTCCTGGCCTTATAAGAGATTTGGGCAAAGGTTATGGAATGGGTACAGCACTACAAGGCAGCATTTTTCCTTAGTGATTTTACCTGCTGGAAGTTTCGACAAGTGAAATTGTGTTCTTTGTTAACGCACCATGTAAATTAGGGCGGAGGAACGCTGGACCTCTTATAAATGTGTAGAATAAAATTCCTCTAGCACAGTTCCCAATCGGGACCCATGTATTTTATAGGCAATTTGCATGTCAGCTGATTCAGCAGAACGGATGAGACAGCATGGGGTACGAGAAGCAATGAAACAATAAAGGAATCATCTCACCAGAGAGCCAATAAGCATCAAGAAAACCCTGGCGGCCATTTTGCAGTCAGGCAGTGCAGCGGAAAGCATAGAATAAGGGTGAACTCAAAGAAAGAAAAGGAGCAAAAAAATGTAAACTACAACAAAAGAAGAAAGAAATATAGAAATAAAGGCAAGTCAATACAGAGGAGCAGACAGTGGTGTCACCACCACAATGAAGGAGGAGCGAAATGAAAGCGCCGCCGCAAGCGCAGTTTCCGTAGACCACTGCCTTTTGACATGTCTGACTCGCAGAGGAAAGGCATTTTACTGGGAGAGATGGATCAGATGATTTGAACAATACATGCGCGCCACGTGCAAAGACAACACAGACACACAAAACGTGAATTATTTTTTTAAATCTCGTGGGTGAGGTTGACGACCTCCTCGTAACATTACCGCCAGGAGAAATAACAACATATAAAGGCCTAATAAAGTGTCTCATGGACAAATTTGAACCCCAGAGGAACTTAGATTTCGAAAGATACAAGTTCAACGCAACATGCCAATTGGCAGAAGACTCCCTTGACAACTTCACAACCAGATTGCCCAAACTGGTGACATACTGCAAATACGATAAATTTGACTACGAGGCAGCAATATGACTATGAATTATCGAAGGCTGTCAGTCAGTTGACTTTCGCATCAGAATACTGAAAGAACCATTGGTGTGTAGTTCCTATGAATCTATAGAGGATCTGTGCGTTTAGACAACATAAACTAAGGGATTGATGTCCATGCTGATGCCAGATACCCTCAGACGATATGGTAGACTGTAGACCATCTAGCTCTCAGTGCCACTATAAGCCCCACGACCTTACCAAGTAGCGAATAGTTTCTGGCAACAATCGAACATGACAACCCTGACCCCTCATGGATAGTGGAAAGAGTACAGTGCTTTTTCCTCACACACTCGTGCTCACTCAGTCTCAGAGAGATATACAGAATAAACAGAGGGGACGTTTTCAATAAGCATTTATTGAACCAGCGTCATTCTAGTATAAAATACGAAAGACAAAATATCGAACGACATAATATTGAGGTATAAAAATATCGGAGCATTAATATCGATGTCAACAATATCGACATCCTATCTACAACAAGGTAAGTACAAAAATATCAGGAAAAAATATTGATGTCAAAAATATTGTTTAAAAAAAATGTTTTTTAAATAAAAAAATATATATAATAAATTAAATAATACTTAAAAATATAATAAACATAGTTACAAATATTTTATAATATTTAAATTTAATAAGTAATATACATAATTTAATAAAAAATATAGGGGTCGATTCCGATTCTGTCCAATCCCCTACGAATCGCCGTACGGAGCATTTTTCCTGTATGAATCGTACACCTTCAACTTCCCCGTACGTACGATGAAGTACGATCCGAACCCAAAGCAGATCTCCGTATGAATTGTACGAAAGACCATACGACTTAAAAATACTTACAAATCGCATTCGGAACACACAGTTCGCAACGTCCGTACGGATTGAAGCAGCTTCTTACGAACCAGCAAGTACAATTCATTACGACAACACTCCGTATGACTCTTTTTCTATGGGAGTTTAAAACGTCCGTAAAAGCAGATTTCGACTCGAACCGCGTGTGAAACGGACCCCACCGGGTACGCAAGTGCACCCCATGATTGCAGGGATACGGTGCGTAGGCGTACTGTACGTAGGTATGTAGGGGTACGGTGCATAGGTGTATGGTGCATAGGTGTACGGTGCATACCCCCTTGATTGCAGGGGTACGGTGCGTATGTGAATGTGTGGCTCTCCGTACGAATTGCTCATATGACGTTTTCTGTACGAATCGCGTTCTCGGTCCCCGGTCCGGATCGTACTTGTCGGGTCGTACAGCATGTTTACGATTCGAACGGTTCACCGTGAGGGTCCTGTATTGTACGGATTTTCCCTTGCTTTTCGTACATTAGCTAAAACTATACAACATATATTAAATAACAGAGGGAATAAAAAACTATTATAACTAAAAAAAAAACAACAGTAAGTAAAATGTTGGATAGCGTAGGGGAAAAAATTACTATTCCCACGCCAAAGAGTGCAACAGTAGGGAAAGTGTTAGATAGCGTAGGGGTAAAAATTACTATTCCCACTCCAGAGAGTGCAACAGTAGGGAAAGTGTTGGATAGCGTAGGGGTAAAAATTACTATTCCCACTCCAGAGAGTGCAACAGTAGGGAAAGTGTTGGATAGCGTAGGGGTAAAAATTACTACTCCCACTCCAGAGAGTGCAAGAGTAGGGAAAGTGTTGGATAGCGTTGGGGTAAAAATCACTATTCCCACTCCAGAGAGCGCAAGAGTAGGGAAAGTGTTGGATAGCGTAGGGGTAAAAATTACTATTCCCACTCCAGAGAGCGCAAGAGTAGGGAAAGTGTTGGATAGCGTAGGGGTAAAAACACTATTTCCACTCCAGAGAGCGCAAGAGTAGGGAAAGTGTTGGATAGCGTAGGGGTGAAAATTACTATTCCAACTCCAGAGAGTACAACAGAAAGGAAAGTGTTGGATAGCGTAGGGGTAAAAATTACTATTCCCACTCCAGAGAGTGCAACAGTAGGGAAAGTGTTGGATAGAGTAGGGGTAAAAATTACTATTCCTACTCCAGAGAGTACAACAGTAGGGAAAGTGTTGGATAGCGTAGAAGTTAAAAATAACATACTTATAAATACATTAATATTTTAAAATATTAAAAAAAATATATTAAATAAATCTAAACTATTTACAAATACCAATACATAATTATTAAAAACATAATTACCAATGAATAATTAAGTAAAAATAAATGAATAAATACCAATTAATAATAAATAATTACTAATAATAAATAATCACCAATAATATAATTAACAAAAACAATTAATTAAAATTAATTATTACCTAATTACATTTAAATTACTACCCACCCTACTCCCCTATAAATTCATAATCTGCTACAGAATATAATTATCAATTAATCAATTAATAAAAATTAATTACCATTTAATAATCAATTAACAATAATATATTTAACAAAAACAATTAATTTAAATAAATTATTACTTAATTACATTTAAATTACTTCCCACCCTATTCCCCTATAAACCCATAACCCACTACAGAACATAAGTATCAATTAATCAATTAATACTAATTAATTACCAATTAATAGTCAATTAACAATAATATAATTAACAAAACAAATAATTAAAATAAATTATTATTTAATTACATTTAAATTACTTCCCACCCTATTCCCCTATAAACCCATATCCTGCTACAGAACATAATGATCAATTAATCAATTAATAAAAATGAATTATCAATTAATAATTAACAATATTATAATTAACAGAAACAATTAATTAAAATAAATGATTACTTAATTTCATTTACATTACTTCCCACCCTAATTCCCTATAAACCCATAACTCGCTACAGAACATAATTATCAATTAATTTAAATTAATTACCAAATAATTAAAATTAATTACCAATTAATTAAAATTAATTTATAATTCCTAAAAAGTAATAATTAATTTAGTATAATTAAATTACTTCCCACCCTGTTCCCCTGTAAACCCACAACCCGCCACGGTTGTAAAATACAAAATGTACTTAAATTACATAAAAAAATATACATATTAAATACATAATAATATACATAAAAATCATATAAAAATCGATATTAGTAACATCGATATTACTAACATCGATATTAGTAACATCGATATTAACAAAATCGATATTACTTACCTTTGAAATTCTGTCCCATCGATATTAAAAATATCGATATTTCTTAACTTCTATATGCCGTCCCTTCGATATTTAAACATCGACATTATTGTATGTCGATATTTAAAAGTCGATATTTTGTCTGCCTACCATAAAATACGTGTGCTACAACAACCCTTAGACAGAAACAGATATATATGGTTATAAGCACCAACTGAGTAAATAAAAGGTAGAATTCTACCATGGCGCGAAAACAATGAATATATTCAAGCATTGAGATACATGGCAGTAAATATGAGTACTTCTAAGATGCAATCCCAAATAGATGTACCTAAGTGTACCTAGCATGTAAGTCGGTGGAGAAGCCATGACTCCACCTAGGAAAGAGCCAAACCCGTTACCTGATGGGAGAGAACGAAGGAGCCCATCTTGGTCTCGAGTTGGACACCCTGCTAAGGATGTCAGACCACTGCGTGCTGCAGTGTCTGTAGACAGGGACTTCAGCGTCGCTTTTCAGCATGTCAGTATGGACTTTTTTCTCCTCTGGTTTGTCCAGTGAAGATGTGGGACTTATATACCCAAAACTTACCGTCTACCTAGATGTGTCATGGCACTGTGGATCTGTCAGCCAAGGATGACAATAGTGGTGACTCTTGTACAGAGTTATTATGCAGAACATGGTAATCCTGCTGTGATATTAGGATTCCTCATGTATAATACATGAGGCTAGTTTTCGAAGAAAACACCACAACATTTATTCAGCACCTAACTAGGTAAAAGGTCAGTACCAGAGCTGGTATGTAGAGCAAGGTATGCCAAATGTAGGTAAAAGGTTGTGCTACTACCTAGGCCTATATTGGGGTACATTGAGGCTCATATCACCCACTCCTCATCCGACTGGACGACACAAATAACAAATGCTAAAATTTGCCTGGGTAAAAGCATAAAAGACATTGCTAAATTATGAGTGGTATGTATTAAAAATTATGCAAAACTTAAAAAAGCTCTTTGAGTCCTCTAAATAGACAATATACTGTAGACCAACTGAGCACGCTGAAAGCCATAGTAATCAGTGAGAGCAAGAAGAAAAGAAAAAAAAAATGATGGTGTTAAAATCCAATTTGGGTTGTTTTGGAACAAGTCCGAATTGTTGCCATCACATGGAGAGCCAAGTGTTTATGCGTCATGTGTGGGAGACTCAACATCACTGCTGCTTCCATTCACAGACGACGGTCCCTGTAACACCTCTTGGATCAGGACAATAGAGCAAAGGTGATCTTCTCCAGTTCCCACAGCCGTTGCTGAGGAAGTACTCGGAGCCTGTGACCCTGTAGTAGAGCTGGTGTCCATTCCGACAGGAGCTGAAGCATCCCGTGGTGGCTCTAAGAATGCCGACATCAACATGAAAATACGCTGAGGACACTACAATATGTGGGCCTTTAATGGGTCCAGTAGTACATCTACGTCCGGAGGCGTAACCGATGGAAGTCTTATACATCTATCCAACGCATATTCCTATCCACAGAATAGGCAGCGGAGCACAGGCAAGACACAGTCAACCCAGACTGGTCTAAACAATATGAACCGATGCTCGCTTAGCTCTTGAAACCGAGGTGTGCCCCAATGGAGTACCATGCACTCACGGCATCTTTGCACAAGGAGTGCTTCTTCCATCTCTTTGGCAACTGGGACGTCCATTGCATGGCAGGAAAATTAAAACCATGATACCCACTACAAGTAGTAGGACCAGCGGAAGCCTTCCAAAAATGCTTCCTAATACAGAGCACATAAAAGCTGGAATAATTCCAAAGATTGTCTGAAAGGTACTTATTAGTCCAGAACCTATGCTCTTAAATAGTTGAACTATCCCATTCGTATCAGACATGTTAAAGATACGATGTACCATTTCTCCAAAATGGAGCAGGAAGTTCGTTCAGACTAAAGCCTGTATTGTTGTGGAGCATTTTAGAATCCAAGCGTAATTTACCGATTCATGCCCTTATATAGGTACAATTCACATTGCCCTTATATAGGGACAGAAATCCTGCCCATATTTAGACATAACCCATCCAGTCCAAATACAGGCATGGCTACTTCCACTAATTCCAAAAAGCCACAACGATTTCTTGGAAAACTCGGCTTCAGCAGTCAGGGACATCCCCTTGCTTGAATATTGATTTGTCCTAGAAATCATGGCGTTTTCAAAGAACTACCATTCCCTTGGGGTTCTTTGGTGACGTTATTATGTCTGACTTTACATCAAACAAGGCACCTTCAAGGTATAAATATGCCCAAACTTGCCCTAGCAAACACACAGTGGTTCAGAGCAGCTCGACTATTTACTTGCCTGAAGTAGCTCACTACAGCAACTGCCGAAGGAAGCCGACCCTCCAGCTGATGCACTGACAGAGAAGCTGTCCTTTCTCTCGCTGAGAATCCAGCTCCAGTGTTTCCAAGCTCCCCGCGAGGGATGTTGGGAAATCGAGTCCTAAGACAGAGATACCAGACCTCCTTTATTCTAAAACCAAGGTATGGAGCTGATTAGACCCTAAGATAAATCTTGGATAGATTCTTGGCAAAGACAAACTAAACCTATGCTACACCTCACTTACTTCTTCTCTTGTATTATACTTAGGTTAGGTACACTGGGGTAGGCGTATTTTAGAAGCACCAGTTGAGTACTTTTTAGCCTTTGTTATTTATGTATGTATTTATCTATGGTCTAGAAACCATACAATGCTTTTACAGTATGATTTTATAATACTCTTCTTACTGTACGCATTATACTTTGCAACCAGTATTACGATTGTAGCAGTTCACTTTACTTGCTTGAGAAAGAAGAATGTTCAATAAACCCTTTTATTGAAAATGCCCGTCTCTCTATTTCCCTGCAGCTCTGATGAAACGAAGCATGCACAATTGACTGAGTAAAATATCTATCTATTGTTGCCACAACTCTGAAGATCAGTTTTATTCTTGGGGAAACAAAGTTGTCATGTTTATGCGGTTGTCAGAAACTAATCCCTTCTTGATTATTCGAGAAAGATTCTAGTGACCTCTGAGCTAGCTGGCACTCACAATTAAGTCTAATATATTTGATAGAAACCTAGTAGACAGAAGTCCTACATCAAATCTATTGGATATGTTATTCCAATGCGCAGAGCCTATTGGGAATACAGGAACTACACTACATGGCGCCCAAAGTTTGGTAAGGCACTAATTTAACGCTAGATACTAGAGTAACTCAGTCGTGCTTTTCACAGAGACCCCTTTTTTCCCCCGTAAAATACTCCAATAGACGTCTGGAGTGGGTAAAAGGAAAAAATATCCGCCATTACTGAGTAGGACGAAAATCCTATGTATTCGTTTTTGGTTTGATTCAACGTTGAAGGATACAGTGTTCCAAAATATTGTGCACCTTATCTTTGTTTCCTTGAAAACTTGCTCTGCAAACTTTCAGTCAACAAAATATCGGATAGCGACACCGAGAATGGTGGACTGGAAGGCAATAACACAAGCGGTGGAGCTGCAAGAACTGCAGCCCAACCGGGTTTAAACATTACAGGTTTCCAAGAAACCGACCCAGATGCTATAATCATCCCGGAAAACCTAAGGAAAACCATCACTATAAAGCTTATAACAAATGGCCTATCATCAAGAGGTGGTAGGGTAATTTTTGTCATAGAGGCACACTAATATTTGCAGATAGAGGTATTCTATTCATGGATAATCTTCCCTGAAGCAAATGCAGTATCACATGTGTTTCACTTCTACAAAGTAGAGGATCATCCACCGGAATACGTTCCTTTCGAGGACATTGAAATTCCACTAACTTACCAAGAGCACCAGCTCTGGTTTAAAGGCGCCCTACAACATCAAAATCACATTACCAGGCTCGGTCCACTAGGTAGACCAGGAGCAACATGGCCGGTACTAGCCAGCTATACACCACACCCAGACATTGAAGAAATGTCAGGTACGGAACTATTAGTTCAACTAAAACAACTAATTAAAATACATAGACAATTGGTTCAATATGTCATGCGGACTCTAACAGTCCAACCTCCTATAAGAATTCCACAACAGACCCCTCACCAGGGGAACACAAATAAAATTACACCACAGACTATACAATCAGTCATTGGTAAATTGCCCGCAAAAAGGGAACAAATTCCATTCTGGATAGCTCAAAAAATTACACAAATCAAGGCAGTATTTCCTGACAGTACACCTCATGAGAAACACAGACTTTTAACAATATGTTTACCAATGGGGATCACACCACACCTGGAGGACTGCGACACTTGGGGTACAGTTTTTGCTGCAATCTACACAAAAACACATGGTGTTCCGTCTATGGTGGTGATACCAGACGTCCTGAAACAGATTCAAAATGAATACGGGGCAGAGCCTGCTTTAAATCTGGGTATGAAATTACTGAAAGATTTCGAACAGGTCTCAGCTATCGTATTAGCTAATATTAAAGGTGAAGCAGCATTTGTGGCGATCCGCCAAAAAATAAGGGAAATTGATATAACTGAGCAACCATATTTGAATTTTGAATTTAAAAACACTTATAGAGCGCGCTTCTACCTAGCGGTTTCTTGGCGCTAAGGACTTTAAAACCCGGATAGCAGCTGTGGGAGAACTAGGCTGGGAATGCTTGCAGAAAGAGATGAGTTTTCAAAGCCTTACGAAAATCAGGGTAAAGTGGGATGGATCGGATGTTGGGAGGGAGGGAGTTCCAAAAAATGGGGCCGAGAACCGCAAACTTTACCCCCCCATCCTCCTCTTCCTGAAACGAGGGACGGAAAGAAGGGATTGGGAGGAGGAACAAAGCTCTCTGACTCGTGTATATCTGGAGATTGCCGAGTTTATAAAGGCTGGGGCATATGAACTGGCCAGAATAATTGAAAAATCCTAAAAAGAACTAGGAAGAGATAGTTTGGGTGGAAAACCAGTTAAACCCCAACTAACAGAAAGTCCTGAAATGGTCTTTATTAAAAACACTCTCACTACTCCTCAAAGAAGTGGCAAAATACTAAACAAACTTCTAATGAGAAGTGTTTTCAGTCCAGAGGAAGGTCTCCTCAAAAGGAGCCCTTGGAAAAGAGGTATAACCTCAGGAATAGAGATAATTTGAGAAAACCTGATGGATATCAAGATACTGATTAACGTTCCTCTTGTACCTTTCAGACTTCCTCACAGAAATCAGAAAGAAGAGGACGGTCCGAACACAAGGAAGAACGTGTGAAGTCCAAAGACGATCAACACGTTCCAAAAAATAAGAAAACTCAATTCACCAAAAAGAAGGTAGCAGGTCTAAAAATCAGACATACCGAGGTTCTTGAGGACACAACTCAAGAACGGGGAGTGGGCCCAGACAATGCTGGACAGCGCAGCAGAAGTCACCATTGCTCGCAAGATCTTGAAGGATCATCTGGAGACAGTGGACTTAAATGAGTACATTCAAGTTGAAACAGCTGATACCAGGGTTAGTGTACCCCATAAGTTATATGAAGTAACGCTCTGGATAGAGGGGGACATAACTAGGAAAATAAGAGCACTCTTTTGGGAGAAGCTCTCTAAGGGTTATGACATTTTTCTAGCTGAAAACGACTGGCCACCAAAATTTGTCAGGGAGTGCCCACACGGCGAAAACATCATTATGCCAGCCTTCTCCAATCATATTCCAATTCACTTAAAATACACCTATGCCAGGAAATGGGCTGTAGCCCAGGCTCCGGCGCTATATAAAAATCATGTAGGATGGGATGAGGATTCCCCTCAGCATAAAATCCAGTTAAAAACTCAACCTACTGCACAGAGGCAGGATCCAGTTAAGCAAGAAGCTAAAAAACAGGTTAAGGAGATCTTAGATCAACTTGAATACCAAGGGGTGATTGAAACATGCACCTCATCAATCTACAATCCTTTATTTCCTGTCTCCAAACCGGATCACTGAAATAATATCGACTACCAAAATATCGACTACCCAAAATATCGACGAGAAAATATCTACAACCAAAATATCGAGTTTGTATGTACAAACAGGTAAGTACAAAAATATTGAGTACAAAATATCGTTAACAAAAATATAGTTGTAAAAAATATCGACTTTAATAAAAACAATGTTTAATTACATTAATATAAAAAATAAATTAATTACTAAAATATAATTAACAATACTTAAAATAACTATGAATAATTAAATAATTAATGAAAGTAAAAAAATAATATTTTTTTAATCATATTTCTTAAAACATATATATATATAGTAACAAAATTTAATTAAATATTAGCCAATATTATTAACATACAAATACAAAAGAGTAAAAATTACTATTCCCACTGCAAAGAGTGCAACAGTGGATATATGACGTTACAACGCAACTTTTACAACGCACTACCATTACAACGTAAGTATTGGTAAGTATATAATAATTTTTTTAAATTTAAATTATTTAAAATTACTTAAATATAATTTAATTTCATTTCATGAAATGAAATGAAATTAATGTAAATTTAATTTTACTTTATTTTTACACTGTACCCCTGTACCCCTGTACCCCAAAACTGACCCTGAACCCTAAAAAAACCCTTTACCCAAAAACCCAAAACTGACCCTGAACCCTAAAAATACCCCTTTACCCAAAAACTAAAAACTGACCCTGAACCCTAAAAATACCCCTTTACCCAAAAACTAAAAACTGACCCTGAACCCTAAAAATACCCCTTTACCCAAAAACTAAAAAATGACCATGAACCCTAAAAATACCCCTTTACCCAAAAACTAAAAACTGAACCTGAACCCTAAAAATACCCCTTTACCCAAAAACTAAAAACTGACCCTGAACCCTAAAAATACCCCTTTAATTTAACATAATTAGCAATTAATCAATTAAATGAAATTATTTACCAATTACATTTTAATTAATTAACAAATATTATTTAATTACCAATTAATTAAATATTACTACCAATTAATACATTTACATATTTAATAAATAATAATTAAATTACTTCCCACCCTATTCCCCTATAAACCCACAACCCGCTACAGGAAATACATTATTTTAATTTACATAATTAGCAATTAATAAATTAAATTAAATTAATTACCAATTAAATTTTAAATAATTAACATATAATATTTAATTACCAATTAATTAATTATTACTACCAATTAATTAATTTACATATTTAATTAATTATAATTAAATTACTTCCCACCCTATTCCCCTATAAAACCACAACCCGCTACAGAATAAAATTACACAATAATTTAAAAAAAATCATTAATTAAAAATAATTATAACATAAAATGACACTTTTCACACATATTATAACATAAAAACACTATAAATAATTACATATTATATAAAAAACGATATTTTTTACTTTCGATATTATTTACAGTCGATATTACTTCACTTACCTTAATAACGATATTTTTGCTGTCGATATTCTGTCCTGTCGATATTTTCTCCAAACGATATTTAAAACTCGATATTCTGTCCAAACGATATTTTGGAGTCGATATTATGTCTGTGCACCCTCCAAACCAGACAATACATATCGTCTAGTTTTGGACTATAGACATTTAAACTCTTGTTGCAAAACCTTTGCAGTACAAAATGCACACAGTGCAGCACTGATGAATAACATTGTGAGCAAAAAATATAAAACTACTTTAGATATTTCTAACGGTTTCTTCTGTCAAAACATTGCACCTGAAAGCAGGAACTTGACTGCTTTCTCAATCATGGGGACACAGGGTCACTTCTGTCGTCTTCTCCAGGGATTCAAGAATAGTCCGGGGTTATTTTCAGCCAGAGTAACAGAGTTACTACAAACGTATGATGATGAGGCATTATCTTATGTGGATGACATCTATCGACAGACGATGATTTGGACAGGCACTTGAACAGGGTGAACACCATAATACCTGGCTTCTTCTCTGAAAGGTATAAATTCAACTTTAAGAAATCAAGAATTTCCCACCTCAACGTCCTTTTTCTAGGATTCGAGTTATCAAGTGAAGGCAAAAGCCTGGCAGCCTACTTTTTAGAAAAGTGTGCGCTGCTCCAACCTCAAAAAACGCTGAAAAAGTTACAGTCAATTCTAGGTTTCCTGAATTTCGGAAGAACATACATTCTAAACTACGCAGAGAGGGTTAAACCTCTCTACGAATTGATCAAACCTGATTTTAAAACTACTAATTGGACTAAAAAACACACAAAAGTTTTGCGGTCTGTGCAATCAGACATGTTAGCAACATCACATTTACAAACACGCGTAAACATACGCAACTTTGTAATCAGAATAATCCCAGGAAGATGCGGATTCACATACTTAAATTTAATGAAGGTGAAAAAGTACCAATTGCTTACAAATCAACTTGTACACACAAGCTAAAATGAAATTCACTTCAACAGAAAAAATTCTGACAGCGGTTCAAACTGCAGTAGCAAAAGAGAGAGCTCCCGCACAGGGTAAACGAATAATGGTTGTTACTCCTGTACCTGCCTTAGAAGCAGTGACAAAAGCAAGCATTCCGAATGCTAAGGCTTTACATCCAATATGGATACAATGGGTTAACTCTCTTGCTGCAACAGACGTTGAATACGTTTTTGACCCATACTTGAAAACACAAGAATTTCTACAATACAAACAAGAATGTCCTCTGCCCACTGAGATTCTGGCTCTAGAACAGTACGAATGTATAACTTATACAGACGAATCAGCACAGCCCGCAATTGGGGGTAAACAAGCTTATAATGCTGCGTGCACGATTGTTAAAGGTCGCTGGCCCGATGGTAAATTCCAACCTATGGTCACAAAAACACAATCTCTCGGAGACTGTACAGCTCAGCGAGCTGAACTACATGTTTTCAAGATGGAGCTAGAAAATACCGATCACGAATTCCCCACACTCATAGTGTGCGATTCATATTACTGCGTTCAATCTTACAATGAATACTTGCAGAACTGGGTTCAAAACGGTTTCAAAGATGCAAAAGGTGGAACAATCAAGCATAAGTTGCTTTGGGAACAAGTAGTTCAATTAAAGAAAGAACTACAAAAGACTCACGTGATCCATACACTGAGTCATCAGCGTGATGGCGTTCACATTGCATGGAATTTATTGGCCGATGAAGCTGCGAAGGCAGCTGTGCAAACGGCTTCCGTAGCTGCAATCACTCATTCAAAAACAAAAATAGACGGCAAAACGATGCTAGCTGTCAATCCCACAAGCAAAGGCAGCGGTGAAGCGTTACCTCTAAACTATCCACTTGAATATGCATACATAATTGATGCCAACTCCATCCCTTTTGCTCGAATCACTGGAGTGGGGGATAGAGTAATTCCAAACAGGAGACGTAGAGAAGCTTTGATACAAGAAGCACATATGGGAGAGGGTCTGATACATCAAGGGATCTCTAAATCCATTCTAGAATTAAAAGAGACATACTGGTGGCCTGGGATGAATACCCACATTTATGAATTTGCAATTAATTGCCCTGACTGCAACAGAGATTGCAGCAGAGAACGCCGCCAGATACCTGACTTCAGTGTAGCCAGCTCAGGACAGACACCTTTGCTAGACAGCATTAAACTGTCTACACGCAGACGTCCCTATGGACAAATGCAATCCCACAACTATTAGGACAGATTCATTTGGCCTCAGCACTTGGCTGACGCCCGAACTGTTATAAAAGATTTGCAAGCCTTTATCGGCACATACGCAGGCGGCACGCTACATTCTGACCAGGGTCCTGCGTTTAGCTCCAAAGCCTACAAGGAGGCCATGGCCAATCTGGGTGTTGCATTGCGGTATTCGAGTCCATTCCATCCTGAGGGAAATTCTGTAGTGGAAAGAAAAAAACGGGACATTAGGCAATCTGTAGCAGCTAGGGTATTAGGCTCGGGTGACGGGTGGGTCAAACATCTAAGTGTCCAACATAATCTGCCAAGAAATTCTCTGGGTGGAATCACTCAATATGAAATCCTCTTTGGTACTAGAATGCTTGTCCAGGATCTCGATCATTACACTTCAGTGGTGGAACAAAAACCCTTTGATATCAAAGACCGTTTGGCTGTTTTGCAGGACTTACGACGAGAAAAGGAGAAGTCAAAGCAACACAATACAGAAGCCAACGACCACTGAAGGAGAACCACCCTTCCCAGCAAGGCCTGTCTGGATTCCAAAGATTGGGGATCTAGTCAGAGAAAAGATTGCGAATAAGAAGGAATTTGGGCCTTCTTACAGAAAACCAGTACCTGTGCTAGCAATCCACGGATCAAGAACAGTGTTAATGCCGCCCCTTGCTGGAAGAAAAGTAAACAGGTTTGTATCCTATGACTTGGTCAAACCACATTATGTGGCCGATAATAAGTAGTCGGCCCAGTGGACTACAAAGATGTAGCAGAAGACCAAATCTTGCTACTATTCAAGAGGTTCAGACTGAGAGACTAATAACATTTGAAGACTCTGCAGCACAAACCAAAGGATTAAGCAATAATGCAATGGAACTTGTGCCTCTTGAGACCCAAATAACAGTTTGTCAAGAAACTCCTGTCTACAATAATGTAGCATCTGACTACATTAATATGACAAAGGATCCGGTAACCCCAGTGATTTAAAAAAATCCTGATGCGATTCCAACAATTGACAGAACGGCCTCTGGCTATTTCGTCAACTTTGATACGTTTTCTGAGGATCCCAGTGAGCCTGAAACGAGGGCAGCAAATAAAACCTTTAAAGATCAAGTAACAGAACTCTTTCAGCAACTTGAAAAAATGTATCTGATTTCACCATGGGTTGAACTTTGGATTGTGCTTGGCGTACTTTTCCTCCTACTTTGTCTAATCATGGTATTAACTTTAGGAATGCTGATAAATGGAATGATATAGTAAAATGGACACAGCAAGTTAGAACATCAACTTGCTCCTAAAACCACACAAATCATATCATCGTGAACAAAGAGACTTGACATCAGTGAACTTCACAGCCGTTCCTATACATGGTAGTATAGCATGGGATATAACTGATTATGATAGCTGTTGAAGATTCCAATTCAATTTAAGGTTTCCTTGAGTGACTTTGTTTCACCCAGCACGTTTTCTGATGATTGGGAGTTTGAGACTGTTAATAATATGATGTCAGATTTAGAAATGTCTGCAAAATTCACAAAACATGAATACTTAGAAGGTTCATCAGATTATGCACAAATGTATTGTTCTAATCACTACGGTCATCATTATTTGCACAAATCTGCAAACCCTAGAAATATTTATACTTACAATCAATGGGAACATTGTCCAACGCCACCAAAAGGTAGCTCAGAAACATTCTATGAAAAATTTCCATACTTCTCAGGTTTTAATACCACAAATCCGGAAACATTTTACTTTAAAAATGTTAATAAGACAGGAATGAAAAGTATGTTAACCAATACAAAGCAAATTTATTCAGCAGCCTTTTCACCCAGCTGTACTCATTAGGTTTCAACTTTTGGAGTGACAACATATAAACAAAAACTATCTGGAGCTCAAAAGACTGGCAAGTGCAGGGAATAGAAGCTTTATTTTGAGCCTGCATTATTCCTGAACAAATAATGTTTTTAAACGACACTGTGCAACAGACATCCTGCCTTGGCCTAGCCAAGATAAAAGATTTGAACAAACCGTCCATACCTACACCTACACCTGATAGTCAAAACACTTCAGAAGGAGGGGTCGATGTAAAAACAATTTTACTTAAAAACAGAACTGGTCCTGATTGGATAAAATGGTTAATCTGGCCCACAGACACAAATAACTGTCAAGATAGATTCCTGAACAATACACAAGGGTTTACAGTAACTAGGCCAGATCCAAGATATGTCCAGAGACAATATCCATGGACAGTAACAACATACAGTGTAGGAAAACTGTGCCTTAAGTGGCTACAAAAATCTACACTTACAGAGGTTAAACAACACTTATCTTTACTTAAAGATGGCGTTGATTTAAGGGACTTCTTACAAGGTCCGGTAAAACGACCTCATAAACGTTTCATATATGCAGGTATATATGCCATTTATAATGAAGCTTGGAAAGCGACACAGGCAGAGACTGCAGAAAGAAAACGAGAAATTGATTGTATTAATTTAGAGAAAGCACTCTCTGTAGTTCACAATGGGTTAACTACCCTGTCATCCAGAATTTATTCTTTGGACAGCATAGTATCCTCTGCCATTGACATAATGGAACAGGACTTGCTCATGCTACAGCATGGACAGTCGCAATTACGTTCTATAATGCTTTTAGGCTGGACGTTACAAAATATTCGTTCTGGATATGTGCCATGGCATCTAATCAACACCACGTCATTTTTTTCTGTATTTAACCTTACAGATAAACAAATCACTTTGGCACCAAGAGGAGCAGACTATACGGTGCTGAGCATTAAAAAACTGGAAATATTAACATAAACTGTTTCTGAAAAACCTGCAACAGAATGGATAATACACGAAATAATCACTCTGCCTGTCACAATTTTCAATTTTCAATACTGTTTGAAACATATACCAGTTTCCTTGTATGAAAGGTTGGGTAAGAAATACATAAAGTCAACATGGGAATTACCATACACACACAAATGTTGGAGTGGGGGAAAAGAAGTATTTCTTAGTGGTACACAATGTAAGAGCGCACTAAGCGGTACACTTTAATGCCAGGGTATTAATTTACATGGAGTCTGTGAAGGTTCTTCGAACAACTTATCCTGCCACCTGCAAGGTTCTCCAGCAGCGGAGATAGATCCAATTTTTACGCAGCTTTCTAACGGGAGCTCTATAATGTTGAATGATCACAGCTGTTGTGGATGATGCCAGGAATAGCCTATCTCGTAACTGTGTCAGCCAGGGTCACTTGTTGTATGCAAGTATTGTTTCCTAAAGCTAAGACCGACGGGAGTCACCGTTATGGCCTTCACTAAACATCTCTTCTATAGGAATTGATACTTTAAGCAGAATGAAAGCCATTCTTTTGCAAAAAACGGTGCCACTGATCTCGTCCAGAGAGAGGTATGAACTACAAGTTGCAAGGTCCTCTGCAGAGATACATGCCCTTCTATCCACAAACTGTCCAATACATTTTCTAGAAATGTTAGGTCGTATCTTAAACATGTCTGATACCAGTGGTATTGTACATGTATTTAAGACATTTTTTTCGGCTCTGTTAGCACCATTTGAAGCAGTCCTCGGCATTTTTCCAAACTTCGTGTACTCTGTGTTCGGCAGTCTGCCTCTCATTTTGGGACTCGTAGCAGGAATCCTATACTTGTTCCTCCTGCTCCGATATGGCAAGTCCAGTCAGCAGCGACACACAGATTACCATAGAGAACACTCTCCTGGCAATGAAGTGTCGTGAGCGCATGATACAGATCCTGGGTCTGGCTTGCTTAAGAGACCTGAATACCACGTGGTTCCTATCATTCTGACCAATCTGGCAAGATTGTATCTTACCTGTTCTACGATGCCTGCTATGTGGAGAAGAATGCGTGTTGGATGTCTGTCTAACACTTCCATCAGCAATGCCAACGGATGTTGATACCCTGCATGGTTCGGTAATGGCCCATGCATCGTGTTGTCTCCAGCGGCTACCAATCCTGATGACGGCATTCATTGAGATCTCACAGACGCAATCTGCTGACGGTGAGATACGTGGCTCGATAGGCACACAGGTACCACCTCCGTCTACATCTCCGACAAACATTGCTAATGCGGCTAACGCTGGTGGCGATGCTTCACATTTTTGTGCTATCGGTTTACTTAATGAAGTGGTCCAACTTTCACCTACTGTGGTAGAGGATTTCTTTGCCAGCTTATAAGATTTGATGTTTTCTCCTAACAACGAGAATTACTTTTGAAGTTAGCACACAGCGTTCTATGGGACTCTGTATTCGACCTTCACTTTTCAAAACAAAACTTCCAACTTTAAGAACTCTATTTTTCTGCAATTTGACTTTTCCCAAAATTGATTTCTTTTTTTTTGGCACAAAGAAATCTGCTTAAAGTAGAACTATTCTTAGAGAACAAGAATTCTTTGAAACACTTCCAAGAGACAATATTTGACCTCGTCTACAACCTGAACAGTATATATATATATTCTGTCATGGAATGGTCTCGACCTTTCTTCTGTATTTAAGAGCCATTTCATAAATGTTATTTCATGACTCATTCTGATAAGCATTTTTTTCGAATGACACACTACATGCTTTGAATGAAAATATTGCTTTTTTAAATGCGTACAGCACAAATGCTCATCTTTCGTGTACAGCCATTTCGAATGCATTCTATGTATTTTGGGAGGGATTTTTTATGCATTATGCTTTAGATATGTTTAAAAATGCTTAGAATTTAGTAATATCGAACATATTAAAGTGGAGCGGGTGTTGTGGAGCATTTTAGAATCCAAGCGTAATTTACCAATTCATGCCCTTATATAGGTACAATTCACATTGCCCTTATATAGGCACAGAAATCCTGCCCATATTTACACATAACCCTTCCAGGCCAAATACAGGCATGGCTACTTCCACTAGTTCCAAAAAGCCACAACGATTTGTTGGAAAACTCGGCTTCAGCAGTCAGGGACATCCCCTTGCCTGAAAATTGATTTGTCCTAGAAATCATGGCGTTTTCAAAGAACTACCATTCCCTTGGAATTCTTTGGTGACGTTATTATGTCCGACTTTATGTCAAACAAGGCACCTTCAAGGTATAAATATGCCTACATTTGCCCTAGCAAACACACGGTGGTTCGGAGCAGCTCGACTATCTACTTGTCCGAAGCAGCTTGCTACAGCAAGTGCCGAAGGAAGCCGACCCTCCAGCTGACGCACTAACAGAGAAGCTGACCATTCTCTCGCTGAGAATCCAGCTCCAGTGTTTACAAGCTCCCCTCGCGGGGTGTTGGGAAATTGAATCCAGAGACAGAGATACCAGACCTCCTTCATTCTAAAACCAAGGTACGGAGCTGATTAGACCCTAAGAGAAATCTTGGATAGATTCTTGGCAAAGACAAACTAAATCTAAGCTACCCCTCACTTACTTCTTCTCTCGTACTAGACTTAGGTTAGGTACATTGGGGTAGGCGTATTTTAGAAGCACAAGTTGAGTACTTTTTAGCCTTTGTTTTTTATGTATGTATTTATCTATGGTCTAGAAACCATACAATGCTTTTACAGTATTATTTTATAATACTCTTCTTACTGTACGCATTATACCTTGCAACCAGTATTACGAATGTAGAAGTTCACTTAACTTGCTTGAGAAAGAAGACTGTTCAATAAACCCTTTTATTGAAAACGCCCATCTCTCTATTTCTCTGCACCTCTGATGAAATGAAGCATGCACGACTGACTGAGTAAAATATCTATCTATTGTTTCCATGACTCTGAAGATCAGTTTTATTCTTGGGGAAACAAAGTTGTCATGTTTATGCGATTGTCAGAAACTAATCCCTTCTTGTTTCTTCGAGAAAGTTTCAAGTGACCTCTGAGCTAGCTGGCACTCATAATTAAGTCTAATATATTCGATAGAGACCTAGTAGACATAAGTCCTACGTCAAATCTATAGGATATGCTATTCCAATGCGACAAGCCTATTGGGAATATAGGGACTGCACTACAGTATTTTAGTTAAAGACCTTGCACCTGGAGATCATAAGTCTCTCGGGCTGAGGTTAAGGCCACACCCTTCTGTAAAAGTATGTCTTTCAGTCTTCTCAGAGAATCAAACAGTATAATTCAATGAATATGGGTTGATGGAAGCAGTACTTGCATACAACAAGTAACCCTGGAACTTACTGTGACAAGATATACGATGCCTGGCAGAATTCTACAACAACCTTGATCATTCAGCATCAAATAACCCCCATTCGAGAGTAGTTTGAACACCGGCTAAATCACAGCAGCTGAGGATGCTTTCAAGTGACATGATAGGTTTGTAACCAAAGCATTACAAGCTCAGTGAAGCATAATATCCTGACAAATTAGAGACCCACTTAACAAATTCTCGCAGACTGAACCTCTGAGAAAGATTTCAGTGTCCCCATTCCTGCATCTAAATCTGTACGGTAATTTCCAAGATTCATTAATGCATTCCTTACCCAATGCTTCATACCAGCCTTCTTGGTGATACTGTAGGCAATATTGAAATTGGAATGTCATGACTGGCAGTGTAATATGGCCATGGATAAACCATTCTGTGGAAGGTGATTCAGTAACGGTGAAAGGTAATTGGTCCAATTTCTCAATGTGCTGCATTGCATAGTTTGCATCTCGTCGTGCTATTGTTGTCTGTCTTTCTGTTAGATTATATGCAGAAAACAGAGATGTACTGTTGATATACGACCAGGGCAAGTGACCAGAGAGCAATGATTGTAGCATCCAGCTCAATAATAGAATGGATAGCAATTGCGATTGTCCATGTTGAAGAATAGACAAATCCTGTTCTATTATAGCTACTGAAGAAGACACAATCTTGCCCAGTGAATAAATCCTGGATGTTAGTGTGGTCATATCATTGTCAACCACCACCAAAGCCTTTTCTAGGTTAACCCTGTCAATCTCACGCAATCTCTCTGCGGCTTCCTGTTGAGAAATTTTCCATACTTCATTGTAAATAGTGTATAAGAAGCGTTTCTGAGGTGGTTTCAGAGGACGTAACAAAAAATCACTAAGATCTATGTCATCTGATAGTAAGGACAAGTGTTGTTTCACCTGGGACAGTGATGCCACTCTTGGCATAAATTCCCAACACTGTAAGATGTCACAACCCAGAGTATTCTTGACTGACACCTATTTGTTGATATGCCAAACTAACCATCCCTTCTGATTGGGGTCTGATGAATTGTATTAACCATCATGAAGAATGTCATTCAGTGTATTCTCACTATGTTGTGTGTAAAGGTTAGGGGTGGGTGGTAAATTCCGTTCCGCTCGCGGAATATGTGAAATTTCGGCAATTCCGTGATCTGCTGCATACCAGAATTCGTGGGCATGGTGAGGTGTATTGCACAAAATGGTGGCATCTTCTTGAATAAATATGCAGGGCAGGATTCGTTCTGGCTCGATGCCCCTGTCACAAAAACTAAACTTCAACAGGAAGCACTTACAGATGTAAATAAAACAGGTGCCCGAGTTGAAGCTCAAATTCAGTAACACATTAATCAGCCCACAAAATGTGTGAGCACCGTCGAGGCTGGGCAGGTGCTCTTTCTCCCCATATCTACAGTCGAAAATTAGCTGTGTTGCTTGATGGAGGTCTTTGCATCCATGACTTTCTCAAGCGCAATCCCTGCATAGTTCCTGTGACCAGGAGGTTCTTTCTCCTCATCTGCTGCTCTGATCGGTCGCTGACCTTTTATAAACAAGAGGCATGTGAACTCCCTTAGAAGCCCCGGCAGTTTGGCACCGCATCACACTCACTAGCAGTATGCAACGTCTTACACGCACATTACCCACAATGATGGGCAGCTCACTAGAAGGACATCAGCGCCTTTCCGCACAGCAGCAAAGTTACAGACACACATGGTCCCTGTAGACAACTCTTCTAGCCCTTTCTGCAGCTGTAGTGTAGGAAATGCTCTATACATTTACCCAACGATGTAGCACTTACTCGTTAGCTAACAGAAAGTACTCCAGTTGAGTAGAGGTAGTGCACAAAATGGTGGCATCTCCTTGGATAAATATGCAGGGCGGGATTCATTCTGGCACGATGTTCCTGTCACAAAAACTAAACCTCAACAGGAAGCACTTACAGAAATAAATAAAGCATGTGCCCGAGTTGAAGCTCAAATTCAGTAACACATTATCCAGCCCAAAAAAATATGTGAGCACGGTCGAGGCTGGGCAGGTGTGCTTTCTCCCCATATCTACAGTCGAAAATAGCCGTGATGCTTGATGGTGGTCTTTGCATCCATGACTTTCTCAAACACAATCCCCTTGTAGTTCCTGTGACCAGGAGGTTCTTTCTCCTCAACTGCTGCTCTGATCAGTCTCTGGCCTTTTATAAACAAGAGGCATGTGAACTCGCATAGAAGCCCCGGCAGTTTGGCACCGCATCACACTCGCTAGCAGTATGCAACGTCTTACACGCACATTACCCACATTGATGGACAGCTCACTCGAGGGACCCCAGCGGCTTTTGGGGCGGTGGCAAAGTTACAGCTGTAGTGTAATGGGCGGAACAAGAAATTTTGCGAGCACGTGAAATTCCGTGTGCTCGCTGAGATTTTTTGCCGTTTCATAGAACTTTGTGTAGCACGACTACGCAAATTCCACCCACCCCAAGTAATGTTGCCATACCTCAAAGTGTATAAGTGAGGGAATCCGAGGTGTGTTCACGTCCTTAATCTTGGATAGTCCAAGAAAAGAAGTCTGTTGCACTGTGATATTTAGAAAAATAATCTGCTGTGGTATGAGACATGCTCTAAATAAAGCCTCAGTTCCCTGGACATGCCATTCTTTAGTCCCCCACACAGATTGTGTGTCTATGGTGTCCCTCTAAAAGTCAAAACCCTGTAAAGAGAGCTGAAAAATAAAGGAAGCATAGTATTTCTGTTTCGTGTTAGTGAGCATATTTTCCCTTGCCGGTGTAGGCGCACCCTACAGTAATTAGATGTCGGGTCCGAAGTGCTAAACCCAGAAAAATAAGCAAACTTCAGGGCGAACGCTTGTGAAGTGCCTTTCAGTGGTGTTGTCCAATGTTCCCATTGAGGATAAGTGAAAACATTACGTGGGATACCTGCTTTGTGCAAGATATGATGACGATAGTGTTGATAACAATACATGATGTCAAAATCAGATCTATCATTATACAATTTGTTACTGGGGAATGCAGCAGATTGTTCTAAATCAGATAGCATACAATTTACAGTTTCAAAATCCCAATCATCAGCGAAAGTACTGGAGGTGATGTTATCTTTCAAAGAAATTTTAAACAAATGTGGCATTTTCAAAAGTTCAGCTGGAACAAATACATCATACGAAACACTATCCCAAACTATTCCTTCAGGAACGGGAAAAGTTCACATGTTGTACTGAAGAGCGTTCTGGTAGATAGTGTCCATTTAGGAGCAGGGAAAAGACAGTCACTACATCTATCCAAAGGACTATGAAGAGTAGACTAGTTAAAATCCAGAGCTGTAGCCAGGGAGAAACATTGTAAGTCTATTTCAGCCAAAGGTAGAGATCATACATTTTTTCTTTCTGGGAAACAGGAGCTGGAGGTGACTCAGGTTCACTTGGATCTAGTGAAAAGGTATCAAAATCGTTGAAGTACCCCGTTTGACCTATATTTGGCAGCTCAGCAGGTTTTGTTGAACTGGCAGATGACTCATTTCGAGAAATATTCACATAGATGTCGGTATTAGGCCAAATTGAGATCTGTGTTTCATTTGTATTTTGTTGCTCTTCAATTTCAATAGACACAAGTTTGATTCTATTGCTGGTAACTCCATTACTTTGTATAGTAGAATCTTCAAATGTTATTAGTCTTTCTGTCTGAACTTCCTATATGGTAGCAAGAGGAGATCGACAGCTACCCAGGAGCCCATGTAAATTGCTATTCAGTATCGGCCATATAGTGTGTTTTGATTAGATGAATGGAGGCAAATCTCTTTTCTTTCTTGCCGGAAAGAGGCGGAAGAAGTACTTCTCTTGTTCCTTCAACAGCTATGAGTAAGATAGCCCAAATTCTTTTTTGTCCACAATTTTTTCTCTGACCAGGTCCCCTATCTTTGGGACCCAGGCAGTTCTTACCAGGACACCTTTCACTTCTCCAGTGGTGGTGTGTATTACTTTGACGTTGCTTTGTAATGCCCAGAATTCACTGAGTTCCTGTAAAACAACCAAATGATCATTAATGTAAAATGCTTTTTCATTCGCCACTGTGCTGCCACTATCGAAGTCAGGTATCCACATTCTAGTCCCATACAGGACCTTATATGGAATACGGCCTTCTAGGGAACTTCTTGTCATGTTATTAAGTGCCCTTTGGACCCCATATAGGTGATTGACCCAACTGCTACCCGAACCTAGTACCTTCCCTGTTAAGGATTGCATTAAGTCACGGTTTTTCATCTACACAATCGAATTTCCCTTGGGATGATACAGAAAGGAGTTACACAAGACCACACCCAAACTTCCCATAGGTTCTTTGTGAGCCTGAGAGCTAAATGCAGGGCCACGGTCAGAATGTAATGTGCCAATTGCGTATGTCACTATGAAGACTCGCAAATCCTTTATAACAGTTCAAGCGTCAGCCGAGAGCTGTGGCCAAACCCACAGGAATCTAGAGCATTATCCACTGCCATCAAGATGTACTTGTAAGCTGCATCTGATTGTAAGGGTCAGCAGTGGTCCAAATAGACACATGCGAGTGGTCTGTCTGATATCAGTAGTGGTGTCTGTGGCAGGCGTGCTACGGTGGAACCCTTCATCTGATGGCAGATGTTGCACTTAAGGACAAAGCCCTTGGTCTGTTTGGTAAAACCTGGCCACCAATAATGCTGTTTCAATAATGAAACTGTTGCAGTAATACCTGCGTGTGCTGAACCCAGACCCTCTTGTGCATCTAGTATTAATCCTAATCTGCTATCCATATTTGGTATTACTATATCCCCCACTCCTGGAATTTGAGCATACGGTATATTTTGGGCATCTAATTTGTGGTTACTTGAGTGGAAAACCTTTTGGCAAGGCCAAGCTTTTATTACGTATGGGTTGACAGCTACCATTATCTATTCATCTATCCTTGTGCTAGAATGCGTGATTGCAGCAATGGCAGCAGTTCTAACTGTAGCCTTGGCAGCTTCATCAGCCAATTAATTCCCTTCAACATGCACTGCACTTCCCACAGAAGGCTTAGCAGATCCATCAGTGTACATTATATATTCGTGCTGATCTAGAGGCATTATTTCATAGTGGAGAGGATAATCTTGTTCGTACTGCAGGAATGCTTGTGTTTTTAATGTAGAATCAAATTTGTAGTCCACATCCGTTGCAGTGAAAAAATTAGCCCACTGTATTTATTTTGGATGCAGTGCTTTTGCGTTTGGAACTCTTGCTTTTGTAAAAGCCTCTAAGCATGGTACTGGACTGGAGTCATGACAATTATTCGTTTCCCCTGAGCTAGTGCCCCTTCTCTCACTACTGCAGTCTGTACTGCTGTCAGTATGTTTTCAGTGGATTTAAAGCGCATATCTGCGTTTGTGTACAAATGAGATTTGTATGCAATGGGTACTGTTTCGCCTTCATTGAAAGTTAGGTAAGTGTACCCGAATTGAGCCGCCATTACACCGATCACCAAATTTGTGGTGTTTACATGTGTGTAAGTGTTTAGAAGCTATTATGTCAGGTTGCAAGGAACGGAGGATATCTGTGTGTTCCTGTGTCCAATGTCGGACTGGAAAATCAGGTCTAATCAAGTCGTAGAAAGGTCTTACTTTTTCTGAGTAATCTAAAATGTATGTTCTGCCAATGGTTTGTAAGTTTTTCTGAGTTTTTGGAGGTTGGATCAGTGCACATTTTTCTAAAAAATTAGCTACCAGGTTTTTCCCTTCACTTGAGAGCTCATATCCCAAAAATAGGACATTGAGGTGGGCAATTTTTGATTTTTTTAAAGTTACATTTCTAGCCCTCAGAGGTGAATCCCAGAATCATGCTTTTCACCTTCTTCAAATGATCAAATAATTAATCATCCGTCAGATAAATATCGTCTATGTAGGACAATGCCTCCTCATCAAAATTTTAAAGTAACCCTGATTCTCTTTCTTGAGAAACACCCTGCTTGGAGCAATCTATAGAAGTGGCGTTGAGAGCTGAGGGCTGAAAATGCTGTCAAATATCTGCTTTCATGTGCAATATTTTGGCAAAAGAATCAATTTCTGATATCTAGTGTTGTTTTGTATTTTTTCAGCGCAATGTTATTCATTAATGCGGCACTATGTGCAATTTGTACTACAAATGTTTTAGTGCATGTGTTCAAATGCCAGAAGTCTAAAACGAGACGGTATGAATTGTCGTGTGTCATTACGGGAAACAAAGGATAATTCATGGAAGAGCTGCAATTTTCAATCCCACCTCGATATTCAAGTTTATCTAACATCTTCCTAACTTGTTTATTCACATCATGTTTTATTGGGTACTGCCTCTGTGAAGTTGGGAGTCATTTTTACAAGGATTTCATGGTGAGATGACTCAGCATCCCACCCTACATGGTTGCAGTATAATGCAGCAGCTAGTGCTACCGTCCACTCCTGCGTGTATGACTATTTTAGTGATTCTGGAACAGGGTCGGAGAAAGACGGTAAAATTACTGTTTCTCTTTTTGGGCAGTCCATAACGAATTCAGGCGGCCAATGTTTTTCAGCCAAAAGTGTATTGTATCCAAAAGTCAGGTTCTCCCAAAGAGATCTTTCACTTTGGAGCAATATTTTATATAACTGATGCAGGACACTTACCATAGAATCAGGTGTTTCCATCGTGATATGCTCATTCAATGCTGCTGTCACCAGAAATTCCATCAGGTTCTGGCGAGCTATTGTTACTTCTGCTGCTCTGTCTAGAATCATCAGAACCCATTCCCCATTTGGAAGTGAGTCATAAGTAGCCTAGGCATTTCGAACTTGAGGCCAGCTACTTTCTTATTTTTAAATCGAGGTTTGCTCTTAGGTTTATCTTCTTTTTTGAAAATGTAGTATGATGTGTGATGTGTATCTCTTGGCTTTGCTCGCTCTTCTGATCTGCATTCTGACCTGCCTTCCCTCTCTGAGTTTTTTGATGAACCCAGAAAGGAATGAGTGGAACGTGTATCAATATCCTAATATCTGTCAGGTTTTTTAATATTATCACGATTTCTAAGGTTATATTTCCTGTTCGAGTGCTCCTGTAGAGGAGACCCACCCCGTGATTGTGATGTGTTTTGCTTATTTTTTGCTTATTTATTGTCAGAATTCTTTTTAGAAAAATCAGGTGCTTGATTCTAGTTGTCCTTTTCATGATTACCCATTAATTGTGGTTTCACAGGTCTAGCTATCAAATTATCCCTTCCCTGCAAATCATAGATCTCTTCAATAATGTTAGGTAATTCCCACTCCTGTTATACAGGTGTGCATTCCCTCAGGCGTTGGCCTATAGCTACCGCTGCTGTCTCCCCTTCATCCCTAAGTCCAGGGCAGGTTCCGACCATACTCATTCTGTAATTGTCTTAATACTTCTGGTATGACTATTGATGGGGTGCCATGAGACCTGGTTTAGATGGCATCAAAGACTGTACCCCAAGTGGTACAATTCTCTATTTGGGGAGCTATCCCCATTGGCAAGCAGATTGTCAGTATTTTGTGTTTTTCTTGCGGGTCTGTGTGTGAAAACATTGGGGCCCATTAGGATCATGGGCGGATCGCCACCGCCCGCAAGGCAGTGACGATCGGTCTGTGATCCTAACCCGCATGCCACCCAATTCCCCCCGCCATATTACTATGGCGGGGGGACAGCGGCGGATGGAAAGACCATCAGCCGCTTTTCCGCCCGGTCAACGAGCTGCCCGGGCGGAAAAGGGTTTAATATGGTGGCGGTGTCTGTTAGACACCGCCATCCATATTACTATGCAGGCGGGGACATGCCTTTCCGTGGCCGCAACGCCGTAACGGAAAGGCATGCGATGTTAGACATTGGGGGCCCGTTGCGGGCCCCCACGGATTCTGGGGGTGGTGGGGGGTGCACATGGTACCCCCCTGCACTTCCATGCACCGCGCGGTACTGGCCATGTTGTGCATGGAAGTGCACAACATGCCTTCCTGGCATTGTGGCAGGCGGTGCTGAGTGCACCGCCTGCCACAATGTCAGGAATGCAGGATGCGCCCGCCACTGTGGCGGGCGCATCCTAATTGCCCCCACGGGACCCCCGCCCTTATGGCGGGTGGTGCTGTTTATCGATAGGGTGGCGGGCGGACAAAGTCCGCCCATCATCCTAATGGGGCCTATAGCCTCAAAATTTGCTATTTTCTGTGCTATTCAGAATGGAATTTGCTCACATTTAGTGGTCATTCTTTCCATAATTGCAATCAGCATTTGTGGGGTGATTTTAGTTGCGATCTCTTGTAGTTGACCTGTTGGAGTAATGCTTGTAGATTGAAATGTGAATATTCTCATAACGAACTGTGTAAGATTTCGTTATAGCTTGATTATTTCTTTATGAAGTGGACATAAGTCTACTGCTGGTAATGTATCAATTTCTGGATGTGGTGTGTAAGCAGCTAGAACCGGCCAAGTCGCTCCGTCTCTGCTGAGCAGACCGAGTCTCACTTCATCTGTGGTATGGGGGAGGGCATAAATGAACCAATTTATATGTTTTTGGTAAGTGAGCGGGACTTCTATGTCTTCGCATAGAGAATTTTCATCTGGTATTTTATCCAGAGTGTACGAATGAAATGTGTGCATGTGTGTGCATCTATAGGTGGGAATTTATCCAAGAATAGCACACCTCTGTTCTGTATGCCTCGTGTGCCTCAATCACAAAGGTTACAGTCCCATCTAATGCTGGGACTCCAAAATCTGCCAACTTAAGAGTAAGTGCATTTCTGCAGTTTTCTGATATTTTTATAGCACCTTCCTGCTCTCCTTCCAATGCTGCATTTGCATTTAATGAAACCACAGCATCATCTTGAATAGACATTGCAAAAAGGAGTTTCAAGGAAATAAAGATAAGGTTTATGCACAATGTATGGAACTATAATCCTTCAAGCTTGAATAAACCTACAACCAATAAGTAGAGTATAACTACTCAGCTGCAGCAGATTTTCCCTCCCCACTCCAGACGTCTCTTGGTAAATGTGAGTGGGGGTCTCTGAGAAAGCACTACTGAACTACTCAGATTTGACTGTTAAATAAGAACCAAACCAACTTGGCGGCACCATGTTGTGTAGTTCCTACAAATATCTATAGGATCTGCGCATTTAGACAACATAAACTAAGGGATTGGTATCCAGACTGATTCCAGACACCCCCAGAGGATATGGTGGTATGTAGACCAGCTAGCTCATAGTGCCACTATAAGCCCCACAACCTTACAGAGGAGCGAATAATTTCTGCCAACTATTGAACATGAAAACCCTGACTCCTCAGAGATCGTGGAAATAGTACAGTGCTTTTCGCTTAGTCACTCATGCTCACTCGGACTCAGAAAGATATACAGAATAAACAGAGGGGACATTTTCAATAAGCATTTGTTGAACCGGTGTCATTGTGGTATAAAATGCATGAGCTGCAACAACTATTAGACAGAAACAGATATATACGGTTATAAGCACCAACATAGTAAATTGAAAGGAAGAATTCTACCAAGGTGCTAAAACAATGAATATGTGCAGGCATAGAGATACATGGCAGTAATCATGAGTACTCCTAATATGCAACCCTAACTAGATGTACCTGAGTGTGCCTAGCATGTAAGTGAGTGTAGAATCCAAGAATCCCCCTAGGAAAGAGCCAACTCCTTTACCTGATGGAGAGAATGAAAGACCCCGTCTTGGTCTTGAGTTGGACACCCCGCTAGGGATGTCAGACCACTGCGTGCTGGCGTGTCTGCGGCCAAGGACTTCAGCTTCTCGTGTTAGCATGGACGTTTTTCTCCTGTGGTGTGTCCAGTGAAGATGTGGGACTTATATATCTGAAAGGTACCCTCAGGGGTTCTTCCTAGATGTGTCATGGTACTCTTGGTCTGTCGGCCAAGGATGATCATAGTGGTGACTCTTGTACAGATTTATTATGCAAAAGATGGTAATCCTGCTGTGATTCTAGGAATCCTCATGTATAATACATGAGTGTAATTTTCGAAGAAAACCACACAACATTTATTCAGCACCTAACTAGGTAAAAGTTTAGCACCAGAACCGTTATGTAGAGCAAGGTAGAACAAATGTAGGTACCTACCTAGGCCTATATTTGGGTACATTGGGGTTCATAACACCATATACACTGGAGAAGATACTGAGAATGGTTCACGCAGGAGCAAGGGCAACATCACATGGCAATCAAATGGAAAATAGGAGAGCGTGGATCATGGAGCAAGCTAATCACATGGCTGGGAATGTCAGAAGTCACAAAAATTCATCGCCACCATGGAAGCAGAATCAAGAAAAATCCTGCTATCGATGGGGACTCGAATTTCCATATGTTGGTGCCTGCCCTGCTATGGATCACAAGTGCCGGAAATGCAACAGGGAAAATCACTTTGCGAGTGCCTGCAAAGCAGACAATTCAAAACAGAGTGAAGGGCGACCAGCAACACAATGAACAACGACAAGCAGGTACGTATGGCACATGGTCACACAGAACAGCAGCCCGTCAAGGGATTCAGAGGGAGCAAATGCACACAAATTCATGGAACGGCTATCCCTTACGTCAGATGTCCCCCAACACTGGGTGGTGTGCCTGAACACATCCAACTCATGGAAAAATGGCAGATAAAGAAAACAACGGTCAAAATTGGAGTAGGAAATCACATCACAAGCTTTGTGTTCCACAGTGATGTCACATGCAACATCATGTGCACATCAGAATATGAGAAGATGAGACACAAGTACCTCTCAAACTACAGCAATGACATACTGGTATTGGGCCGCTCAGATGAGGAGCACAACAAGGTACTATGAGAAGTCTGCACCCAGTTGGAACTCGCAAGCCTGACCTTAAACAAGGTAAAATGTGAACTGAAGAATGGAGAACAGGTGTTCTTTGGGCACAAAGTAGAAACACTGCTGAAAGGAAGGCCTCCAGCAGACATAGCAGAGTGAGGTCATTCCTTGGGCTGGCCTAGCTACTGTGCTCATTACAACAAGGATTTTGCAACGGTGAGCACCACACTTCATGAACTAGCAAGGAAGGGCCAGCCATTTCTCTGGACCACAAAATGTGACAGGGCATTTGAAACTATCAGGAATGCTGTAACAGCAGTGAACCAACTCACCTATTTCAACGCTTCGCTATGCTCCAAGCTCACTGTTGACACCAGCCCGGCGGGGCTAGGAGCTATTCTTGCACAGCACATACCAGGCAGAGACTTGCCCAGACAGATTATCGCATATGCAAGCAAGAGCTTATCAGACATAGAAAAGGCATACTGGCAACAAGAAAAGTAAAGTCTAGCACTGGTATGGGCATGCGAGCACTACCACATGTTTATATATGGGAAGCCATTTACTATTGTGACAGACCACTAAGCACTGGTGGCGATATATGGAAACCCCAATGCAAAAATTCCAATACGTATCGAAGGTGAGGGATATGCCTCATGACTATGATTTCAAAATAGTGCACAAACCAGGAAAGGAAAACAAGCCTGCTGATTACATGTCAAGGCATCCCCTACCATGGGCACGAGAGATCCCGTCTATAGCGGAGGAGTACCTCAACTTTGTGCTGAGACAAAACACCTCCGCTCCAATAACAATAAAGGAACTGGAGCAAGAGACAATGGGTGATGCCACGCTACATGCAGTCAAAGCAAGAAAAAAGCAACAGATATGAAGACATGTAAATATCAGAAGTCCAATGAGCGAAGGAGTAAGAAGGGAGGAAATGCTAGCATTCAAGCAAATACAGGAGCTGTCGGAAATGGAAAGAGGGGTTCCTCTCTGAGGAACAAGGATAGTAATATAAAAAATGCTACGACTGCAGACCGTGAGTCTGGCCCATGAGTACCACCAGGGCATAGTGGCAACAAAGAAGATGCTAAGGAAAAAAGTATGGTTCCCGGGTGTTGACCGCTTGTAGGAAGATACAATGATGAACTATCACCTATGCCAGAATATGGGAAAGCCAGCAAAGCCAGAACAACTACACATGTCCAATCTCCCCTGGCGGTGTAGACGACACTGACATCTGACTTCTATGGGCTGTTGGAAACTGGAGGCTACTTGCTAGTTGTCATTAATGAATACTCACAGTTCCCCATAATACGACAAGTGTCATCAGCAACAGCCACTTTGCTAATACTGGATGACATATTTGCAGCATGGGGCACCCCACAAACAATGAAGACAGACAATGAGCCACCTTTCTCGGGAGAAGAGTTTCACATATTCATGGAGCACCTGGGAATATATTATAGGAAGATAACGCCTCTGTGGCCACAAGCAAACAGCATGGTGGAAAGATTCATGGGAAATATCAAGAAGGCCGTCCAATGTGCCAAACTGGTGCAGATCTCAGTGGGTCAAGCACCGTGCCAAGTGCTGCGAGACTACTGAAACACCCCAAACAGTTCCACAGGGAGATGTCCCGCAGAACTGGTGTTGGGGAGAATACACAGAACAAGATTGCCTCAGCTGGAGGCTAAATTCCCTGAACACAGCAGCATTGCTGAAAGAGATCAGGAGGCAAAGAGACAAATAGAGCAGTTTGCAGACATACTGCATCATGCCACAGCATCTGAGCTGAAGCAAGGGGATATAGTGCTGGTGCATCAACAGCAGTCAAGGAAGTCGGACAGCCCTTTCTCGAGTGAACTGCTAACAAAAACAAATGTGAAATGGCCCTTGATAATGGTGGTAGCAGGTCCCCACGGTATCACCAAAAATAGCTCACACTTCAAGGAATTCAGGACACCAGACGATGAGGAAGGAGAGGCAGCACCCAGGAACAACAAAACAACAGGAAAAGAGGAAGACGAGGATGGCATAGAAAGAGTACCACACAACAGGGAAGGGCTGGATAGAGCTGGAGCTACAAGAGAGACACCGAAAGAAGGAACAGAATTGTGGGCAGAAAGCCAAAGTGGCTCATTGAGGAATTTAAGCGATGGGCCAGGGAGCTGTCACAATCAGAGACAAAACAGACCAGAGCAACAGTTGTTGTGAGGATGATGAGTGTGTGTTAGTTGTGACGGTGTTTTCTAGTAGATCTGTGTTTCTTTTTCTTTTTTGTTTCATCGTCCATTTGTCCCCCTGTTACTGTCTTCACTATCACCAGTCATTGTCTGCTTTTTTGTTTCCACAAGAGGGGGAGGTGTCGGAGTGCTGTGAAGAGGGGTTGTAGGACCCTGCACAGGACGAAGGCAGAAGTAACCACTGGACACCACTTCTGATGAGGAAGTGGGTACCGGGGCATAGCAGAGAAGTGGGGAGATGAGCGGAGGAGCCTGCGTGCATTGAGACGAGAGATACATAAACAAACAGCCAGCTCACCTACCTGAGTCTGTGTTCAATCTCGTGGGGTCCAGGGGCAGTGCAGCAGGACACAACACTTCTAAATAGCTTTTAGATGACCTTAGTGGCTGATGTGGGCAGAATTTGTTGGGAATGATGTTCCCAGTCTTTTTTAATTTTACAATAACAGTTTCCATTCTTTTTGTTAAAAAACAATGGCTCAAAAATGATTAATACCAACCATCAGATGCCTCTGGCTGAAAAGGAAGGGAGGAGGCCTCCTGCTCCGAGAGGTGGGCGAGCAACTGAAACACGAGCCAGGTTTGAGCCAGATGTCTGGTTCTTGATCATCTCGAGATCTTCTTGGTCACTCGAGCCCAAACCAGGCAGAAAGCTAATCATTCATGTCTTCTGCCTGCAGTCTACTGGTCCAACTTCATGGACAAAGATTGAATAAAATCAAAGCAGTGACCTTTGATGTAAAAACAGAGACAGTGATACCCATCTGGTGGCTGAATTGCATAAAGTGAAAACAACCTGGGATCAATCCAGGTTTCCCCGCATGGCAAGACAGTGATCTAAGGCAAATATTTTATTTCACTAAGCCTCACTTCTCTTCATCATCACATACGAGAACACCTTCAAATATGTGGGTTCAGGATGTGCGCTGTACAAAATCCTCCTGTGTTTGATATAATAGATTATAAAGAGTCTAGGCCCCATATAGGAT
The DNA here is from genome assembly GCF_964261635.1 of Lissotriton helveticus. Lineage (NCBI taxonomy): Eukaryota > Metazoa > Chordata > Amphibia > Caudata > Salamandridae > Lissotriton > Lissotriton helveticus. The sequence continues at coordinate 1,545,252,724 of NC_136061.1, forward strand.
ACACATGAAAACTGGCTTGCCTCTTAGGGCCATATGTATCATGCCCAAATGCGTTGGCAAATACCGAAATTCGCAGAATTTCGGCGTTTGCGAGCGCATTTTCGCAAAATGGTATGTATCACACAAATCTGCATGCAAAATAAGGAATCGCAAAATTTGCGATTCCTTATTTTGCGATTGCATTTAAGGAATCGCAAATTTTGCGATTCCTTAAATGCAATGTAAGAAGCCCAAAAAAATTGCTAAATGGCCTTAAGGAATTGCAAATTACCACCAACTTCTAGTTGGTGGTAAGTTGCGAATTCCTTGAAAAATGCACATTTTTGCATTTTTCAAAGTGCCATGCGACGCATATCACATGTGCACCTATGCTTATTTCAGGGGTGCAACAGGGTGTCCTTTGGACACCCCTGCACCCTTGAAATTATTCTCAATTTGCGATTAGCAAATTGCGAATCGCAAATTGAGAAAAAATTCCCATTCCTCCCTATGGGCCTCCTGGCCCACAGAAATGAATGGGAAAGTATTCCTTAATTGCGAATTTGCAATTTGCGAATTTGCAATTAAGGAACATCAAGAAATCGCTAAAAAATTGTGATTTCCTTGATACATACCAATTTGCGATTCTGAAATAGCGATTTCTTAAAAATCGCTATTACAGAATCGCAAATTGGTTCCTTGATACATATGGCCCTTAGTTCACAAGTGGCATCTAGACATTGCACACCTGCCTTAAGTTGAGCTCTCCTGACTGAAGCACACAGTGGTCTGCAGGTCACAATTTGAACCCCAGTAAAGTAACTTCACCATCTATTTGGGTGAGCGCAGCGCCTTTAAATTAAGCAATACCTGTTATTTCCAATGCTTAGAAATACCTGAAGTAAGGTGTTAAATCATTTATTGTATTTTGAAAATATGAAGGGGGCTAATACGGGGATTTGCACACACAGCCTTCTTTGACTTTCATCTTAATCGAATGATGCATAGGAAGGCCGAGAGTTTTCTTTTCTGTAAGTAATGTCAACAATATAGGTGATTCTGTGCACGAGGAGCTATTTTTAATGGCCTTTAGGTTTGCTTAGAACCATATTGTTGACCTATTTTTGTAAACAGAAACAGGGCATAAAACAGGGCATAAATGTTCTCTCTCTTCTTTCCTAATGTCTCCCTCGCCTCCCAGCAATTTCCGTGATGTCCAGTGTCCCATGGCAGGGGTTTGGCAGCAGGACAAGGGATGCATGCAGCTTGTCAGGGGACAGATATTGTCTTTCAGGGCTGACAGCCCAGAATACCAGCCGGGAAAACTGTTTGGAAGCCAGATGCCTGTGGGACTTCCGACTAGAGGGAATAGGGGGGGGGTGGAGAGGGGTGACGGCACGAAACTACGATAGGGGTGAATCATTCGCACAGCTATATAAAGCTAGTGTTAGGTTATCTCAACCAAATAATCAACCATAGTGTATTTTCTGCAAATTATGGAAAATTACCAGTTTTTATTTATGACATAATTTATTTGAAATATGGGGAGAAATGACTGTTCGCAGCACAATAATTATGCCTCAGACCTAAAACAACATTTATTTTCACAATTTCTGGATAGCTATGTTACCACAGCACACTTGACTTCACACTTTAGACATGTCCTGTAGCCACAACCTCCTTCCTGCTGGAATGACGGGGCAAAGCTACGTATTCCGGGCAGAAGTCAGAGCTAGCTTGCCCCCGTACCTTTTGGGCACGGCCTGCAGCAGTACCCAGAGCTGTCCCAAGTGCTGGAAAGTCATACAAATTGTAGGTGTCACCCACATTGGTAGTACACGCCTGCACATCTGCATATTTACCATTTTCACCCGCACTTTGGATTGCCCTGATTACCGACGGATTCTGTGTCTAGTGACCTTCAAAGGATGGAGGGAAGGAACTATGGATGCTCTCTTGAAAGGGGAACTGATAGGGAAGGATGGAGCTCAGAGAGCAGCAGTAAATAAAGTTGTGGAAGTAATGAAAAGCTGGCGCAATGAGAGGAGAGCTGTGGCTGAGGTGGGAAAGAAGACCTAGGCTGAAGGAACAAGATGGTGGATACTGAAGGAAGAGAAGGGAGTGCAGTTGGAGCTAAAAGAGGGGGAACAAGAGAGGTGGGATTAACAACAGTGAGGATACATGCAGCTGAAGTGGGAAGGGAAAGAAAAGCTGGTGTAAAGAAGGGAACTAAGGTGAAGGAGAGTGAGATTAACGAGGAGGTGAAGTTTTGTCCTCCCATCCCTCCATTTATCAGTAAACCACTGGCAGAGTTTGCGGCATCTTTGTGATATCACCACATTACTCTAATTTTTTGTCTTGTATACGTGACAGGTATGGGATTGGGGGGGTGGAGCACTGAGCAGGGTCTACACCTGTGCCCAGTGCCCCTGATCACAGCATAACCTGGGTGTTGTGCACAGACAATGGTCCTGTCCAATAGATTCCACACTGTTAAACTTGTAAACTTCACTTCTTTAGACATCTCCAAATTGCCAGTGTCTACAACAGCCATTGTCAAAAGCTTTCCTGATTTTTGCCGTTCCCCCATGCATTGCCGAGGGCCACCCACGTTCAAAGTTAGAACATGCCATCATGTCCTCACAGCCCCTTCCATGGATCTAAATAAACTTGAGACAGAATGTGGGATGTTGCTTACTTGTATGACAAAGTCTAAGCTCCTCTTAGCCAGAGTGTTACTAATTATACAGAGAAGTCTATGCAAGCTCACAGTGCTTAAGATGTACTCCAACCTGAAACAAGGCATAGAATGCCATTTCTTGCAGAATGTTTATTTCTCAAGGATACCAAAGAAGTCATGGATGCCCCATCCTACATTAAGCAACCGCAGGTCATGGAATGCTCGTGCAATCACTTATTGAAGTCATAAAGATATTCGTGCTGTGCTGGTTAAGAAAACGCAGAGGCCTTCTGCTCTGGTGAGGAAGAGCACACTTATCCATGGGAAGAGAGATCTGGGTGGTGTCCCTAGAGGGTCAAACCAGGTTAGATTTTTTTGTCATTGACAGAGCCATAGGGCTTGCTAAAGAAAACCCATTTGATCAACAAAATAATAATAAGTCCCAGCGGATTTTTAAATATGGTGTAAAGACCCAAAGCAGAGCAGGCCAATGACGTAAATTCAGAATGTTTGTCCCAGGGAGAAGCGGGTTACGGGCATGCACACTCCAAAGAATCACACTTGTTTTGCCAAATTTCGCTAATGATAGCAAGTGCCAACATAGTGCTCACTTGGAATAGGACACTTTACCCCGCACGCTTTTACAAAGCATGCCATTACCCCGCATTTTTTACTCAGCAAAACCTTTTACAACGCAGGGCTTTACAACGCAATCCATTACAATGCGTTCCCCATTACAACGCAATTTACTATTCTAACTCCACCGAGCCGTTACTTTGGGGAATGCATTTTAATGATTTGCGTTGTAAAGCTCTGTGTTGTAAAGCATTTTGTGGAGAAAAAAATGCAGAGTAATGGCATGCGTTCTAACGCAGGCGTTGTAAAGGATGTTTACTGCTCACTTGCCATCCTGAATCTTGTTTTAATGTTGCACACTTAGCCAAAAATCTGATACCTTACTTCGAAATATGTATATCACAGGTAATGTTTTGCCAGCTACAGATATAGGCACTAAAAGGTTTTCTTTTGCCTTAAGGTCTACCTGGTCTTTGGTGGCTATTAGTGCATGCCGAAGTAGCCGTGCAGTGATGCCAGTGATGCCTGTAGTGTGCTGCTGGATACATTCTAGTGTCTCGGCAGGTACCAGTTTTAACAGCCACTCTTTGAGGGCTGGACACACACACCCCACACCCATCCACTAAAGGCTTCACAAGTGACGTGGGCCTGTTAATAAAAGGGCCCTAGTGCATGTGCTTGTGGCCAGTTAAGCAAGCATATCCATTGTGGCAGCATCATTATTTCTTTAACCTGTAGTCCTAGGGCCCACGATTTTACAATGGTGACGTGTGGATGCTGACCCTCACACCATGCCTCTTTGCAGCTTGCCACCCGGCCTGTTGAGATATGCATCAGCTCGACAGCTATGATTTGCCCTGTGGAAGAATACAGGATCAGCGCTGCGGCTGCAGCCCTCTGCCATGAAAGAGGAGCGTACGGATACTGGTCGTCTCCTACACTTGCATGCTCTGACCCAGCAGAAAAAGAGAGGAGTGCCCCCCAACGAGGCGACAATATCTGTTGCGGCAGCTAAATTGAGTGACTCTTCCTCCACCTGCAGCGCCTGTGTTGGTGGGCAGACTACAGGGACCCTCGCTGAAGACTGAAGCCCACGGTCACACTGTGGGTTAAATCACAAAGTTGCACATTGTTTCGTGCCGGGGGAGCCTTTGGAATGCACTGCCAGGTAAGGAAATAGGGCAGGTCTGAGCAGAATGAATGAAACACCGGACACTCGTTTTAGTGGTAATCTTGGTCTGACCCGGATGTCCGGTCACAACCCTTCCTTTGTCCTCTACACCACACTTCCGCCTGGGGCGGTACCACTTTATTTGTATCCTGGAAGTAAGCATAGAGGACACCCCTTCATCACAAACTACATGGAGTGGTCCTCACAACATAACTTTCCTCCTTTATCACAAATTGGCTGCCAACCAAATCGGACATCAAAACGATTAGATGTGATAGAGAAACGAGAGAGAGAGAGAGAGAGAGAGAGAAAGATAGATAGAGAGAGAGAGAGAGAGAGAGAGAGAGAGAGAGAGAGAGAGAGAGAGAGATGCAAAACGGTGAACAGAAAAACTGGCCATTGCAAAACACTTAGTCCAATACGAAACCTCTCAGTCGAGACGACACCACAGGATTGCCCCAGATATGGTACCTCCGACCTCCTCGACGTACACTCTCCTCTTGACAGTCTTCATCCTGGAGGGTCCTTGAGGAGCTGCAGCTGGAAGCCCTGGGTGGAGACAGGTCTTGACGGTCAGGCAGCCCAGTGTCCTCTGCTTCGGACTCGACAGTGGATCCAACATCATCCAGAGTGGGCGTCCCTGTGCTGGGAGATGCAGGATGTTGTACTTCTTGAAGTGTGAAATGTTCCTCGTGACTGTTTTACCACCTTTCCTGGCAGTAACCATCGTCCCTTTGATTGCCTGGATGACCCAAGGATCCAGTTCAAATGGGAGTGAGAACTTGCTTTGTGGGTGTCGATTCCTTACCAACAACAAATCACCGATTCATGCCGTCACTTGAACATTTGATCATTCTTGGCTCATCGTTGCTGGAGCCGTTCAGCAACTTGATCACGCAAGCTAGAGGATGGAGTCACATGAGGGATGACATCATCCACCATCCGGTGGATGCACAGCGACCCGGGGCTGACCATGGTCGTGGAGTGGGGTGTCAGCCGGTATTCTTTGAGGAATGTGTACAGGGCACACTTCATGTTCTGCCCCTGGGCAGTCGCTATTCTCAGTACTATGCTCAGGGTGCACATAAAGCGCTCCGCTTCCCCATTCGGTTGGGGCCAACGGGGTGTGATCTTGTGGTACCGAATACCTCGGGATTGGAGGTAACTAGTGAACTCATGACTCGAGAAATGTGGACCGTTGTCCGTGCGTAGCTCTTGAATGAGACCATGGGTGGCCATTACCTTCTCGATCTGTGGTATCATGTTGTTGGCTGTAATAGAGTCCAGAATCTCGACCTCCAGATACTTTGGAAAGTCGTCTATAACTACAAGCATGTGTCTTCCATCTGGCATACTCCCGAAGTCAGCACTTGCTCGGTGCCAGTGGTGAGGTGGTATATCTTCTGTCATAATCGGTGCAGGTGGTACTGCTGGGCCAACTGCCTGACACAGGGAGCAAGACTGGACTGTCTGCTCCACGTCACAGTCCAGGTCAGGGAACCACACCTTGCAGCACACTCGGGACTTAGTTTTGACTATTCCTTGGTGAGCAATGTGAGCCAAATCCACCACCCATTGCTGTAGTTCTCTAGGAATCACCAGGCGGGCCCCCCTCATTAAGCATCCTTGGGGGAGAAAGCCAGCTTCATGCGGACATTATACAGGGCCTTGAGTGCTACTTGCGCTTCCTCAGTTCTGCATGTCAAGTTTTCGAGTAGGAGATGCCCCCTTCCTGACTCCACTGCTGAGGTAGCCATCATCTAGCACTCATCCGCTTTGGTTGCTTCTACAATGTCTTCCAACGAGACAGGTAGGGGGTGAGATTGTTCGACCACCGGTTTGATGTACTCTTCGACCTCGTCTGCTTCATCTTCTCCTCCTTAGTTACCGGCCATGCATGCCTGGACAGGAAGTCGGCTCGATTGTGCGCCCCTGGGAGATAGACCACGTTGAATGGGTATTCCTGTAGCTACATGATCCACTTCTCTATTCTCTGAGGAGGATGACGAGATGCCCATGAAGAGGGGGGTTAGCGGTTTGTGGTCTGTTTGAACTGTAAATGATTGACCATACAGGTACAGGTGGAAGTGGCGGCACCCCCAGTGGATAGCTATAGCCTCTTTTTCGATATGTGAATACCGCTGTTCAGTGTCTGTTAGGGCACAACTGGCATAGGCTACCGGGGCCCACTCCCTGTCTGGTTGTTTTTGCGATAGTACTGCACCAACTCCAATGGGACTCACATCGACGTATAGCTCCGACTCACATGCCGGGTTGAAATAGACCAACGTGGTCTCGGCCGAGAGGGTGTGTTTGGTGTCCAGGAAGGTTTTTTCCTGCACAGGGCCCAATTCCCACGTGGGGGTGTTCTTCGTGAGGTCTCTCAATGGTGCTGTGAGGTCAGTGAGGTTGCGGATAAAACGGCTACAGTATGTAACCATGCCCAGGAAGCATCTCACACCCATCATGGTGGTGGGGGCTGGTGCGGTCCTGATGTCACAGACTTTCACAGGGTCCGACGACACTCCCTGCTGGGAAAAATGGTATCCGAAGAAACCTACTTCCTTTTGGAGACATGCACATTTCTCACAATGGAGGGTGAGACCGCTATCTTGTAGTCTCTGGAATACATCCCGGAGGCTGTCCATGTGTTCCTCCAAGGTGGGTGTATGCACCAAAATATCGTCACTAACATTGATGACTCCTTTTTGGCAAGAGAGAACACCTCTGACGGTGTCTTGAAAGACTTCCACTGCGCTGGAGACTCCAAAACTGAGACGCTTTTATCTGCATAGTCCCACGTGTGTGGAGAATGTTGTTATGGCTCTCGACTCGGGATCCAACAACAGTTGATGATACCCGGCCCGTAGGTCCATCTTCGAAAACCACTGTGAACCACTCACTTCCACGACTATCTCGTCCACCGTCGGTGTTATGTGACCTTCCCTCACGTGATTCGGCAGGTGCATGTCCACGCAGATTCTGACTTCACCTGGTTGCTTGTGTTTTCGTACTATCACGATGGGAGATACCCAGGGAGTTGGAACTTCCACCCCCTCGATGATATCTGCTGCCTCTAGCTTCCTCGGTTCTTCCTCAACTTTTGGTCATAGATGAAAAGCCACTCGCCTGTGCTTGATAGCGACTGACTGGATTGAACGATCCATGTGGCGCCAGACCATGTGGTCCTTGAGGCACCCTAAGCCCTCGAAGAGTGACTTGAATTCCTCCACCAGGGACTCCATGTCTTCCTGATGCGCAGCAAATGCTAGGGCTACCAGCTGTAGGTGCACCGCCATGCGGCAGCTCAGCAACATCCCGGACCCCTTCTGGGTGAAATAAACCTTGGCTCGGGGCGACAGTGACTCGTAGGAGATGGTGGTGGTGAATACTCCTGCCAACAGAAGAGACGTTGTAGAGCCATATGCAAACACTTGTGTGGAGGTTGGCCGCAGAGTCTGGTGTGTTGGGATGGTCCTTAGTATTGACTCCGCCATTATGTTTATTGAGCCCCTGTATTGATGAGCGCCTGAATTGGGTGTCCAGCGACACTTATGCAGCATTTTGGTATTCACCGTCTGGGGAATCCGTTTGGTTGCAGGGCATGAATGATGTGAACTGCGATTTCCACTTCATCGTCATCTTCTTCTCCTCCCATCTGTGGGGTATCCATGGCATTGACTTGACGGCCTCGCGGTCGTCTTCGCCCAGCCAAGCAGTATACTTTTGTCAGGTGATTGAACCTGCCGCACACAGAGCATCGCTTTCCTTGAGCAGGGCACGGGCCTTGATGAGGGTAGACTCCTACACATGTGTTGCAAGCCCTGGATGTTGGTGGTGGTTTGCTGTGCTCAGGCTTCTTTGCAGGGGGCTTTGCAGGAGATTCGGTCACCACCGTGTTCACAGGTTCTGTCTTCATGTGCCATTGAAGTGCTGCTTCCATGTGCGCTAGAAAAGGGGGTGGTGATGGACGGAGAATCTGAACCAATCAAACACTCACACCCAGTCAACCGATCTGGGTTTAATCCATCACCGTTCTTTAGCCCACTCTGCCACCCCAGTTCAGACATGGCCATATGCAAATCAGTCTGACCCTGTGCCTCATGGGAAGAGTCCAGCCCGAACTGCCAAGCCATGCCTTCCCTGGACCGGAAACAAGCTTCCTAGGACCGGTTTCTGGCATTTCAGCTGTCTTCAGCCAGGCTTGCTTGAATCCAGTGGCAAAGTGAGCAAGGGACTCACGTCTGAGCATACCCTGCCAACTTATGGCGAACAAAGCGGTACAAAAGGGGGTGGTGATGAACGGAGAATCTGAACCAATCAAACACTCACACCCAGTCAACCGATCTGGGTTTAATCCATCACCGTTTTTTAGTCAACTCTGCCACCCCAGTTCAGACATGGCCATATGCAAATCAGTCTGACCCTGTGCCTCATGGGAACAGTCCAGCCCGAACTGCCAAGCCAAGCCTTCCCTGGACCGGAAACAAGCTTCCTAGGACCGGTTTCTGGCATTTCAGCTGTCTTCAGCCAGGCTTGCTTGAATCCAGTGGCAAAGTGAGCAAGGGACTGACGTCTGAGCATACCCTGCCAACTTATGGCGAACAAAGCGGTACAAAAGGGGGTGGTGATGGACGGAGAATCTAAACCAATCAAACACTCACACCCAGTCAACCGATCTGGGTTTAATCCATCACCGTTCTTTAGCCCACTCTGCCACCCCAGTTCAGACATGGCCATATGCAAATCAGTCTGACCCTGTGCCTCATGGGAACAGTCCAGCCCGAACTGCCAAACCATGCCTGCCCTGGACCGGAAACAAGCTTCCTAGGACCGGTTTCTGGCATTTCAGCTGTTTCAGCCAGGCTTGCTTGAATCCAGTGGCAAAGTAAGCAAGGGACTCACGTCTGAGCATACCCTGCAAACTTATGGCGAACAAAGCGGTACAAAAGGGGGTGGTGATGGACGGAGAATTTGAACCAATCAAACACTCACACCCAGTCAACCGATCTGGGTTTAATCCATCACCGTTCTTTAGCCCACTCTGCCACCCCAGTTCAGACATGGCCATATGCAAATCAGTCTGACCCTGTGCCTCATGGGAACAGTCCAGCCCGAACTGCCAAGCCGTGCCTTCCCTGGACCTGAAACAAGCTTCCTAGGACCGGTTTCTGGCATTTCAGCTGTCTTCAGCCAGGCTTGCTTGAATCCAGTAGCAAAGTGAGCAAGGGACTCACGTCTGAGCATACCCTGCCAACTTATGGCGAACAAAGCGGTACAAAAGGGGGTGGTGATGGTCGGAGAATCTGAACCAATCATACACTCACACCCAGTCAACCGATCTGGGTTTAATCCATCACCGTTCTTTAGCCCACTCTGCCACCCCAGTTCAGACATGGCCATATGCAAATCAGTCTGACCCTGTGCCTCATGGGAACAGTCCAGCATGAACTGCCAAGCCATGCCTTCCCTGGACCGGAAACAAGCTTCCTAGGACCGGTTTCTGGCATTTCAGCTGTCTTCAGCCAGGCTTGCTTGAATCCAGTGGCAAAGTGAGCAAGGGACTCACGTCTGAGCATACCCTGCCAACTTATGGCGAACAAAGCGGTACAAAAGGGGGTGGGGATGGACGGAGAATCTGAACCAATCAAACACTCACACCCAGTCAACCGATCTGAGTTTAATCCATCACCGTTCTTTAGCCCACTCTGCCACCCCAGTTCAGACATGGCCATATGAAAATCAGTCTGACCCTGTGCCTCATGGGAACAGTCCAGCCCGAACTGCCAAGCCATGCCTTCCCTGGACCGGAAACAAGCTTCCTAGGACCGGTTTCTGGCATTTGAGCTGTCTTCAGCCAGGCTTGCTTGAATCCGGTGGCAAAGTGAGCAAGGGACTCACGTCTGAGCATACCCTGCCAACTTATGGCGAACAAAGTGGTACAAAAGGGGGTGGTGATGGACGGAAAATCTGAACCAATCAAACACTCACACCCAGTCAACCGATCTGGGTTTAATCCATCACCGTTCTTTAGCCCACTCTGCCACCCCAGTTCAGCCATATGCAAATCAGTCTGACCCTGTGCCTCATGGGAACAGTCCAGCCCAAACTGCCAAGCCATGCCTTCCCTGGACCGGAAACAAGCTTCCAAGGACCGGTTTCTGGCATTTCAGCAGAACAATGTCATACATTCACCCCAGTACAGAGATATGGGCCTAAATCCATCGTTTTTTTGCTCACCATGCCATTCCAGTTTGAACCCAGCCATATGCAAATCAGTCTTGACCCTGTGCCCCATGGGAACAGTCCAGCCCGATCTACCAAGCCAGGTCCTCCCTGGACTGGAAACAAGCATCCAAGGACCGGTTTCGGGCTTTCAACCCTTATCAGCCTGGATAGCTTGATTCAAGTGGCATGGAGAGCATGGGACTCAGGTCTGAGCATACCCGTCCCACTCGGGGTGACAATTGCAAAAATAACAGGTGATGGACAGAATGCATAACAATGTCATACATTCACCCCAGTACAGAGATCTAGGCCTAAATCCGTCGTTTTTTTGCTCACCATGCCATTCCAGTTTGAACACAGACATATGCAAATCAGTCTTGACCCTGTGCCCCATGGGAACAGTCCAGCCCGAACTGCCAAGCCAGGTCCTCCCTGGACTGGAAACAAGCATCCAAGGACCGGTTCGGGCTTTCAGCCCTCATCAGCCTGGATAGCTTGATTCCAGTGGCATGGAGAGCACGGGACTCACGTCTGAGCATACCCGTCCCACTCGGGGTGACAATTGCAAAAACAACAGGTGATGGACAGAATGCAGAACAATGTTATACATTCACCCCAGTACAGAGATCTGGGCCTAAATCCATCATTTTTTGCTCACCATGCCATTCCAGTTTGAACCCATCCATATGCAAATCAGCCTTGACCCTGTACCCCATGGGAACAGTCCAGCCCGAACTGCCAAGCCAGGTCCTCCCTGGACTGGAAACAAGCATCCAAGGACCGGTTTCGGGCTTTCAGCCCTCATCAGCCTGGATAGCTTGATTCCAGTGGCATATAGAGCATGGGACTCGCATCTGAGCATACCCGTCCCACTCGGGGTGACAATTGCAAAAACAACAGGTGATAGGCAGAATGCAGAGCAATGTCATACATTCACCCAAGTACAGAGATCTGGGCCTAAATCCATCGTTATGGCCATGTCTGAATTGGGTTGGTGTGGTGAGCAAAAAAACTATGGATTTAGGCCCAGATCTCTGTACTGGGGTGAATGTATGACATTGTTCTCCATTCTGTCCATCAACTGTTGTTTTGCATTTGTCACCCCGAGTGGGACGGGTATGCTCAGACGTGAGTCCCGTGCTCTCCACACCACTGGAGTCAAGCTATCCTGGCTGAAGACTGCTGATAGCCAGAAACCGGTCCTAGGATGCTTGATTCCGGTCCAAGGAAGACATGGCTTGGCAGTTCGGGCAGGACTGTTCCCATGAGACACAGGGTCAAGGCTGATTTGCATATGGCCATGTCTGAATTGGGATGTTGAGCAAAAAAACTACGGATTTAAGCCCAGATCTCTGTACTGGGGTGAATGTATGACATTGTTCTGCATTCTGTCCATCAACTGTTGTGTTGCATTTATCAACCCGAGTGGGACGGGTATGCTCAGATGTGAGTCCCGTGCTCTCCACACCACTAGAGTCAAGCTATCCTGGCTGAAGACGGCTGATAGCCAGAAACCGGTCCTAGGATGCTTGATTCCGGTCCAAGGAAGACATGGCTTGGCAGTTCGGCTGGACTGTTCCCATGAGGCACAGAGTCAAAGCTGATTTGCATATGGCCATGTCTGAATTGGGGTGGTGTGGTGAGCAAAAAAACGATGGATTTAGGCCCAGATCTCTGTACTGGGGTGAATGTATGACATTGTTCTGCATTCTGTCCATCAACTGTTGTTTTACTTTAAGACTGTGTCACACATCGGCCCATTTCAGGCAATAGGAGAGTCGCACGTCCCCAAGTGGCAAGCTGCCACCACCGCAACACGAAGAAGAGAATGTGCCATGATGTTGCATTGTGAAGAAAAAGAAGAGTGACAATCCTGTCATCCTGAAGAACCGGATGGTGTGCTGTAGAAATCAACAAGTGAATAAGAACGAGGACTCGCACCACTGCAAGAGTGCATCCACAGACACAAGCCAGCCACTGAGGCGGAACGATGTCCATGGAGACAGCTCAATGGGAAAACCATATGTAAGCTGCAATCAAGCACAAAATGCATCTCTCCTCCTACGCTTCCTAGTGCGACCATCAGTTCCCAAGTGTCGGCCGCTTGAGACAGGTGGCAAACCTGCTCGAGATCGCGCATGCCATGGGAGAAGAATAGCACCAGCAAAGACACCGACCTATGTGGCTTCAAAGCCCCCCAGTCAACCTCACTACCGGCAAGTCATCACCACCTGTTGTCCAGGTCACTAAGAGGAAAACACTCCAGTCAGTGCCATGGGCATCACTATACCTACCAAAAGAGTATCTCAACACCCAAATGGAGCCTAACCCCTACAAACCACCAGAACACTTACAGGAGAAAAGCTCCACAACGGATTCCACAGATGCTCCTGATGCCCCAAGTTTGAACTGTTGACACAAATTGCATCACAGCAAGAGCACGCCGGCCTGATCAACATCATATAGTGGACTGTCACCCAACTAACTTGGAGCCGAGGAATCTGCATTTCATCAGCACAGTGTTTGTGTCTAGAGGTGATCTCGTTAAACTATGGAAGTGTGCCAAGAGGCCCTGGTGCTCCCAGCTGCACTAGTCCACCGCTGTCCTGCGGACAGCCTCTCGAGACTGTGAGACTGTGCTGTTTTAGTTGTTTTCATTCATCCCACAGTTTGAACTTTGTTTTGTTTTTTAATAAAGTTTGGGAGGAATGTAGCGTCCTGCTGGACACCTTCTAATGTCTCAGCAGGTACTCATTTTACCAGCCACTCCTTTAAGGGCTGACCCCACACTCATGCACTACAGATGTCACAAGTGACGTGGACCTGTTAATGAAAGGGCCCAAGTGCACGTGCTTGTGGCAGGTCAAGCAAGCATACCCACTGTGTCAGCACAATAATTTGTTTAGCATGTGGCCTATTTACAATGCCGTCCAAGTTCCGTCGCGCCATTCTCACTGCTTGACTGGATTTGGGTCAGTCCAACCCGAGGACCAAGCTAAAAAGAACCACAGCTCCTAGTTGGGGTTTCCATCTCACTGTAATCAAGACCAGTTCCTGTTTTTTTGACGGAACAGGGTTAAGGAGATGGATGCTACTAGGACAGGGGCGGTATTTTGAGAAAGCAAACTGCATCCTACAAGCTCTTTAAATCTACCCAGGTATTTATTTCTATGTATGTGTAGGAGAGGGTGCCTGAGACAAGATGGCAATACATGCACACATGACCTGGGAACAAAGCAGGGATTCTGGCATCTTCAAGTTACAAGCTTCAATCTCCATAAGACAGCCCAAAAGGATGAGTGCCTGCTGCAGACATCTGTTGGTAACTGCAGGTCACATGTTGAATGCAAGCATCTGGCCCATTGTCCAAGGCAAACCTATATTTAAGGTATACCCATGCCACCAGCAGCAGCAGGACCTACTGTAGAACTCTCCAAGGAGAGGCAACTGCTCAGCACAAACTAACCCCATAGAACGAGGCAAGACAATCAGTTGTACACCCACAGATTAACTTTCAATGAATTCAGTGCTTAATGGTGGTTACTAGCCCTTGCTGTTCAGGGATGTAGCAGAAGAAAGACCCTAGTAGAAAGGGGACAGGCTTGACCAGCACCTCACTGCAGGGTAATATATCAGACCATTACCTGTAAGCAGGCTTACCGCTTGGTGGAAATCAAGTCAGTGGATATAGGACGAAGTGCGAGTTTCATTCGCGGTACCAATAACTTATGCTATGAAAGGCTACCTCCCATTGAGACATACAGCCGCTAATGTTATCTCAGTGGGCCTAAGAACCTACATAAATCTAATAACGTTGTTACTTTTGATCAACCTTCCTGCTTGTCAAACTGCTTCTAAGAATACGAAGGGGAGTGAATACCTCTTTCTAGCACCGAACAACTCTTTCCAGCACCGAACAACTCTTTCCAACATTTGCAGGTCTGGATTCTGGAGGGGTCACACTGGCTGTGGCTTTCATTTCGGCTAGCTCTATTTTTTTATTTTATTATTATATATACCACTTGAAAATTTTCAGTGCCTCAATCGTGGGTCAACTTTCGGTCAATACGGTATTGTTGTTCTAATTCTACTTAATCCTGTTTCCTGTTCTGCAGCTAATTGGCGATCATAGCAGGCATGTTGCTCTAAAACTAAATACAGGAAAGACGAAAGCTTTCCCTTTATTTGTTCACAGGGCCATTCAGCGACCTAGGGTATGAAATGGCCTGGAAGTTTGGCAGACAAATTTACGATAACCTTCTTTAGGCAACTGAAAACAGGGCCAAAGATAATATTTGAAACGGTATAAACCTGAATCGAGGAGGGCGGTGATAGACAAACAGGGATTGTAAATTGACTAGCGCCCTTTAAATGTTTGTATTTCCAAATATTTGCTTTATTGTCTTCCACCTTGTATGTACAATAACGGTGTTTCAGCTGCATTTTATATGGTTTTTTATTTTCTAAAGTGTTGAGAAAAAGTCCAGATTTTCTTCAGCTATTTTAAAGACAGATCTGAAATAAGGTGGGGATTTTGGAATGAGCTCTCTCTCTTTGTCTAGGGCCTTTTGGCAAAACACTAGCCTCGAGCACGAAAATGTAAATGTGACAAACGATATTTTCACCAGACTATAAACATAGCCATGCCGATTTTAACTATATTCACGTGATGAGAAATGACTATTCATTTTCTTCACTTCGAATGTGAAAGATGTAAATTAGCTAGAGGCAAAATTGATTTGATCCATTTTTACTATAAAACAATCCAAAATATTTCAAAATCAGTTTGCTCACAGTTTTCTTCAGACAAGGAAGATGGTGGACTAGAATTTAATTGATGAAATCTGTGTTCAGTGCTATGTGTTCCATTGGTTAAACTATCCTTTTTTAGGTTTCGCTTGTACATTGCTTGTGCTGTGCTTGTGAGATTTCTTGTATAAAAAAAATTCTTAAAGGGGGCATAGAACCCATCCATTACTTACCTTTACTTACCATTGGCCAGCTCCCACATGGCTCTCATGTCACTTTACTTACCATTGACTTGCTCCGATGTGGCTCTTACACCACTCTCATTTCCTTGCTTCCTATTGGTCAGCGCCCGCTCCTCACTTCTGTCTTCCTCCTTGCTTCAGAGTCTTCGCATCTTCCTTCGTGGAGCCTGGACCAAGTACTGCTTCTGGTGACCAGTGTCCTTCCACTGCAGGTTCCTGCAGTGCTAGTACTCTTTCTTTACTTTCACTTGATGTCACTGTCTGAAGTTACTCTCCTTCACCTCCAGCCCCCTCTAACTTTCTGTTCTGTTTCACCCAACTCTCGCCCTCTGAATCCCACTGTCTGTTGTTTTACATCTCCCCCGCTCTCTGAAACTGTACTGTTAGGTTGCTGCCATATTGCTTCAGACACAGTTGTGTCTCATACTGTGCATGGGAGATAACTTGTCTTGCTCCTGCTGGTCATCGCCCTGCTCCTCTGGCAGCCCCTGCCCTGCACCACCACGGACAGCAGGCCACGTACACTTGGCCCACAGCACCTGTTTTTAGGGTCAGGGCTGCGAGGGCATGCGCCAGCGCATGCTTCTCGCTTGCGAGACACTGCTGTTAACAAAGAAGGGCTTGGAGTCCGCCCATTGTTCACAGTTTGATGGCCTCCATGGCACTCTTCTTTACAGCCTCGTAATTCGTCACTACAGGCCTGGCATAATTTCTGTTTCTCTCTGTGGAGTAGGGGCCTATCATTGATTTATTTAACTTAGTTAGTGCCTGTCCGGTGCGCCCGATGTGATTGAAGTACTTTTTTTGTTCATTTTAACTTTTAGTGCCAGGCAAACAGAAAGTGTGTGACTTACAAAAATGTGCCCAGCAGGACAAACAAAATTGCAAAGATTTATTTTCTGTAGTTAACTTTCTTTTATTTTGCCAAGCCTTTTTCCTCATATTCACAATCATGTATTCTTTCGTTTGTTGCTCGTAGGGGGCTGTTCTCGAAGGATGAGTATTACCTTGTTCTACATATTGTAAAGCGACATTGCTTCTTTCTCATGTGTATTTTCTGATATTATGCTTTAACACATAATCTTGCATTACACTCCAACTCTAATCCGCCGTACTCCAATCCAAGACAGTACACCCAACCTCCACCCACATCAATCCGCCCCCACTCAATCTAATCCACCACAGACCAATCCAATCCACCCCACTCCAAACCACTCACCCAATCCCACTCCAATCCCCTACACTCCAATCCTCCCAACCCACCCACTCCAATCCAGAACAATCTGCCCCACTCCAATACAAAACAATCTGCCCCACTCCAATCTGCACTACTCAATCCAAAACAATCTGCCCCACTCAATCCAAAACAATCTGCCCCTCTCCAATATGCTAAACTCCAATCCAAAACAATCTGCCCAACTCAAGATCATAATACTTTGCCCCACTTTAATCTGCCCCACTCAAATCGAAAACAATCCACCCCACTCCAATGTGCCCCACTCCAATTTGCAGCAGTCTAATGTGCCCCATTCCCATCCAACCCACTCCACTCTAAAACATTCTGCAAGACTTCAATCTCCCCACCCCAATCTGCCCACTACAACCCAAAACATTCTGCCCACTCCAATCCATCCTACTCCAATCTGCCCCACTCCAATTCAAAACAATCTGCCTCACTCAATCTGCCCCACTCCAATCCAAAATAATCTGCCACACTCTAATTGTCCCATTCCAATCTGCCCCACTCTAATTCAAAACAATCTCCCACTCCAATCTGCCTCACTCCAATCCAAAACAATCTGGTCCACTCCAATCTACCCCACTCCAAAGTTCCACTCCAATCCAAAACAATCTGCCACACTCTAATGGGCCCCACTCTATTCCACCTGCTCCAATCTGCCCCACTCCAATTTACTGCACTCCAAACAAAAACAATCTACCCCACTCTAATCCAAAACAATCTGCCCCACTCCAAAACATTCCTCCACACTCCAAAACATTCTTCCCCACACCAATCCCCAAAAATATGCCCCACTTCAATCCAAAACAAACTCCCCCACGCTAATCCAAAACAATCTGCCCACTAGAATCTGCTCCACTACAATCTAAACCAATCTGCCCACTACAATCCAAAACAACCTGCCCCACTCCAATCTACAGCAATCTTCTCCTCTCCAATCCACCCCACTCCATTCCAAAACAATCTGCCCCTCTCAATCCAAAACAATCTGCCCAACTCCAATCCAAACCAATCTGCCCCACTCCAATCCAAAACAATCTGCCGAACTCAGTCCCACTCTAATCTGCCCTGCTTCAATCCAAAATAATCTGCCTCTCAATTCCGGCTCACTCCAATCTGCCCCACTCCAATTCAAAACCATCTGCCCCACTCCGATCCATCCAACTCCAATCATCCCTACTCCAATCCAAGACAATCTGCCCCACTCAAATCAAAAACGATCTGCCTCACTCCAATCTGCCACACACCAATCTGCCTCACTCCAATCCAGAACAACGTGACTCTCACAATTCCAAAACAATCTGCCCCACTCCAATCCAAAACAATCTGCCCCCTCCAATCCAAAACTATCCACCTCACTCCAATACAAAGCAATATGCCCCACTCCAGTCACACCCACTCCAATCCAAAACAATACAACCCACACCTATCTGCCATACTCAATCCAAAGCAATCTGCCCCACTCCAATTTGCCAACTTCAGTCCCAAACAATCTGTTCCACGCCAATCCATATCAATTTGCCCTACTCCAATCTGCCCCACTCGAATCCAAAACAATCTGCCCCACTCCAATCGGCAGCACTCTAATCCGCCCCACTTCAATCCACCCCACTCCAATCCAAAATAATCTGCAACACTCCAATCTACCCTACTCTAATCCTCCCCACCCCAAACTGCCCTCCTACAATCAAAAACATTCTGCCCACTCCAATCCAAAACAATCTACCCCATTGCAGTTGGCCCCACTCCAATCCACCAATTCCAATGCTAAACAGTCTGTCACACTCTAATCAGTCCCACTCTAATCTGCCTCACTCCTATCCAAAATAATCTGCCCTACTCCTATCCGTCCCACTCTAATTCACCCCACTCAAACCTGCCCCACTCCAATCCAAAATAATCTGCCCCACTGCAATCCAAAACAATTTGCCCATTACAATCTGCTCAACTACAAGCTAAACAAATGTGCCCCACTACAATCCAGAACAACCGTTTCCACTACAATTCGATCAATCTGTCCCACTCCATTCCAAAACAATGTGCCCCTCTCCAATCCAAAACAATATACCCGACTCCAATCCAGAATAATCTGCCCCACTCCAATCTGGCCTGCTTCAATCCAAAACAATCTGCTGCTCAAATTCGCCCCACTCCAATCTGGCCCACTCCAATCCAAAACAATCGGCCCCACTCCAATTCATCCAACTCCAATCATCCCAACTCCAATCCAATACAATCTGCCCCTTTCCAGTCTTCCCCACTCCAAAGCAAAACAATCTACCCCAATCCAATCCGAAACAATCTTCCACACTCCAATTTGCTCCACTGCAATCTGCACCACTCCAATTAGAAAAAATCTGTTCCACTCCAATCCACCCTACTCCAATCCGCCCCACTCCACTCCAGTCTACCTCACCCCAATCTATCCACTCCATCCCAATTCACCCAAATCAGATCCACCACAAGCCACCCCACTTCAATCTAATCTCTCTCACATCAATCCAATCTAAACCACTCCTATCCAATCCACCACAATCCACCCAACCACTCCAATCCAAAACAATCTGCCCCACTCCAATCTGCCACACACCAATCTGCCACACTCCAGTCCAGAACAATGTGACCCAAACAAATCCAAAACAAGGTTCCCCACTCCAAACCAAAACAATCTGCCCCAGTACATTCCAAAACTACCTGCCCCACTCCAATCCAAAGCAATATGCCCCACTGCAATCAGACACACTCAATTCCAAAACAATCCAACCAAGGCATATCTGCCCCACTTAATCAAAAGCAATCTGCTTCATTCCAATCTGCCAAACTTCAAACCAAAACAATCTGTCCCACTCCAATCCATATCAATTTGCCCTACTCCAATGTGTCCCACTCGAACCCAAAACAATCTGTCTCACTCCAATTTGCAGCACTCCAGTCCACCCCACTTCATCCACCCCGCTCCAAGCCAACATAATCTACAACACTCCAATCTGCCCTACTCTAATCCTCCTCATCCCAATCTGCCCCACTACAATGAAAAACATTCTGCCCACTACAATCCATCTCTCTCTAATCTGCCCCACTACAATCCAAAACAATCGGTCACACTTTTATCTGCCCAACTCCAGTCTGCCTCACTCCAATCCAAAATAACCTGCCCCACTCCAATCTGCCCCACTTTAATTCACCCTACTCAAATCTGTCCCACATCTAATTCACCCCACTCCAATCCAAAACATTATTCACCACTACAATCCAAAGCAATCTGCCACACTCCAATCAGTCACACTCTCATCTGCTCCACTTCAGTCTGCCGCACTCCAATCCAAAACAGTCTGCCCCACTCCAATCCGCCCCACTCTAATTCACCCTACTCAAATCTGCCCCACATCTAATTCACCCCACTCCAATCCAAAACTATTGGCCCTACTGCAATCTAAAAAATCTGCCCACTTTAATCTGCTCAACTACAATCTAAACTAATCTGCCACACTACGATCGGCCCCACTCCCATCCAAAACAACCTGCTGCACTCCAATCTGTCCCACTCTATTCCAGAACAATCTGCCCTGCTCCAATCCAAAACAATCTATCCAACTCTGATCCAAAACAATCTGCCCCTCTCCAATCCAAAACTATTTACCCCACTCCAATCCAAAACAATCTGCCCCACACCAATCTGCCCCACTCCAATCTGCCCCACTCCAGTCCGCTCCACTCGAATATGCTCCAATCTGCCCCCCCTCTATTCCAAAACAATCTGCCCCTCTCCAATCCAAAACAATCTGCCTCTCTCCAATCCAACGCAATTTGCCCCACTCCAATCCAAAACAATCTGCCCCACTCAACTCCACCCCCTCCAATCCAAAACAGTCTGCCCCACTCCAGTTCATCTAACTCCAATCTGTCCCACTCTAATCCAAAACAATCTGCCCTACTGCAATCCAAAACAATCTGCCCACTACAATTTGCCCAACTACAATCTAAACCAATCTCCCCCACTACAATCAGCCCCACTACAATCCAAAACAACCCACCCCACTCTAATCTGTCCCACTCCATTCCAAAACAATCTGCCCCTCTCCAATCCAAATCAATCTATCCACTCTGATCCAAAACAATGCGCCCCACTACAATCCAAAACAATTTACCCTACACCAATCTGCCCTACACCAATCTGCCCCACTCCAATCCGCCCCATTCCAATCTGCTCCAATCTTCCCCACTCCATCCCAAAACAATCTGCCCCTCTCCAATCCAAAACAATCTGCCCCACTCCAATCCAAAACAATCTCCCACACTCCAATCCACCCACTTCAATCCAGAACAATCTGCCACTCCAATCCACCCCACTCCAACCTGCCCCACTCCAATCCAAAACAATCTGCCACTCCAATCCGCCCCACTCCAAACTGCCCCACTCCAGTCCAAAACAGTTGGCCTCACTCCAATCCATCCATCTCCAATCCAATCCAAGACAATCTGCCCCACTACAATCCAAAACAATCCCCACTACAATCCAAAACAAACTACCCATTCCAATTTGCCCTACTCCAATCTATCCATCTCTCATCCACCCCACTCCAATCCAGTCCACCTCACCTCAATCCATCCACTCCATCCCAATTCACCCCACTCCAATCCACCACAAGCCAATCTGCTCCAATCAAATCCACCCCACATCAATCCAATCCAGCCCAATCCAATCGAAACTAGTCCAATCCAATCCAACTCACTCCCTCCTCAATCTACCCCACTTCAATCCAATCCACACCACTCCACTCAAAAACAATCTGCCCCACTTCACTCTGACCCACACCAATCTGTCTCACCAACATTTAGGACAATCTATCCCTACAATCCAAAACAATCTGCCCCACTCCAATCCAAAATAATCTGCTGCATTCCAATCCAAAACTACCTGCCCACTCCAATCTAAAGCAATAAGGCCCACTCCACTCAGACCCATTCCAATCCCAAGCGAACACAAGGAGATGATGGAAGGAGCGCTGAAACTTTTCAGACACTCACCCCTAGTCACAGACCTGGGTTCAATGCATCATCCTTCTTTAGCTCACTTCACCACCTCAGTTCAGACCCAGCTATATGCAAATCAGTCTTCACCTTGTGCCTCATGGGAACAGCAGAGCTGGTAACTGCCAAGCCAGGTCTTCCTTGAACCGGAAACAAGCATCCTGGGTAACACCCTTCATCAGCCAGGCTAGCTTGAATCCAGTGGCAAAGTGAGCAAGGGACCCACGTCTGGCATACCCTGCCAATTTAGGGCAAACAAAGCAAACACAAGGAGATGAAGGACAGGGCACTGAAACCTTTCAGACACTCACCCCCAGTCACAGATCTGGGTTGAATCCATCACCATTCTTTAGCTCACTTCCCCACCTCAGTTCAGACCCAGCTATATGGAAATCAGCCTTGACCCTGTGCCTCATGGAAACAGTCCAGCCTGAACTGCCAAGGCAGGTCTTCCCTGAACTGGAAACAAGCACTCTGGGACCGGTTTCAACTCCAATCCAAAGCAATCCACCCCACTGCAATCCACCCCACTCCCACCCAATGTACCTCACCCCAACCCAATACACCTCACCCTAATCCAATCCAACCCATGCAATTATTCAACCCACCTCACTCCAGCTCAATCCACCCCACTCCACTCCAATTCAAGCCAATCGACCCCATCCAGTTCACTCTAATCCACCCCACTCCAGTCAAATCCAAACCACTTGACTCAACTCTAATTAACCCATCTCCAAACCACCATACTTTAATCCAATTCACCTCACCTCAATCCATCCAACACAGGTCCTATCACTTGAATTCACCCATCCCAAACAAATCCACCCCAATCAATTCCAATCCAATCCACTCCACTACCTCAATACCCACCAACCAAATCCATCTAATTCCACCCCACTCCACTCTGTGCCCCTCAACTATACGACCCTGCACTCTACGACACTCTCTGCCATGGAACTACTCCCCTCTAGTCAACTCTGCAACACTCTACTCCCCCTACTCCACTCTACTCCACTCTACTCTGAAAAATCCAGTCTATGACATACTCTACTCCCCCCACTCCACTCTAGAACACTCCATGCCACCAACATTTAGCCATGCTAAACAGCAGCCACACTGGTATACAGCTTGGCAAAACACATTGCCCAAGCCAATGGCACTTGTATAGATGAGACGTATTGGCTTTGCCAATGCTTGTTGTTGGAGTTGCAGTCTAAAGTTCTGACGGGTCGAAAGCAGACCGTTTATTGTGGTTTGTTTTTGTGCACATCATGTGTTATTATTTATTACACTGTATTTTTGGTAACGTGTATCAGTGCCTGGTAAAAGGGATCTACTCCATGCAGATTCAGTCTGAATACACAGTTTGTTTGCAGCCATTTATTCATCAGTTGCTGATTTGCGTTCTTCGCTCTTTCTAGCCTTAATGGTGACTGGCGTATGATGGCATCTGCTTAGTACTTTTGTTCCTGCAGCTTTGATATACTGGCGGCGTGGGCTATTCTTTTCACAAATGCCAAAAACATGTTCTACTAATTGCTCGCCTGACGTACTGCTTGCTCTCATTTTGCAGTCAAGGGCCTCTATTTGTCAGCCTTGGAAGTGTGGGAGCACAGACTACTGTTTCTGTCCTAACTTGTGAAGGACATCTTTAAGTCTTCTTCTCAGCCAGAGCGGCACTGCTGAGCATCACTCGTCTTCTTTTCACAACTTAACAGCACAACATTTCAAGGCAGCAATCCTCATCGCCTGCCACGTGTTCCACTCACTGCCAACCCATACATGTGCAAGGAGTCTTAAAAATACACATGGTCTCATGCAAAGAGCATGGGTTAAAGTGGACTGAAAGATTACAATGTGATTATATTTATATGGTGCTTACAAACCCTGATGAGGCGTCAAAGCGCTTTTCAGTGAGTAGCATGCTACTCCTGAAACCAAAAATGATTAGTGGTGGATCAGCATAGGGAAATAGGAGATAAGCGGTGGACATGTGGGTCAGTTAGTTAGATTGAATAGGATAATGGAGGTATAGAAGAGGGAAGAGTTTAGACAGTGTTATTTGAGAGATCATACTATTAAGATGAGGTTTGGGGTGAGTAAAAGGAGGGAAGACACTCTAGAAAGGGATTAGGGAGATCATAGTAGTAACATGAGGATTGAAATGAGTCAAAGGAGGGATAGAGGTGGAAAGAATTTAGAAAGGGTTATTTTGGAGATTATAGTAGTGGAATGAGGTTTGAGATGAGTCAGAGACGGAGGTAGAGGATATATTGAGAGAGGTATAGGGTGGCACAGAGTAGTGCACTGGTCCATGTATTGTCTTTCTTCTACAGTGGTAGTAAAGTAATAAAGATATAGGATCCAAACTACATAGAAAAGGTGTACATGAATAAGGAATATAATATATTGAGATTTGAAGTTGTATTGTATAAACTCAGACTTTCAAGTGTAACTGTATTTGAAGCAAATGTATGTGTGCATTTTCATAACTATGTTTTGTATTTTAATTTGACCTTTTCCTCAATATTTCAATAGGGAAGCACTTGTAGATTAAATAGTTATGATAATATTTACATATTGTGATAAATAAATAAAACAGAGACCCCTAAGTATGTAATCAAATATGCAGTAACCTATATCACTATACATCTATCTATCTATTGATCTATCTATCCATCTCTCTCTCTCTCTCTCTCTCTCTCTGTATATATGTGTATATGTGTATATATATATATATATATATATATATATAATATATATATCACAGCTCCAAATTCTTTCAGGTAATCGTACCCGCCAAAAAGATGACAGCACTCTCCGGGGGCTTTCCAATCAATTTATTTGAAAGAAAGGAAACCTCGGCACATCAGACGCGTTTCGGCACTCAGCCTTTGTCAATTGTTGCACGAAACGCCGCGGCCATACTCAGCTTTATAGAAATTACAAAGACATGCATTATCAGAACATTAACATAGAAAGAGGACTGCGTATTCAACATGACTCGAATGTCGCCATCTTTGAGTGTGCAATATGAAATGGACCAAGCTTATGTATAGTTTGGTCTCGCCTCGATACCACAATTACATATTGTGAGGTAATTTGTCATAAAACGACATGAATTACGCATGCGATCCTCAAATGAAGTAACACACGTGTAAGGCAACACTCATGTGGTTAATCACGCCCTGGATGGGCATTAGCCTCTCTGTACATGGTCCAAAAACAAAGTTCATCAAAAGCCCATATCATCATGTCAAAAACAATCGATATACAAAATACCAAATACAAGATAATGCACATATCAGAGAACAGATTACTCAGATTAAGGATTGCGAAATGTCCATCGATTGTCACCCGAAACACAGCCAAAGACTTAGCCTAGATGTATCGCTAGTTCCTCACTGCTGTTCAAACCCAAAGGATTTTTGCATTGTAAATCTATGATATACTGTGACTCCAGGAGCCTGAGTCTTTGTAGACGATCCCCCCCTCTGGGCTTTACTGGGACACTATCCAAACAGAAGTACGACAATAGATCCCTATTGTGATCATGTACTTTTTTATAGTGTATAGCTACAGGGTATGCCTCATTTACGCTTTTAATAGCCCTCATATGTTCTAATATGCGTATTTTTACTGGGTGAATGGTGCTCCCAACATATCTAAGCCCGCATGGGCATATGAGACAGTAGATTGCATATGCAGTTGAGCATGTAAGAAATGTATTTATTTTCTTAGGTGTTCCTAGCCCGGGCACATCATACACGAACGTGCGTTTGCTGGTTTGACAGGCTTTGCATCGACCACAAGGATAAAATCCATTGAGTGGTCTGATAGACGAGAGGACTGGTTTAACATCATGGTGACTGTGTACCAGATGGTCTTTCAATGCCCTAGCTCTCCTAAAAGTGACTAAAGGGTAAGCAGGTAAGTCACCTTTAATGACATTGTCAGTTAACAGTATATTCCAATTTTTACGCAATATCCGTTTTAGTTGGCCAGCATTATCAGAAAAAGTGGTGATCATCCTAAAAGTCCCACTATCTGTTTGGTCCTTTTCATTGATACACAACAGTTCCTTTCTTTCCAGATCATTCACTTTGGATAGCGCATGTGATAGCACTGCATCGCTGTAGCCTCTCGCTCTAAAGCGTTGCATACTGGATATAGCTGCTTTCTGAAATTCCCCGTCACTGGTACAATTTCTCTTTAGTCTCCATAGTTCGCTGTAAGGGATACTATTTACAAGATTTTTCGGATGGTTGCTGGTGGCAAAGAGGGTCGAATTTCCTGCAGTTGATTTCCTAAAAAGTTTTGTGCATAAGCGCCCATCATCTATATACACTGTGAGATCTAGATAATTGACTGCAGAGGTACTAATTTCTCCTGTAAATTTCAAATTCACATCATTATCATTTAACCTTTCAACATATGATGCAGCCAGTTCCAATGGACCATCAAATATAATAAAAAGATCATCGATTTAATGATGCCATGCTTTAACTCTCAAGTTCCATTCTTGATTAGAGTTAGCCCAGGCCACATGCTCCTGGGAAAAAAGTGCTAAATTAAAAATACCTCCTATCCTGTACTCTTGTTTTATTTGTCAGGATGGGGTAAGATTAAAAACAGTGTGTGGTGCTCTGGTGGATGTGTGAATGATCCACCATACCAATATCATGATGATTTCAGTGGTCGGCATCTTTCAGTCAATGGGTGTCTCTAAAGATCGGTGGACTTTCATCAGGACCTTAGTCATAGCGATAGCGTGCTAGATCGCTTTGACAACATTGGGTAAGTTAATGTCACTTGCCCATCTTCGGCATTATTTCATGTAATCGACTGGTTTATAGGTTATGGTTCTTCCTATAACTTGTGAAAGAAAAAGAAAAAGGGGAAAAGGAAAAAAACATGCATTTTGTTGCTGTATATAGATTTCATATGTGTTGCCCAATTAGGTGATTGGATGTGTAATGCTACTTTAATATGTAACACAATGTGTGTGCTCTACTCATGTAATTTCTTGTTACATATGACAGTGAAGCGTTAATAATCGATCAGGGATCAATATCAAGAAGGCATGCAGTTATATTTGTTTGTGTCAAAGGCTTACAAAAGGACGTAATAATTCAGTGATTTGTGCTCGGTTGGTAAGAAAAAAAGCCTATGGCTGTTAAGTCATCATTAAGTTAGTGTAAAGCGTATCAATAATTTTACTCCTAGTCTACACCAAAAGAGCCTGCATTGAGGATGTAATCAAACGTGTGCTCAAGAACATGTCCAATAAACTTGTCTAGAAAGATTATCACCATGTTGAAATGGTTTTTGAATAATTCTCACCCTTCTAAATATTTTTACGGAGAGAAAAGGAAAGAAAAGCATGCTGTACAAAAAGTATTACTTTAGCCTTAACGTTTGTATCGTTTTATATTTGGGGCTTTGTAATTCAAAAGGAAAACATGCAAACGTTAATAAACTTAATGGTACCTTTATGGAAATGTAATTAAACTCCATTGGGTGCTGCAGGAGCTCTACAATAAGAAATAGAAACAGGTATGATGGTGATAATTTCTTTGCTCACATTACCTTGGGTTGTTGGTGTCATTTCTTTCTCAGTTGCCTCTAGAATGCTACTTGCATGTCGTTGTTGTAGCTTCTTACTGCGACCCGGAAGTTATCACCTGCGGTCTGAGAGGAAGTGCACCTTTATAGTGATGATGTGGTATGGAAACTGAGAAAACCTGTTCTAATGCCAATTTCAAGATGAAGACAGACTTGAAAATTCTCTGGGGGGGCGTGAAGGTGTAATTGTTCCTATTTGGTTTCATGTGCCTCCTATATTAAGTGCTGTTATGCAATTACTGTTAAGAGGGCGGTGTTAGAGACAAAAGGCGAGTCTCGATGTTGCGCTTCATGTGGTCAATTCAATCCTCTATGAAGCGATAAGACAGATTTACCACTGCAATGTGCAGTATTATGTAAATGCAATTGCATTATCCTGAGTGCCCATTATAATGAAGTTATCATTGTTTCTTTGTTGTCTATTCGCACATAATGTGCGGGTTTAGAAACGTGTTCACTGGTGATATTTTGTTTCATGTACACAAAAGTCACTCTGCTGTTTTTAGAATTAGTTGTTCAGTATTTTAATGACAACCAAGGAATACTGTGTCTGAACTGGGGTGGCGAAGTAAGCTGAAAAACGATGATGGATTCAACCCTGATCTCTGACTGGGGGTGAGTGTCTGAAAAGTTTCAGTACTCCATCCATCATCTCTTTGTGTTAACCAAGAAATATTGTCATTTAACCCTTTGTCATATGACCGTAAAGGGTATACCCAATGTTGTTCCTTCTCGAAGAGAATTCTTTCTGCGTTTGGGTCTCCTTTGTTGTCTATAGTTTCAATGACGACCCATTCCATGTCCTTCATGGTTTGGTTCATGTTCAGAAAATGGGTGCTCATGCGTGTGGTTGATTTTTTACACTTTATGTTACTGCGGTGCTCGCAAATTTGTTGTTTCACTTTACGACATGTAATGCCTTTATATTTCAATAGGCAAGGGCATGTGATCATGTACATCCCATGCATCGTTTTGCAATTTGTGTGTCGTCTGAGTGACCAAACAATATCTTCAGTCAACTGTAAAGTGTTGTTTTTTTTTGGTCAAGTGACACACAGACCAGTGGCCACAAGAGTGGTGTCCTATTATAGCTTGAGGCATCCATGGTATCAGGTT
Organism: Lissotriton helveticus; assembly: GCF_964261635.1. Lineage (NCBI taxonomy): Eukaryota > Metazoa > Chordata > Amphibia > Caudata > Salamandridae > Lissotriton > Lissotriton helveticus. Next base: position 1,545,281,361 of record NC_136061.1, read on the forward strand.
AGACTCCCTCTGATTTAGTCTTGATCTTGTGTGTACTAGGATGTCCCAAATGTTCTTTGTTCTCTTATTGGCAAATCTGGGTTTCAGCCATTGTAGGTTTCCTGACGTGAGGATGTTCCAGTTTTTGTTAATTAACTTCTATACCTGGTTCGAAGCTATGTTGTATGTTACACAGGTGAGGATATCTTTATCCGGTGTTTTGGGCGTCACCTCAGGAATGTTCTCACGGTTTTGGTTTTTCACTTTTTTCTAAGATTTGTTAGTGATGATCTTGGGATATTGTCTATCCTTGAGTTTTATGCTTACCTCGCCTGCCTGTTGTTTGTATACCCGTATGTTGCTACAGTTCCTCCTTATCCTCAGGAATTGACTGTACGGTAGGTTTTCCCTCAGTGATCTTGGATGGAAGCTATTAAATGAGAGGAGATTGTTTTTGGCTGTGGGTTTATAGTAGGTCTTGGTGGGTAATTTTGTGTTTTCCATGTATATGGTAATGTCTAGGAAATCCAGTGTGTTCTCATCTGCAGTGTAAGTGAAATTGAGAAAGTCTTCTATGGTATTGATCCATGTATGTAATCATGGTAAGGTTTCTAGTTTATCTCCCCAGATCATAAGAACATCGTTCATATACCTTTTCAAGAAAAGGATCTTGGTCTTGAAGGGATTATTTTCATTCTGTATGTATTTTTCTTCAAATGTGCTCAAAGAGAGGCCCACCAGACTGGGGGCGAATGTAATGCATATAGAGGACTCATGCGTTTGGAGGTATAGAGTTCCCCCATATTCAACCCCACAGGTTAGAGTTTATGAAGGCCTTTGAACAACACTTATAGACCCTGGTTTTTTCAAGATATGTGATTCATTCTATTTTGATTATAAACATTTCTATGGTATCAAACACATTAAGGCTCAACCACGTAAAGGACATTGTGAACTTGAACTACTTAGAGTTGAATCCAGAATAATTATAATTCTGGGGACAGAAAAACCATGGGAACATAATCTGGATGCAGAACTGTATGTTCAAATATAGGTTTATATGTGGCAGTGATCTATTACTATCTAGTACTAAAACGGAAAACCTATAAAATTTACCAGATTATGAGATTCCTTATTCCCTCAGATGTGGATCAGCTGTAATTCAAATGACTGCCCAATTGATGCACTCTTCCATATGGTTTTAATCTCTTTTTAAGAGTTTTTTGACCAAGGAGAAATAGAAATTGGTTTGGGTGGACTGCATATGTTTAGCTCGTGTTTTTCTCGCTTTGTATGAGTTTATAAGTGTAAAATAGATCATGTGTAGTTGCACAAATGAGCTCGCCAGACCAGTGTCATCACTTTATATATTGTCAATATCTTGTTGTGAAGATTAAATCTCGCACTTTGAGAACACTATAGCACTTTATACTTTAGCACTTTATTTGTTGCATACTGGAGGTCTTCAGATAAACCCATGGGCAACTTGCAGGGGTGGCCGGCACAGCTCATGGGTAGGATTGCGTGCCCGGGGGAGGCTCGCGGGATGCTTAAAACAAATATATATATATCAAAATAAAACTTCCATAGCTGCTGCCACCGCCACTAGATCCCACATCTTCTCTCCTGCTGCCTGTGTCCAACTCTAGGTCGGAACAGGAAGCAGGTAGCCAGGCTCCCACCCCTTAGCCAATCACAACGCTCCAATGGAGCATTGTTATTAGTCTGATCACCGTGACACAGCGCTCAGCCAAGGGCTGTAGGTGTGGGCATGTTCTCCATTCAGGCTGTAATGCAGCCTGCATGGAGAATAGGGGAGTCTGCATGACTGTTTTGTGCGGGCCGAGAGGGCCAACCAAAAAGTAATTGTGCACAGGAGTGTCTACCACTCACTCCTCCCTTGCAGCTCTGCCTCTCCCCCTCATGCACTGCCGCAGCAGGAGGAAAAAATAAAATGATGATAAAATGTTGTTATTATCGTTTTATTTTTTCCTTTCTTTGCTGCTCCTGGCAGTGGGGCGACGCTCCTCCACCTAAGCAGAAGAGCCGCCACTGTCAATGTGCACATAAGTACGGAGTCACTTTAGTATGGCGGTTGCTTATTCTAGAACTTCGGGCCATATATCATATAGCCACTTTAGAAAAGAGGGTCAGGGTGTAGTGAGTTATCTAGGAAACCTGAATCGATATTCCTATTTCATTCCCTTGTCCGGTTATAATCAATAATATCCATACAACGGCATAATAATCATATCCATAATTCAGTCGTAGCACATGCTGTCACATTAAGCAAGGCTACTTCTCCAGCCCCCTAGTAAGCACACCGAGTTCTCTAAACAAAACCAAGCCTCCAGCAACCTGGGAAATCCCCCTTGCCTTTGTTTTGATTTCATCCTAGAACTCCAGTAAAGCACTGTAAGAACGGCCAGTTCTTAGTGACATCTTTATTGACGTCTTATGTCCAACCTTACGTCAAACCCAGGCACCTTTCAGGTATAAATATACCAATGTTGCCTTAAGCAAACACACTGGGGTAATTCTGGAGCAGAGCAGCTATCTACTTCCGAAAGCCCAGCTGATGCGAGAGCCCACGGACGCTGCCCCTCCTCCTTGACGCGCTGAGCAAGACGCTGTCTTTTCTCCTGCCGAGAAATCCAGCTCCGGCGTTTCCAGCCTACCCTTGCGGGTTGCTGGGATATCGAGTCCTGAGAGAGAGATACCAGACCTCCTGCTTTCTATTACCCAGGTACGGAACTGACTAAACCCTCACAGAGAATTCTTGAGTCAGATTCTTGGCAAAACAAACTTAACTTAAACTGCTACTTACTTACTCCCTCCCATGTATTAGGCTTAGGTCAGGTACACCGGGGTAGGCGTATTTAGAAGCACCAGTTGAGTACGATTAGTCAATGTATATATGTATGTATATATTTTATCTATTTTAAAGTATCATATGGCTAAGAAACCATATCAATGCTTTTACAGTATTATTTTATAATCCTCCTTTTACTGTACGCACTTTACTTTACCATGAGCATTACAATCGTGGCATTTCATTTCTCTTGTATGAGGAAGAAGACTGCTCAATAAATAACACCTTTTGTTGAAAACGCCCGTCTCTCTTTTCTCTGCATTCTGGTGAAACTAAGTACGCACATTTTGACTGAGTGAAATAGCTGTCTTTTGTTTTCACACAACTCTAGAGATACACTCTTATTCAGGGAGAGCAAAGTTGTCATGTTTTATGGTTGTCAGAAGCTAATCCCTTCTTGTCTATCCAGGGAGGTAAACTCCTCCTCGTTTATTCGAGAAAGTTTCTAGTGACCTCTGAGCTAGCTGGCAAACCTTAAGTCTAATATAGTCAGTAGAGACCTAGATAACCTCAGTCCTACGTCTACACTGCTGAATATATTATTCCAATGCGCAGAGCCTATTGGGAATATAGGAACTACACTACATGGCGCCCAACGTGGGGCGCCATGTAGTGTAGAGCCTATTGGGAATATAGGAACTACACTACAAGGGGTCTTGTTGTTAGTGGACATTTGCACAACAGCAGTGATTCACGTGATGTGACATTTGCCCAATGTCCCATGCCAATACACCCTACATGCACTTCAGAGAGATTGACTAATCAGGACCAGTGGGATATGACTGCAGCAAACTAATATGAAATACAGTTGCCAGATATAGCGTAATTGCACAGATGCAGATAGCACATGCCACTTTATTGACCTGATAGGATATGGACAGCAATAGACGTGCCAGAGGAGTAGTTAGATGGCTTGGCAGCAATCATATAATTAGGTCAAGAATAAGAATGCTGATGTACTGGCTGCATCATATGATTACAAGATTGCTCCGGCTTGGAGAGTGCTATGGCCATAATAGAGATAGTGGCAACAATTGTAAGTGTGGTGTCAAAACAAATTCACAATTATGTTATGCTTTAGCTAATGAACCACAAGAACCCAATGTATTACGTAGCCATTTGCAAAAACACATTTTTTAGAAACCATTCTCTCGATGTGGTTTGCTTATACACTATTTAATCAAGATAATACAATATTTGGATTCTAACAACAAATTGTCTGATGTTGATGTACCAAATAACATTGGAAATGCAATAATGAAAAAGGCAATGGGCATCTGTTGAAATTTTGAAATCATTATTTGTTTTGTGCTAGGATATATTTTACACGCTGTGCGATGTTCAAATATGTGGAACAGGTTGGAAGCAGTACAATATAATAATACAAGGTGAGATTTAAGCATTGAGACAGATCACACAATGTAACCAATATGGCGTTAATAAAGTGCTGGGTGCAAGGGAAGCAGCATTCTACTGTGTGAGGTCTGGGGGCAGTGCAATAGAACAGGGATTGGTTTTAAATCACAGAGGTGACAGATTGTAGGTGTTAGTCGAAATGCGCAGACGTCCTGTTCTTGGTTTGGTTCATGGTCCATGTTCTAAAAGTAAATAAAGAAGAATCACTAGCCTTGATGTGTCCGGCGTCTCAAGGTAACTAAATTCTGAATGAGGGGTGGCTGCTCCGGTGAAAAAGTATCACAGATAATATATAAGTATAAATATCTACAAATATGTGTGTATATATATATATATATATATATATATATATATATATATATATATATATATATACAGATAGATAGATAGATAGATAGATAGATAGATAGATAGATAGATAGATAGATAGATAGATAGATAGATAGACAGATAGATAGATACATACACACACACATTTGCTAAGCCAACCTAAAGAATATTTTTATATTTTAAAAACTTAGGGGCATATGTAGGTAGGCGTTTGCGAATCGCAAACGCCCCTTTGGTATGTAGGTGACACATAGCAAAATAAGGAATCACAAAAATTTGCGATTCCTTAATTTGCTTATAGCATTTAAGGAATCGCAACTTTGCCTTACAAATTGCGATTTTGGCATAAGAAATCGCAAAATACTACCTACTTCAAGTAGATGGTATTTTGCGATTTCCTTTAAAAATGCATTTTTTTTTTTAAAATTATAAGTGCCATGTAGCGCACAGACATGCCCTTAGGGCATGTATGTGCGCCACATGTACTTACAGGCACATTCCAGCGGTGCAACAGGTGTCCTTTGGACACCCTGGCACCCTTGGAATTGCGATTCTCAAATTGCAATTTTCTCACAGAAAATCGCAATTTGAGAATGTGTCCCCATTCATTCCTATGGGCCTTTTGGCCCATAGGAATGAATGGGACACTCATTCCTTAATTGCGATTCGCAATTTGCTAATCGCAAATAAGGAATGTTAGAGATTCGCAAAAAAATTGCGAATTTTTACCTACATTCCATTTTGCTATTCTCAAATAGTGATTCATTAAAAATCGCTATTTGGGAATCGCAAAATGGAAATTACCTTCATATGCCCCATAGATATTATACATATTTGTATAAAGAAATACACATATCTAGATACATACATATAATCAAATTATAAATGTTTGTATACACAGGGTTATGCTGTACATTACTGTTTGAGTATGGTGGTTATTTAGTAAAGGGCCAACTCTTGAGCAGTCTTCTGAAAATAATATAGCTATCCTTGGATCTTATGTTTGGGGGTAATGATTTCCATAGTTTCACTGCTTGAACAGAGACAGATGTACCACCTACATTTTTTTCTTGTATGGTGGGATTTTGAGGCCAGATGCCAATCTTGAGTAGAGGTTTCTCTGTTAAATGTATTTGGTTATTTTATTCCTGATGAAAAGTGGTCCTGTTCCAAGCATTGCTTTGTGGGTGAAACAAAGCAGCTTGACGGTGAGTCTTCTGGCAGCTGGTAACCAACGTAGAGCCGTCAAGGCAGGGCAAATGTGGGCTTTTGACATTACATGTAGGAGTAGTGTGGCAGCAGAGTTCTGAATCCGTTGTAGTCTTTTCATAGTTGATAATTACGACCCGGAGTAGAGGTCCTTGGTCTAATCAAGTTTAGACAGTACAAGAGAGATATTAGCATGGCCATTGTGTGGAAATCCCAGGTGGGGGAAAGATGTGTTGCAGAGTTTTCATCGTAATGAAGATTGATCTTGCTAATTTGTACACTTGAGCATTCATTGATAACTTGGAGTCAGTGGCAAGATATGGTAGGAGATGGTCCCAGATAGTCTGGCCAAGCACAGAGTGGGTCATCATTTTTCCAATCACCACATGCGAGTATATCATTTTTGGAAGCATTCAATTTGAGAGCCTCCATGACATCCACTTAACATTGGCTCTGAGGCAACTGAAGCCTTTTGAGTTTCCAATGTCTTTGTTGTTTTACAGTTTACTGAGTATTTGTGTGTCATCTGTATAGTTATAGCATGTGAGCTGAAATTAATTGATCATTGCTGGTAATGACTTCCTGAAAAGCAAGGGTTAGATGAATGTGTTGCATACAGCTGTCATCATTTATCTCCCCTACACTGAACATAATCTATTAAATGCCCAATTCATAGAATACAATGCCCCATTGATTTAGTCGTTTCATTTGTCTTCATTTCTATTAGCTGCTGGTCCACTTCTGTACCAAATAGGTGTCAACTAGTGACAGACATGTAAATTAAGTATTTAATATGGCTAGTACGTGTGGCTCAAAGCCCAAAATGTGTAGCAAAGGGTGTGCAAGCAAACCTGCTAGTTGACTGCTAGCTAAATTCAAAGCTTGTTTTAGGCAAGTATTTGAAGTGTATGTACCCTGTATGCATTTGTTCACAGCGTGTTGTCTTGAACACTGACAGTTCTTAGTTAAGTTTCTTCACTTTTCATCCTGTGCTTGCTTTCAGATTCTTTCATGACTTCAGAAAGTGTCAAGTTTCTGAACACCCACAGAAATATTGGCATTATGTCTGCTTTGAATGTCTGACAAAATATCGATAACACAAATATCGATATACAAAAATATCGGAACAAAAATATCGAAGTCAAAAATATAGGAATCCTATCCCTAACAAGGTAAGTACAAATATATCGAGAAAAAATATATAGAATGACAAAAATATCGTTTTTTGTAAAATATCGTTTTTTTAAATTAAATAAAAATCTAATATTAACAAAATAATACTTATAAATGTAATAAACATATTTAAAAATGTACTATAATATTTAAAATTAATACATAATGTAATACAAATTAATATTAATAAATATATAATACATAATATATTTTTCATTAATATTAACTCTAAATTAATTATTTTCATAACTTATAAAATTAAAATTTAATAAATTAATAATACATTTATATACATAAAATAATCACATAAATAACAATTAATAACAACATAATACTAATAAAAAAGCTAAATACATTTTAGATAGTGTATGAGTAAAAATTACTATTCCCACTCCAGAGAGTGCAACAGTAGGGAAAGTGTTGGATAGCGTAGGGGTAACAATTACTATTCCAACTCCAGAGAGTGCAACAGTAGGGAAAGTGTTGGATAGCGTAGGGGTAACAATTACTATTCCAACTCCAGAGAGTGCAACAGTAGGGAAAGTGTTGGATAGCGTAGGGGTAACAATTACTATTCCAACTCCAGAGAGTGCAACAGTAGGGAAAGTGTTGGATAGCGTAGGATTAAAAATTACTATTCCAACTCCAGAGAGTGCAACAGTAGGGAAAGTGTTGGATAGCGTAGGGGTAACAATTACTATTCCAACTCCAGAGAGTGCAACAGTAGGGAAAGTGTTGGATAGCGTAGGGGTAACAAATACTATTCCAACTCCAGAGAGTGCAACAGTAGGGAAAGTGTTGGATCGCCTAGGGGTAACAATTACTATTCCAACTCCAGAGAGTGCAACAGTAGGGAAAGTGTTGGATAGCGTAGGGGTAACAATTACTATTCCAACTCCAGAGAGTGCAACAGTAGGGAAAGTGTTGGATAGCGTAGGGGTAACAATTACTATTCCAACTCCAGAGAGTGCAACAGTAGGGAAAGTGTTGGATAGCGTAGGGGTAACAATTACTATTCCAACTCCAGAGAGTGCAACAGTAGGGAAAGTGTTGGATAGCGTAGGGGTAACAATTACTATTCCAACTCCAGAGAGTGCAACAGTAGGGAAAGTGTTGGATAGCGTAGGATTAAAAATTACTATTCCAACTCCAGAGAGTGCAACAGTAGGGAAAGTGTTGGATAGCGTAGGGGTAACAATTACTATTCCAACTCCAGAGAGTGCAACAGTAGGGAAAGTGTTGGATAGCGTAGGGGTAACAAATACTATTCCAACTCCAGAGAGTGCAACAGTAGGGAAAGTGTTGGATCGCCTAGGGGTAACAATTACTATTCCAACTCCAGAGAGTGCAACAGTAGGGAAAGTGTTGGATAGCGTAGGGGTAACAATTACTATTCCAACTCCAGAGAGTGCAACAGTAGGGAAAGTGTTGGATAGCGTAGGGGTAACAAATACTATTCCAACTCCAGAGAGTGCAACAGTAGGGAAAGTGTTGGATCGCGTAGGGGTAACAATTACTATTCCAACTCCAGAGAGTGCAACAGTAGGGAAAGTGTTGGATAGCGTAGGGGTAAAAATTACTATTCCCACTCCAGAGAGTGCAACAGTAGGGAAAGTGTTGGATAGCGTAGGGGTTGAAATAACATACTTATAAAAAATAATTCATTATTACTTAATTACATTAAAATTAGTTCCCACCATATTCCCCTATAAACACACAACCCGCAACAGAACACATTTATCAATTAATGAATTATTTAAAATTAATTACAAATTAATTATAATTATTTACCAATTAATAACAATTAGTGTATGCTTCCTACTAATTAATAATTAATTCTACATAATTAAATTACTTCCCACCCTATTCCCCTATAAACCCATAACCAGCTACAGAACATATTTATCAATTAATCAATTAATTAAAATTAATTCTCAATTAATTAATTAATAATTCCTACTAATTAATAATTAATTTAACATAATTAAATTACTTCCCACCCTATTCCCCCATAAACCCATAACCCGCTACAGAACATATTTATCAATTATTCAATTAATTATAATTATTTAAAAATGATTCTCAATTAATTAATTTATAATTCCTACTAATTAATAATTAATTTAACATAATTAAATTACTTCCCACCCTATTCCCCTATAAACCCACAACCCGCTACAGTACTAAAAGACAACATTTAATTAAATTACATTAAAAATAAATTATTAAACATAATAAATACAATATAATATACACAAAATGTATTTAAAAATCGATATTAGTAACATCGAAATTATTTACTTCGATATTACTGACATCGATATTTAAAAATTCGATATTACTAATATCGATATTAAGAGTGTCGATATTACTTACCTTCTATATTATGTCCCTTCGATATTTAAACTTCGATATAATTGTATATCGAAATTTAAAACTCGATATTTTGTCTGTGTACCGTCTGCTTTCAATCTAGGCTGACATTTTATTGTTTTCAGTAACAGACACTGCCATGTCATCTATGCTTAACTGTATTAGCAGGCATATTTTTATTGTTTATATTTATAGGAGCTTGTAATCAATGTGAATCAAGAGGACATATTTGTTGCCATGTTTGTTTATTCATGTTGATGTTTTAGTGTTAGCAAGTGTTGGTTTATTTAATAAACATAAGAAAAGATCGCATTTCAGATACTAATAAACACTCCAGTATCTGACCATATGGTAAAGGGGCCTTCACGCTAGGTCCAAGCCAGAGGGCATGCCTGTTTGTAGCACCAACAAGATTCAGTCAGATGCAATGCTGGGAGCAGTGCAGAGAAGTGTCCTTCAGCTTAGCACTGTTGGTCAACAAATGAGTTGCTTTTATCTTAACAAAAACAGGTATGCTGTGTGTGTGATCTATCTTAAGAAACTCGAAAAGCCTTGCTATTTACTTCTTCAGCTCAAATTTAGCAACGCGCCTAGAACTAGCTTTAAGGTCTTCAGATGTTTTGAACTCACTAACCATATTAGAAAGGTTTCTTGCTGTTTTCACGGATCAAGACCTGCCGCATTCCTTTTTGCACCTTGCATGGTTACTGCTAATATTTTATGCACTAGACTAAGATTTTTAAATTAATATTTTAAAGTATCTCTCCTGGTTCTTAGTGCTATTGTGTTTTTCATTGACAAAAGAGGATTTGATGTCCTGAAATAATCTTCCTGAGCAGTATTGCTCAAACGCCTGCATAGGGGTGGCAGGCCATTTGGTTTTCTAATTCATAATGGTGCACTAACTGCTGTGGATTCAAATGCTTAACAAACTTATGCCATCCAGTATGGGAATTGGACATTTGCAAGCTGTTTGCAGAAGTATCTGAGTCACAAGATGCGGTGGGACTCCTCTCTGTGCACATTATGCATGGGCACCAACTCCATACCACATTGTTTTTCACAGTGCATGAGAGTGTAAGTGTACATAAGCGAATGTGCAGTGAAACAAAGCAAGAGGTCTGCAAAAGACACAGGCTTCAGGGGAGGAGGCTAGGCACTTGTGAATCTACAGCACTACACTATACAAACAGATGCTTACAGGCTAAATAGCATTTCCGGTTCGTAGCATGAGAGGCTGTAGATACACAGCATAGACTGAAAAGCAGTGCCTTCCAGAAGCGGGGCCTAGCATGTGGATGATACAGGTATCTGGAGAAAGGCCCTTAACGACAGAGCTTAAAGTCATCTGATGGGCTAAAATGTTCACACAGTAGTACTTAGAAAAGGTGTGTGGTGTCAACCAAGTGGCTGCCTTACTAATATTGACTAGATGAAAGTTTCCTAGGTAGGCCATGGGACTCCAATTCCCCCAAGCCAGGTTATATGAAGAGGCGGCCCGATACCTCATCTCTGAACCCCACCAAAAATGGAGATGAGAGGGAGAGCAGTCACCCCACCTGCTCCCCCAATGAGGAACAAAGATGCGAGGACCACATATCAGGAGCCCTACCAAGGCGAAGCCGAGGGGGGCACTGTTGTGCCTCCAAATATTGTTGGGCTCGACCTCACGCCCTGTGTCTGAGAGGAGTGGAGTAGCTCTTACCAGGGCAACAACATGCCCACATGGAGCAGGTAGGAGAATCCAAGTTGCCGGCTCCCGCGCCAGCAGGAAAAGAAGCTGTCTGGGCGGAAGCCAGTAGGGGCAGCCAAGAGTGGGCTTTCCACACTGCCCCAATGGAAATACAAGTCAGGTGCTCAGGTGGGACCAGGCATACCCACCATAAAGGAAAATGACACTAAGAAAAGAAGTCGAGAGGCAGGAGCCCAACACAACCAAAAAGAAAAGCTTTGGCTGGAGCCTCTCATTCTCGAGGGAGCGCCTCAAGATGCCCTGTGGGACTTTCCGAGCCCAAAGGTTTGCCTCATGTGGGGACCTCAGAATGACACCAATGTTAAAAACAGAGTGTGGGGGGAAGTGGCCAAGGAGGCCAGCATGGCAGATGCAAACTAGATCGGTTCCGCCAGCCCAATGAAATATCTGGCATAATCCGAGACTGCTGGTTGCCTACCATCTGTGCAGCAATCCACCGTTGTCGGAATAAGGCAGAGACTATGGCAACGTGCCTTCTGGGGCTTGATCACTGTGGCTGGAGGACCGGCGAGACAGTGCAGTGGAGGCTGATGGTCAGTGGGGGGCCGTGCTTCACACGTAAGCAGGAAGAGGGCGAATCCACCCTGCGGCTTAGTCAGTGGCGTAGCAAAAATTGATGGGGCCTCCCTGCAAAGCACATGGAGGCCCCCCGCCCCCGGCGGCCCAGCCCACCACCTACTACTTTGCCCTACCAACCGGAAATCTAGTATATTTTGATTTGAAACCTCCAACATTTAAATGAAATGCCTCTATATTGTTTTTCTCTAAGTTCTAATGAGAAAGTGGGAAACACTCTTAACATACACGCTATGCCATTTGTAACAATACTCTCAAAAGCAGATTATAATCAGAACAATGCCAAGGAGCGATCCTATTGTCTCAGGGACTGCCTATGGCTCAAGAACAAAGAACACCTATGAAGGGTCAGAAATAGAATTGACAATACCTTGAAACTTTGAAAGACAAACCCAAACCTGCAATTCCATAAAAACTCGACTGACAATATACATGAGAAGTACACAAGCTATAACTCCGTATCCTGCGAAAGTGAAGAGAAATAGACTGGTTAATTATCTGCTTGCCACACACTAGTGACTGTCAAGGGTTGTGCATGATAATAAAGTGAAATGAGGAAGCAATTAAAATCATAATGTCTTCATTAGTAAGCATTGCAAAACAGGCAGGCAAACAAGGCTGAGGAAGAAAACTGTTTGGATTCTTCAGAACATTGATGCAGATGTTTGTCTGTTATAATTTATAATTTCTGTAGTGTAAACAGTGCTAAATACAAGATTTAAGGTACACGTATTACCTAATGACAATCTATACAAACTGTAGTTGGTGAAGCAAAAGAAAAAGTGCAAATACTTTCAAAGTGCAAAATAAAGCAATCACCAGCCAGCAATATACAAAAATCATTGACATGAGTGCAGGGTGAGTAGTGTGCTCGTGTGACTGCAGGGTGAGGTACAGGGTGAACAGCGCAAGCCACAAGTGCACTGCAAGTGCAGAGTGATGACTGAGTGCAGGGTGAGCGTAAAAGTGAAGGGCAAGAACGAGGAGTGAGTTGTCTGAATGCAGGGTGCATTCACGGACACTTGAAGTAACTCAGCATGTTATTGACGGCGGCGTAGGGTTTCAGGTATAAGTTAAACTATTGTTATTCTGGCATTAATAGGGATAGAGGGTGTAGGAAATAATGTGGTGTTCGTGCAACAAACTTCCAGTCTTATGATTAGGGTTGCCAGCTCATTATTTTGATGCTCCTACAGGACAAAAAAAAGCCCTCACCTAAAGCCATATTTTCAGCACGTATCTGTGCATACTTTGAACAGCAAATACAAATAGAAAACACTCGTAATTGTGTTCTAGGGTTGCCTGAATGATCCATGACTGATAATTAAAGGGAACAAAGACAGAAAAGTCACATTACAAATGAATACATACATTTTTATTTATAACCCTATTTAGTTTCAAGATTAGGTATTTCAGTGTCTTTAAACAACACATGGCTGGCATGTATCTTTTGGCAACCCTACTTTATATTCATTTTCATGAAATTCTCACATTACAGCAGTAAATGTAAAATTCAAATGTAAGGAATAGGCAGAGTGGGGGCCCAGGGGGTACTGGAACCAGAAAAAAAACTAAGCCTCTGTAACCAGTTTATTAAGGTATGTAAATATGCAAATGGTGTCTGGCCTCGAGGCATTTGCCTTCAACCCCCTTGCTTCTGGGCCTGGAAGCTCAGGTCACTGTGACCTGCACCATTTAATTTATGAGGTAGGACCGACTGTTATGAGGCAACTCACTGTTGCAATCAACTCCGGCGAGAGAGTGTAGTGCTGCCTGTGTGGTCCCTGGAGGCCGGAAAACAGGGGATGCTGGGGGCATACCTGCCAAGGTTTCAGATTGCCATGTGGGACTGTTGTTGATGTATGTTGGATGGATCCCCCTGTCAGCCCCAGTCTGCCCTTCCATCACCCCCAGTCTGCCCCCTCCATCACCCCAGTCAGCCTCCCTCCATCACCCCAGTTGGCCTCCCTCCATCACCCCTAGTCTGTCCTCCACCACTTCCAATATACCTCCCTCCATCACTCTTTCTGCATCCAGCTATGATTCCCAGTCTGCTCCTTCCCTTATTCCCAGCATGCTCTCGTTCATTTCCCCTAATTTGTCCCTCCATCACTCTCAGTCCTCCCCTCATCATTCCAAGAGAGCCCCTCCATCAGTTCTAATATCCTTCAAGGTTCCCCCTCTGTCAGAAACGGTCTGACCTCACTTCCGGACTGACCCTGCGTCCCTCTCAGTCTTCGGGATCTGTTAGAACTGTCCCCAATTAAACCCTTGCAGTCTACCCCCGACCACACCTCTGGAGCTAAGAATTTAGTGTAAATTGTATTGATATTGTGGTTTATTATACAATCTTGAACATTTCTAGAATATATTTTTTGTGTTTGTGTCCTTATTTTCTGACCTTATATCAGTTGTGATTGAATCAGAGTGAAGTTTTGTAAGAAAACTAGGAGGAGTTGATTGATTGGGCCTTCCATGATGAAAATAGTTTCTTCCTTATTTCGAACTGGACCACTGTGGTCTGTATCCTAACCACACCTACTGCGGCAGAATCTGCTCCAGGGTCACTTCCTTTCTGACCCCCTCAGTCACTTCCAGTAAGATGGCTCTGTCACTTTGAGTCTGCTCCCATGTCAGACCCAGCTTGTCCCTACACCATTGGCTGCAGTACCCCTGCAGCACCGGCTGTGATACCCCTGCACGCTGCACCCTCTCCATTGGTACACTACTTCTGCAGCATCAGCTGTGAAACCCCTGCACGCTGCACCCTCTCCAGTGGTACCCCTGCAGCATCGGCTCTGATACCTCTACACTATCGGCTGTGGTATTCCTGCACCAGCGGCTGCGTTATCCCCGCACCTTCTCCAGTGGTACTCCTGCACCAACAGCTGTGATTTGATACCCCTGCACGCTGCACCCTCGCCAGTGGTGCGCCGTGAGCCTCTCACCCATGATCCCAACTCCCTGCATCGTGTTGCACAAACACTGCTTTGATTGATAACAGTAAACCCGAAAGGCCTGAGATGGGCACAGATCAGTATCACAGTGGGAGATCAAAGGCAGAGCTAGAGACGCACTAGAGTCCACTTCACAGCAGTGACGTGGGCAGACTGGAACATCCTGTGGACATGGTGTCCTGTACACTCTCATGGTGTCATGTGCTCTATCACAGTCTCTCAACTCTCTCCTGTGGTACCCTAGTGATGTCACAGTGCCATCTCCTCTGGTACTCGTGATGTCACAGTGCCATCTGCTGCGGTACTCTAGTGATGTCACAGTGCCCTCTACCGTGGTACCCTTGTGATGTCATAGTGCCATCTCCTGTCGTGTTCTAGTGACGTCACAGTGCCCTCTCCAGTGGAGCCCTCGTGATGTCACAGGCCCCCTTTCACCTTGTGATGGCACAGTGCCCTCTCCTGTGGTGCCCTCGTGATGTCACAGTGCCCTCTCCTGTGGTACCCTTGTGATGTCATAGTGCCATCTCCTGTGGTATTCTAGTGACGTCACAGTGCCCGCTCCAGTGGAGCCCTTGTGATGTCACAGGCCCCCTTTCTCCTTGTGATGCCACAGTGCCCTCTCCTGTGGTGCCCCCGTGAGGTCACAGTGCCCTCTCCTGTGGTGCCCCCGTGAGGTCACAGTGTCCTCTCCTGTGGTGCTCTAGTGATGTATGTCAGTGTCCTTCTCCAGAGTAGCCCTCGTGATGTCATAGGGCCCCCCTCTATGGTGTCCTCGTGCTGTCACAGTAACCTCTCCTGTGGTGCCCTCGTGATCTCACAGTGCCCTCTCAAGTGGAGCCCTCATGACATCACAGTGCCCTCCCAAGTAGAGCCCTTGTGATGTCACAGTGCCCTCTCTTGTGGTGCCCTCGTGATATCACAATTACCTCTCCTGTGGCACCCTCATGATGTCACAGTGCCCTCTTAATGGAGCACTCATGATATCACAGTGCCCCCCTTCAATACCCTAGTGATGTCACAGTGCCCTTTCCTATGATGCCCTTGTGATGTCCCAGCGCCCTCTCCCATGGTGCCCTGTGATTTGGTACCCTAGTGATGTTACAGTGCCCTGTCCTATGGTACCCCAGTGATGTCACAGTGCACTGTCCTGTGGAACCCGAGTGATGTCACAGTGTACGGCGCTGTGGAACATTAGTGATCTCACAGTGCCCTCTCTGGTTCCCTTGTGATGTCACAATACTCTCTCCTTTGATGACCTTCGGATGTCACAGTGCTGTCTCCCATGGTTCCCTCGTGATGTCACAGTGCCCTCTCCTGTGGTACCCCAGTGATGTTACAGTGCCCTGTGGTACCACAGTGATGTCACAGTGTACTGTCCCGTGGTACCTTAGTGATATCACAGTGCCCTCTCCTGTGGTGCCCTGTGATTTGGTACCCCAGTGATGTTACAGTGCACTGTCCTGTGGTACCCCAGTGATGTCACAGTGCACTGTCCTGTGGTACATAAGTGATCTCACAGTGCCCTCTCCTGTGGTGCCCTTTGGATGTCATAGTGCTCTCTCCCATGGTTCCCATGTGATGTCACAGTGCTCTCTTCTTTGGTGCCCTTGTGATGTCACAGTGCCCTCTCCCATGGTTCCCTTGTGATTTCACTGGGTCCTTTCTCAAGCTGCCCATGTTGTGTCACAATTGTGCGACTGAGCCGTCAACTGAAATGTCCTTCTGTGCCCTCTCCTAAGCTATCCCTGTGCCCTCACATATGTGTGTGGTGCCTGTCAGCTTTGGCTATGCCCTCTCTTACGGTGCTGGCATAGAGGCCCTCATGTTGGCCGTATAGTGTGACTGCACCCTCCCTCATGGTGCTCTCTCCTTTGGTGTTATGTGGTTCCACTGTGGTTCTCCTCGGCTGTGACCTGCTGAAGGGCAGTCCATTGTGTTTCTAGGGTCACAACATATGTCTCTGCAGTGCCGATGGTTCAGCATTCCCTCCTCAGGGCCCAAGACCGTCAGCAGGGAAGAACAGCATGGGCGCTCCACTGGAGTGTTTTCATGTGGGCAGTTATGTCATGGGTGGCAGGGACCCCCCAGGACCATCCTGTGGAACCAAAAGCAGCAGCGACAAGAATGTTCTCTCTCTCTCTCCATCCTTCCCTTTTCTTGCCCTTCACCTCTCCTCCCTCTGATAGCTGTCTTTCTGCCTTGCCCCTCCCACTCCCTCGCGCCATGATCTGCTTCCATCTGTATTTAAAAAAATAATAACAATAAAGTTCTCCTGCCCCACAGACGGTGATATCAAACGTGCACAAGGGCAGGTGACCATAGAACGTGACAGTAGATACTGAGACAAGCACTGGCAAGCCAATAGAGCTTGCTTTGTTAACCTTGACTTTGCCAATGTCTTTTGCCGATGCTATGCAGCATCAGTAAATTTCTGATATTGTGCAGGATTGGAGGGTGGGGGAAGCGAGGGAGTAGGGTAGGGGGCGGGGGGGGCACGATGACAAGGCCGCGTGATTCTCCGGTTGTGAATGTATACTGAGATCTGTGGGCTATGAAGAGAGGTGAACTGCAAAAAGCTGCCCCACAAATACAGCATGATTAAAAACAGTGGTCATAGTAACAAACCAAAACAAACATTACATGTTGATAAGCTGTAGTGTAGACTGTACGGGCCGCACCTCGGACAAACTTACCTGATGCAAGGCCTGGCCTGCAGCTTCAGAGCAGGCAGGCGCAGCGAGAAGTAGAAGAGGGCAAGGCTAGCCAGGCAGGGGGACTAGGGTTAGTAATAACTAAATTATGCACGGTGCCGGCGGCCGCATGGTGAAAGACTGTCCTTCTCAAGACAGTCTCTGGTGTGGCTGGGTCCTGGGATGCCGGTCACACGCACCTTTAATTGTAATGCGCATGACAATGGCATTACCAGCCCCACCCTCTATGCCCCACCCTGAAGACTGCGTGCCACGCACACAGCATCCCCCCCCCAACCCAACATTTAATTAAGTGAAGAGCCCAGAGGCCCTGGCCTACCGGCTGAGGCTGCATACCCTAATTAATGAAAAAGATGCGTGCGCTCAGCACCATTTAATTTATGGTGACTTGGAGGGCGCGTGCGCACCATTTAGGCTTGCTAGCTCCGCTGAGACTGAGAGGGCCCCTGGAGCACGGCCCCCCCCCCGCCATGCAGGGGCTGCGGGGGCCTGTGTTACGCCCCTGGGTTTAGCACTGCCACAAAGGACATCCAGGCCCTGAAGACTCCGGTTTCCACACAGCGCTTCCCATACCCCAGGCAAGGGGGATTTGGGGGGGCAGCCGACCAAAGGGAGGCTTGCACACCCGGGGAATTTTGGGGCAGTAGGGGGGGGGGGATAGGTGAACTCGGCAGGCACCCGTAGCTTGGGCTGCTTGGGCTGGTTGGGTTCTTTTGGG
Organism: Lissotriton helveticus; assembly: GCF_964261635.1. NCBI lineage: Eukaryota > Metazoa > Chordata > Amphibia > Caudata > Salamandridae > Lissotriton > Lissotriton helveticus. The sequence continues at coordinate 1,545,299,428 of NC_136061.1, forward strand.
CGGTTTTTGGGCTGGCCTTGATAAATACGGCCATTTTGTTGGGTCCGGCACCATTTCAGGTGCAGTGACACGGCAGCCGGGGGTGTTCTTCGGTGAATTGTTGTCGGAGCGGGAGCGTGGTGTCAGGCGGCGTGAGCGGGTGCGGTGTGGAGAGTCGGTGGTCACGGTAGATATTGTCTGAGGCGGTGGTCGACGATGGCGGAGCGGGACCCCAGAGTAGCGGAGGCGTTGTGGCTGTTGGGGGAGGCGGGCCGGCTAGATGTCCTGCGGCCGGACTTTCAGGTAAGGCCACCGCCGCGGCGGCCGTGTGGGCCTGCGAGCCACCGCGGTCGCGACCGGGCTGGCTCAGGTGGAGCGGAGGGGGGGCGGGGCGGGGGGCGGCGGCGCGAAGGCCGCGAAGCAGCGTGGTGCGGCGGTGCCGCGGAAGGCGGGGGGAAAGGGCGCTAAGAAGGCCGGCCAGCGAGGCGCGCAGAAAAAGTTTGTGGAAGGGGGGGGAGGACAGGCTCCGGTGGCGGAGGGGGTGGAGGGGGGGCGGGCGGCCTCGGACTGTGACGAGGGGGTGGGAGGCCGAGGGGGGGAGGGGGTATCTGCGGTGCCGGCGGGGTCGGCTGCTGGGGGGGCGGGGGGGTCGGGGGAGGAGAGTGCTGGGGGGGGTCGAACCAGGGTGTGCTGGGAGGGGGTCAAGGGGGAGGGGGTGAGGGAGTGGGGGGGGCGGGGTCCCCTGAGTTAATTGAGGAGACTGAGGTTGAGGAGATGGGTGGGGGGGCGGACACAGAACTAGATTGGAGCTCATCGGGGTCGGAGGGGGATGGGGGCGTGGGGGGCCAGGAGAGAGTGCCGTCCCCAGGGCGGGGGAGGGGGGGGGGCTGGGGGCCAGGGGGAGGGGGGGCGTGGAGAGCGGAAGGGGCGGGGCGCGTGGGGGGTGGGGGGGGCCGAGGGAGGTTGGGTGGTATGGGGGAGATGGAGGGGTGGGGTGTGGGGGGGGGTGGGGCTCGGCGGGGGGCTGGGACGGGGGGCATGGAGGGGGTGTGGGGCCCAGTTGGGGGTCAGCCGGGTGGGGTGGCCCGGGGGGCTGGGGCGGTGTGAGTGGGTGGGGCATGGGGAGCGGAGGGGTTCCCTCGCGCCGCGGCGGTCACTCGGCGGGGTGGGGACGGGGGGCGCCGTTGGGGTGGGAGCGTGGGGGGGGTGAGTGGGGAGGGGATGGCGGGTTTTTTCACCCCGGTATGCTGGACTCCACCTTTTTTCCTTGGCAGGAGCTGCTTGCGAGGCGCTCGGGTGAGCAGCATGCGGCTCTACTCCACCGAGAGGATGGGCCGGCTCTGTCTAGTGCGGGCGGCCGCGCTCCAACGAGGGACCTGTCACTGGAGCGTGGTGGATGGCGGCGGGGGTCAGCCCCGCCGCCCCCCCCCCGAAGGGTTGTTACGGCCGCCGGGGGCGGGGGAGTGGGTATGGATGCACAAATTGTTGAACCAGGTGTTAGTGGAGTGGAACGGCGTGGGAGTGTGGATTTGGGTGAATTGATGAGAGTGTGTCGGGAGAAAGCGGGCTTGAGCAGGGTGGACCCCCCAGGGGGGGGTCGGGACTGTGTTGAAGTGGCGGAGGAGGAGTCCACGGAGGAAGGGGAGATCTGGGAGGACAGGGGGGAGAGTAATGTTGTTGCCAGTATTTTACAGGTGCCAGCGAGGCAGGAAGCGCCGAGAGTGACGGCCCCCTCAGCCCAACTGGTTAGGCGGCGGGATCCGGTTCGGACGCCGACCTTGACGCCAGGTAAGATGGGAGACGGGGCGGGGAGTGGCAAGCGGCGATGTGTGCAGGTCTCAGTGGGGACTGGGGGGGAGGGGGCGGAGGGTTGGAGGCTGGTGCGGGGACGGTACGTGCGGGACACGGGAGTGGGCACGGATGGCGCGGCGGACGGGGTGGCCGGCGCGCGAGAGGGGTCGGACGCGGTCGCCGGCGCGCGAGAGGGGTCGGGCGCGGTCGCCGGGAAGGAGGCGGTGAGTGGGAACTAAAGCTGCGTGGTGCCGGTGCGTAAGTTACCATATATGGGTATTACGAAGCCACTGGGAGCGCACCTGTCGTTGGCTACGAAGGAGAAAATTTGGAAGGGGGAGTACATCGACATTCTGAAGCTTCTCCACCGGGAGTTGACGTCTAAGGAGGGGTCGAAGGAAGAGGAACAGGAGTTGGCCAGGCGTCCGAAAGTGCCGTTGACACTGGACAATTGGTCGGCGGCTTTCCTTATCTACGCAAGTGTTTACTGCGAGAAGTTTCCCGACCGATCCGTGGCGCTCATGAAATACATGGATGTGGTGCGGAGGGCTCAGGTGACGTACGGCGGGTTCGCGTGGTCGCACTATGACGAGGAGTTTCGGGCGCGCATGGCGGTGGATCCGGAGGCGTTGTGGGGGGAGCTGGACGCGGATTTGTACCAGCAGACGATGGGCGGGGCCAAATTCGGCCACACCATTTACACGGCCAGTGGTTTGCCGGTGGGACCGCCCCCCTTTGCCGCGCGCCCCACCCGGGGGGTGGGGCGGGGTGAGTCCACCGGACAGGCCGCGGTTGGGGCCTGTTGGGATTTCAATAAAGGGTCGTGCGGGCGGGCAACTTGCCGTTTTAGGCATGAGTGCTCGAATTGCGGAAAGCGGCACCCGGCGCAGCGGTGCTGGGGGCTCGTTGGACAGCCGGGCCAACAGCAGGGGCATGGAGGTCCCCAGGGAGGGGGGGGGCAGAGGGGTGGGGTGCGAGGGGGGGGAGCAGGACCTTTGGGCAAAGGCTCGTACGCCGGTTAGGCTGGAGAGGATGGAACCCTGGTTGGCGGCGTATCCGTGGGCGGAGGATGCTGCAGTTCTGCGTCAGGGTTTTCGGGAGGGGTTCCGCCTGGGCTATGAGGGCCCCCGGATTGCCCGCTGGGCGGACAATCTGAAGTCGGTGAATGCACACAAAGGTATCGTGCGGGAGAAGTTGTTCAAGGAGGTTAAGGAATGGAGGATGGCGGGACCGTTCACGGAGCCGCCGATGCCTGACTTGATCATCTCCCCCATTGGGGTGGTGCCCAAGAGGGAGGAAGGGCAGTTCCGGCTGATACAACATCTGTCATGGCCGGAGGGGGAGTCGGTGAACGCGTACATCTCGGCGGACTTGGCGTCGGTGACTTACTCGTCGGTGGACGTGGCGCGGAGGCTCGTCACGGCGGCGGGGAAGGGCGCATTGATGGCAAAATGCGACGTCAAGTCGGCCTTTCGGCTTCTCCCGGTCCATCCGGCAGATCACCAGCTGCTGGGGATTCAGTTTGAAGGGCTCATTTTTGTGGACAAGGCACTGCCGATGGGATGTTCCATCTCGTGCTCACTCTTTGAGCGTTTCAGTTCGTTCCTGCAGTGGGTTTTTTCCAGGCGCACAGGCTCGGAGTCAGTGACGCACTACCTGGATGACTTTTTCCTGGTGGGGCGACCCGGCGCGACGGACTGCCAGCGGCAGCTGGACGGTTTGGCTGGGTTGATGGAGGGCTTTGGTGTTCCCCTGGCGCCAGAGAAAACATACGGTCCCAGTACGGTGTTGTCCTTTCTCGGTATCGAGCTCGACTCGGTCGCCATGGAAGCACGCCTACCGGACGATAAGAAATCGGCTATGTTAGGGCTGGTGGCCGACATGCTGGCATGCAGGAAGGTGGTGGTGCGGGAGGTGCAGGTGCTGTTGGGGCACTTGAACTTTGCTTGTCGCGTGGTGCGGGCGGGACGGACTTTTTGCAGGCGGTTGGGACTGGCGTTGTCCGGGTTGTCTTTGCCTCACCACCATGTGAGATTGTCGGCGGGAGTGAAGGAGGACCTGCGCATGTGGCAGGCGTTTTTGGAGCGTTTCAACGGAGTGCCCATGGCGCCGGCGGAAGATTGGGAGTGGGATGTCACCATGTACTCGGACGCGGCGGGTGTTGGCGGTTTCGGTCTCTACTGGGATGGTCGGTGGTGCGCGGAGCAGTGGCCAGCACACTGGCAGGCTGGCGGCCGGAGCATTGCGTTTTTGGAATTGTTCCCGTTGGTGGTGGCGGTCACGGTGTGGGCCGGGGAGCTGGCTCACAAGCGCGTGTTGTTTCGAGTGGACAACATGGCGGTCGTGCAGGTGGTGAATAGGCAGTCGGCCAGAGACCCGCAAGTGTTGAAATTGATGAGGGTGTTTGTGTTGCGCTGCTTGGAGAATGACATCCTCTTTCAGGCACGGCACGTACCGGGTGTGGACAATGACATTGCGGATGCTTTGTCTCGTTCGCAGTGGGAGAGGTTCCATGGGCTAGCCACGGCGGCGGAGGAGGTCAGGACGCCGGTGCTGGGAGAGATGTGGTCGGTGGGCGAGCCCGGGTCTTTCAGCTGGTGAAGAGATCCGTAGCAGCGTCAACGTGGAGATCTTACGAGCAATCCTGGGAGGAATTCTTGCGGTCTGGCGCGGTAAGGCGAGGGGACCGGTGGCAGCGCGAGGAGCAGGTGGTGCGTTACATGTTGGGGCTCATGGAGAAGGGTTTGTCGCGGGTCACCATCGCGGGCAAGTTGTCAGCTGTTGCGTTCATGGGTAAGCTGTGGTGGGGCTACGTCCCGTCGGCGGGGGAGCTGGGGGCCCGGCTGCTGGAGGGTTGGTCGAGGGAGAGGGGCGCGGCGGTTCGCTTGCGGCATCCGGTCACGGTGGCGTTGTTGGGAAAACTCATTGGCGCGCTGCCGGAGGTGTGCAGAGATGAGGGCGAGGTGGTGCGTTTCTCCACGTTAATGTCCTGGCTTTTTTATGGGGCTTTTCGAGTGTCTGAATTGTTGGGGACGAAGGGGGCGCCAGGAGTAGGGTGGGAGGACGTGGACCTGCGCGCTCGGGAAGTGGCGGTGCGGCTGCGGCATTCCAAAACTGACCAGAGGGGGGTTGGAACATGGGTGGTCCTGGGCCCGGGGGTGCAGGAGGGAGTTTGTCCCGCGGCGTGGGGTAGGCGGCTGATGGCGATCCGGAGCCGGGAAGCGGGGCAGGTTTTTGGCCGGAGTAGTGGGGGCAGAGTGTCGGCGGCGCAGGCGTTGTGGGTTCTGCGGCGCGCCCTGCGGGGCTTGGGCGAGGACCCTTTGGCGTTTGGGACCCACTCCTTCAGGATCGGGGCGGCGACGGAGGCGGCGCGTAGGGGTTGGGGGAAGGAGGAGATACAGAGGCTGGGACGGTGGAAGTCGGATTGTTACCGGACGTACGTGCGGCTGCGGGAGGTAGAAGGGGTGACGTCTTTGTGATTTCGAAGCCTGATATGTGTTTCTTTGCAGGTGCTGTGGCGGGGCCGGAGGTGGCAGTTTTGAATTTGTATTTGGTGGGCCACTCATTTGTCAAGCGGGCTGAGCAAGCGGAGTGGGACAAGCATCGTGCATTGAATTTGGGATTGGATACTGGACTGTATAGGTGTCACTGGAGGGGCAAAGGGGGTATGCGGTGGCATGAGTTGTTGCCTATGTTGAATACGGTGGTGAAAGCAGGAGTGTGTCCGGATGTGGTAGTGATTCATTTAGGGGAGAATGACTTGGTGCAGTGCAAGGGACTGGCGGTGGTAAAACAGATGATGAGGGACCTGAGGGAGAACAAGCAGCGTTGGGCGGGGTGCCATGTGATCTGGTCTGAATTGATCCCCAGGCGGGTGTGGAGGGGAGCTGAGCGCCCGGGCGCGATAGACAGGGCCCGGCGGAAGATTAATCGGGTGATGGGGGATTTCTGTGCCAAGGAAGGGGTGGGGAGAATGGTTCATCCTGACTTGCGATATGGAGCGGTGTATTTTTTCAGGGAGGATGGGGTACACCTTTCTAGATATGGCATGGAACTGTACATAGTGCAGTTGAAGGAGGCACTGGATAGAGCGCTGGGGGTTCTCAGGTATCCTAGGAGGCAGGAGTCCTAAGGGGGGGGTCGGAAGTCGTAAACGACTTCCGAGTGGCGTTTCCCTATGAGAAAAGGGGGGATTCACAGGAGGCCTGGGGCTGTAGGGGCAGTTGGGGAGCGGAGGTCAGGAAGGTCACTAAGGTCATTTGCAGTTGGGGGTAGGTTGCTGAGCGGATGTGGACACTTTGTTGCAATGTTGGGGATACAATTAGGGGTGGGGGTGGAGGGGGGCTGTTAGGCGGTTATTATTTAGAGAGTACTAGTTTTGTTCGGCACAGGCCAGGTGGGGTTTGTTTGTGTAGGTGCACCTGATTCCAAATAAAGCGGCCTTTAACACACTAAGTTGGTGTCTGTCTCAGTGCTTCCCCCCCCACCTACAGGTGTGCCCCAAGGGGGATTTGGGGGGGCAGCCGACCAAGGGGGGGCTTGCACACCCGGGGAATTTTGGGGCAGTAGGGGGGGGGGATAGGTGAACTCGGCAGGCACCCGTAGCTTGGGCTGCTTGGGCTGGTTGGGCTCTTTTGGGCGGTTTTTGGGCTGGCCTCGATAAATACGGCCATTTTGTTGGGTCCGGCACCATTTCAGGTGCAGTGACACGGCAGCCGGGGGTGTTCTTCGGTGAATTGTTGTCCCTCCCTCCCTCCCTGTGTCCCGTGGGGTGGATTTGGCCAGGGTGGGCCTCTGGGGGGTTGCGAGGGGCTTTTGTTGGTTGAGGGTGCACCTGAGTTAGGGTACAAGAGTGGTTGTCGCTGGAACAGGTGCCTGGATGGGTGGCGTTTCCCTATGAGAAAAGGGGGGATTCACAGGAGGCCTGGGGCTGTAGGGGCAGTTGGGGAGCGGAGGTCAGGAAGGTCACTAAGGTCATTTGCAGTTGGGGGTAGGTTGCTGAGCGGATGTGGACACTTTGTTGCAATGTTGGGGATACAATTAGGGGTGGGGGTGGAGGGGGGCTGTTAGGCGGTTATTATTTAGAGAGTACTAGTTTTGTTCGGCACAGGCCAGGTGGGGTTTGTTTGTGTAGGTGCACCTGATTCCAAATAAAGCGGCCTTTAACACACTAAGTTGGTGTCTGTCTCAGTGCTTCCCCCCCCCCACCTACAGGTGTGCCCCAAACCACAGTGGTGGAGTGACGACAAGGGAGGTCCCGCTGAGGCACAGCGGCGATAAATATATAGCCGGATCCGGGACTACTCGAGACGTCCAGTCATTACGAGGGCCGAAGCAGCTGGTGAGTGGGAGCTGACGACTGAAGAGCGGCCCGCCATATTGCCGTGCCTGACCTCCGCAAATAGAGCGGCACCGGTTGTGAGTTCTGCACCGGCATCTGCTTCCCCCGGACATGCTGCAGTAGTGTAGCTCAGGGATGGGGTGGTCGGCCTGAGTCAGCAAGACGCAGACAATCCCGGGGATCCTGGTCTTTATGGATGCGTGATTAAGGGCTGCTCTTGCATATATTTGAGACACTGCTGGCACCGCATTGGCCCGCTGGTGGGATTTGGGCCACCTACAGGGCTCTGATGGGGCAGGAGCCCTTCTGTTGGTGTGCCAAGGGACATTATTCAGGAGAAACCGATGGATCTACGACAAATAGCCGTGTTGTGTAAGTGGCTAGGTGTGGCCCCTGATACTGTGCGTGGACCACTTGATACCTGCTTTAAGACCCTGGTGTGTGCTGAGGCTAATCCACGCCCTATTTTGTCAATGGGTGGGGGACCTCCACATAGATGTCCCCGGTGTTGGCCCAGTGTGTGGCTGCGTAGCAGACACGAGGACACGGTCCACTGTGGTGGACTTGTGCTCAGCCTGATTGGGGCAATACAGTCATCAGTGCTCCACTTTGAGGATACCTCTGCCCGTGGTGTGAGTCTATGACACTATATCCATCCACCATGACTAAAGACAAAATAATCGGTGGGGCCACCAAACAAAGCACCATGGACAAGCTCACTGGGGCCAGTGCTAAATGTACAGGATCCGAGGGTAACTCCATCACCCTGCTGGATAACTCTGTGCTCCTGCCAGCAATCACCCAGACGAGAATGGTGCTAGACACCCAGATAGGCTCAGTTGGCTCAGAGGTGTCGCTTCTGCGCCAAGATCTTAGGGGAGCAATTGAGCGCATTACAGAGGCGGAGACGACGTTCTCGGAAGTAGAGGATGCCGTCTCCACTTTACAAACAAAGGACTCCTCCCTGGAGAAACTCATCAAGGTCCTCGCTACATGTGTGAAAGATGCGGAAGGAAGAGCACGCAGAAACAACCTCCGCTTTGTGGGCTTCCTGGAGAATTGCAAGGGCAAAGATTCCAAAAAGTTCCAATCACATTGGTTGGCCACATGGATACCAGGGAATGCCCTCTCCCCGTGCTCAATTATAGAGCACGCACACAGGTCCCTGTTGCTGCGTCCGCCTCCTGGAGCACGGCTACGACCCATTATAGCACGCATCCTTAACTATCATGATAGAGACTCGGTCCTTAAACATGCCAGGATGAAAGGGGATCCTTTCTATGACTCCCAGAGAATCATGATATTCCCAGATAACACGAGAATGGCCCTACAAAAGCGCCAATCATTCTAAGGTGCAAAGGCACGACGGCTGGAGCTAAAAATTGTGTACTCGCTTCAGTTTCTTGCCCGACTGCGTGTCGTATATAACTCATGTACTCTCTTCTTTGATAGGATGGAGGCCATTTTCAGTTGGACAGACAAACAGATATGGCACAAGCCCCACACTCCTCCTCGTCACGATCCACGACAGGTGCTTCACATTTTATGGGGTATTGGGATGGGGGGTGGGGATGGGTTAGGTTGTGGGAAAGGTTGAGTTATGTTTTTTATATTCAATGCCTAGATGATGTAACATTAGATTGATACCCATCTGTGTAATCTCATACAACGCATCATTTAATGCATGTCAATTTCGTTATCAGCTGTTGAGACCTCGCAGGGACATTTACGTATCATGAGTTGGAATGTTAGGGGCTTACTCGATAAAGTTAAGCGGGCGCAATACTTTGTCATGCAACGCGATCTAGAGCTGACATCGTAATTGTACAAGAGATACATATCATGGGCACTAAGACACCTTGTCTGGCCCATTATGGCTATGATCAAGTGTACCATGCAGGATTCACTAGGGGCTCCACGGGCATGTGTCTATTAATAGACTGTTAAGTTCCATTCATATGTACCACCCAATGGACTGATACAAATAGGAGATATATTATTGTCCATAGATCTATTTATGGTGAACACATAGTAATAGGTAGCATATATGACACCCCTTTATCTCAAACATTCATAGATTGTGTCATGGATGTGTGGGCTCTCCTTCCCAAATGTCTCGCAACTAACAGATTCATCAAAGTCCCGTTTTGCGAGTCTGTAACAGCGATTCATAAGGAATCGCTATTACAGACTCGCAAAACGGGAATCATGTACAAATCGCAATTTATTTTGCAAATCCCACAGCTTCCTTATTTGCGATTAGCAAATTGCTAATCGCAAATAAGGAATGACTCCCCATTCATTCCTATGGGCCCAAAGGACTAGCTATTCATACCAGGGAATCATAATCAGAGAATAACTGGGGCAATAATCTGTCCCCGTGGATTGTGTGACCATTCCCCAATAATGCTAACACTTGAAATCGGTTCACACAGATGCCCATTTCAGTGGAGACTATCCCCATGGCATTTGCAAAACCGGAAGTATAGGGACCATATAAATAGAGCAGTGGTGGAGTAGTTTACCCATATCGTGAATACTGTCTCCTCATTGGAGATACTATAGGAAGACCTGAAACCCACTATTCGCTGGGTGGACATAAGCTACACTGCGGCAGAGCGGAAGCACCGGACGCGTGAACTTACACAGCTGGAAAGATGTTGTCACAAGCGTGAAGCCTCTATAGCACGTAAGAACCCACTTGCTTGCTCAACAACAATATCAAAGTAAATTAATGGAAGAAGCCAGACGAGCTTGGTTGGCATCCCAGAGCCGAATATATCAGTGAGGCGATAAATCTAGAAAATTACTATATTGTTTAGGTAAACAGACGACAATATATATGCCCCTTCTCCCTATTTGGGATGTGCAGTGGACGACCCTTACAGACCCAACCGACATCGCTAGCAGTTTTGCGCAATTCTATGGTGAACTTTATCGACCTAGAGATGTGATACATGTCTCACTGATCATGAAATTTTTAGATGATATACCACTGTGTACCATTTCAGACGATGTGCGAGACTCTTTCGACACACCCATTACACTTGAAGGGGTTACAACCGCTGTGCCCGAGCTGCGGACGGGCAAAGCCCCTATTCCTAATGGTTATTCTAGCAAGTTCCACAAAGCTTTCACATCCCAATTAGACCCCCATCTCCTCAATAAAGTTCAAGAATCGACAGAACAGACATGGCTCCCATCTGACTGGTGGCATGCAGAAATTGTGTTTTTTCCCAAGCAGGGTAGACCACCCGAACAACATTCCTCATATCGTCCAATATCCCTCTTAAACAACGGAGCAAAAATCCGGAAAGACGTGCTAATACGGGGGTTCGAATGGACGATGGATATATCAGATTGTATCGCATTACATGCTGTTGACATGCTTTTTCTCCTCACGGATCCAAACAAAACCAGACCCAGAATATTGCAGATTATGCGGATCTTCGGAGAGATGTCAAGCTTGTATCTGAAGCCCTGAAAGTCCACCATATGGCCTTTACGGAGTACCCTGGGGCATAACAAATGGACTGAAAGTCTTCAACTGGTGAGGAATGGACTACTATACTTAGGTGTATTCCTGTCTGAGTATTCTCAACTTTCATGGGACAGGAACCTGGGCGCTGCTACCGAAAAAGTGCGATCCAGCATCAGGCCCTGTTCGGAACTACCCCTATCTATATACTGGAGGTCTGCTATTTTAAAAATGGTCTCCCTGCCACAGCTGCTCTACCATCTGCACAACCACCCGTATCCTATTCAGTCTTCCTGGTTTAAACTCATTAATGCCATACTGGGGCAATTCCTTTGGGGGGGGGGGGGTGCATCCCGGGTTGCGCCCCGTACATGCTTTCAGTCAATGTATTGTGGTGGTATCGCGGCCGCAGATATGCTGGCCTATTACACAGCCTCGCATCTCCAGGTGATTAATGATTGGCTTTTTGGACCCAGCTATGAACCAGCATATGCAACAGAGTGGTGGGTATTAAATATCCCGACCCTTACATCCCATCTATGTAGTAATTCGAATCACCGCTCTTTGTTTCCTGCCACTAGAGTAATTATTCTCTCCTGGAGACAATCCCCTCGACTAATGAGGTGGTGTGGTCGTCTCACCAGTGAAACACTGCTCTGACATAACCAATTATTATCTCACCAGACTGGGCTCCAGGGGTTCCATGAATGGGATCACATAGGCATTTCAACCATTGGCAGTATCATGCAAGCTACTGACCTCAAATCATTCCAGGCCCTTAAGGACGAATTCTCCCTACATAACTCCCCGTATTATAAATATTTGCAGCTTTGCCATGCTATTACAACTCACATGGATAAAGTGGAATCATTTCCAGAATGTAATCCGTTAGAGGGTAAACTCCTCATGGGGTATCTGGGAGAGCATAAGATATCCAAAATATACCAATCTCTTGTCACCCACAGCCCCACTACTCTTGAGAAACTTAAAGTCGCCTCGCAAATAGACATTGGTCCTTTAGATACTGACGACTGGACTGAGGCTCTGGAGTCTCCCAAGGCGCTGCCATATCTTCCTGACTGCGACTTATTCAGTTTACATACCTGCATAGGGCTTATTATACGTGTTATAGATTATGGAGAGCAGACCTAATTGATTCTCCTATATGCCTATGTTGTCAAAATGATGAAGGGTCTTTCATACATACAATTTGGGAGTGTACAGCTTTGGATAGGTTCTGGTCTGGGGTGCTGACATGCCTAACTGAAGTTCTCGGATGGGAACTACCTAGATCCCCTTGATTGGCACTGCTACACATAACCGATACAATAGGCGGCAACAAGTATAAGCGCCTTCCCCTTTGGCTAGGCCTTACCATCGCCAAATGTGATATCACAAGAACATGGAAATCAGATACACCCCCTACTATTAGGGCTTGGAAAAATGGATTCAATTTTTGTATGGGCTTGGAGATTCTGGTTTTCCAAGCCCGTGAATGCCCACAGAAACATCTTAAAATCTGGCAAAGATGGGCAGATTACTGCGGGCTGGTCCTGCCGGGGATAGCAACAACAGATACTATAGACTTTGAAATTAGGTCTTATGAAGCACAGAAACACCATATACCTGGCAGGTAGAACAATTGTAATTACGATCTATATCTATATATTGCATATGCAACTGACCCATACGATTGCATTGGAGTTATTTTGTTGTAAAGTTATATTATTATTAAGAATAGGATTTGACAATACGCGAATGCATTCCCAAAATAATAATGTAACATAATGAATATTTCAGTAATTGAATGTATGCTAAATTAATCTGTTATTTAGAAAACTGAGTGTGTGGGGGAGGGGGCAGGTCTGCAGAAATGTAGCAGCTTTCCACCCAAAGGAAACTTTAAAAAGTGGCCCTAGGTTTCCTGGGTTAAAGAAACCATGGTCCACCCCGCCCTGGCTTTTCAGCTAAGAGTTAAGTACCAATAAGGTTGAAACTTTTGTTCTACAACCTGGGAGAACAGCTGCCTCTTTTAGTTGTATATAACATGTGGTACTTTGCCTGCAAATGTGGTAACCTTGATAATGCCAACAGGTTTGCTTGATTTGAAGTGACACCCTACCATGTGGTAATGTGCTGTATGGGAGTGGGGATACTGTAATATTTGGGTGTCATGACCCTTAAGGGGTAAAATGTAATGTCATCAAAAGTATTTATATCAACCCTTAGTATATTTGTAGATTACTGCATAGTCTGTAATTACAGCAATAAGTCTGTAATAAATGTACTTTTCATTTTCTAATGACTGGGCAATCATTTATTAGTCCACACCACCTCCCCTAAGTAGGCCTTGGACTGCTCTGCTTCACTACCCTGAGAGAGTCAAGGGGTACAATGGGGTACTTGGTTCCCAGTGAAAAGGTTTTTGTGGACCTATTACTTGGGCAGCCTTCACATCCTGCACAACTAATAGCCTAGTTTCCTTACATCACACAAACAGCAACATTGTACGCAGAGCAGATTTTGTAGTCCGTCAGTTAATTCCTTCTATATTCCAAAGTGAGAAGTTGTGAATGTATCTCCTTTGCCACATAATCCATCATCTGCTGCATAATTTGTAGATTTTACCAAAAAACCTTTGTTTCTAGCTGAAACGGATCAAATGTTACTAAAAATGTGGCAACATGTGAGGCTGTACAGTGGAAGGCCCTTCACAAAAGTTGACTGCTCACCTTTCAATTGCCTGTTGGTGTGTTTGAATTTTAAACTGTTAATATTGAGGTGGAATATTTGCTCAGACAGTGTTAAAGTGTAAAAAAGACAAAACAATGCATTAATTCTGTAACAAAATGTGCACCATTATGCTACATAATTTGCCATTTAGTGACCTAATTTAGTCAACACTTCCACATAATTATGTCCTCCCCTATCACACAATTGCAGTGGCCCTGTCTTACATACACACACCCCTTTCAATAGGGGGGTTCACGTGAGAGCCCCTTTGTGGCTATGCAAAACCTCAGACATCAATGGGTAGTTCTACATCTAATCGAGCTGTGAAAGGAACAAAGGGAGGGAAATTATGAAAGAGGAAAATAAAATAAGGGAGAAGAGCAAACTGGGGCACCACCTATTTGCCATGTTCTGTATTAGATAATCATCAAAACAACTGGATCTGTCCAGTTTAACTCATCAGTGCAAGTTTCTGTAATACGTCCTCTGGACCTTTAGCAATCACATTTTTTATGAATCCACCATACACGAACGTTCTCTGCCAAAGAGGTCAAACTTACTTGAGTGTTGATTGACAGGCATGCTCTGCTTCTTTTTTTAGTTTGCAGCTTACCAGACAGCTCAGGTGTCTGGTTTGCTGAAGACATCTTGGGTACATTCAGATAGATGACATAAGAATGTATTCCACCCGCTGCTTACCATTGGCTTTGTGGTTTGTAAGTCACATTTCAGGCTTTCTATTTGCTGGCTTTATTTGCTCTAAACTGTCCAGCTCAAGTCCATCCCTCCATTTGCCCAAAACTTGTTTACTGTATTCTTCCACAAACGTGCTTTCTGTAAACAGACCTTTAAATCTTGTTTTTATCTTACCACATTTGCCGTGCATTCAAAGACAGAGGTCAAATGTCAGGCCGTGTCTTCTATGGAGATTGGGGTTTATTTTTCTTTCTCTGACTTCAAAGTTAGAGGATTTATGTGACAAGCATGCTGACTAGTGGGGGTCTGCTGGAGGAAGGCTCCATAGATGTTATTTTTTTCTTTTAGCACACACCAAAATGTAAATGTCTGTAAATGAACTGTGCTGATGATCAAATCAATACATTGGGTGATGTCCTTTCCACACATTATCGTTTGTGGGTTGTATCCATTTATCAGTAAAACTTATGTGAGTGCAAATGTAATGGTCATTTCAATTGAAGATGTGTTGTCTGTAATGGCAGTATGTTACCATACCATGCTTACTCAACGGACGCGCTTTCTGAAATTGTACCTGGTGTTGCTGAACTCTTCCTGTCCTTGTTGCTTGGCTGGGGACCCTTGCTGCTCACCTAACGCCTCCTCTGCCCTGCGGACCGCGTGCTGCCCAGGACTACATCTCCCAGGAGGGCAGTGTGGTCCCGCTTGAGGCGTGAGCCATCTCTACTGCCCCCGGGGCTTCAAATCATAGCGCAGACTCCCGCGGCGCGGGACGCGCACGGGCGGCGCCGTGCAAAGCCCGGGCCAAGGGCGGGCCCATTTAAGCCCGTTCAAGACTGGAGAAGCTGGGCTGAGCCACCCTCCTTACATGTTAGATCATTGCCCAGCTAAAGGACTAAAGAACTGCACAAGAGGGTGAGCCCCTTTCAAACTTTCTATTTGCCTCGAGAATCGTTGTCTAGTTGCTATAGTTATATTTAAAATGGCGGCACGGGGAGGAAGGGGACGGAAGGTAACATGTGTTGATTATGTGGCTGGTACACTTGACCAGTTCATAACTAGGGCTTCCTCTGTGCTTGCCCACGAGATCGCTGTTACTGAGCGGCGTCTCTCATTGGAGCCGCTGTTTGCGAAACGGTCATCATTGGGGGCCATCTCAAAGGCACGCACACTGGACAGAATCCATCCCCATACACCTGACTGTGACTCTATTCAAACCTCAGTAATTGTACACCCAACCTCGCCAATATTGCTGGGCGCAGACGGAGCTAAGACACGTAATAGCAGCAAGCCACATCAACTACATCAACTAAAGAGAACGGGTGAGAGTGTAGTAGAAATCCATGTGCAGCCCGCTGACCCTCCCAACTTACATACTCCCACGCAGGGAGGGGCCATTAAAAGTAAACAAGGGGGGACGCGTGGAGGCACCCAGCAAAAGGGCAAGAAGCCCAAGACTGTTGAACTGGGTGGAAACAAAGGTCTAACTCAAGTAGCGCCCACCATGGGGAACGAGACAATCGGGTCTGTCAGTGCAATAACTACTATGAATGAGGATAGCACCATTAGGTGCCCACCGATAATGGAGGCCTCATTCTGGCAGAAACTTGGGGCCCTAATAACCGCCTCCTTGGAACCCCCTACGACAAGACTGCTAGCCATTGAAAACAGACTTGCAGAAACAGAAAGCCGGGAGATGTCTGCCTTGGGGGGATTGAAAATAAGTGAGTGATCCCTGGTCTGTTAAATGGAGAAAGGAATGAGGTGGGGAGGGATTTGCTTCCATGCCCCACATCTGTTGTTACTACATCAACTAGTATAACCCCAACTGTGCCACCAGCATCGCGAGAATGCCTAGGCTTCTAGGGGTGGGATAGGACATGGTAGGGATGTACCATTACCCAAGGGAGTGGCCAGAAGTAGCAACGATAGGGGGAGGCCTAGAGGTGCGGATAAGAACACGCACCCAAGCCTAGTCATCCCTCCAGATTGCGCACCCTATGTGGTGGTCTTGACTGGTGTCCCAGTACTGGAGGTTGGTAAAATTGAAACCTATGACCAGTTTAAAAATAAGGCAACCTTCTGGTTAATTACCAACAGACCACTGCCCAGAGAAGAAAAATGCAAAATTCTTCATGTAAGGAGAGTGGACTGGGTAGGAGGGAGCACTAAAAGCATAGATGGTGACTGCATAGTTATCAATTTCAGTGATCCTAAGATAGCAGACTATATTTGCAGGGGTAACTGGTCACAACCTGGATCACGCATCCAGGTTCAAGACCTGGGTTACTTTTATAGGCCCATACACACCGCGGGTAACTGGTCTAATCTTCAGTTTGGTGACGATAGGACTGGCCTCCAAGGAATAATAAGAGGGGGGTGTGAGGTGCCAGGTATATGCGAGGGTCTGTGGAGTTAGGAGGAGGAGATAGGTTTTGCCTACAGCCGATATTTGGGAGAGATGGGGGGGGGGCATTCACCCATTACAGCAGGGAGACAACACCCCAGTGGGGTAGGCACCTCAGTAACCAGCCCATCATGACTAGTAACCGTTTTGACCCCCTGTCTACTTTAGAGGAAAATGATTGACTGAGGGATGGTAACGATTTCTCTCGGCCAGTGGAATCGTGGGTTTCGGCAACATTAGGTCGGGAGTTCCCGGCCCTTGTTGCAATGTATGACCCAGGAGATAATCCTATACAGGCAATAGCCTCCATTAATGCAGGCTCCCACGGATTGTCCCTAGCTCAGCATCTTAACACTGCCAGCAACATGGCCTGTCTGGCGGCAAGCCCATGTACAAACAGCTTTACTACTATGGTCTCTTCGTGGAATATAGCAGGGCTAAAGTCAAGGCTACATCTACCTGACTGGGTCAGTTTCATCGACCAAACAGACATATGGACTTTTCAAGAAACATGGGCGGTTGAAGGTGTATTCCGCTTAGGTTACTTGAATTTCTCCAAACCTGCAGTAAAGGGCCACAAGGGAAGACCTGTTGGTGGTTTGACCATCTGGGTACGTCAGAGCGAGGGGTCTCTGTGGTTGAGGTCCCTATTGACTGCCCCGATATTATGGCCATTAGGGTCAGCTCTTCGAAGGACCTCAATATTCTCATTGTCAACATCTATGCGAGGGGTCTTCTAGGAGGGAGGTGTTCACCTATTACCTCATTTCTGGAGGACCTACTCAGCACAGAGGAGAATGTTGGCTATCGGGTAGTGGCGGGAGATTTTAATACATGCTTTGAGCCCCTGGATGCGAATGATGGTAAGCTTACCGAAGCTGAGGACGCATTGTGGGGTGTCCCTCAGTTGGAGTTAAAACCCATATGGAATTGGACCCAGGCGGCCCTGCAATTGAAGGGGCTGTGCCTAGATAAGGGTATGAGGGTGGTTAACGGTAGAACGATGTCTGACAGGCAAAGTGTTAAGACCTTTGATAATGGCAGAGCTGGGAGTCGGATTGATTATACTTTAGCTAATGTGGAAATGTGGTCGGCCATCGTAGATATGGTGGTGGTGAATAGACCGGAAAGTGACCATAATCCCCTGATCCTGACAATAATTGACAACAGCTTCACCAGCTCTCCTATAGGTGAAGATGCCCTCTTACAGGAGAAAGTAATCCTCACTAACGACCAAAGAAGGGTTCGGTGGCCAAAGATAGCCACACACGTTAGATCACGGGCCGCCATAAGAGATATGGTTAAATGCACCATGGACAAAATAACTAGCTGTGAGTCCTAGGAGGTGCTTAATGACAGAATGTTGGGCATCCACAGTGAATTATTATTTGGGGCTTAAAACACTTTTTATTAAAAATCTTCAAAATTGCAACAAAAATAATGTGCAGAGACCATGCTCCTGGTATGATAATAGCTGTAGACAGGCCCAACGAGCCCTGGCAATAGCTATTAAATCTAGATTACCCGACGCCATCAAAAGTTGTAGGGCCACTTACAAAGCTGTACAGACCAATGCTAAGAAAAATTGGGATGAGGATCGTTGGAGGGAGTTACTTCGGGCATGCGAGGATCGTAACATGACCCAATTTTGGCACCTACTTAAATGGGGAAAGTGCCCGCAACCTATGACTCCCACTACTCATGTTGGGCCTCAACAGTGGGTAAGTTATTTCGAAAATCAGTTCAAATCTAGGGATAGGAATGTTGTAGTTACACCGCCCTTTAGCTATGTAGCGCCCCTGATATTCGTTCCCAGTGAGGTGAAGTTAGTTTTGAAAATGATTCTGTGTGGTAAAGCCCCTGGGCCAGACTACATCCCTGCAGACTTATTTAAGGAAGAACCAGCCCTGTGGGTCCCTTATTTAACAACCTTAGCTAATGCCATTGTTAGTGGAGCATCGGTTCCTGACTCTGGGTTTGGGGCAGAGATATTGCCGATCTATAAGAAAGGCGATAGCTCTGCCCCAGCCAATTATCGGCCGATAAGTCTTATAGACGCAGTACAAAAAATCATAGCACATCTAGTAATGGGTCGTATTCAGAGTTGGATGTCCGTAACCGACATTTTAATGCCCTTCCAGGTGGGTTTTCGGTCACATATAGGGACCCTGGACCAACTTTTAGATTTGTGCTTCTGTATTGGAAGTATTTCTTGGGGGTGGCATGATTTTCCCGGCCTTTGTGGATCTAAGATCTGCGTTTGATCTTGTGCCTAGCGCTAAATTATGGGAAGTTCTCCTGGAGATGGATATGCCTAAGGAGTTGGTGGCGGTTCTGGTCAACCTCCATGAAGAAACCTATGCACAAGTCCGCTGGGGTAAATCTGGAGAGGTAACTGAAAGATTTGAGGTGTCTAAAGGTGTTAGACAAGGGTGTGTGTTGGCCCCTACCCTGTTTTCCTTGTTTATCAATGGGGTCGTTAAGTATTTTTCTAACCACCCGACAGATGCACCAACTCTAGCTGGCATGAAAGTCCCCCTGCTCATGTTCACGGCCGACACGCTTTTAATTTCGAAGACGAGACTGGGATTACAACTGGCACTGTCTCGCCTTGAGTTGTTTTGCCGCGAACATGAGCTGGAAGTAAACGTGGGGAAGAACCAGTTTATTATTCTCCACGGGTCAAGACCAGTTAGTGCAAGGGTACACATGGGAGGTGCAACCCTGGAGCAGACATCTGTCTTTACATATTTGGGGGTTACCTTCAGCGATAAACTGAGTTGGAAACCCCAGATAGATCTGCTTGAAACATAATCAACTAGGTGGGGCCTTGATTAAGGAACATAGGCACTCCCTAACCAAACCGATGGCCCCCCTAGTTAAAATGTATGGATCTAAGATTCTACCTGCTGTCATGTATGGCGCAGAATTGTGGGGCTTTAGCAACCTGTCCCCATTAAGGGTCGCACAGAACAAATTCCTTAGGTCTGCTGCAGGGCTTCCACAATCCCCCCTTCATATACCTTTATTGTATGACTTAGGCTGTCAGTCTGTTGAGGATGTAGCACGGTATAGGCCACTGCCGTTCTGGCGACGTCTGTGGTCTACACCGGAGCTTTCCCTATACGCCAAAGCTTTACTGAAAGTTAAAGAGTTAGGTGGTTCCCATAGGGTCCCTTGGTTGGTGGAAATAAAATCACTACTGACCGACATGGGGATGGGGGAACTATGGGCAAACCCTGATACAGCTGATTTTCCTTAGAAAAAACTTCTTAGGGATGTGTTTTGGGATAGGATTAAAGCCAAGAGACACGCATCCAGGATAGGTAGCTCCTTGACAGCAACATTCCATGTTATTAAGGAAGATTCATGCCTGGAAGAATACTGGGACATTATAACGAAGCAGCAAGACCGTAAACTGTACCACCAGCTTAGAGTTGGTACCATACCACTACGCTGGCTAACGAGCAGATGGAAGAACTCAGGAAGTGATAAATGTCCATTTTGTTTGGATCAGGTTGAAACGGTTGATCACTTCCTTTTTGTCTGCCTGGAGTATCAACAACCCAGACGTTTGTGGTTAACACCTGTTTGTCGATTAATGGGAACCAGATGTGCGCAGGTTGCTAGTAGAATCTTGAAATCTGACCCCTCTACCCCAGTGGTTATAGGTGTAGCTAAATTTGTAAGTTGGGCCTGGGTACTCCGGATCCGAAAGATCCGTTTCTAACTTTGTGGTGTACATGACATCATTGGTTGTTCCTAGCGGAAGTAGGCTCCCCATATGGGTTGGGGGGTTTGATCGATTGGAATTTTTATTGTTAAACATTTAGCTGTCAAAGTCTTTTGCTAATTGCATATTTAATACTTTTTTAGCATCAATTTAAGTATTTTTATCTATTTATATTTTTATGTACTAACATACTTGGAATAATCAATTTTACTTTGTATAATATGGATGATTTGTATGAACTTTTGCACTGCATAGTATGTCCTTTATGATGAAAATTCGAAATAAAGACTTATCGACTCTCTCTCAATATTACCCCAATCCACTCTACTCTGCACCACTCCACACTACGTCACTCCACTCTATGTCACTACACTCACCTCTGCACCACTCTGCTCCTCTCTACTGTACTATTCCCCACTTCACTCTACTCTATGCCAATGCACTCTACCCCACATTACTCTACTATACACCACTGCACTCTTCACCAACGCAACTCTACACCACTCCATGTCACTCACTCCATGCCACACTACTCTGCAACACTGCACTCTATGCCACTGCACTCTACACTGCCCTACTCAAAACCAGAGCACTCTACGCAATCTACTCTGCACCAAATCACTCTATGCCACTACATTCTATGCCACTGCACTCCATGCCACTCTATTCTACTCTGCTCAGTGCACTCTATGCTACTGCATTCTATGCCACTGCTATCTATGCCACTGCACCCAATGCCAATGCACTCTATGACAGTATACTCTGCAACACTGCTCTCTCTGCCACTCTACTTTATGCCACTCTACACCAGTGAACTCTACGGCAATCCACTATACAACACTCTACTCTATACCACTGCACTCTACACCTCTTCACTCTACTCTGAAACAATCTACTCTGCCACTTCAGTCTACACCACTCTATTTCACTCTGTGCCACACCACACCTCTGCACTCTGCGCCAATCTACTCTGTGTCACTCTAATCTGTGCCACTCTGCACCACTCTACTCTGCGCCGCTCTACTCTGCACCACACGATACTGCATCACACAACATTGCACTCTGCATGACTGCACTCGGTGCCACTCTACTGCACTCTTATGTCACTGCACTCTACACCACTGCACCACTCTACTCTATGCCAATATACTCTATGCCACTATACCACTCTACTCCATGCAGATGCGCTCTGCATCAGTCTACTTTGCATCACTCCACTCTTATACCACTGCACTCTAAGTCACTCTACTCTGCAACACTGCTTTCTCTGCCACTTAAATCTATGCCACTCTACTCGGCATTGCTTGACTCTATGCCATTGTACCCTACGCCAATCTACTGTAAGCCACTCCAATCTACTCTGCACCACTGCACTCTATGACACTCTACTCTATACCTCTGCACTCTACGTTTCTTCACTCTGAAACAATCTACTCTATGCCACTACAGTTTACGCTGCTCTATTCCACTCTACGCTACTCCACACTATGCCACTCTATTCTACACTGCTGCACTTTATGCCACTGCATTCTACACCATTGCTCTCCTCACCACTTTAATCAAAACCAATACACTCTATGCTACTGCACTCTATACCAATCTACTCTGCACCACTGCACCACTGCATTGTACGCCGCTATACTCTACTCTCTGAAACTGGATTCTATGCCACTCTGCGCCATGGCACTCTGTCACTTTACTCTGCACCACTCTACACCACTGCACGCTACTACAATGCACTCTATGCCACTCTACTCTACACCACTGCACTCTACACCTCTCTATTGTGTAGCACTGCGCTCTCTTCGACTCTACTCTATGCCACTCTACTCTGCGCTACTCTACTCTGCACCACTCTACTTCCCTCTACTGCACTCTACGCCAATGCACTCCATGTCACTCTAATCTACTGTTCACCACTGTACTCTATGGCACTGCACTCTACTCCACTCCAGTCTAGGCCACTCCACTCTGCACCACTCAACACCACTCCATTCTGCAAAACTGCACTTTATGCCAATGCACTCTACTCCACTACTCTATCCAGCTCAACTCTACCCTCCAGCACTCCACTCCTCCCTGCACAACTTTACTGTACACCACTTCACTCTTCTCTGAAAGAATCTAATCCATGCCGCTGCACTCTACGCCACTCTACTCCACTCTCCACCACTGCAGTCTACGCTATGCCACTGTACTCTAAATCACTGCACTCTATGCCAATGCACTCTACACCACTTTACTCAAAGTACCGTACGCCACTGCACCTACGCCAACTGCTTTACACCACTGCACGCTACGTCACTTTGCACCATTGCACTCTACACCACTTTTTTCTAATATGCAACATTGTATTCTACGTCATTGCTCTCTGTAACACTCTACTCTGCAACACTCCACTACTCTGTACTGCTCTACTCTATGCCACTGCACTCTATGCTACTCTACGACACTGTACTCTATGCCAATGCACTCCACACCCTTTTACTCAAAACCAATGCATTCTAAACCAATGCACTCTATGCCAATCTACTCTGCACCACGGTACTTTAAACCACTTCACTCTAGTCCACTCTTCTTCACTTTACTCCACTCCGCTTCACAATGCTCCACTCTATGATGACCTACCTCATTAAACTCTGCTCCACTGACACTCTACTTCACTCTATGACACTCCACTCTTCAGCACTCTACTCCACTCTATACCATTCTATGACAGTGCTCCACTCTACGATGCTCTATGCAACTCCCTCTATGCCACTCCGTGCCACTTTATTACACTCTAATCTATGACACACTACTCCACTCTATGCCATTCCACTCTATGACAACCTACTTCACTGTACACCTTGCTAGTCTACAGCAGTCTACTCCACTCTAAGCAAAACCCTGTACGTCACTCCACTCTGCTCTACACCACTCCATGACACTCTATGCCACTCGACTTTATGACCCTCTACTCAACTCTGATAATGTGCTCCACTCTATGCCACTCAACTCTAGGCCCTTCCACTCTATGAAACTCTACTCCCTCCACAACACTCCACAACACTGTATGCTACTCCATGACACTCCACTTCCTTTCTCTCCACACCACTCCACGCTACTCTATGCCACTCCATAACACTTCACTCTACTCCACTTTACAGCCCTCCATGCCACTCTCCTTTACCCTACTAACTTTTAGCCATGCTGAACAGCAGCCACTCTGGTAGTACAACATTACTAAAACCTATTGGCAAGCCAATAGCGCTTGCATGGGCTGTATGTGGTTAACCCAAGGATTCTAATATATATCTTAAATAACTAGCGTGTTTACATAGTAAGGGTAAAAAAGAGTTTTACAATTGCAGTGCAAGATCCATTGTCCCACGCCATCTGTACTAATGAACCTAAACTCACAAATGAATTGTAAAGTACTGTTCTGAACTTCCTGAACTAACAGAGGGATATTTTTTTTGCCATTGGGCATGGCAGGAATGTGTCATCATTCCATGTTACTCTATCAAGCACCAGGTTCAATTTCCTGATCATAAACTGGAAAAATTATGATTATTATGTTCGTCCTCAACCAATCAGGGTAAAAAAAATGCATGGACAGTATGTAGGTACAGCCTACTACGCACCGTTACCTCCCTACTCAAGGGAGGAAGAGAGTGAAAACACAGGGAATGTTAGAGAAGAGCACCAGGGGGAGCGAGCCATAGCAGCAGCTGGTCCCAACAATGGGTCACTAACAAGGGAAAAAATTGAAGAATTAATTCAGCGAGTACCAGGACTGCAGAGGAGAGAGGAGCACCCTCACAGTACCGGTGTAGAGAAGGAGAGGACAGAGTAAAGGGAGGATGGTGTTTCCCTTACTAGGAAAGTACCCACTCCTTTGTCACCAGGCAAATTATTAGCAGCCACTTCCCAACCCCACCCATTCAAAGGGAGAACTGGGTTATAAGAGTCATATAGCCCTCCTGATGGATGGGAAGAGGGGTTCAACAAAGCACTGGACCAATGGGCCCCTAGGGCTGGTGAGAAGCAGAGGACAAGTACTTGGTTTTCCCCCTTCCCCTTCTCACACTGTCAAAAGCTTAGGCATCAAAGTCAGCAGTGACCTTTCTATGCATCATCAAGTCAGTGCTGTGGTGTCCTCATGTTTTCTTAATTTGCGCATTATACACAAGATTTCCTGTTTTTTCCACTGAAGTGCTCAAATCAATTTTGTTAGCTATGGTGATCTCGCGTTTGGATTACGCGAATGCTCTGTATGTCGGTATACCCGCCTACGAGCTTCGCCGTCTTCAAGTTATTCAAAATCAAGCCGCAAGGCTAATCTTTAAATTCCCTAAATCCCATCACATCATGCCCCTTCTTCAATCCCTTCACTGGCTACCCCTCGCTGAACATTCGCTGTTTAAGCTTGGCTGCCTGATCTTTAAGGCATTAGCTGGTTCTGCCCCTTTATTTGTGTCTACCAAACTTAAGCCTTACATTCCCACCCGGGATCTTCGTTCCTCCACTAAAAATCTATTGCATGTCCCCCGCTTCAAAAGGAAGAAACACGGTGGCGGTTTTTTTTCCTACCTGGCTTTTTGGAACTCCTTGCTTACTATTAGAACTACGGTTTATTACATGGAGTTCCGTAAACTGTTGAAAACCTGGATGTTTTCACAAGCCTTCGCTGAGTGAGTAGTTCTCCTCTTACCTCCGTCGTCAGCGCCAAGAAACCGCTTGGTCATCGTGCGCGCTACAAATACCTTTCAATTTCAATTTCAAGTACTGGTGGAGGCAGGTCCAGTAAGACTAGTACTGGTGGAGGTAGGTCTAGAGGTCTAGTAAGACTAGTACTGCTGGAGGTAGGTCTAGAGGTCTAGTAAGACTACTACTGGTGGAGGCAGGTCTAGTAAGACTGTCAACGCAACACGCAAATTCAAGCCGATGAGGCGGCATAAAATGCAAGTTCAAAGACTGTGGAAAGCCCATTTAGCCTGCGGCCCTCTGGTGTCGTTTAGAAAGAGGGACTATGCGGGACCACACTAAAAAAGGAAGGCATTTAAGATATTGGGAAGTGGGCACCTGAGAGAACCAATTTGGAAACAAATGGAAGATTATGTGTACGGAATTGCCAGGCTACTTCCTCACACCCACAGGTCTCTGAGAGAGCTCTGGCTGTGACACAACTAAACCATAGGTTGAAGCCCAGCAACAAAGGAGATTTTAAACCAAACTAATCAAGCACACCCCCCTCTTTCTGCTTTGTTGTTGGGGCTGTGGAAGGTAGTCTGCCTTAAGGTAAGCTACTGGTTGCAATCCCAGTGCCTGGCACCACCTTCCTTCTTGGCGCTAGCCAGAGATCTATGCAGCAGCAGATTCAAGAGTCCTCTAGGACAGGGAGCTCTCTAACCCTAATATATGATATGGGATGTGTTGGCCTTTATTTATTGTCCACTTAGCTTGCAAGTCAAGTGCTCTTAGGCCCTTTGTGCTGGCTAACTGATAAGGAAGGTCATATAATTTATTTTTGCAGTTTTATATAGTGCAATTAAGGCCTAAGGACATTAAAGCTATTTATATGAGCACCAGATTACATTACACATGGGCACGTTCTTTTTTTCCAGGTACAAGGAAATTAAGTGATCAGTCCATGTTCACGGGATGTTGAACCATGGCCAGGACTCAAACCTTGTTCCCTAGTTCAAAATTCAACAGCTCTGGCTGTGAGGCCACATCTCCTCTGTCATTCTTACTATGCTCTACATCTTAAGGTAGATTGTGGCATTTGGCACATTACAAACTTACCAGCATCTTCAGTCACTGACAAGCAGTTGAGGGTTCCACCTTTTGCAAAAAGGACATAAACCAAGCTTGGGGCAAACACTATACCTCTGTGGAAGCATTTAGACAGAACTCTGTTCTATGAAGTTACCCTCATCTAGGCTTTCTAAGGTGTAGTCGCAGGCAACCATAACTGACCGCCACTAAAGTCACTGAATTGTAGCAAAAAAATGGTCAGGTGTCTTTTTGACAACAGAATACATTTTATAATTACCAAAAACGTATAATTGACGGCAAGGTATTCACTACTAAATAACATCTGGGCCAGAAAACCCAACATTAAAAACATGGCTTCTATCTCTTGCCTAAATTAAGAAGGCCCTGTGGGCCAGATTTACTAAGGACTTGTGTTGTATTTGTGTGACAAAATTAGTCGCAGGGCTTCACAAGTCTTTAGCTGGGATTTGCTAAGCCACGTAAAAGCTATTTTTCTTGGTTTAGTAAATGCAAAGTAACGTAACACAGCGCATAGCGCTGCCTTGCTTTATTTTGCGTCAGGTAGTCGTTACATGGGTGGAGCTTGGGCGTACCCATGCCTACACCCTTGTATTTTGATGCATACCCAGATATGCAAAGATTTGTAAATTTCAATTTGCGCTGAAATGGTGCACCTACCCAACAGAGGTGAAATGAGGAGAAATATCATCATTTTTCCTCGTTAATTCTCCTTTCCATGTGTGCTGTGAAAGAGAACTTTGTCTTTTTGGATTTTTTGCAGGTAGGGGTCTCTTTCTGCACAAAAACAATCATGCCCGTAACGCAGGTCCCCTTGCACCATGGTGCAAGCGTGCCTGTGATGCCGCTAGGCAGCGCACAGTGCGCCAGTGCAAGGAGAGAGCAAAACTGCTCCATATCTTTGTAAATATGGAGCATTCTGCTCTCTCTGTTTCACGCAACGCAGCGCAGCAAGTTCACTTGCTGTGCTGCGTTGTGTGGAATAATAGTAAATGCGCCGCTACATGACTAGATGGATACATGGCTTAGAATCCAACTTTGCTTCCACCTTGCACCAGTGTGAGTCTCCAGGTGCTTGCCTGATTTGCTCAAGGGGGGCGGAGGGGGGGAATAAATAATATAGACAAGATGGCTGCCAAATACCTTGGTCTCGGAGGAAACAGTGCGAGATCTGGACAGGTTATTGAAATCATATGTCTGTTGTTATAAGTATACATTGTTTGCAACATAAACGCATTTGCTTAAATAAATATGACTTTTATGCCATATTTCAAACATGTATTCTTCTCGAACATCTATAAAGAGGATTAAACGAGTACAGTGATTGTCAAGTGGCTAATCCGACATTCCCCATCGCATAAATCGTATAATCCTGGGAAAATCTCTTTTCCTGTGCCTCTTTCCTTCTCTACAGGAATATGGAACACTCAGAAGCAATCTCCTCGCTGCGTTAAGCACTCGGTGACCTGGACAGTCACGTGTAATGCAATCAAACAGATAACGGTTCCAGAATGGACCAGTTTGCTGGGTTCAGATTTTGGAGTGACATTGCTCCCATGTAGCAGTGCGGGAAGTCCTCTCTGAAGTCCGAGAACAAACTTGCGTTAAACGGAATTTCAAAGCGTATAAGGGCAAAGCTTTTATCTTTCGACCCATTCCATACTGATTCAATAACGAGCCTTCCTAATGCAGTTCTGTAAAGCACGAACTCGGCCCAAGGGCATCGGAGCGCTTATCATGTGCACCAGCTAATATTATACAAGGTCAGATTTTTCTACATAGATAAAATACATCGTAAAAGTAAAACTTATTTACAAGCCCCTTGTGCCACCGGTACCTCACTGTTGCGTGCTGCCCCGTTGCGTGCTGCCGTTGGCCGACGGGAGCACTACCTCGCTAGTGCTGCCGTCGGCCAACGGCCGACACAGCCCCGCCCACCTAATAGAACGCCCACACCGCAGCGGAAAACCCGCCGTGGTTAAAGCGTTAAAAGTGGCGCACCAACGCGCACGAGGCTTGTAAATAAATAAGCCCCTTTTCACATCGAACGTTCTCTTTTCCACCTGAATCCTGTACTAAACTTTCTGTTTTTTGAGTCCAGGATACCAACAGGTAAGCCAACTTAAAGGGAAAGAGTTACACTTTTTAGGCAGAAAGAGAGTCTAAATTAAACAAGCATTGGCAATGCATTGGTTTTGCGGGAAACAACCTTTACAACACAGTCATTACATTGCACTACACTTACAACACAGTCATTACATCACAACATCCTTTACAACACATGTCACTACAATGCATGCATTACAATGCATACCATTACAATGCATGACACTACATCGCATATCACTACAACGCAGGCATTATAACGCATACCATTACTTTGCATGGTACCCCTACACTCTCCAACATTTACCCTATTGTTGCACCCCTTAGAGTTAGAATAGTTATTTTTACCCTTACACTAGCCAACACTTACCCTACTGTTGCACCCCCTGGAGTTAGAATAGTAATTTTTACCCCTATACTATCCAATACTTACCTTAAATGCAATGTGATAGTATGCGTTGTAATGGTACGCGTTGTAAAGGTATTATGGGATGCTTGGAATGCGTTGTAAAGGTAGTTTCTAAAAATGCGATGTAGTGTCATGCGATATAATGGAATGCGTTGTAAAGGATGTTGCGATGTAAAAACTGCGCTGTAAAGGCATGCGTTGTAATTGCATGAATTGTAACGTCATAAATTCTGGTTTTGCCTATGCAATGAATTAAGAGATGTTTTTCGGTAGAAGGAAAGAACTCTCTGAACAAATAACACAGGAGTGGAGAGGATGTGATGCAGTGGCCGGAGCTGTTATATAATTATGCTGCAAGAGTAAAAGGCAAAACATTATGAAAATATAGTTCCACCAAAGTGGATGTTAACAGTATTTCCCTGGTGGGAAACAGATAAGAGAAGCAGATGAGGAGCAAGCATTGGTAAATTAAGGAAAATATGATATGCTACATCCAATAGAAATGGAGGAAAGGTAAGTGGCATGCACAGGAACCAATGAGAAGCCAGGAAAGAGAGGAAGTAGGATTTAAGTCCTTTTTAAGTTTATATTGAAAACAATACATTTCTCAAGCTCATCCCAAGCTAAAAAGTAGAAAACCTGAGCTTAATGCATAACTGGGTATTCTGCGATGGTACATACAGCACACTCTTTCTTGAGGCATGGATGCCTTCAAAGCACTACATTTCATTTTACTATAGTGCTGTGGTATTTCATTCTCCCCTTAAAAATGAATTTATCTTTGAAATGGGTAGTTTAATGTGAAAACATAGATCTTTGGAACCTCTGCTGCCAAAGCTACTGTCCTAAGTTTCTCCATCTGTGACTAGAAACGACCCTCATGAAATGCCAATACTTAGCTATTGGGACTCGAGCTGTACACTTATGCCGCACACATAATCCTAAATAGGGTTTCTAGATGTTGGCTCCACAATACTCAATAACCATATTCACGCAGAGTGCTGCTTGCTTAAAAGACACACTTGGCTAAAGGTGTCCCACATGACATAAGTCTTCCTTGCAGCCAGTAACATTTCCTTTGAAAATGTGCATAAAGGATTTCAAGTTGTTCGAGATGAGCAGTGAAATAATATTAGAAACATATCCACATTCATGGCACAAATGGTGACCTTAACTCAGCCTGCATGGCACCTGTGTCCACTGAGCCTTCCCTTGGTCACAGCCTGCAGGCATCTAGCAGTGGCACAATACATTTGTTGATTGTCATGGTTTGAACACCTCCTTCCTCTCTTCTTCTTTGGGCCCCAGTAAGTAAATCATGGCAGTGCCCCTGCCTGGAAGGTGCTTTCCTTTTTAACAGACCTGTTGGAAAAGGTGATTGTGTGCAGAACTAGGGGTATGAGACACGTAACTTGTGTCTCCAGCAGTCTTTCATTGTGTGCAGAGGAGGGCAAGTTCTTTTTCCTGGGGTGAGTGGCCTCATCAAAATATTACATTTCCAGGGGTTGATGTTCCTCAGCTCCTATTCACTTGTTGTTCCTGTGCTTAGGTTCATTAAAGCGGGACTGGGGCAAGGAAAAGGATACTTGAGTTTGATGTGGTGAAAAAGATTTTCCACCAGCAGCGGGGTGAAGGAAACCACCACTATCAGGGGGACTACACTTGCCCAGAGACCTACACGATCTGCAATGGTGACTGAGGTGATAACTGGTGGGGCTGGGGATGTGAGTACCACCAGCCAGGAAGAGACAGATCTTTGGGCTCCTCCTGGCCTTGAACAACAAACTGTGGTGTCCAAAGACCAGGCCCGCCACCATCTGAGCCTGCACCCTCATTAACTCAAGAAGCCCTCATTCCATCTGAGCCTTCCAGCTGGACTCTGCAACTGTGAGTTCTACCCTTCCAAAGGTTGCCACTTAAGTCCTGGACCCTTTGAAGTGGCCTGAAGGTGCTCTGCCAGTCCATCTGTGGAGCCAGCAGAACAGATACGTCGCCTTTGCTGCAAGGATTTTTCCAGCACAAGGACACCGCATCGACCTCCCAACCCGTAACCTCATCAGAACCGCTGCTGTGCGACGCATCCCCAATGCAGACCCTCGCATCACAAGCCTCTCATCGACGGCGGATGTATGCCGTTACAACGCACACTTTTACAACGCATACCTTTACAACGCATTTTTTACAATGCAACATCCATTACAACGCATTCCATTACAACACATGCCATTACAACGAAATTTTAAAAACTACATTTACAACGCATTCCATTACAACGCATACTACCTTTACAACGCATACCATTACAACGCATTACATTACATTGCATGTTTGGTAAGTATTGGATAGTGTAGGGGTAAAAATTACTATTCTAACTCCACGGGGTGCAACAGTAGGGTAAGTGTTGGATAGTGTAGGGGTAAAAATTACTATTCTAACTCCAGGGGGTGCAACAGTAGGGTAAGTGTTGGATAGTGTAGGGGTAGAAATTACTGTTCTAACTCCAGGGGGTGCAACAGTAGGATAAGTGTTGGATGGTAATGTTATGCGTTGTAATGGTATGCGTTGTAATGACTGAGTTGTAATGACATGCGTTGTAGTGGTGTGCGTTGTAGTGTCATGCGTTGTAATGGTTGTGTTGTAAATGCATGCGTTGTAATGGATGTTGCGTTGTAAAAGTTTCGTTGTAATGGTAGTGCGTTGTAAAAGTTGCGTTGTAAAGGTTGTTTCCCTCGACGGCAGCCTTGACGACAGCGCAGTACTCCACTTTGCAAGCCCCGTAGTCTCTTTGGAACCAGCCAATGCGTGATGCATCCTCGGCACAGGACTTTGCATCGCAAGCTTCCCACATTGACGGCCTTCTTGACAATGACGCAGGACTTCGCATCGCAACCTCGCAGCACCTTCGAACCAATGCTGCATGATGCATCTCCGACCCAGACCTCGCAGTGCCTCAACACGTTGTAACCAGGATTTAAGGTACTCTTTTTCAGAGGGCTTTACTGGGTCCCTGTAGCTGGACCACGCTCCATCGTGGTCAGCCTGAACTTGTAACTTTGTCCCAGTCTGGCACGACCAGATACCGACAGTTGGTGCTTTGTGCCTTTTGGCACTATTTTCACAGAAATCTTTAAGCCTGCATACCTCTGTCTGTACTAATTGGATTTTTGGCATTTTTGTCTTGTTTTATTTATTAAAATGTACTCAATTTTACTAATCTGATATGGGATCCTTTTTGTGGTCTTTTATTTATTAAAATGTACTCAATGTTTCTAATCTGATATGGGATCCTTTTTGTGGTGTGTTTTTACTTTGTTACTGTTGGAAATGTTGCACAAATACTCTACACATTGCCTCTAAGTTAAGCCTGGCTTCTCTGTGCCAAGCTACCAGAGGGTCGAGCACAGGTTAATTTGGGGTTTGTGTTTGACTTCCTCCTGAGAAGGATTGTGGTTGATGCTTGAGTAGGGTTTCACTTCCCTCAACCAGTAACCCAGTTTCTTAAGGGAGCCTTACATTGTGTCTGCTTCCTCAGTCCACTTCACCTCCTGTTGTCCTGTTTCTCAGTTCGCCTGATACCTGTTTCCGCTGCTACCCTATGGGTCCTCCATCTAATGGGCAGTCTGGTCCTGACCGACCAGCCATTTAATTCCCATGTCGGTGAATGACTTCACAATCATTGTATTGAAGACACAGAGGGAGGATGCCAGGGACTTGTGCCTCAAAGCCAGGGACATTAGTCACCCACTCTCACGTGGGAGAATTACTTTATTGTAAATTTAGACAGTGGAATGATTTCTTGGACAATTTATGGATGTTTGGCTTAACCTTCTCCCCTTTCTATGTAGACTTATTGCCTTGACCTTTCCTTACATGTTTTAATTATTTGGCTTCCCCTCTGCTTTAAAATGATATTTAATTTCGCCCCTTCCCAAGGACAGTTTTTAGTTTACCCAAAACTAATATCTTTTTCAAAACCATTACATTTTCATTATCCTCATGAAAATACTTACATCTCAAACAGTCTTTCTCGCTATTTATAAATTTTGCAGATAAATGCATTGTATATCGGCCCAAAGAAATGTTTAGTTATTTAGAAAATGCTTTCAATATCAGTGTGAATTGTTTAGGTACATTACACTTTAAAGTATATGTAATAAATGCATAGTTAAACACACAACACAGAGGAAAGTTAAACAAAGATTTGTTATCAAACAATTGTTCAGATTTTTATGACAAGAATTGTTACAGTGATTGTTTTATGGACAGAGTTGCTAATTTTCACCCATCAAAAATGATTTTGTGGGATTTCTCCTATTACTCCACCTATGCAATGCTAGTGGTAAGATTGATTGAGACTGAGCTTTTGTTGTGTGTGAGTTGCTGGTGCTGGAGATCGGGGTGGTGGTGCAGCTGGTGAAGGTGGTTGTGTCAGAGGTTTGAGGTTGGTAGGTAGTATGTCCATCCTATGTTGAAGTGTCTCTGTAGAACCTCCTGCATACGTTTTGCCATGAAGAGTGACATTGGTAGTTTTTGCTTATTGCCTCCCTCATCTTCATAGCCAAGGCATGTTTCCTTGCAGTTCAAAGATGTTCTTGGTGCATCTTTGTCATGTCTTGGTAGAATTTTGCAACGTTATTCAAGACAAGGGTCTGTCTGTCAATCATCTGAGGAGGTCCTTTAAGAGAGGAAGTTGTCGCACAGAGACAGAGAGTAATCTTCAAGGCCTGAATATCCTCCCGCACAGTTGGTGAAACTGATCCTCCCAGTGAACAACTTTAGACTATGCAAACACCCCCTGACCTCCGCAGGCATGACCGTCTGACGTGGCCAGTAGGTAGTCCAGCATGGAGAGGAATGCAATCTGAGCAGTTGTGGGGGAATTATTTATTTAAGATACTTGCTCTTTACTAAGGGTGCTCTTTCCCTGAGATGAGTTAGAGAAGACCGGAGATGCAGCATCCTGGGAGGAATGTGTAGGAGGCTGTTCAGATGAACCTATTAGTAGAGGACTGTGTAGAGGTGAGTGTTGCGTAGGCGGAAGAAGCATCTGTGGCGGCTTAGGTAAAAGCTAGGGATTGGCAATCTTCAGATGTGGTAGAGGAAAACTGCTGCTCGACGGTGAAGCGGTCTTCTTGAAAAAGGAGCAAAAATGTCCTCCTCATCAAGGTCCTCCTCTTTAGCCAGCTCCTGTCCTTCTCTTCTTGTTGAGCGGAGATAGCCGCTGGCACTGTTGCCTGGAGGAGGATTGGAATCCCTCCTCGACTGCCTGGCATCCTCTGCTTGTAGATGTGTCAGCATCGTCATCCAGAGCAACGTTCCCAGTGCATGGAAGAAGATTTAAAAAGTTGAAGTAGATCAAATCCAGTTTTGTGTCTAAATTTCAACATAGTGCTCTAATATGCATTGCCCTGCAAATACAAAGTTAAGTTAGGACCATGTCAGCTTAAAGAAATGCAGGAAATTAAGAGTTGGTCCATGGATGGGATTATATCTCAACATTGTAAACTCGCCAACACCAGTCACAGAGATTTAATTTCCCGGAGAGCCTCTATGAGATCAGCTGCTGAACCTGTGTCCTTGTATTTGGTGTTCTCAAAGTATCTCTAGATCCAGCAGCTATGAAGATAAGAATTATGTTGAATGGCTATTATCAGTCTATAAAAGTAATCATGAATAATGACACATTGAAGACACAAACAAGAAAGGGAAACTAAAAATTGATTTTTTTTACATTTGATATCCTTAAAAAATGAGATGAGTTATTGAAATGACTAATGGCGAGGCGCTTGCCAGATCTACTTGACTGACAGATGGCAGGGGGCCTAATAGCTGCCGCCAGGACATCCCTTTATGTCATTGGAATTGATCTTCTCAAAGGTGAGGCAATTGTATGATGGCTGCCAGGAGACAGAGAGACATATTTAGGGGATATTTAGTCAACGTAGATCAAACAATAAGATTTTATTTATTTTTTAATACCCCTGTTGAGACCCATGAAGATTGCTCTCCTGTATGTTAAACCAAGGCCTAACAGATACCTTAGAGTGCTTTACATTCACAAATCAACTGTATATTTTTAAGACAATATGTCATTTTTAAGAGAGATATTTCAGTTTGATATGATGGTTAACATATTCCACTTGTCCCAGAGCACAGGAGGCCCCCAAACCCCAAGAAAGTCTCATGTCTGAATTCCTGAATGCAATGGGGACAATACAGGCAACAGACATCTAGGATCCACTAGACTGAATGAAAATGCTTGTTTTCTACTAACCAAATGTTGTCCACCTCAGCGGCTGTCATAATGCTTGTATTTGATTAAATATTTGCTGCAAGAACATTTCCCACATTCTAAAGAAAGACTATGGGCACATCTGCAATACAGCATAGTTCTACGAGTTCATCCATTACTTAGACATACACCACTAGAAATCGCTTCTGCCCCAAAATGAGGACACTGCCAAAAGATTCAAGGCTACATTAAAGAATATCATTCAGAGAGCAAAAACTAGCTCAGATTTCCGTAGGCCAGAACTTCTGGCAAGTCCTCAGATAATATTGCAGTGCCTTGCATGGCTCAAATGGGAAATTCCTCAAACCTAATATTCTGGAGAGTGAGAATAACACGCCTCCCCCAGCTACAGCCAAGCCACCCTTAGCACTATAGCATGCTTGCCTTGTGTGACTTCAATGCTAAAACAAAAAAAGAATGATATTGATTGCTGAATACAACTACTTAACTAAGCTAAGTCCAGCGTTCTTAGTACTTGTTCAACAGCAACAGTCTCG
This sequence comes from Lissotriton helveticus, assembly GCF_964261635.1. Lineage (NCBI taxonomy): Eukaryota > Metazoa > Chordata > Amphibia > Caudata > Salamandridae > Lissotriton > Lissotriton helveticus. The sequence goes on from NC_136061.1 coordinate 1,545,334,671, forward strand.
CAAGACGGATGCTATCCTCCCAGATATCTCTATGTGAGATACTCAACTCAGTGGGACCATGGTGTCCGCAAAGTCAGAGAGGAAGTCAATACCCTGGAAGATTTCACACTTCAAGAGATACCATTGCCCGGCACCAATTTCACAGTATGACTCCATTATGACAAAACTGAGCAGATACCATTGCGAAGATGCACTTGGGTGCTCCCGTTCCTGTGATGAAGTAGACTCCTACTGATGATCAACTAGCACTATCAAATGACAGATCAAACATATCAAACACTCTCGCACAAAAGAGGCAGTTATGCCTAGGTGACTCATGACTGGGACCAGCCCCTACACCTGTCCCATGAGGACCAAAATCAGGGAGAAAACAGAGAAGCCAAAGAAGGGTCACTCGAGAGATGGGGGATTAGAATGTGTAATATGCCCGTAGATTAGCTCACGGTAGAGATAGACCTTATTGTACTATTGACCACCAATACGATAAAGTAAACGTTCACTCTGGTTTTAAGGTACTAGCAGTGCGTGGCATCACCACCTTGATAAATGTTCACCCTAATGAGGGGATCCTGACAGATCTCTTCACTGTTTGGGAAAAACCCATCAAATTTCCTCTGTTCCTAAGCCTTTTTACTCACTCATAGGGTTGGACTTGGATGGAAAATGGGCCTGGGCAGCAAAATAAAAGTGGCCCTCATTGGTGAATTAGGCAGAAAAAAGTGGCCCATGTTTGCAAAATGGGGCAGTTTTGAACTTGTAAAGACACGCTGTATAAGTGTTTTGCAAAGTATGGAAGACTGAATGAATTAGAGCGCACTGTAGCCAATGTTTGTTTTATTATAGGGGAAATTCACAGTAAACCTGTCCCAGCTGATTGTAAAACAGGCCCACACACTGACCTGTCAGACCAGCCCATCAGGCACTGCCTGATCGCCCGAAAGAGCAGTCCGACTCTGCCCACTCCCAAATGTGTTCACTCTTTCCCCCCTCATCAAGGCAGCGGACGATGGCAGAAGTGCACCTATGGTGGCCTGCATACAATTCCAAAACTATTCTCATGCAGTCTGAGAAAAGGTGGCTGTTCCAGACTAAACTTCTTGAAACTTTGCTGCGGCTGATGTACCCTCATTTCACGCATTGCCTTTGCGAACTGCTCCTGTTTGTTCTGTCTTCTATATAAATGAATTGCACATATTCAATACGATTGCCCCGCAAGACGCTGACAATGGCAATATATTCTTCATGAAGAAGAGGTCAAAGCAATCTATAATGGAAAAAGGGTTATAGCACAAAAAAGAGCCTATTAGAGGATGGAGCATTCACAGAAAAAGCTGTGAAGGCCTCATATATTCACTAGAGAAAGAGATAAAGATAGGATAGGCAGGACATAGCTTGCATTTGTTCAGCAGGTGCAGTGGCACCGAGGCCTAGAGAACCGAGGAGTCCACTGAACCCTGAATATTGCTGTAATTTATTAGTCAAACAGCAGCCAGGAGGGCATTTCCTTCCTTGCATTGGGCACATGAAAAATCGTCTACATTTGAGAGATTTTCAGACCTAGATTTAATGTATTTTGAATTATTGCTTGGAATTTTTAAAGTCTGCCCTCTTTGTGGTTTTGGAACACTATGAGACAGTCGCTATGAGACAGAACTCCAATAGCAAATTTTCCATACACGTCACCCTACGTCACCAATTCACGTTGGCGCCGGAATTTACCTTAGGGGACGAGTAACTGTATGACGTTGCTGTTGTTGATCCAACATTTCAGTATTCGTTATCTTGTTTTCCATCCTCGTCTCAGCCCTAGTAATTGATTAAGAGTCCTTACTCAGATACAGGCTACAAGCTTCCTTCCTTTAAAAAAATAAAAAAAGCCCCCCCCCCCCCCCCCCTTGGTTTAACTTCCCATCTGACCCTTGGTAATATCTTATTTTTAGTCTGCCTCTCTCTGAGACATCGTTTACAAATCTTTTACCAAATATGTTAAGATTACAATATTCATAGAATGGTGTTTTATTGCTTATATTTTTGTGGCATGCATTGCAGCTACCCCCACCGAGTGCCATGCTCCCACCAACAAGGGGTGATACGATGGGCCTTCATTACGTGTACCTAAAGTGACCTGGAACCTTCCTAGTCTAGCACTGCTTTACTTATAGGTGGTTTCTTTCAATCAGCAATTGTAATTGTATTTATATAGCAATAGGGATGGAAGCATATATACTTTCCTTCATCTCTTCTGCGACTTTAATGAGTGCTATCACCCACCTCAGAGAAAACGCTTCACCCGCGTGTAGGATGAAACAGTGCTGGTCATGTTCTGATATGTATGTAGGCATGCATATGGTATTTCTATAGTGCAAACCTAGCACAAAGGCAGCAGGTCTCTGTACATGGTCAAAGGCTAGCCTACACTTGGCAAGTAATAGAAGAGGAAGCTGAGTTGTGAATGGTTACCGCACTTTGATGTAGGGTTCATTAAAGACATGAATCTTCAACTCTTTCCTAAAGTGGAGCAGCGTTGGGGTTTTCTAGATGGATAAGGGAATGCTGGTCCAGATCTTGGGTGCATAGATGGAAAAACCCTGTTGCCTTTTTTAAATATGTTTTACACTTCTTTATCTGCAGTCTGATGGGGTGCCAAGAACCACCAGGGTGTTCTGGTTAGAATATCCTATTGTTGCTGGGGTAGATAGCAAATCGAGAAACAATGGGGCTTATATTTAGAGTTCCTGCTTCTACTGGCACCCCCTAATCATCCAGCATGGACAAATTAGGGAAGCAAATCCCTAAGCGTAAACACAGAGAGGGGCCTCAGTGGAAGAGGAGGTGACTTCTCACTGTCCTGGAAAATTCCAAAGTATCACTGATAAGGATGTTGCTAATGCCCTAAAGAGATATCTTGTTCATGGTCTCTCTGATCAGGACAATGATAATAAAGCAGAGGCAGAACAGCCTAACGTGCAAGGCACAGAGTTAAAAACCCTCTTTGAACATATCAGAGAGAACCTAGGGTTTCCCACTCCAGAAGCAGAGTTTATTCAGAAGGATTCGTTCACATGATATCACTCACAATACCATGATTCTCCGACATTTCGTGTAGCAGTTGGGAACATTTTGAAAAATTGATGGAAAGATTGAGAAATCAACCTTTCCTCGATTTTTGGCAAATAATATTGTTTGGGCATATTTGAAAATGAGGCCCCAATGGTGACGTAATAAGACTATTTGTGGCTAGTGGATCCTCCTAATCAGGCCTAGCTTTTGAAGATGCATTCCTAGCTCATACTTTTGGTAAACAGTGATGAACACTTCCTTAAAAAATGGGGTCATTGTCAGGAGTTCCAGGACTGTCCACCACCAGGAGGTTTTTGACAGGCCATCGTGCGTGGTGCCAAAATGAAAAGGGTGAAATGTGGAAAAGTGTACGACAGTACCTTAGAACCACCATTGTTACTTTCCCTTCACCGCAGGAGAGGGTAATTCCAGATCCAGTTGCTGGTTACATTGTTAGGCTATCGATAGGGCTTTAACCATTTTCTTAGAACAAACTTCAGTTTTCTATAAAACTGACACAGTGGATTCATATGGAATGTTGCAAAGGCATACAGTGGAGCAGAGGTTCTCTTCAGGCTCTATTGTGGGCATACAACCTTCCATATGGGCATACATTGAGTCAAATGAACTTCAACCAGTGTTTTTATGATTATTTTTCACATGTATCTTTTATTTATAATAATCTCGTGCCCACTTGGGGAATCGTATAGTTGCTGGCACATTTTGTGAATCTAATTCTCTTCTGCATGGCAACAGATTATGGGCTCCAATTTTGATTTTCATATGGCTGGGCCTAAACTGAAATGGCATGGTGTGCAAAAAAACGATGGATTTAAGCCCAGATCTCTGTACTGGGGTGAATGTTTGACATTGTTTCGGTATTCTGTCCATCAACTGTTCCTTTTGCACTCCAATTCTGTTTAGTACATGAATTCTGTAAACGCAAATCCCTATACAAAATGAACATGCTCCTACATTCCAATAGTTCCTCACCAATCAATCAATTAATCAATCAATCAAACCATTTATAGAGCTTGCTACTCACTCTTGAGAGTCTCAAGGCGCTGAAGGGAGGGGGGGGGGGTGCTGCTACTGCTCGAACAGCCTGGTCTTGAGGTGTTTCCTGAAGGTTAGATGGTCCTGGGTCAGTCGTAGGTGTGAGGGGAGGGAGTTACATGTTTTGGCTGCCAGGTTGGAGAACGATCTTCCTCCGGTGGTGGTACTGCGAATCCGTGGGACGGTGGCGAGGGCAAGGCTGGTGGAGCGGAGTTGGCGGGTGGGAGTCTAGAACGAGAGGCGGTTGTTGAGGTATTCGGGGCGCATGTCGTGGAGCGCTTTGTGTGCGTGGGTGAGGAGCCTGAACGTGATCCTCTTGCTGACAGGGAGCCAGTGCAGGTTTCTCAGGTGGGCGGATATGTGGCTGTGGCGAGGGATGTCGAGGATGAGTCGTGCGGAGGCGTTCTGTATGCGTTGAAGTCATTTCTGAAGTTTGGCGGTGGTTCCTGCGTACAGGACGTTTCCGTATTCTAGTCGGCTGGTGACGAGGGCCTGGGTGACGGTCTTTCTGGTTTCGATGGGGATCTATCTGAAAAATGTTCGGAGCATGCCCAGGGTGTTTAAGCAAGAGGACGAGACGGCGTTGACTTGCTTGGTCATCGTGAGGGAGGAGTCCAGGATGAATCCCAGGTTGCGTGCGTGGTCCGAGGGTGTCGGTGCGGAGCCCAGTGCTGTGGGACACCAGGAGTCGTCCCAGGCGGATGGGGATTGTCCGAGGATGAGGACCTCCGTTTTGTCTGAGTTCAGCCATTCTGCGACGTCTTTCATTCCTTCCTGGAAGTTGGTTTTGGCGGTGGCTGGGTCTTTGGTGAGCGAGAGTATCAGCTGGGTGTCGTCGGCGTAGGAGATGATGTTGATGTTGTGTTTGCGTGCGATGGCTGCGAGGGGACTCATGTAGATATTGAAGAGTGTTGGGCTGAGCAAGGAGCCTTGGGGTACGCCGCAGATGATATCGGTGGCCGCTGAGCGGAAGGGAGGGAGACGGACTCTCTGGGTTCTGTCGGAGAGGAACAAGATGATCCAGTCCAGGGCCTTTCCTTGGATCCCAGTGTTGAAAAGGCAGGTTATTAGGGTGCGGTGGCATACGGTATCAAAGGCTGCTGAGAGGTCCAAGAGGATGAGGGCGGTTGTTTTTCCGTTGTCCACCAGGATCCTGATGCCATCGGTGGCTGCGATGAGGGCCGTCTCGGTGCTGTGGTTGGCTCGAAACCCGGACTGGGACGGGTTGAGCGAGTGGTTTGCCTCGAGGAAAGCAGTCAGCTGTTTATTGACGGTCTTCTTGATAACTTTAGCCGGGAAGGGAAGAAGAGAGATGGGGCGGAAGTTTTTGAGGTCTTTGCGGTCCGCTGTGGGTTTTTTCAGAAGAGCGTTGATTTCTGCGTGCTTCCAGCTCTCGAGGAAGGCGGCAGAAGCGAGGGAGATGTTTATGACGTCCCGGAGATGGGGTGCAATGATGGTGTTGGCTTTGTTGAAGATATGATGGGGGCATGGGTCGGAGGGGGAGCCGGAGTGGATGGAGTTCATGACATTGGTGGTGTCTTCAGTGCTGATGGGGGACCAGGTGCTGAGGGTGTTGGTAGGGGTCGTTAGTTCGGTGCCTGGAGGCGGAGTCTGGGGTCCGGAGCTGTCGTGTATATCTGCGATCTTTCGGTGGAAGAACGTGGCGAGGGAGTTGCAGAGGTCTTGTGACGGAGTGATGTAGTTGTTGCTAGCGCTGGGGTTGGAGAGCTCTTTGATGATGTTGAAGAGTTCCTTGTTGTTTCGGGTGTAATTGTCTAGTCGCTCTTTGAATGATGTTCTTTTGGTGGTGCGGATCAGCTGGTGGTGTTTGCGAGTGGCGTTCTTGAGGGCTGTCATGTTTTCTGTGGTTTGTTCGTAGCGCCAGGTTTTTTCGAGGGTTCGGCAGGATTTCTTTGAGTCTTTGAGGACGTCTGTGAACCACTGGGTTTTCCTGTTGCCGGTCTTGCCTGGGTGGTTCTTCAGTGGAGCGAGGTTGTCGGCGCAGTTGGTGTTCCACTGTGTGAGGTTGTGGGCTGCGTCGTTGGTGTCGGTGGTGTTGGCTGGCGGATTCTGGCTCAGCGATGAGAGGAGCTGGTCTATGGTGATTTTGCTCCAGCATCTGCGTGGGATCTGTTGAGTACGGTGGTGGGATGTGTTCTTTTTGAAGGTGAAGTGGATGCATCTGTGGTCGGTCCAGTGTAGTCCAGTGGAGTGGCTGAAGGAGATGTGGTTGCTGGCAGAGAAGATGGGGCCGAGCGTGTGGCCAGCGAGGTGGGTGGGGGTGTTCACCAGTTGCTTGAGGCCGAGGTTGGCGAGGTTGTCTAGCAGGGTGGTGGTGTTGTTGTCGCTGTTTTTCTCCAGGTGGAAGTTCAGGTCCCCTAGGAGGATGTATTCTGGTGAGGCTAGGGCGTGTGGGCTGATGAGGTCGGCGATGGTTTTGCTGAATTGTGAGCGCGCCCCCGGGGTCTGTATATGAGCGTTCCTCTAAGGGTGGTCTTGGGGTCGGTGTGGATCTGGAAGTGTAGGTGTTCGGCGGCAACCTCTTTCGAGAAATATACTTGTGACCCAGCTTCCTTAAAGGTTGTGGTAGCAGTTGCCGGACTATTGAGGTACCATAGTGGGTGTGGAGACAGGCAACTTTCCTTGTAGGAATACAGGTATTAAATAGGTCTCAACCAGGTTGCCAGTAATAGGTATATCTACTGGGGGAGTTGGAGAGGTGCTACTTCTTGGGCTGAATTTAAAAGAGTTTCTGTGCATGACATGTGTTGGCCAGCATCTTGGACTATACCAAATATTTGTGTTCTGTTCCTTTTGGTCTAGGTGTCTCAAATATGGTTCACAATTGAATGTTGTTTTGCTGTTTCCAATAAATTGGTACAGTATTTCAGTTAAAATTTGATTTAATGTGGCTTAATTAACACTTAAATGTTGTATTAGCTTGGTAAGCACTCAAGCTGATCAGAGGAAAACAGATGGAAATGGCAATATTTCAACTTTTTACAGGTAATCTTCATTACATTGAGTCTTGGCTTCCTTGTCCCAGGTCTCCAACCCGCCCTCTGCTTGGGCTGGCCTGTCGGCTTGGTGTTACAGAATATTATATAAGGTCAGCCGTGAATTGAAATCCAAGGAGGTTGGGCTTCATGTGTTTATAAAGGCAGAATGTCGGTAGCCTGTCTCCAAGTGAGGTCTCAGATCTATCTGTTGGGACTGAGATGAGGAAGTCAAGACTCGGTGTGATGAAGATTATCAAAAGGTAATTGAAACACTAAACACAATGGCGTAGGCAGGTGTACAATAATGTGACTGCATAGTCTGCCCTGATGAAGGGCGGATAATAGGAATGTGGCCAGCAATGCCATCATCGAAGTGTGGTGCAGTAAACCTTTTGATTGCACTCTACCTAATTTAGTTCGAGGAGGGATATGGCAATGTACGTTGATGATGAACCGCAGCACATTCCCCTTCCAGATATGGCCTAGTCAATAGGTGATTCCACACTTCATCATGTCTTGAAACACGGTAATTTAAGCACAATTGTGTTCAATGAAAATATTAGCTTAAAGCACCATGGGCCTGAGTCACAAATGCAAAGTGAGACAAAAGTCTAACTTTATGAATTTCCGTACTCACGAAGGGCATTTACGAGTTTTTTACCTTCAATTTTGGTCTTGAGTTTAACTGAGACCAAAAGTCTAGCTCAGTTACTTAAGACCAAAACTTAAGTTAAACTGAGACAAAGGTCTAACTTTACAACTCGTAAATACCCTTTGTTAATACCGAAGGTCGTAAAGTTAGAGTTTCGTCTCAGTTTACCTTTGTGGATTGGGCCTGGTATATTTGAGCATGAATCAGTGAAAGTTAAAACATAGCCTGTATCATGGAAAAAGTATAAATGCACTTGCATAAGCTTACATCTATGCCTCAATGCACTTTTACAGTTGTTTTTCAACTCTCCTTGAAAGCTGCACCAGGCACAGGTATCTTAGTAGAGTACTAGGAATATAAGGTGCTATCTCATTCGGGCCCCTATTCCCCTTATGTACAAATGTAAATAGCATAGATTTAAGCATGGGGAACGGAGTCACCTATGGAAATGCACATTTTTTTCTCTGTGGGGAAGCTTTTGCTCTAGTAGAATTATCTCCCCCAATACACTCATCAAATCTGGTGGTGATGCCTTTCCCTGCCTTTTCTGGAAGAGGAGTTACTGCAACCCTTGGCTGGAGAACATTTCCAACCATTTCGAAGATGGGAAGGGACTTGATCAGAGCTTGTACATTCCCACAATGTACATGTTAATGGGTGTTCAAAAACTTACAGAGCAAACCATGTCCTGTTCCACCCATTTCTCACCCCTTGTGTGATATTTACTGCTGAGAATTTCTATGCATTTGGGGCAGAGAAAAAAATGTAGTAGTAAATCCATTCACTCCTGCCAGGATGCCTTTAGTAAACTCCTGTTAAATGTAAATGGAAGTACCTTTGTGAATCGTGCTCAATGTCAAGGATTCCATAAAAAAAAACTATAAATCATAAACAATTACTGTAGAAATGACAAACCTTTATTACCTCAACTGATGGTGTAGTCATTGTGTTTAATGTTCCTTCCGTGTGTCTAATTTCTTAAATCAGCCTTAAATGTGTAAAAGACACAACCTAATCTTACAAATTGTGTGCAGCGCTCTGATGCCTGAAGTGGCCTGGTTCATGAGGAACCCAAAATACAAAATAAATAAAGATCAATCCAGGCTATGCCACTGCTGCACTGCTGCTCATTTCCAATGTGCACTGACACCTTTAACATCAAAGAAGTAAATCAGAGATTGTGAACTGTGGGCTGCATGGAGAGCATTTATTCGTCGCACTTCGTCAGTCTCCAGTAATGTTTGGAAAGGTCTCAGTCATTCATGATAAAACAATTCCCTTTTTGTAGAACACTCACACACTTCACTAAAGCCGTTTGAAGGAGGCAGTTATTAGTTTTGCCCATGGATGAATGATTTTCCCAGAGACTGTCAATCTAGATTAAGGTTAGCATCTTTGTTGTCTTTTGTCTTCCTTCACGCCTCATGGGTATGAAAAAAAATGGTTTTAATGACAAATGCGGAAGAATGACATCTTACTGAATGTACCTATTGAAGAAGGGACAAAAAGAGTATTTAGAAAACTGGAATTTTAAAGCATTTGTATTTAGTCTGGTAATCACAAGTGTGCAGCGTTTAGATTTCTTACATCTTTATGACACTATCCTTATACAATGTCCTGCTTAACATTTGCAGCTGTCCGGTTAGAGCATACATACATACATAAGTTTAGCATATTGACGGATGCAGGCCTTCCAGAGTTTGTGTGTGGTGTACATCAGTGTGAGCAACATTGATGGGTATGAGGTGAGGTCTGCAAGCCATCATCAGAGCTCTGTCTGACCGCCTAGAGCAACAGTCAGTGAGTCCGATTATGCAAATTAATGTGGCAGTGTATGTACGTCACACTGCTGAGACCATCTAATACTAAGTGGGCTTGTTTATCAGTGACTTACAAGTAGATGGCAAAGGCGTCAGAGTGCTGGCGTTTGTCAGTCATCATCAATGGCGCTTTCAGTCAATTTCTTTTTGCTGCATAAGGTATTTGAGTTTGTCAGATAAAGTGGGAAGCAGTGGCTTTCGATAGGCAGAACAGAAAGTCATTATTTGAAGACGAACCACAAGATTCAGTAATTCACCCTGTAAAATTAATTGGAATTCTCAGCATTGGTTATTAAACACTTATAAAATTATAATGTATTCTCTGCCTTGCCAATTTTTGTAATCCATGTCATAGTGTCTTTCTCAGCAAATGAGTTTCCACTGGTCTTGTTTGATATCGTTTTTACATTGAACAAATTACTAGTCATTTCTTTTTAAGAGAGAGATAAAGCCTAAACGATTACCAGCAAAAGCCCAACCAATAAAAAATTAACTTCTCTGCAAGCTCCAGTGTGTGTTGGGGGCGAAGACGCACACATTTCTGTGTTAGTATTTTTAAGGCTTTACAAGGCAACAACGAAAGCACTTTATAATATAGAAACATTGTCAATACCAGTATAACGTCTGTTGTTATACAAAGGTTTTGTTGCAATAAACTTTGCTGTTTTTCGAGAATTTGAGTCGAATTATGTACACTGTCAATCGATTATTGCAGTGTCTTTTCGTCGCTATGTGACAAACAAATAGCCCTCAGGTAACAGGAGCAAGGACATTCACAAACGTTTCAGTGAAGCAGAATAAAAACATCATTTTATGCGCCAAAAGTAAAATAAAAGAATTACAGTTTGACCTATATGAATTACAAGTGAATGCAGTATTCTAGAAGGCTAGATTATGGAGCAATAAATATATAGTAATGGGGATTTAAAAAAGCGAGGTGTGATTTGGGACTTCCTTTTTTGAGTAACTATATTTAATTAATAGCTAATAGGTCTAAATCGTTATCTATCAATCCTTCTGGTGATTGAAGTTGCTTCAGATGAACGAGTATAGTTGGCAGTAGCAGATAAATGCCACAGTTGTCTGCAATACACCCAATCTTATGTTCTCACCGCATGCTTTATCATTGTAATGTGGAATTAAAACTAGTTGAAAGCAAAATACCTAGGTAGTTCAGCTTGGGCAACGGCTACCAAGGTCGGATCACTGATATCTCTACAATGTCAGTGTAGGCGACCTTCATGGCTACATACTACGTCACAGTGCTGAAAAATGTAAGACTTGAAACAGACAAAAAAAACACTGAAAGGAACTAACTGGCCACGAGTTTCACCGTCCACCCAATGTAGGCAACTCTGCAAATTAACCCTTGAACTGTTGATCAATGTTCCACAGCACCATGAACTATTCTTGAAAATGTGTACTATAGTTCTTAAAAGTGTCACATCCAAAAAGTCTAAGGGATTGCCAACAGACCTAGCCCTTAAGCAACCTGACTTAATCAACAAGTTAAGTGTAGGTGGCTGTTGCATTTCAAAACACAATTCTCAGACATTTGCTACGGATATCCTAGATAAACAGAGAATCTTGGAAAGATTTCATTACCTAAGGTTTTACCACTTACGCAACTGTTTTACTCTATAGACGATATATATATATATATATATATATAGACACCAAATGGTCTTAATTCTAGCAAAGACTTATATACATATCTATAGATATTGCTTTAGAATGTTTTATATAGTCAGACAGTATCCATTTTACTATCATGAATGTTTTACTTGCTGCTCCAGTAACTATTAATGTATTCTGATATATTTTGTAAATTTAGATATTTCTTTTTGGTAATTTTCTAATCATTTGGGTGGTGACACTTTTTTATTAATCATATAAGCACTTTAGATTGTAGACATGGGGATATAATTGATTGCCCACTTGGGCCATATTTTTATGCAGTATAATATGTGCTATAATACGGATAATCATGTGCAATATTAGGATCATCTGCTGCTTAATTGATACCAATACTTTGAGAAGTATTTATTGGTTTAACTTTTTATACTTTGTTAATTATTTTAAAATTTTAATTTTTAAATATTTGATCAAATGTTCCTTATGACTATATTTATATAATTATTTATAAGGATGGACATTGTATGTTTTAAGTTCCCATATCAGACATAGGCAATAATACGATGTTTGGTGTAGAGGGGCAGGAATTTTAAGACTTCTTAAAACTGACCCCTGGAACTGACAATGGCAGCTATTGTAAATGAAATATTATATTTTCATTTTATATTTATTAGTATGAAAGTATTGCACGATTTGCACACGTATACAAATGTATGCACTTTAGTTGTTGCATACTCGTAGGTTAATGAACAGTTATGGAGTATGTTTTCCATGTCTATTGTAAGTAATGTTGCACTGTCACTTTAAAGAGGTGGAAAATGCCAGGCAGTGTGTCATGTGATCAAGGTCCCATCAGGATCGAAACGCGTTATGGCGGCGGTGCTCGGCTGTAAATAAATTACTCTATTAACACTGAAACATCGGGTTTGCTTAGTCTATTTTCCAGAGAGGTGGAGAGTTGGGCGAATGCAAGACATATATATATATATATATATTATGTCAGAAGTTTTTAGACGAGAGCACTTTCACTTTTCGATTGGTCTCAAGGCATTTGCAGATCAACTGCAGAGGTGTATAACATAAACTCTTGTTATTGGACAAGACCGTGGTAAGCTTGCTGACATAAACAAGTTTCAAGTCTACATATAAAAAGTATGTAATTGTTTTTATCTTTGTCTTGGAGAACAGATGGGTATTCTACAGCTCAGCTACAAAATCTGAAAAAGGACATCTCCTCAATGGCCAGGTCTATATTGGAAATGCTTAGAACAGCTTTGCTAGATGTTTTAAGCTGACATGGAGGTAAGTACTTCTTGAAATGATGGTGAAAGAAGGTCTCAGCCCTAGAGTGATGTGCATCAGACAAAGGCATTTAAACTAACTTCTTTCCTTGATAGGAAGCCAATGAAAGGCTTTACAAGCACATGCCTGTCAGCAAATTATGCGATCTGTCAAAGCATTTGGATAAGGAACAAAGGGGAAGAGAGGTATGCATAAAGTAAGGACAGATGATGGAGCTGAGGAGGATTGTTTGATATGGGCTGAGCATTGCTATCCCCTACGATAAGTGTCCTCCTCAGCAAATTCCAATAGTCATACTTCGACATGCGACACCTACAAAATACGTCAAAACAGTGAGCAGTCAAAACAGTGAGCAGATGTACTTGTGATGCCTAGACCGGTCTCATTCGATGGGCTAGTGGGGGATGGTGCTACATAGGTAAAGCTAATAATCTTGAATGAAAATGTGTTGATATGGTCTTTTCAGGACATTGCAGATGAGTGGCTCTGCATTTCAAATATACATGTATAATGTATGCCCTGTGATTTGCTGAAACACAAATATTATGCTTTAAACCCACATGCTGCTGATGGTCAGTTTAATGTGGCAGGCACTGGTTCGCCTATATTCGTCTCTATTAATTGTAAACATGAAAATAAAGATAAAAAACAAAGGGGGTGCAGTGCTCATCTGATATATCAGTTTGTTGCTGGCATGCTCAGTATAGAGATGCAGCTCACACCTTGCACTGGGACAAGATAGATAGAAATCAGACATTTTGGTAGCTAAGAGAAGTATATAGGATGCACAAGTGACTCTTGGTCACTTCTTAATAATGACCCTCATCTTCCTGCAAAATGAAAGAAATGTAACCGCCAACAGTTAGCGACCAAAGTGCTGCAAGTGGGAAATTACCGTTTAACATCCACGGTGTAGATATCTGGACATAATTTGGTTCTGGGGAATTGAAAGACATTACAGGAGTGTAATTTGAAAGGCTTGGCTCGTTGACATGCTATGTGTTTCTTCAGGTGCTAAGTACGGGTGAAAGATATGCAACCAGGCGGTCTGATGTGGTTAAAGAGAAACTAAGACATCAGGGGCCTTATTCTGCTCTACCAGAACCACTGCTCCAATTCCTTAGGCAACGTTTAACAGGGAGCAGAGTGGAAGATGTATACATGTGTTTATCGTCACTGCTTCGACCAGTCTCTGTTGTGACACTCAGCACACTGCACACTGTGGGCTTTGCTGGAAACTGTACATTTGTCCACAGAAGTAAACTAGACAACCATTTTGTTGTGTTTACAATTAAATCAAAAAACAAAACATGAGAGGGGTCTAAGGGGAATAATTTAAAGACCAGCTAGCATCCTATCCCCCATTCTAGCTATCTAAAAACACAACCGGGATGCAAAGGGTCTAAATGTGACAACTACAATCAATCAAAACTCTCAAGTGTAAAGAAAGATAGATTGTGTAAGGAGAGAAACAGGAGAGAAACAGGTAAAAGTGATACCCATCAAACCACCCATTGGCGGAGTCTCATCACTGAGATGGCGGACTTCGCGGGCCTAGCCTTTGATGATGAAACTCTAAACTCCATTTTAAATGACAATCCGAGTATGCTGGACTCGATACCCACTGTAGGACCGAGTACCCCAAAAGATTGGGATGCCATTGTCAATCTGAAAAAGAGCCATACCCGTACCATCATACACGGACAAATCATGGCCGAATATTTACATGGAAAATGCGCCCCTACTGGTTTACTGGTAACCAATGCTCCAAGACTATTTCTGATGGATAAAGCCTTCCTCAAAGATTGGTCATTGATCGCGTGGCGATGCACCCGCGACTGGCTTATTCTCATAATTACGACTGCGAAAAGGGTGGCAGATGCAATACTCATCGATATACAACTGTTAGAAGGTCAAATTAAAACAACACTTACCACTAAACAGTTTCAGAAACAACTAGATGAGGCTAATAAAACAAATAAAGAATATAGGGATCCCATCTTTTTTGCGAAAATTGAAAAATTCAAAAAAGATTTGGCTAAATTTTCCCATGAGAAAATCTATCCCTACACAAGTGACAACTACATCGCTCCAGGATTCACGAAGAGAGGGAAGAACTACGGGTCAAGCTATTCTACATCTTCCTCTGACCCAGACTCCAGCGATTCGGACACTGGTTCCAGTGGGAAACCACAATGAAGAGGGCGAGGTCAAAACAACCGATTTAACCGTAGACGAGCAGGTCAAGGGAATTTTTATCCACCAGGCCCATGGTGGACCCCACCACCCTGGGGATATCCACAATTCCCACATCCTATGCCTCAGTACCATCCACAGCCCCAATTTTATGACGACCAGGTTTTTTTAGGACAGGGCCGGGGTCTGAGCAGGGGCAGACGCAGAGGCCAACCACCAGTCCAAGTACAGTGGCAAGACGAACAAGATCCCCCAAACACTCACAGCAACAAGCGAGGCCAGTAACTATCACTCCAGGTAGCAATGAGGACCTGGTAGTCAATTTGAGCTCTCGCACCCTCAATCCTATGGAACATCAAGTCCTTAATAAAGGACTTGGATTTGTGCCAACTTATAGTGGAGATGCTTTTCAACTACGTGGAGAGATAGAAAAATTCTTCCGGAAAGTTCGTCTCCACTTCTTCTTCTCTGAGAAAGAGCGAGACCAGTCCACTTTCATGCCCCTGTTACAACAAGTACCTCCTAAGGTAGGTGCATTTGAAGAAGCAGTAATTCATGAAATTAGTTCCCTGAATATGTCAGACAATGGGACATTTCAAAATCTGTCCAAAGCTGAAAAAATGGCACTAGATATCTTGTCTAAGGACAAAGATATCACGATCAAACCCGCAGATAAGGGTGGTACAATAGTTATTCTTGACACCACCACTTACCGAGCGGAATGCTTGCGACAACTAGGGGATACCAATTCCTATACCCAACTCAGCGTTAATCCTACCAGTAGACTTACTACTGAAATCAAGAATCTGGTAGAAGAAGCAAGTGCTGAAGGCTGGATCACTGGGCATGAGGCACAATTTTTGATCACTCCACATCCAGTGATTCCGTATTTTTATGCTCTGCCCAAAATTCACAAACCAGCCAGGCCACCCCCCGGACGACCTATAATTTCAGGAATTGGGTCTCTCCTTGAACCCCTCTCATCTTTTGTGGACTTCTTTCTCAGACCTCTTGTGCAGACAATGCCTACTTATCTTCAAGACACCAAAGATGTTCTTCGTCTCCTGCCAGATGTGGAGTTCAACGTCGAGACTGACATCCTTGTGAGTTTTGACGTTGAATCTCTGTACACCTGCATCCCGCAGGAAGAGACCCTACAGGCTGTGAGAGGTCTACTGGAAGAAAATACTCATGACAGTATTACACCTATTCCGTTCATCATGGAACTAGCAAGACTTGCCATGACGAAAGAAAAATTCCAGTTTGAAGATTCCCTGTATCTGCAGACATCAGGGACGTCAATGGGGAGCATTTTCGCCCCTAGTTTGGCGAATTTATATGCCCATCTCTTCGAGACACAGTACGTCCTCAACCACAACAACCCGTATTACCACCAAACGGTGTTGTGGAAAAGATATATTGATGACGTATTAGTGGTTTGGAGAGGAGATGTGACCTCTATACTTGCCTTTCAGGGTTGGTTGAACACCCAGAACCAATTCCTGAGGTTCACAGTAGAATACAGCGAGAAGGAACTCCCGTTCTTAGACCTACTAATCTACCCTCAAGATGGCCACCTAGCCAGTAAACTCTACCGTAAGCCCATGTCCAGGAATTCACTCCTGAGATTTGACAGCTACCATCCGCGGTCTCTGAGAGTGAACCTGCCTTTCGGAAAATTTCTAAGAGTCCAAAGGAATTGTTCAGATAAATCAGATTTTAAAGTTCAGGCGGAAGATCTGTGTTCCAAACTTAAGCGACGCCTGTATCCAAGCAAACTAGTCAAAAGATCGTGCAAGAGGGCCTCCAATAATCCACGAGCAGTTTTGCTAGCTCCACCTGTGGCAAAACCACCAATGGAGCGCCTAACATTTGTGACTACTTTTAGCACAGTATCCACGCAGGTGCAAAAAAATCATACGGAGAAATTGGCGCATTCTTGGGACTGCAGACAAAGACGTTCTTCCACCACCGTTGTTCTCTTTTAAGAGGAGCTCTAATTTAAGAGATGAGCTAGTTCACACCAGACCGCGATCTATCGCTCATAATTCCACCACTACACTCTGGAATTCATCTCCAGTTCAAGGACATTATCCCTGTGGCACCTGTTCGGTGTGTCCACAAACCAAGAAAACTCTCACAGTGGATATTGGTACAACACGTCCTTGGGTGCTCAAAAAACACACAAATTGCAACAGTGAAGGAGTCATATACTTGATCAGATGTCCCTGTTCACTATGCTATGTTGGAATGACGACAAGGAAAGTGAAACTAAGAATTCAGGAACACAAAAGTACAATCAGGCGAAACAAACAGGCTACACGTCTCACTAGCCACTTCATGACAATGAAACACTCGGCCGACGACATGGAATGGCTAATTTTAGAACAGCCGTTTATTCCCTCACATGTCAGCGACATCTCAAAATACCTGTTCATCAGAGAACAAAAATGGATCTTTAAGCTTAAGTGTGACACCACGGGATTGAATGACGACATCCCCTGGGTCCAACTCTGATCCTTTGATATTTACAAATAGTCTTCCTGAATTAGTGTCTTAAAAACACTTTTGGTGAGACTATTATGAGATCTAGTCTGCGGTCTCAATATTGTGCCATCATTTTCTGATGATCGGTGAGTTGACAATAATTTCTTGTAAAGTCTTTGATTACTGTGAGCAGTCCTTACTAGGACAGAACATATACCTTTCAGCTATATACCCTTCTTGTAGATTATATCGACAACTAGGTGCCGGTATCATGATAGCCATTATTTTTGGCACTTTAGCTTTGTACAGGATCAGTATCACTAGTTAGAAGTTTCTATAAGCATGGTGATGACATCTGAATATATATATAAAACCCCGATTCTTTGTACTACTACAATTCACATACCGAACCTTTTTGATAACCAATGAAAAACGTCGAGCTAGACAAGTAATCGGCAATGCCTCTGAACATCTGAAAATGAGGCATTGCTGACAACACATATTGTGGGCATAGCTGTTGGGCCCTTTTATTTCCGTTTCTGGGGTGTTAACAACCAATTGCGAGAAAGCAAGGGATGTTCCCTCTCTGGTCCGCACTACCGGACTACAGAATAGCCGGAAGCACTCATACATATTTTTTCAGCCAGAGACGCATCTTTCAATTTAACTTTTTTCATGACTGCGGGCTTAGCTGTTGGGCCCCGTTTTCTGTTTCCGGTGTGGTAGCAACCAATCGGGATGTTACCTTTCTTTTCTGCACGAGCGCACTGCTGAATAGCCTGGAAGCACTCCCATAGTTTTCATGTTAACTTAACTTTTTTTCTTCAAAGGGAGTTTTGCTTCGGTCTGTTTGCTGATCTGGTAAAGGTCCATTTTCTAAAGGAAGGACATCTCGTTTCCAGTGTGTTAACAACCAATCGCGTGAAAGAAAGGGATGTTACCTTTCTTTTCCGCACTAGCGCACTGTAGAATAGCCTGGAAGCACCCCCATAGTTTTTCAGCTAGAGACGCATCTTTCATGTTAATTTAACTTTTTCCTCAATGGAGGTTTGTGTAGTTCTGTTTGTTGATCGGGTTAAAATTCCCTATATCCGGTCCATTTTCTAAAGGAAGGACATTTCAAGACATGGCGCTGCTTGTCTCTTTCCGGTCTCATTTTTTTCAACCAATCAGGATAGAGAGACCGTAGCTCATGGATAGTTTCCCTTGGTTTCATGTGTCTTAACCAATCAGGACACAGAGACCACAGTTCCCTTCCTGGTCCGTGAAGTACCTTTTTAACTCGACGCATCGGTATGCCTCCCACCTTCCCCTCGGCTCAGATGGATGCAGGAGGCACCGACGGACAGGTGGGTGTCTGGGTTTCTATGGTGTTTAGACGCGTTTTTGTGTATAGTTCGATGGCGGCTTCCTTTGAGGTTACAATCTAGCTTCTGATTATGCCTTTCTATCGAACTTCTGCTGTGTCATCTACTGTAATATAGACAGACACAAAACTTGATCTCTTTTTTGTAAAGTAAATCATAGAAGCCCTTTTGTTATAGATAGAGATGGAGTAAAATGATATTTCAACTTTCTTCATAATCGACTGTTTGTCATCATATGCTGGCTCCAGCGTTCCCCTACTTTTGTGTTTATGTTTGCCAGTTAGAGTGTTCTGCTTGAAGTTGATCAATATAAGCAGAACAATTAAATTAAATTAAATAAAATATTGTTACTTCCCTCTCATTTTCACAGAGCGGGGCCTCTCTTTGACCTGAGCGAGTGCCAGGCGAGGTGAGGCAACTTCCACAACAAGTGTGGGTGAGTTATCCAACTGAAAACTTAACAATGTGGATACTCCATTGATGGTTTCTAGCATTTATTACATTTATGAAAGTACATCTAATATTGTATGACTGTGTTTTATTTCAGGAGAGTTCACTTTCACGAGGTCATACCACCAACAAAACTTCGGGTTCACTTGGTAGGTCATTTATATATTTTCACAGTTGCAGTAGTGTGTTCATAAAAGGTCCTGACGAAAGCCTTGAGAGGCTGAAACATGTTGACCGACTTATCTCTACATCTAATAGTGATATTTGCTACATACACTATCTCCACTCTGCTTTTAATCTTGCCAGTATGATGACCACATCTAGTAAAGTCGTTTACTTGGCGTCATACTAGGTAATCTTAATCTTTTCACTTTTTTCACTTTTTTTGAGCACTGCAACACTACCCTCATCCATCCTGTCTAGATCTTTTTGCTGGCTTTACATCACTGGTGGATCTTTTATGAAGTTTCCTCTACATATCAGCAATGAGGTACTCAACAGATACCAGTTTCCTAACTAAACCCAGATGATGAGACTCCGCCAATGGGTGGTTTGATGGGTATCACTTTTCCCTGTTTCTCTCCTGTTTCTCTCCGTACACAATCTATCTTTCTTTACACTTGAGAGTTTTGATTGATTGTAGTTGTCACATTTAGACCCTTTGCATCCTGGTTGTGTTTTTAGTGTTTCAATTAAGCTAAAATAAAAAAAATGATTTGACTAAAGTCCTTAGGGCTCAGTCCTGCCAAGTATCACGCATCAGACGTGACTCTAACGCATTTTAGTGAGGTGCTCCGCATCACCGCACTGAAATGCATTGTCACGCATAATGCATAGTGTCTCAGCTATCACTGTGACTCAAGCACTGCAGAGTGTGTGTGGGTGTAGGTGGCCGCTCAGCTGGCTGGCTGTGCGCTGCCTGTGGTCTGCCCTGCGCCGAATTTCTGCTCCTGTGGGCTTCCTACTGCTAGCTACAATGTATCTCTTCATCAAAGATTCCCGTGGCCCCATGCGACTGAGTCACTGTCAGCCAGATAGCCTGCCTGACCTCACAGCCTAGGTAGTGCTCAATAGCTGCTATCAAGACAGCCTGGAGAGCAGTTAGGTTGCGTGAACACACGTGATCGGGGTGCATAGCTGCCAAGGTTTTATATTGCTACCTGTGACATTTTCATATTTCGAATGTTATTATGAGTGACATTTGAACGACTACGAGTGACACTTTTTAGCAAGCAAAATCAAGCAATGAAGAGAGGGAAATATATTACATTAAATTAAATGTGAGCAACAAAAAAATCTTTAAACTGCAGCAAAGCCCCTGGAGACGCAGAGAAGTCTCAGGTATAGCCAACCGCTAGTGCGCTGTAGTGTTTATAATTTTACAAACTAGTCTTTCTCAACACTTAGACAGTTGTTTCCAAGTTCTTCAAGGAATGGCCTGTTCAACTTGAGGAAGCTGAGCACAAATTAGTTAATATACAAATAAATAAACTTCCAATAATTAGTGTGTTTTTAATGCACTTCCACTTCAGTTTAGCTAGCAGGCATGTACCACAGGTATACACCTTTGGGTAAAAGCCGCCTTCACAAAGCCCGGGCTAGTACAACATGGGAGAAGCACATAGTGCTCGCCAGTGCTTTAAATGGGCCTGTACACTCCGGTCCTGAGTACCGGCACTTTTTTATTTTGAGAGGGAGAGTACCTGCACTTCTCAAGCGTGACATGATACTTTTAATGATACTTTTAATTGGAGAGTACCGGCACTTCTCAGAAACAAGCAGGTACTCTGTGACAGACAGAGTACCTGCACTTCTATTTTTCCATTTCAAGCACTGGTGCTCCCCCAACCAGACCCAGACCCTCTTACATCCCCCTGCCCCTGTTCCAACCTCCAAAAGTACGACAGACGGGGCATTGTCATGTCTCGGGGCCGTGAGCACCCTTCTCATCCCTCCTCCCTGCCGAGAAGACATGTGGGAGAGCAGACTCCTTTGGGCTGCACTGCTTCCCCTACCCACGGGACCCCAAACGTCATCCTCCAATGACTCCACATGATTTGTTCCCAGAATCGTAGAAAAATAAATGGAAAAAGGCCCTGCATTACTGGATCATCTGTGCATTCATTCCCGATTCCAGGTGCTAAACTAAAAGCATGAATTTCTTAGATTCCAGCTCCTTGGTACCTCTGCACTAAGTTCCGGCTAACTCAATGTGTTATTTTATTTATTATATACGGCTGCACCCACGTGGGTGGCTGGTAAATAACAAGCCAGCGCTATATAAAAGTCATTAAAAAAAATAAAGAAAACTATACTGTTCTCATTGATCTTCAAACAGGCAGCGCTGCCTGACTGGCGTGTTGGCGACTAGAGGCAGCTGGCAAATCAAGCCTCAGCGAGCGAGTCACCTCCCTCACTCCCCCCCACCCCCGCCACCTCCCCCCTCCATGGAAATCCGTCTTACTTGGTCCTGGTGGCTGTCGGCTGTGTGTCCTCAGTGAGTCCTGGTAGCCTCTGCAACCGTGACCCTTCGTCATGACTCTGTATCACTGATATCCAGTCCTACGGCACTTTCTCTAAGCCAGCACGGAATTATAAAATTATTGAAATAATGAATTCAGTTGCGGGCGAGCGGCTATTAAAGGCGCTGCGGACCTAGTACCATGTGCGGCCGAGCCCGCCTGCAAACCAGTGAGCTGCCAGCCTTAGTATTGAACACAAACCCCCTCGCGCACAGTCAGGGACGTACCATTCCCCCACAGGTTCACAACTAGCCGGCACTGGTTCTGCCTTGTCCAGGTAGGTCTCAAAGTTGGGTAAACACTTACGAGTGACATCTGGAAAGAGGATTCCCCACTGTAGAGTGCCACAGGGCCTCTACGTGGAGAAAGGCCACGCTTCACACACCCTGGAGGCCGGGTTTCTGAGGGAAGACTGAGGTGGCGCTGAGAGATGCAGAGGTGGCTCTGAGGTGGTGGTGTGCTGGGGTGGAGGTGATGCTCAGGTGATACTGAATGATACTTAGGTGGTGCTGAGTGATGCTGTGGTGCTGAGTCATGCTGAGGTGATGGTGCAGCACTGGAGCCCAGGTGATGCTAATTGATGCTGAGTTGGTGCTTTGCAGAGGTGATATTGTGTTGGCGCTGTGCTGATACTGAAGTGGTGCTGCATTGGTGTTGAATTACTGTTGAGATAGGGCTATGCTGATGCTGAGGTGGGGGTGCAATGGTGATGAGGTGGGACTGCGCTGAGGCACTAATGCAGTGGTGGTGTTCTGCTGAGGTTGAGATGATGCTGCACTGGTACTGAGGTGGTGCTGAGTTGGTACTGCACTGGTGGTGGTGCACTGATGAGGAGATGGTTATGTGCTGATACTGTGAAGATGCTGTGCTGATGCTACAGTGGTGCATTGGTGGTGCTCAAATGATGCTGAGTGATAATGAGGTGGTGCTGAGCATGCTGAGGTGGTGGTGCACTGGTGCTCAGATGTTGCTGAGTGTGACTGAGTTTGAGCTGTGCTGAGGTGATGCTGTGCTGATGCTGAAGTGGTGCTACTTTGGTACTGAATTGCAGTTGAGGTGTGGATGCGCTGGTGCTGAGGTGCGGTTGTACTGGTGCTGAGGTGGACCTGCGCTGGTGGTGGTGCACTTATGCGGAGATAGTGTTGTACTGATGCTGAGATGGTGCTGTGCTGAGGTTACGGTGGTGTTGCGCTGATGCTGCACTGGTGGTGGTGGATGATGAGGAGGTTGTTCTGTGCTGAAGCTGAGATGGTGCTCATGAGATGCTGAGTGATAAGGAAGTGATGCTGAGGTGGTGCCAAGTGACAGTGGCGTCACTAGGGTTGGTGTCACCCGGTGCGGGTAACTCATGGTGTCACCCCCTCACGACTTACCGCATGGACCATCTCAACCTCTGCCTGCACCATCTACCCTCTGCCTGCACCATCTCCCCTTGGCCTGCACCATATCCCCTCTGCCTGCACCATATCCCCTCTGCCTGCACCATCTCTTCCTCAGTCCGCACTATCTCCTCTCCGCCTGCACTATCTCTTCCTCTGCCTGCACCATCTCTCCCTCTGCCTGCACTATCTCCCCCTCTGCCTGCACCATCTCCCTTCCCGCATCTCCCCCTCCGCCTGCACCATCTCTCCCTCTGTCCGCACCATCTCCCCTCCGTCTGCACCATCTCTTCCTCCGCCTGCACCATCTCTCCCTCTGCCTGCACCATCTCCCCTCTGCCTGCACCATATCCCCTCTGCCTGCACCATCTCTCCCTCTGTCCGCACCATCTCCCCTCCGCCTGCACCATCTCTCCCTCTGCCTGCACCATCTCTCCCTCTGCCTGCACCATCTCCCCTCTGCCTGCACCATCTCCCTTCCCGCATCTCCCCCTCCGCCTGCACCATCTCTCCCTCCGCCTGCACCATCTCTCCCTCTGCCTGCACCATCTCTCCCTCTGTCCGCACCATCTCCCCTCCGCCTGCACCATCTCTTCCTCCGCCTGCACCATCTCTCCCTCTGCCTGCACCATCTCCCCTCTGCCTGCACCATATCCCCTCTGCCTGCACCATCTCTCCCTCTGTCCGCACCATCTCCCCTCCGCCTGCACCATCTCCCCTCCGCCTGCACCATCTCTTCCTCTGCCTGCACCATCTCTCCCTCTGCCTGCACCATCTCACCCCCTGCCTGCACCATCTCCCTTCCGCCATCTCCCCCTCCGCCTGCACCATCTCTCCCTCCTCCTGCAACATCTCACCCCCTGCCTGCACCATCTCACCCCCTGCCTGCACCATCTCACCCCCTGCCTGCACCATCTCACGCTCTGTCTGCACCATCTCACCCTATGCCTGCACCATCTCACCCTCTGCCTGCACCATCTCAACCTTTGCCCGCACCATCTCACCCCCTGCCTGCAACGTGCAGGCAGGGGGTGAGATGGTGCATGCAGACTCCTAAAGATTGTCACTCAAATGGGTACGAAGACAATTCCGTGCTCTATCGAAGCGCACAGCAAATAGCCCCTAAGGTTTCAACACAATAATTAATCACTTAAACATAAATTCAACAAAGACTCTGTAAATCAGATTAGCAATTACATTGTTTTAATATATTCACAATTAAATCTTTGCGACAACAAAACAGTGCATGATTGACGAATCAAATCAGATTGTACAATATTATCAAAACATGATATAGCGAATCAACCAATGTTTTCAGTTGCGTATTTTTCAGTGACCAAAATGCAAAGAAAACGAGGATATTCTCGAGAAATACTGGATTCGGCCCAACTTAGAAAACAGCAAATAACTGTTATCGACATCACGATCCAGAAGCAAAAGAGAGACATTATCGTGTAGAAGTTCTCTCACCAGGCTGCCAAATTAGAAAAAAAACATTTCACGCAGATGGGAAGTTTTGGACCAAGAAGCCTATTTCAAAACTCTTTTCACACACAAACCCTTATTCGCGCACACACGGTCTAAGAATATCAGAGAAATTCTGAAGACAAAAGTTTCTTTGTCAACCCGACGCACATCACGTAAAGTGAGCATCAGAATTACTGAGCATAAAAGTGTCAACGTTTCATTAGGCCCTGGGTTCATTATAAAGCAAAGCAGAGCAGAGGTGAGGTGAGGCTGCAGCGTAACGGTGTCACCCTTGAGATGGTGTCACCCGGTGCGGTCCGCACCCCCCGCACCTCCTAGTGACGCCACTGCCAAGTGATGCTGAGGTGGTGGGGCTGCGCTGGTGCTCAAATGGTGCTGAGGTGATGCTGCACTGATGCTGAGGTCCACCTTGAAACACATTAGTTCAGAATGTACTCTGTAAAAAACATCTCATACACCTGGTTCAATGTATTATAATGTTGTTATAATACTAACACAGGGCACATACAGGAGTCACAGGAAAACCGACTTCTCTCTGGGGTTGCTAATAACTTAATCGTCAAAGCTAGAGCAGCTTATGAATGTTTCTAAGTTCATCTTCATAAAATTATCACTTCTAGTAATTGTCACTAAATTTGGTAATGAAATGTACGATAATGGACAAACACTTCCAGTGTTATAAAGAAACACATTTTAAATGCTTTTATTATAGTGTACACAACGTTTGTTGCATAATTTACATGCCAAATCATTGATGACTTGACGTGCTTTGACTCTTACAACCAACCCCTACTTCTGACTCGGCTCTTAATTTGATGACTTGCCCACCTCTTGTCCAGGGACACTAAGGTTATTGAATATTTACTGTTCACTGCCCCCTCTGCACTGCATACTCCTGCCTCACTGGGCTGTTTCTACATGCCTGTATGTTCAGACCTGAAATATCTGCTTTTCATTAATAGCCACTGCTGGTCTTCCAAAATAACATTATTGTAATTGCATTTACATAGCACTTACTACTTCTGATGAGGCATCAAAGTGCTTTTTGGTGAGTAGCACCCTACTTTTATACATCATTTCATTTCAACAACTTTATTACGATCACACAGATCCTAAAAAGTATACAGCACAATTTTCTAAAAATTATACACCAAAATGTATGGATAAAAGAATATAGAATAAAATGCATACAAGCATTAGTACAAATTCAAATTGACAAGGCCTCCAGGACAATTATAAAGTGCATATGTGCAAAACAGCAAATTGTATGGCACAAATTGAGATGCTTAGAGTTCCTACAGCTGCAAGTTAAAACAAATGTTTTAAAAAGCTAGATAACATTGTGGTCTGACAAGGCTTTCCAAAACGCAGTGTCTCAGCTACATAATTTTCTGCGCCTACTACAAAGGGCATGCCAGACTCTAGCAAGACGAAATACAATAGGTTGTCTAGTATCAGTACACAAACGTCTTAAGACCTCTAGCTAATGCCCCTGGCTCACTAAGGAGCATAACGGAAAAGTCTATTTTTCCCTCATAGATTGATAGGTCAGGCAAAAAAGAGCAAATGAACTATGGATTCAGAACTAACTTTGCAAGTGTGACACAAATCGACCAAATCGTTGTTGCTGGACCATTTTTAACAAAACAAATTGGTGGGAAGTGTTTTGTAGCTAAACTGCAGAAAAAGTTTCCGTGCCATCGGTGGAACAATTTGGTCAATGGTTGTTTCGAAGAACAGAGAACATTTAGATTGGAGGAAGACTTCAGTCAGGCTGGATATTGGGGCTGATAGAACTTATTTGAAACAAAATTCCAAAACTCTTCTTTCATTTTTTCTCTGGAGATTTCCCTCATGGTTTCTTGGTTTGTCCAGTAGGCATCAATGTCCAATTTTGCCAAAGAGTTCCGTAGGGTGGTAAACCAGTTTATTGATGAAGCTTTAGGAAGTCTCAGGAGATCTAACAGAGTCTCTCGGTAGGTCTCCAGCTTAAACCAGAACATTATCAATCTGTACATTGCATTATGTTTCAATTGTTTATGTGCCAGACCCATATACAAAGGTTTCAGAGGGGTGCTAGCAGGGAGGTCAACCAGAGATCTAAGAAAACGATTTTCCACAGCTATTAAAGATGATATGTTTCCGGTCTCCCACAACTCTATACCATACATTAGGTCCCACAAAAACTTAGAGTTATAAATTTCAAGTGCAGGAGCAATCTGCTGTGACAATGTTTTTCTGTGTATTTTGCTAATATGATTACATTGGAATATCTGCTGTAACTTAGCCTTCTCCTTTTGTGCATCCCAGCCTACAGATGGGGATACACGTATTCCTTGTTTATCAAAAATGTCAACTTGTTCAAGTAGGGTGCCATCTGCACGAATAGATCTACTGGAGAATTGTGACCCTCTTTTGTTAAAAATCATATATTTGGTTTTTCCCTCATTTAGGAACAACCCCCTATCGTTACAAAACTGTATAAAATCATTTAAAAGTTGTTGAAGGCTCTGGGGGGATTTAGAAATTAAAAGGGTATCATCCGCAAATAACAAAGCAGGCACTCTTCTATCATTTATTTTCGTGGAGTCGCAGCCATCCCTGTCCAAAAAATCAATAACCCCATTTATAAAAAGAGTTAAAATGGTAGGGGCCAGCACACATCCCTGCCTCACTCCACAATTTACAGGAAATGTTTCTGTTACTTCATTTCTTGGTCCCCACCTGACCTGGGCTGTGTTTGCGGCGTGTAATCTGATTAGGATGTCTAAGAGGTTTTTTGGGATGCCCAATTCTCTAAGTACTCTCCACAGCTTTGCCCGGGGCAAAAAGTTGTGCGCAAGTCAACAAATGTCACGTATATCTTGCCACCTTTAAGGTCCACTTCCTTCCAATAAATGCAGAGGAAGCGAAACACCTGACCTAGGGTGCTAACTTTAGAACGGAAGCCTGCCTGAAGGTGACTTAAAATATGGGATTCCATCATCCAGTCATGGAGCCTCCCCAGGACTTGTTTACAAAAGATCTCTTGGATAGAATCTATTAGGCTTATCGGCCTATAGTTTGCTGGCTTAGTTTTATCTCCTTTCTTGTAAAGGGGCACAATTTGCGCGACCTGCCACGATTGAGGAATAGGAGCTCCAGACAGAATCAGGTTACATAACATATTAATGTACCGACCCCAAAGTTATTTGTCTTCTTTATACAGATCATTGGGGATTCTGTCTGAACCTGGGACACATGCTGGTTCACAAGAAGAGATTGCCACATGGGTTTCTACTATGGAAAAGATCAGGGGTCAAAATCCCATTTCAACCACTCCTCTTGCGACTCACCTATATATATATATATATCCACAAAATCCTCCCGTTCCAAGCAAGGATGACAAGCCACACCATCAGGTACTTAGAAAGTTGTTTATTTGGGCATAAACAAACTATATATATATATATATTTGGAACTGCATAAGTGCAAACCCACCTATTGCTTCATATGGATTACTGATACTGAATTGATTAGACCCAATTAACAAACTCTTCAAAAACAAAGAAACTAAGGAGAGCTAACATGACGGCGAATAGTTCAGTGGAATCTTGTGAAGAGGCAAAAAACGAAATCTGTATACTCTTGAATGTGGAGAGGAGGGTATGTATATAAACGACTAGAATTATTAACGGTGCAATTTTATGTAGCGCTTCACACCACATTTCTGCGTTCCTAAGCACTATTATTAATTGGCATTAGTTTAAACAGCTCAATTGTAGTCCTAGGTTTACTTACCTCAGAAGGATGGGAAGTGTAGTTCTCTGTTACCAGGATATTCATTTGTGAACTGCAAATCACAGCAGATGCCAGTGGTGAGGCTTAAAGCAGCTCAGCCATCTATTGTACAGGAGCCTAGCACATGCCACTGCTGCGGGAGAGCAATGGCCAAACGGAACAGTATGGAAGTAAGTCTGAAGCACACAAGGAAGTCTCTATTCAAAAAAGGGTGGGAATGCATGGAACTGCCAACTAGCTGGTGTGTGGAAGACAAACACACTAAGAGAAACCAGAGACTGTGGAAAGACCAAGGCAGTAACAGCAGTGACTAGGGTATGGCATAGAGGTAGACATGGGGCCAGGGCCGGACTGACTACTGGGCAGTTTGGAATGCTGCCGAACTGGGGGCTGATTTCACTGCGGTGGGGGCTGATTTCGTTCATGGAGACCTGCGTGTGCTTCAAAATAATGAAAGAATAACACATTTCGTTTAGCACACGCAGGTCTCCATGAACTAAATCAGCCCCCAGCTCAGCAGCATTCCAAACTGCCCAGTAGCCAGTCCGGCCCTGCATGGGGCAACAAGGCACTAATCTGCCTTCAGCATCTCTGTATCGGTCTGTCTTTACAAGGCCCAAAATGTGTTCTTTCCTGAATTGGTCAGAAGACAGGAGAGTGTTGATTATCACAACAGAAAACCTAAATTTTATCCCTCTCTTCTTTTCACATGCACCATCTGTGTGTGCTTAAGAGGCCTCGAGGCAGTGTCTACACTGGGGCCCTTTCAGTCTGTACTTTCCTCAAGTGTATTATCCTTAGTAAGAGGGCTGGGGGCAACGTACTGACCATTCCTTATCACAAAGCACACCATATGCATTCAATAAAAGCCCCCTTCATATTATTTTTGACTTCAACTTGCTCCATTTTTCAAAGGGCTCTCAGGACAAAAAGACGTCAACACCTAGAGGTACATAAGAGTTAACTAAGAGGCCAGTTACAGCTGTGAGGCCAATCCCATTGCACATAACGTCCTACGTTTAAGGTTATAAACGGAACTTGCATTTTGCCCGCTGGAATATTCCTTTCTGACATCGCACTCAGCAAAGAAGACGTAACCAAACCAACAAATGGTCAATTCTAAAACAGACACGGAGAGTTTAAATGCATATAATGAGTCGTCCACAAGAGAAACTGTATTTCTTTCCAAAGCATCTTGGCATCACCGCCTCCGAGTCTCCCGCTCACTGAACACCTTTTTCTCACATGCAGCCACCACAGAACAGCCACTCATGAGGGCAGGCTGCCAGAAAACATCCATGAAAGATCCTGCCCTAACTGGCGAGAGTTCACCTTCTGTAAAACTGTGCCTTTCAAAAATGAAGGAACGCCAGTCACTTATGGTGGGTCTGATAGCGAGGAAAATGCGGTCAGGCGCCCGTGGTGGGGTGCCGAAAACTGCCGCCAACAAAGGAGCTTGACTGGGGCAGGACACAACTGAGGAGACATGCTGTATTCAGAATAAGGCTTCAAGGACCACCCACCAATGAAAATCAGGCATTTTTTGAAGAGAACTTACAAGAGCCAATTGAAAAGATGGGAGGTCCTTGAAGCCTTATTCTGGATACAGCATGTCTCGCAGAGCAGCGCATGCGTGTTGCCTCTAGGATCAACCTAAGAAACGCTTGCATCATTCTGTAGGCATGCATATGGTCGGGAGGGGCACTTACAAAATGAAGCAACAGCTAGCATAGGTTTTTTTCTTTTTTTTTTTACTGATACTGATTATTGGCCGTGCTGCACATCATCAGAGATACTGGGCAGTATGGCTAAAATCACTGCAAAAGCCAATATATCCCAAAGAAAAAACCTATTGGCTTTCCAAATGCTTGTTTATATTTGCAAGCATGCGAGCAACTGAGCAGCAGCACTGCTCCTCGCAACTTCTTTGAGAAGTTTTTTAAATTCTTTTATTTACCCAGGTCTGCTAAAAGTTGAATGATACACCCTGATGCCAGTGTTATGAGAGCGTTTTTATCAAACGAGAAATTGCATTTAGTTTGCTTCAACGTGCTTGTTTCAGTGATAGACTATTTTAATACTAAGGGCCCCATTAGGATGGCGGGCGGATTGCCCCCACTGGGCCGTCAGTCCGCCCGCCATCCCTGTAGAAGAGACCCCTGCCACATTATTATGGCTGGGGGGTCCGCGGCAGACGGAAAGACCGCCCGCCGCTTTTCCGCCCGGTCGACATGTCTACAGGGCGGAAAAGGGTTCAATATGGTGGCGGTGTCTTTCAGACACTGCCAGCCATATTACAATGTGCATTTGTGGATGCATTTCCGTGGCGGCATTGCCACCACAGAAAGGCATGCGGAGTCTGCTTGGGGGGCCCGTTGCGAACCCCATGGACTCTGGGGGGAGTGGGGGGTGCACATGGTACCCCCCTGCCTTTCAAAGTACAACGTGGCAGGCATCGCGCTGTGCCTGTCGCGTTGTGCTTTGAAAAGCACAACATCTATTTTTAGCATTGTGGCGGGTGGTGCTTTCTGCACCACCCGCCGCAATGTTAAAAATACGGGATGCGCCCACCACTGTGGCGGGCGTATCCTAATTGCCCCCACGGGACCCCCGCCCATATGGCAGGCAGTCCCTTTCTCCGTGAGGATCTGCCCGCCATCCTAATGATGCCCTAAGTATCTGTGGGCACTACTTGGTAGACCTTGGTAGATGGCCTTCGTGATGCGTCTTTGGTGCTGACAGACATTTCACTGCCTGCACCACATAATTAAAATAAAACAACATGGCAGAGGCAGGTGGCGAAATGCCACAGTGGGGACACAGGGAAAGGGCTGAACGAGGGCATTCGGTGAAGGGAAAAGAAGTTGGGGCACCCTCATTAGAGGGGAGGGGCCACATAATCATTGTGGGCCAAACACCCATCCCTACATTGTTTCATGTTTGTCCTGGCTGTGAATTGTCTGTAAATCGTAGATCTCCCCATAATGTACTGCATGAATGCTTTCAATGTTTTTTTGACTTAATTTCTCACTTACATTCAATGTTTCTTTATTCTCTTATAGAGTGGGATTCTCCTTGGTTAAACGGCTCTGCCACATATCTCTACTTGTTATACTTAACATCATGGCACTTTGCCAATAGTTAACATTGGCCCCTGTACACATTCAAGCTAAAACAGCATTCCGTTTTCCCGGACTCAGTAAAAAGTCTAGTTAAGAACAACCAGGGATAAGGTGCCATCAATGATTGCATATGACATTTCTTGGGATCTTAGGACACAACAGCTTAGTGGCGTAAGAAACCATTCTGAGATCTGCTTAGAGCCTTGGATTCTTTTCTTGAATTCTGGTAGCATTGTGTGGAGAAGGCCTTGAGACCACAATGCACCATGCAGAGATAGCATTGGCAGGTAAGTGGGAACTAAGATAGTGTACACAGTACCCCTTTATTTATTTTCTGACACCACACCTGGCGTCACAGAGCAGGGATGCGTGTTGACGTACTGCAGCGTTGGTAGTTGCACACTACATACCTTCCAAATTAGATCCAATTAATGTTTCAACACAACTGCTTTTGGAACAACTGCCCCTGCACATGAG
Organism: Lissotriton helveticus; assembly: GCF_964261635.1. NCBI lineage: Eukaryota > Metazoa > Chordata > Amphibia > Caudata > Salamandridae > Lissotriton > Lissotriton helveticus. The sequence goes on from NC_136061.1 coordinate 1,545,366,463, forward strand.
ACTGCTGCTGTAAGGGGTTTACTTAGAGTTTGGCAGACGGAATAGTCAGTCACAAACGTAATGGATATCCCAACTGTCGTATTACAAGCGCACTAGGTTGTAATGCACGTGCAATACACAAACGGGATATTCCCCATGTTTGTGATGGAGTATTCTGTCTGCCAAACTTTAAATAAGGTCCATAGTCGCTTAACTTTGAGATGGCTGAGCCCTCGCTCCCTACAGGAGGTGGTTCAGCAGGTACAAATCATGAGTTAATCCTACGTCTGGGAGTCTGAGTGTCTAAAGCAGGACTTGATGTTGTTTAAGAAGTCAACAGCTGACCACTCTTTCTAGTGCATCGTCTCCTATGTGCTTTCAAGAAAGTTTGGGGTCTCTCATCAATGGGTTTCCTTCAATCATGTGGCTGTGATATTTCTTAAACAAGGATATATTGCGAATTTCTTCCTCATTCTGACCAGTATTGCAACACCTATTTGGATGTCATGGAGTTTGTCCCATCTTGCTCTGTTTGCATTGTTGGTGGTCTGCTAACTCAGGCGGTGCTCTATGGATGGTGCAGTCCACAGGGGCTACGGCAATATGGTGCCCTTCAGGAAACACCAAAACAGCATGGTTGCTGGTGTCTTTAGTGCAATACAATGTGGGGTGTTCCGTAAATTTAAAGACAGCTATGAGCACCCCACTCAGCATTATTGTTTTCCTCTGTCCATATCCTAAGCTTTTTATTCAGGGTTCATATTATTCGTTCAACCACTTCTTTCCTCTGGAGCCTTCAGGGGTGATTTTCCAATGTGTAATGCCTAAGGAATTAAGATATTCTTAGAATTCTGAACCTACAAAGGGTGGTGCATTATCAGTCTTCAAGTTGTATGGGATCCTGGAGGCTGGTATGATTTTCTCTAGCTTTGGCTGAAAGAATTTGAAGGCTGGTGATGGTACTGTTTCTACCACTAGAAACTATAAGGTACCTACTATCTACAACCTCATCCCACCCTGGTTAGATGATACTACCAGGGCAGACTCAACCTCAAATAAGAGGGAGGTCTTAGATAAAAGTAACTGGATAAGAAGGGATCCAGATATGCTAGAAATACATAAAGTTACACCCACGATAATACCTTCATTTAATGGACACCTTCGGTACACCAAAAAACAACGAGGGGATGGTGTACTTGTACAATGGTCCCACCATCTGACATAAGTCAATATGTTTCTGCTCTTACATTTGTCAATAACGTCAGGGGCATTCTTCAGGGCCATTGGGGGTCCCTATCTCTATAACTCACGCTAAGACACAGAGTAAAAACAATATAGGTGTCAACATGAGTCCTACCTTGACACTTCAGAATAAAGTTCTCTAATATTAGGGGGGAAAACTTCATGGTCTAGGTGGAGATAGAATCCTCTGTAGTCACACATTCATCAAGAGGCATACCATATGAGATCCCTTCTTATCTAGTTAGTTTCTTCTAAGAACTCCCTCTTACATTGGTGTCGGCGGATAGAGCAAGAAAAGAACATTGCTTCCATTGGATCCTGTTCAAAAGATTATTGCAAACCTGACAGCTTGCATAGCTGATATTATCATTCAACATGAGCAATGGATGTTGACACTACTATATCTCAGATCTTGGAAGTCATAACTAAATTACAACAGGAAGTCAGTTTAGTTTAATCCAAGAATAAGACTCTTAATTTAGAGCTAACCACCATTCAGTAGGAGATAGGTAATTTATTGAGGGCAGAGAAGAAAGATGTAAGACAAGTACCTTAGCCCTGAGAAAAGAGCTCTGGCTCATGGCCATTGTCACCACCCTTGAGAGATACAAACTGTTTTGCAAATTCTTGTCCCTCTACGGTCCAAATTATACTATTAGCTCCTCCAGAGAGGCTCTGTGGAAAGCTAAGGACATTTTCATTGATTTTCAATAAGTGTCACTAACATTTTTGTGTAAACCTGCAACCTAACCAGGTGAACCAACTAAAGAGGCAATTGTCCTCTCGTATGTATATGGAAATGCAGCCAATTGGAGTATTCTGATGGCAGAAAGAAATGTTCCTTTGCTTTAAAGCATTCCTGTTGTTTTGTATTCAGATGCAAACATTGTTTGATAGGAAGTAACATACTCTTCTTTACATCTGGAGTAGTTGAACCTGAATAAAGAATATCAAGATTTATTGACTTACCACTTTCAATCGAATTGTAGTTGAGAAGGTTGACCACAAGTGAAAGGGTCATCTTTATTTTATCAAACCCTCCAAAGTGAATTGAAAAATCTTTTAGTGCGATAATTTTTATTTAGGTTTTTGGCAAGATGGTGGTGTGGGGCTACACGTGTAAGATGCAGACCCCTTCCAAGCCGCCTCCAGGACTAAATCACTGACGACTTGATGGAGGCTAGTGTCACTTATGTCCTTTGACTTTAGCCACAACTGCCGGAACCGTTGTGTGGCGGGAGCTGCTGGTGGCTTGCTCGGGGTTCAGCTGGGCAGGCAGCAGGATCGGGGTAGCCGCGGCGGGATCAGGGTCTCTGACAGCAGCTGCCGGACGGTGCAGGATGGTGGGTGAGGCCTGATCGCCTGTCCTCTTACCCTTTGGCCACGCTGGATGATCGACAAGGAGATTCTTTGGGCCGCAGGAGGTGGTGGACTCTGACTGAACCGAGGTGCCAGGCACAAGGTGTAGTGTAGTTCCTATCTTCCCAATAGGCTCTGCGCATTGGAATAATACCTACAGCAGTAAAGGCCTAGGCCAGACGTTAACTAGGTCTACTACTGTCGATACTAGACTTAATTTTTGGGTTTGCCAGCATAGCTCAGAGTTCGCTAGAAACTTTCTCGAATGTTCAAGGAGGAATTAACTTCCCTGATTAGACAAGAAGGGATTTAGTTTCTGACAACCATAGGACATGACAACTTTGCTCTCCCCTAATCAAGAGTCTATCTCCAGAGTCGTGTGAGCACAAGGCAATTATTTTACTCAGTCAGTACGTGCATTCTTAGTCTCATCAGAATGTAGAGAAAAGGAAGAGACGGGCGTGTTCAATAAAAAGGTGTTATTTATTGATCAGTCTCTTTTCTCGTACAAGAGAAATGGATCGATATTATTGCAATACTTATAGTTAAGTAAAGTGCATACATTAAAAGCAATAGTATAAAATAATACTGTAAAAACATTGATATGGTTTCTGAGCCATATGATGTTTAAAATGATTAAAATATATTTACATACACATATACATTTGACTAAACGTACTCAACTGGTGTTTCTAAATACGCCTACCCCGTGTACCTGACCTAAGTCTAATGCGTGGGCGGGAATAGAAAGTTACAGTTTAAGTTAAGTTTGTTTTTGCCAAGTGAATAACTAAAGAATTCTCTGTGAGGGGTTATTCAGTTCTGTACCTGGAATTTAGGATGAATGAGGAATGGTATCTCTTTCTCTGGTCTCGATATTCCAGGCTGCCTGCGAGGGCTGCCCGAAAGCGCCGGTGCTGGGTCTCTCGGCAGGAGATAGCAGCGCGTCTCTCAGCGCGTCAGGAAGGCGGGGCTGCTGCCAGCGGGGTCTGCTCTGCTCTCGGCTTCGGCAAGTGTGGCTGCTCCGTCTCGTCACCACGCGTGTGTTTGCATAGGGCAAGATCGGCAATATTTATACCTTAAAGGTGCCGAGATTGACGTAAGGATGGACATAGATACGTCAATAAAGATGTCATACGACTTGCTCGTTAGCACATTCTTTTACTGAAGTTCTCTGTGAAATCAAAACAATGGCCGCACGGATTTTCCAGGTTGTCATAGGTTTGATTTGTTATGAGAACGTCATATGCCTTATCAGGGGCTGGAGGAATGTCGCTTGTCTAATTAGATCTCAAGCGTTATGACCTAATCAGATAACACGTTCCTGTGCCGTAGTGTGACTGCGTCAGATAACGGTATCTGCATCATGGGGGCTTGTCTTGTCTCATGGGCTGACTGTTAGTTAACTTGATAGTTAGTTTAACCAGAATAGGGTCAGGAATAGGGGGATCGATTCAGAACCGATAGGAATACATGACACCCACTCCACGCTAACTATGGACATATTTACTAATCTATGCATAGTATAACATAGTACGAATACTATAGAGTATAGTGTATACCTTACCACCCCAAAATACATAAATGCATTTCGAAATTTTCAAATATACTGAAAAATTGCAGTCATCTATTTTGTATGCACTTAAGCTATGAATTAAACGCTAAAGTAAACACGCATTTGTATACATTATTGCTTATTTGGTATATGAGAAATACACATGAAATGGCTCTTAATATGGCTATACAGAAAGAAAGTTCGAGACCATTTCATCACATAATAAAATGTTGTGAACATACCAGCGGGCAACTAAAGTTTATAAAGTAATTAAAAATAGAAATCTTAGTTCTCTTGGAATAGTTTCTTACTTTAAGCAGAAGATAAGTGTCCCGAAAATTTAGTAAAAAATAATTTGGGGCTGCTAAAAAATTGCTGTCCGTGAACTGGTGGGAAAAATTGTTCATGTGACTTTATTTTTAAAGTTGAAGGCCGAATTCAGGGAACGCCGTGTGCGAGCTTGCTCAAAAGTCTCTATTTCTGTTCTGGAGAGAACATCATATCATTAAGGCTTTCGAAAAAACTGTCAACAGCTTCATGGGAAAGTTCCACTAAGTCGGAAATAGGTGTAACCATGCATTCGTGCGCATGATTGTCTCCATTGACATTCTGATTCGCATTGCTGACAGAAGGTCGTACCTGTTCGATGTTGCTTTCATCTTGAACTTCACTACTCTTCAATCGTAGTGGTGAAGATTCCACGAATGCCGTCATCAGGATTGGCAGCCTTTGAGGGCAGCACAAAGCGTGAACCTTGGTAGGAACCAACAATGTATCTGCATCCACTGGCGCATCCGAGTGTAGCGTCAGACAGGTGTCTAACACGCATTCTTCTCCGCATAGCAGACACCTTAGTACAGGTAAAACACACCTTTGCCACATTGGTCGAAATGATAGAAACCAAGTCATGTTCAGGTCTCTAAGCCGGGAGAGTCCCAGGATTTTTGATATCCGGTCCCGGTATCCAATGGCTAGGATTGTATCTTCCATTGTCGCGAGAGTTTGATCTGTGACATGGGTTGCCATAACGAAAAATAAGGACTAAGAATAGGATTCCTGCAATTAGTCCCAGGATCAGGGGAAGTCCGCCAAAAATCGAATGGACGAAATCTGGAAAAATACCCAGTATGGCTTTGAATGGTGTTAATGCCATCGAAAATACTGTCTTAAATACCTTTGAGACCCCTGTGGTATCAGAAATATTTAAGATTTCGCTCAGGATTTCCGCGAAATGTACGGGGGAATTAGTTGATAATAATGTATGTATCTCTGCAGTCGTCCTTGCGACTTGTAGATCATACGTTTCTTTTGATGACGTGAGCCTTGTAGGCATCTGAAGAAGCACTGTTTTCATTCTGCTTAAAGTATCTATTCGAATAGAAGTAATTTTCAAATCGGGCCATGCCCTTGCCTCCCTGTCTGGAAAGGAGCTGGGGAACAATGAGCGTCCACAGCACTTGACCTTCGCAGTCGTAGTTACTAGATAAGGAGTCCCGGGCATAAGACTACAACATCTGCGGTCTACAATAAGAATGTAACTCCCATTATAGAGTCTTTGAAAGAATGGTTCTATTTCAGTTGCAGGTGCGCCTTGCTGGTGACATGAAAGGTTGTATGAATTCCCTTCACAGGCTCCATGCAAACTAATTCCGTTACACAGAAGCGTGCCTCTTAGTGACATAGCACAATTGTTGCCACTAAGAAACACTTTCTGTCCTTTATTACTGACACATGCATGTGAATAGGGCAGGTTCCAAGTTGTTTTAATGTACCCCTTTCCCAATTTCTCGTACATGCCAGCCTGTATATATTTTTGGCAGTATTGAAACCTGAAGGTTGAGATTGGAATATTTATGATTCCGTGTATTATCCATTCACTGACAGGTCGTTCTGACATTGTCATTGGTAATCTTTCTAGTTTTTCAATGCTCAAGATTGTATAATCAGCACCCTTTTGCGCCATACCGATTTGTCTATCAGTAAGGTTAAAGATTTGGAATAGTGACGTTGTGTTGATTAAACGCCAAGGCACATAGCCTGAACGCAGATTTTGTAACGTCCAGCCAAGCTGTACAATAGAACGCAATTGTGACTGACCATGTTGTAATAACAGTAAGTCTTGCGATAATATATCGATTGCTGAAGACACAATGCTGTCCAATGAAAAAATTCTGGAGGACAGAGTCATTAACCCATTGTCCACTACAGAAAGTGATTTTTCCAAATTAATACGGTCAATTTCCCGTATTCTCTCTGCTGTTTCAATTTGAGTAACCTTCCAGGCCTCATTGTATGCTGCATATACAGAGGCTGCTATGAAACGCTTTTGACGCTGTTTGCGTGGTCCCAAAGTGAAATCACGCAAGTCAGCACCATCAGTAAGTAAAGTTAGGTGTTGCTTAATTTCAGGCAGTGTGGACGTTTGTAGCCATTGAAGGCATAATTTCCCCACACTGTAGGTTGTTATTATCCCTGGGTGATGTCTTTGGGGATATCTTGGGTCTGGCCTGGTCATTTTGAACCCCTGTGTTTTATTCAGGAATCTGTCTTGACAGTTATTTGTATCTGTGGGCCAGATCAACCACTGTTTCCAATCAGGATGTGTTCTGTTTTGGTTTAATATATGGTTTACGTCTATCTCTTCATCTGTATCAGAGCTATTGCTAAACATTGTTGGCTTTGGAATAGACGGTTTATTTAAATCTTTGATTTTGGCTAAGCCAAGACAGGTGGTTTGTTGAACAGTGTCATTTAAAAATATCATTTGTTCTGGGATCATGCAGGCTCTAAACAAAGCTTCTATACCCTGTACTTGCCATTCTTTTGTACCCCAAACACTTTTCAAATCAACATTTTTGTCCCAATAATCAAATCCAAAAGTATTCATTTTTTCAAAAAATGAGTCTGAATATAACAATTTTGTGTTGGTTATCATCGTTTTCATCCCTGTCTTGTTTGACAATTTAAAATAAAATGTTTCAGCATTACTTGTGTTAAAACCTGAAAAATATGAATATTTGCCGTAAACGGTTCTGGAGCTCCCTTTTGGAGGTGTTGCACAATGTTCCCATTGATTATATTTAAAAACATTTCTAGGTTGTGCAGATCTATGTAGAAAATGGTTACCATAGTGGTTATAGCAATACATACTGTCATAATTTGTAGAACCCTGCAAATAATCATGTTTGGTAAATTTAGCAGACATTACTAAGTCAGACATCATATTATTAATGCTTTCGAAGTCCCAATCATCAGCAAATGAGTTTGGTTTTGCAAAGTCACTTAAGGAGATCTTAATTTGGTGTGGATATTTCAGGATGTCGACCGGACCATAAATTTCATAGTCAGTGTTGTCCCAGGCTACCCCACCAGGTATCGGATTGGCTGTGAAGTTGGCTGAAGAAAGTTCTCTTTTCTCGACGTGTGAAGATGTGTGTGGTTTGAGGACCAAGTTGATGTTCTGACTTGCTGTGTCCATTTTAGCATATTTTCCCTCAATGAAGCGTCCCAAAGTTAATATCATGAAGAGCCAAAGTATGAGGATAAATGCACCAAAACCCACCCAAAATTCAATCCATGGGGAAATCAGATATGTTTCTTTCAGTTGGTTCAAAAGTTCTTTAGCTTTGTCTTTAAAGGTTTTTGATGATGGCTGTGTCTTTGATTCACTGAGGCTTTCAGAGGAATCATCGAAGTTTATGAAGTAGCCGGATGCAGTTCTGTCAATTGTTCCAATTGGTTCAGGATTTTTGTTTCTTGCATTTTCACTTGGTACTTCATTGTAGATTGGTGTGTCTCTGCTAAATGTTTTTATTTGGGTTTTCAGAGGTCTTAGTTCTATTGCATTGTTGCATAGTCCTTGTTGTTCTTCTGTAGGCGTTTCGAATGTGATGAGCCTCTTCGTTAGGACCTCTGTATTGGTAGCAAACCTTGGTGTTCTGCTACTTATTGGGAGTCCACTTGGCCTACTGTTTGTTATCGGCCACATGTTGTGGTTTTACCAGGTCGATGGATACAACTCGGTTCTCCTTTTTTCCAGCAAGTGGCGGTAGTACAACTGATCTTGTCCCGTTGACAGACAAGACAGGAACTGCTTTTCTGTAAGAAGGCCCAAATTCCTTCTTTACCGCGATCTTCTCCCTGACTAGATCCCCGACTTTTGGAATCCAGACAGGTCTTGCTGGGACAGGTGGTGATTCTTCAGTGGTTGTTGGCTGTTGTTTCAACTGTATGTTGCTCAGGTCTTTTCTTGTTTTGTTTAAGTCCTGCAAAATAGCCAAACGGTCTTTGACATCAAAGCTTTTTTCTTTAACCACTGAAGTCTGACTGTCGAGGTCAGAGATAATCATTCTAGTTCCAAATAATAATTCGTACGGACTGAATCCCTTCAGAGAATTTCTTGGCAAGTTATTTAGACTACGTTGGACACCTATTAATGTTTGACCCACCCAGCTCCCGAACCTAATATCCTTTCTATTATAGATTGCTTTCTGCCTTGGTTTTTTCTTTACACCATCCCTTACCCTCAGGAAGGAAGTGAGAAGATTCCCGCTGGGCTGTGCTCATTTGGCCATGTTTCCCCCCAGGCTGGTGGGCCTGAGTGAAAACAATGGTCAAGCGTAACATGCTCTTAGCGTATATGCCATTTAGACTCGCAAATCTTTGTATAACAGTCCGGACGTCAGCCGAGTGCTGAGGATCTACATTATAAGTGGAAACTAGCCTGTATATGTTAATCGCAAGCCATTCTTTTTACTGGTAATATTATCTGCCGTAATACGACGAGGTATCAAACTCTTTCTCTCCCCACTGCGATCTCTATTGCAGTTTGGGCAGCGTTTTACAAACATGGTGTGACGCAGGCTCATGCCTGGCCACCAGTACCGTGATTGTAATTCTTCCAGAGAATCTTTTAATTTATGGTGTCTGAGACCCTCGCCCATGTGTGCGTCTGCGATTAACAAGTTTCTCCTGTCCATGTTTGGAATCACTCTATCCCCCACTCCAGGGATTCGAGCAAAAGGGACGGAGTTTGCATCTATTATGTATGTGTAATTGAGTGGATAGTTGATCGGTAGTGCTGAGCAGTCGCCTTTTGATGACGTTTTCACCGCCAGCACTGTTTCACCGTCAATGTATTTTAATGTACGCTTTTTTCGAACTACGGGAGCCGATTTAGTGGCTGCCGCTGCGGCTGTTTCAGCCAATGAATTCCCTACAACGTGAACGCCATCACGCTGATGACTCAGTGAGTGAGTCACGTGAGTCTTTGGTAGTTCTTTTTGTAAAAGAGCTATTTGTTCCCAGAGCAGTTTCTGCTTTATTGGTGCATCTGTGTTATCTTTGTAACCGTTTTGAATCCATGTCTGCAAATCCTTGTTGTATGATTTGACGCAGTAATATGAATCTAACACTATAAGTGTCGGGAATTCGCGATCCGCATTATCTAGCGCCATTTTCAATGCTATTATTTCAGTTTGTTTTTCTGAATTAGTTTCTACCGAGTGTGATTTTGTTAATAGAGGTCTTAGTTTACCTCCGCGCCACACTTCTTCTGTAATCTCACATGTGGGGTTGTATGCTTGTTCTCCCCAAACGGAGGGTTGAGCATGTCCGTCTGTATAGATTACACAGGCGTAATGTCGTAGAGGCAGAATGTCGATTGGCAGAGGGTATGTTTTTTCATATTCTAGATTTTCCATTTCTTCTAGTTCTTAGAAAATTGTCAACCAGGCTATACTTGATAATTCATATCCTACGTACAAGACTGTCAGATGGGCAATTCTGGACTTTTTAAAGTTGAATTTGTAACCCTCTGCAGCGAACCCAAGTATTATGGTGTTCACTCTTTTCAAGTGAGTCTCCAAGTCATCATCTGTTAAGTAAATGTCATCGACATAAGATAATGCTTCATCATCATATAGTTGTAGTAATTCTGTTACTCTTGCTGAGAATACCCCCGGGCTGTTCTTGTACCCCTGGGCTAACCGACAGAATTGTTTTTGAGTGCCATTTACAGAGAATGCAGTTAAATATCTGCTCTCTGGTGCTATATTTTGACAAAAGAATCCATTGGAGATGTCCAAGGTTGTTTTGTATTTTTTGCGCACTATGTTATTCATTAGTGCAGCACTGTGTGAGTTTTGCACTGCAAAAGTTTTGCAACATGTGTTAAGGTGTCGGTAATCCAAAACTAGACGATATGAGTTGTCTGGTTTGGAGACCGGAAACAAAGGATTGTTCATTTGTGAGGTGCAAGTTTCAATCACCCCCTGGTATTCTAGCTGATCTAGTATTTCATTTACCTGTTTTTTAGCTTCTTGCTTAATTGGGTACTGCCTTTGTGCAGTTGGTTGTGATTTTAACTGGATTTTGTGAGGAGGAGAATCCTCATCCCATCCTACATGATTTTTATATAAAGCAGGTGCTAGAGCCACTGCCCATTTTCTAGCAAGTGTATATTTTTTATGAATCGGGATTTGATTCGAGAAGGCAGGCATAATTACTTCTTCGCCATGAGGGCACTCCCTGACAAACTCTGGTGGCCAGTCTTTTTCAGCTAGAAGGATATCGTAGCCCTTGGAGAGATTATCCCAAAATAGTCCCCTTATCTTCCTAGTCTTATCTCCCTCTATACGTAATGTTATCTCGTATATCTTGTGAGGTTTGCTAGCTCTGGTGTCTGCAGTTTCCACTTGAAGATATTCATTCGTGTCCACTGTCTCCAGATGATTCATAAGGACTTTGCGAGCTATGCTCACTTCTGCTGCACTGTCTAGCATTGTCTGTGCCCACTCTCCGTTTTTCAGTTGTGTCCTCAGTATTCTCGGCATTGTTAACTACCTTGATACTGGCTACCTTCTTTTTTGGAAATTGTAATTTATTTTTTAGTTGAGCAGGTTCCTTGTCTTTGGACTTGGCGTGCTCTTCTCTTTGTTCTGATCGTCCTCTTCTTTCCGATTTCTGCGAGGAATTCTGAAAAGATTGAGAGGGACGCGTATCAATGTCTTGATATCTATCAGTCTTTTTAATATTATCCCTATTTCTAAGGTTATATCTATTCCCAGAGGGGTCACTCTGCGGTGACCTCTGTCTTCGGTTTGGAGATTTTTCTCTTCGCCTTGGAGACCTTCCTCTGGACTGGAATTTCTTTTCTTTAGGATTGGATTGTTTGTTTCCATCCCAGTTCTTTTTTGGTGAATTATTATTAAAAAATATTTTTTCAGGACTTTCAGTCAGTTGCGGTTTTACTGGTATTCCACCTAGACTATCTCTACCTAGTTCCTCATAGGATTTTTCTATGATTCTGGCTATTTCAGCTGGTTGGTCTGCTATATCTGTCTCTTTTAACCTCTGGCGGATCGCCACGTTTGCTGCTTCACCTTTTATGTTGGCTAATAATATAGCCGAGACCTGCTTGAAGTCTTTTAGTAATTTCATACCAAGAGTTAAAGCAGGCTCTGGACCGTATTCGTCTTGAATTTGTTTTAGCACATCTGGTATCACCGAAATGGATGGAACACCGTGCGTTTTTGTGTAGATGGAAGCAAAGACTGTACCCCAAGTGTCACAGTCCTCAATGTGTGGTGCGATTCCCATTGGAAGACAGATAGTCAGAATCCTGTGTTTTTCTAATGGGGTGGTGTCAGGAAACACCGCCTCTATTTGGGTAATTTTCTGTGCCAACCAGAATGGTATTTGTTCCCGTTTAGCCGGTACTTTACCTAGGCAGGATTGGATGTTCTGTGGTGTAATTTTATTTGTGTTCCCCTGGTGAGGGGTCAGCTGTGGAAGTTTAATCGCTGGCTGAATTGTTGTAGTCCGCATTACATACTGTACTAATTGTCTATGAATTTTTAGTAGTTGTTTTAGCTGTATTAACAGCTCTCCTGTAGACATTCCTTCGATGTCTGGGTGTGGTGTGTATCCGGCTAAGACCGGCCACGTTGCTCCTGGTCTACCTAAAGGACCGAGCCTTGTAATGTGATTGTTATGTATTAGGGCGCCATCAAATAAGAGCAAATGCTCTTGGAATTTGAGTGGTACTTCCACCTCCTCGAAAGGAGTGTAAATGTCAGGTGGTACCTCTATTTTGTAATAGTGGAAGTACTTTGTTACAGCATTTGCTGCTGGAAAATGTATCCATGTATAGTATACCTCTGTCTGCCGATATTCGTGTGCCTCAATTACGAATATGACTGTGCCACCTCTAGGTGTCAGTCCATTTTCTATAAGTTTTAAGGTTATAGATTTCCTTTTGGCGACCGGGATGAGTATTATATCCCCGTCCGCATCTAGTGCTGCAGTATCAGCTGCTGCTATTTCAGCTGCTAATCTAACTGCTTCTCTTTCTTCATCATTGTCTGACATTTTACTGTCAGGATGTTTTTTTTTGGTTGTTTGCAGATCAGGTTTCTTATGGAAACAGAGATTAGATGCACAATATTTTGGAACTGTTTATCCTTCAACGTTGACTATACCAAGAACCATACATAGGAGTTCCCTCCTGCGAGGTTTTGGAGGATATAACCTTTCACCCACTCCAGACGTCTTTGGAGTATGTGGGAAAAGGGGTCTGAGTGAGAAAGCACGACTGAGTTACTCTAAATGTCTTACGTTAGTTTTATCGCCCTTTCAAAACACGTTGGGCGCCATGTAGTGTAGTTCCTATCTTCCCAATAGGCTCTGCGCATTGGAATAATACCTACAGCAGTAAAGGCCTAGGCCTGACGTTAACTAGGTCTACTACTGTCGATACTATACTTAATTTTTGGGTTTGCCAGCATAGCTCAGAGTTCGCTAGAAACTTTCTCGAATGTTCAAGGAGGAATTAACTTCCCTGATTAGACAAGAAGGGATTTAGTTTCTGACAACCATAGGACATGACAACTTTGCTCTCCCCTAATCAAGAGTCTATCTCCAGAGTCGTGTGAGCACAAGGCAATTATTTTACTCAGTCAGTACGTGCATTCTTAGTCTCATCAGAATGTAGAGAAAAGGAAGAGACGGGAGTGTTCAATAAAAAGGTGTTATTTATTGATCAGTCTCTTTTCTCGTACAAGAGAAATGGATCGATATTATTGCAATACTTATAGTTAAGTAAAGTGCATACATTAAAAGCAATAGTATAAAATAATACTGTAAAAACATTGATATGGTTTCTGAGCCATATGATGTTTAAAATGATTAAAATATATTTACATACACATATACATTTGACTAAACGTACTCAACTGGTGTTTCTAAATACGCCTACCCCGTGTACCTGACCTAAGTCTAATGCGTGGGCGGGAATAGAAAGTTACAGTTTAAGTTAAGTTTGTTTTTGCCAAGTGAATAACTAAAGAATTCTCTGTGAGGGGTTATTCAGTTCTGTACCTGGAATTTAGGATGAATGAGGAATGGTATCTCTTTCTCTGGTCTCGATATTCCAGGCTGCCTGCGAGGGCTGCCCGAAAGCGCCGGTGCTGGGTCTCTCGGCAGGAGATAGCAGCGCGTCTCTCAGCGCGTCAGGAAGGCGGGGCTGCTGCCAGCGGGGTCTGCTCTGCTCTCGGCTTCGGCAAGTGTGGCTGCTCCGTCTCGTCACCACGCGTGTGTTTGCATAGGGCAAGATCGGCAATATTTATACCTTAAAGGTGCCGAGATTGACGTAAGGATGGACATAGATACGTCAATAAAGATGTCATACGACTTGCTCGTTAGCACATTCTTTTACTGAAGTTCTCTGTGAAATCAAAACAATGGCCGCACGGATTTTCTAGGTTGTCATAGGTTTGATTTGTTATGAGAACGTCGTATGCCTTATCAGGGGCTGGAGGAATGTCGCTTGTCTAATTAGATCTCAAGCGTTATGACCTAATCAGATAACACGTTCCTGTGCCGTAGTGTGACTGCGTCAGATAACGGTATCTGCATCATGGGGGCTTGTCTTGCCTCATGGGCTGACTGTTAGTTAACTTGATAGTTAGTTTAACCAGAATAGGGTCAGGAATAGGGGGATCGATTCAGAACCGATAGGAATACATGACAAAGGAGGCTGACATCTTGCCCAAGAGGAGACAGGGCCCAGAGCATCTACAGTACTCTAAACAGCACTGTGATTATAGCAGAAATGTCCAGCTCGGTGAACGGCCCTGGCTTCAAAGTTACACGAGAATTGACTCCAGCAGGGATCTTGGGTCTCATGATTTAACATTGTTTCACTCCTCTTCTCCGGGCCTTGGTTATTTACGGTAGCTACAGAGAATAATGAGGGGCTTATTTGCTCAGTATTTTTTAAGTCATTATTTGGGCAAGATGTTTGTGAAGGCAGCGGCCAGAGGAGGAACTGGGGCTCGAGGTCCTCCGACTCTCCCCACCAGCTCATGAAGGAAGGGGAGGAATCAATCTCAGCCTGCAAAAGCTCCCCCATAAAAGCAACTACTAAGGTTACTAATGCAGGGAATATTTCTTCTGCAATGGATGGGCTACAGGTTTTTGATACAAAGCCCGATCCTGAACCGCTGGATCGAACCCGGGACAAACAGCTGGGAACTTCCTCAAATGCTGGGGAGGATAGGGGAGCAGTCCCCTTTCCAGTGACAACCATTAAGCTATCCTTCCAAAGGACTTTAGATCAAACATTTCACCCCTTAAACATGTGGCTGGGGTAGTGGGGATAATGGGGGTAAATCAAAGTCAATTGCAGGCATCCCTGGGGAGACATCATCTGCAAGCTCCAAATCTGGCCCTGAGATTTCTGGGGGAAACTGCTTTAAGCGGCTACGCTCAGCCTGACCCAGAATCAATCCATGGGGGGACTTCAGGAACTAATGACTGGTAATCACTACCCGGGGGGTAACAGAAGGCTTAACAGTCTCTGTAGCAGAAGTACTGAAAACGTCACTCAACAACTCATATCCTCAGTGTTTCCCCCGCTGAGGCCTTTTTCTCAGTATCGGACTCTGGGAGTCTGTCTGACTCCGATAGAGAGACTCAAGCAGCAGGGAATATAGTCGCTGTGGAGTGCCACAAAACTTAACGGTCTCCCAGAATCAAAAGCACATAGGGAAAATCAGTGCCTAGTACCGGTGGTTCAATGGACATGATTGGCTTTACCACAAATGGCCATATAGCAGGGCTCATGATGATGGCATTCTCCCAGGGGGTCTGGAACCTTCAATATCGGCGCCTGCAGCTGCATCTGACTACAAGCTCCAGTGGGATCCCGCCGGTACTGAGCTTACCCTCACAAATGTTACTCCCCCGGTACCAGAGATAACCACTTCTTCCATTGCTCCTTCAAGTGCCCCTATTACACGAAACGCTCCCGCAAGGAGCCAGTACCCAGCTAGTGGGGATTCCAATGAGGCTGGCTCAGAAACATTAGCTGCAATTTTTGATCTTTCACAGCAGGAAAAGGAAGAGTACTGCAAGGATTCTCTTGCGTTAAAAGCAGCACATCTAAAGACACAAGTAGTCCTAAGGAAGCTATCAAAAAATATGGATCTTCACTCAAGTTGGGAATCCACGAATTAGGTACAGTCACATTCGTGAAGACAGTTTATTTAAAGTTCGAATTTGGAGAGAGAGGTAAAGCAGGAAGCTTCATACCACACACTACTGAATGCCATCATCTTCAAAATACTTTGGGGCATATTAACAAGCTGAAGTATCGCCGCTTTCTCTGCACAATTCGCCGAGAAATCGGCGATACTTCCAGCGCCCTATTAACAAGGGCATTGCAATGCCTGCCTCAAGCCCACTTTGCATGTCAGCGAGAAACATCGCTAATGACATGCAAAGTGGGCGTTCCCACATCCAACCACATGTAAAATGTGGTTGGAGGTGGGAACACCCTATCACCAAGGCAGGCATTGGGAGGAAAAGACCTGCGATAAACTCGTTTATCGCAGGTCTCCCAACGCCTGCTCTGACCAGGCGTTAGGCATTGATAACATGGGGGTGTGGATCATAAAGCTGAATCCACTCCCCATATTATCAAGGCACACATTAGCGCATTGAAAACAACGCTTGTTTTCACGCGCTAATGTTCATTATCGCCGGCTATCGCAGGATTTACTGTCGCCTACGTGTTGCGCGTTGATAATAAAGCGCTAACACGGCGAACAAATCCGGCGATAGTGAAATGTGCGATATGCGTTTTGTAACGCACATCTTGTTAATATGCCCCTTTATTTTCTATCACAAGAATCTTACCAGATGTAACCAGAATACAGATATTTACATAAAACAGTTTCCATTGTGATGCATGGGGCAAGTGAATCACCAGTGCATGCAAACAGTTAATAGATATAACTTTCCACAGTTGATGCCTAGCCTATGCACACAAGCTAAAAGAAATAAACATACCCTTTCAGTAACCTTGGTACTTGTTCATGGTCAGAACATCTGCTACAAATGTTCCTATTTTATGAGCAGATCCCCCCTTGATTTTCAAAATCAACCTGCAAAAACAGTTGTCGGAACTTTCCTATTTCAGCTCTGTGTGAACTAAATTCAAGCAAAAGGAAACAAACAAACATTATGAAATGCCAACAAACATACACAATTGAAGACCAACTGTTTAACCTAAATATGCAGTACATATATGCTCTCTCAAACCGCCCTTTTGAGCATTTGTTCAATGTTTTGGTCCCTCGCCCCAGTCTTTCCTGTCTATCTCCGCCATTTCAGTTATCAATTTATCCCGCATCAGGATGGTGTTGAACATCATTACTGTACGTGACAGTGGTATCGGGTATTAAAACTATCACCCAAAAAAAAAAATGTAAAATGCTATTTTGTCTCCAGGTACAATTTTTTATTAATGCTTTTCTTATTTGGAATATCTTTATATTTCGGACAGATTTTTTGTGTTATTTATTCCATCAAATCATTTATTCAGTTTGCTATTCTATTGCTATTCTTTTTACAAGTTTTGTGATATATTGTACTTATGTTTCTAATTACTTCAATAAAGCTCTTTAAACAAAAAAAAAACTATCACCAGTAATACAAGGTCCTTTATAGACCAGCCCCATCCTCCTAATGATAATCCTCAATTCCAACGTCTGCTTGTCATGCCGTTCAGATTATCAGTCATGGCTTGTATGTGTACCGATATGTTGCGTTCCTCATGTGTTATCCCCTTTATACAATTATCTGCCACTGTACTGCATCGCCCCCCTCCCTGGGCTAAGAGGAAGTCTATAGCATATTTATTTTGTTCTGAATATGTTCTTACACTTTCCAACTTCAAAGTTGGAGAGTGCCTACAGCATAGTTAGATAATATCTGTAGTTTACATCCAAAATATTCTCTCAACCCTTTTCACCCTGGGTCTCGCCACCCATCCTGAGCTAAATATTGATCACATGATGTAACCAAATGTGTTCCCATTGCTGTAATTATTTACCTCTTGGCCTGTCACAGAACTCTGCAGTATGTGTTCTCTTATACCATCTAATGTAAGTGTGAATATCAGTACAGGGTACTCCAAGTTGTAGGACCATTCCCAATGCCACGTCTACTGTGCCATTGTAAAAGTTTGAGTAAGTCCCATTGGACAGGAAGAAAATTCCTGGTTCAACGTAACTAAATGGAAACCTTGTGTTTAAATTTTGTCCGCTAAAGTGTGCTACATCCTTCGTGTGAACCTAATACGTTGAATCACTAAACTGAAGGTCCAGCTTCATGAGTAGAGCTGGGGCAGGGCGTGCACAACTATTTCAAAAGTATCAAAATCTTGCAAACAATATCAACAGTAAATTAATCATCTGACATCCTATGCTCATTAGAATTTTTTTATCTTTTTGAATTACAATTTTAGTCGCTCTGCGTTATTTTTTTTTGTCTATACAATAGATATTAAATTAATCAAAATGAAAAACAAATTCAACTTAAGAGCAAGTTATCAGTCATTTTAACATGAAAAAATAAAATGTCCATACATCTTCTTGTTTGTTGAAAAAAAAGGTGCCCTATGAATTTCAGGACATGCGTCCCTTCTTCAGGGGCTGATCTACAAAGAATTAATAATAAACAAACATATTGTCAAAGAAACCTGGTACTCTTAATGTGGTGGTTTGATTAAATTCCTGTGAGATGCAATTCTTTACATAAATGTGGCATAAATATAGTATTTATGGTGAGACATGATCGTTGGTGAGACATGATGGTTGTGGTGCTGCTCTTTAGATGTTGTGAAAAAAGTACACTTTCTGATTTATCATGCAGAATGCTATCTGTGCTCAGAACCCCTTATCCACGTTGCCAAAAATTTCCAAACGAACACATAACCAGTTAGCCTGAAGCAAAAATATTTAAAATGACCTTTATGCGCAAAAGTCAATTCAATATCTACAAAAACAGGAGATTATCAGCAACAACAATAAGTCTGTGCTCCTGGTCAAAGTAAATGGGACTAATAAAGATTCGAATCACTAACTCGCAACTCTTTCATACCTGGCGTAATGGTGGAAATCACCTTTGACAATCTTTCATTCAAGTGAATGCGAATCTGCCAACACGAAATGACTAGGTTAAATCTCTATTGTTACTAATGGTCAGGAGCCCTATCGAAATTATATTGTATATGCTTACCTACTAACTACCATGATTCCTAATCCTCTGAACGCTAGTACACCGAGGGGTATATTTACAAGAACGTGTGATAACTACCGCAAGAGTAGCGTAACTCAACTTCCAACATCGAAGCCTATTGCGGGAAAATAACCCTGTGTCAACGTGGAATTCACAACGCCGCGGTAGCATGCGATACACACCAGATAGCGCGTCAAATGTCCACGTAAAAATCAATGCCATGCAGCAAAAATGCGCTACGCGAAAGCCAAAAAAGAAGCGATGAGGCCAACCGCGGTAAAAAAAGTAGCGAAAACCAGCCACAGGCCTGCAAATACCACGCGCCTGGCGGGACAATGCACCATAAAAACCACAGAAAAAACACACCAGAAACAAGCCAAAGCACATAGCAACATGGATGCACACTGACCCAGCGCAGAGGCCAACTCGAACCCCAAAACCCCCACAGACTACCAGCCAGGAACAACGGGGTCGGGGAAGGCCAAGGAGAAGAGGTAGAGGAAGAAGGGGTGCAGACCGCAGGAAAACAAGACCAGCGTCACGGAGGTGACAGAACACTACCAGCAACTGACCCACTAGCAGACCACCTGGATTGCAGTCGGAGTGCCGAGGAGGCCTATCGAGGAGGACAATAGGCGCCGGCATGAGGTGACAACCTAAACCAGGCACCAACCTGCTGCCAACAGGAAGGCAGCAAGGGCGACAGGAGGTGGCAGTCCAGCGCCACCGGAGGAGCTGGAGGAAACCCAGGCCACAGTCATTAGTGTGGGGACGGTCCAAGGAGTAGGGAATCTGGTCACACCTCAAGAGGGCCTGACACAACATCAACAGGGAGAGCAACAAACAGGGAATGGGGGGAGGGGGTAGATGGACACAATGGCATACATGCACAACAAGGTGTAGCCCACTGCACACCCACAATCACCCAGTATCATGTCCCAGCCCCCCTTGGCACACTGAAGCACACACACATAGCAAGAACAGCACACCCACATTGACGACAACGTGGTACAATGTGCATAGCCAACACTGCAGAACAGAGGACACAACTGGCTCTGCACATGCACAGAAACATGCCTACTACATCGGACGGAGCCGGAAACTGTGAAATGGAAATGTACAGTTACAACCTCACATCCGTCATGTAGTCCAAATGTACACTGTCCGCAGAAGAATCTAGCACCCCCAGTCACAATGTACATTGCCATACAGTCTGAATGCAAACCAGCACAATGGGCCAACATAAATGTCAACACAAAGTCAACATGCATCTCCCCTTCACATCGCATAGGGGCACACAACACCTTCAACAGAGCACAGAATACAACACAACTGTGATGCCGGAGAGGACCACCACAGCATTAACACCAACGCCCTACAACAACCCATGGATATCCCACGCAACCCCCCACCAGGACCCGGCCAGCCAAGCTACCCAGAGGAGAACGCCGAGCCTGCAACAGACCACACAGCAGGAAGCACCCGCAAGCACAGCTAGCTCACAACACTTCACCCACCCACACATGGCATCCCAATGCCATGTGTCAGCATGCCAAAAGGAGGTGGCTCAACAGGTGTTGGTGTGGGCTGAACCAATGGAATGCGAACCAGGACACACACGTAGATGTCTATCACCCTTCAGGGCCTACCCACACCCTCACTAAGGAGACCCACACTGCCATAGAGACACATGCAGATGCACATTAACAGTACAGAACCACACCCAGGGGCGCTCAAATAGCAGTCACACACCCATGTTGGCTCTGCGTACGATGGCCCTGGCCACTCCCCCTATGAATTGAGTGGCTTATGACAAAGCTACATGTCCAAGCTCAAACCCGCTGCCTGCGGCGACATGTCTGCATCCGATGTACACAGCACAATGTAATGTCGTAGGGCCCAGGGCCCTCATGCATACAACAAGACCACAGGGACACATACAGATATCATGTTGAACTGGCTACGGGCACATGCACCGGCCCCTTTATTGGCAGGGCCACATGTACAGTGATGCCTGTGCTGGATGTGTGTGGGATGAGTGTAAGCCATTCCACACGGAATGTCTGGAGCTGGCAACCACTTGAACATTGGATACCAGTGCAACGGAAACAGAAAACACATGCATCATAGAGTCAACTGCTGAGCAACATGGAGTGAGCTGGAGAAAGTCCAGAGGACAGCCAACATGCAAACAGAAGTGTCGGTGAGTCGCAGTGCACTGGGGTTGGGACACTTGAGATGTGCGCGCTCATGTGGAGAAAAAGTCTCAGATTGTGTCCCTCAATAAATTCCTGATGCAGATGCAGTGGGGTGTGTTAGACCAGCGGCTCCATAGCAGCAGAAGACCTGAAGCGGATTGGCGCTTTGGCCCGCCTGCATCTTGACATCGTTCAGCAATCTGCGGACCGCTTGAATTAATTGACCGCTTCGCAACCGCGGGGAATCCAAGCCCGCGTTGCCATCAGGGCTGCCCTCACCGAAAATGCCGTCAATCTCTCCCACCTAAAGAGCCATTGAGCTCACAGCGTCACCGCACGCCTTGACCCACCACGAGCTCTTACTTATGAGCTCCCTCAGCCCTGACAGAACACGCAGCGTCATCATACGCCTTGTGCCCCTCCTCGAGCCCCCGCAGAGGCGTATGTATTATTTTAACCAGGCAATTAATTGTGTTAAGTCCTGATGATGATCCCCTTGTAACTAGAGCGCGGTATCGAAACGTCGGCTCTCTCTAGTAGACATACATCTGACCATTGTATATTATTGTATGTATGTGCTACTCTGGTGAACACTGTTAAAACTGATTTAAAAAGTGCCCAGAACGCTCACTCCTTTTGCCTGAAGAACCTTTTTCCCTACTGTAGTCTTTCTTTTCCTTTCATTGTGTCTACCTCTTCAGTACGGTGCAGGACTGTGCCTTACTGCAAAAATTGTTTGTTGCTAATGTATTCAGACTCTAAACTTTTGATTCAACTTAAAATAAATTCCTTGTCCGGCTGGGCAAGGAAAAATATATAGCAGCCTATTGTGGTCTATATAGTATTAATTAATATTTTTGCTTTGCTTTGGACCTTTGTTTCTTTACTTGTGTGTTAGACCTGCAGCATCTTCCCCATCAACGTCTCTGGGCACCCACACTGTTTGAGGTGACATAGCTGCGCAACCGCTCCACAGCACAAAACACAATCAGCAATGGACAATGGCCTGCGGTGCACTGAGTCACTGGCACCTGGAGTGCTGAGCAGGGTATCAGGCCGATGATGGCATCCGCAACAGGTCTGAGCAACTCCGTAAGTTTGTCAGGACCACCGTTTCGACTCTGGCAGATGGTGGGTGGAGGTGGTCCTTGTGGTAGTGGTGTGTGCTCCCTACGGTGATGCAACGTCTGGGTGGGTCTGGACTCGCTTTGGTGTGTGAAGCCTGGTGGGATGCATTTGGGCCCAGAGGCTGTGTACAGCACAAAGCCACAGAGAAAGGGCATTGACCCCAAGGCCAACGCTTCAGGGGCCATCCAATATTTCAGGTGAAGGGGTCCCTGCCCAGACCAGCACAGAGTTAGTGGCCCCAGATGCACTGCGGCCGGCGCAGGCACCCTTACACGGGACGGTGAGTTGCGGTACAGTCAGATAGGCCATGCGACCTGAGCGGGTCCTCATTAATGTCTGAGGTGTATGTTGCGGAGGACTGCGGGGGACAGTGAAAGGTGTCCTCAAGGGCATGATGCAGAAGGTTTGATTTTATCCGGAAGCAGAAAATGGAAGAGTGGAATGCTACAGCCTCGATGCCACCACCAATTTGGTATCAGCTACATGAGGATGAAAACTGTCCCCTCGTCCATACACTCAGACGCCACCAAAGTTTGACCAGAGAGTGTCCATGAATGTCGGGGAACAGACTTAGTGGCCCCGGGGCTGAGAGGGGATGCAGTCTGCGATTATGCCGGTACACTGATATGAACTCTGCCATCGCAGAATCAAGACTCTGTGACATACTGGACCACAGTGTAGGCCGTAGGCAGCGGTCAGCAGTGGCCCACAGCCATGTGTCGTTGGAACGCGATGCACAGAGTTAGTGACAGCAGGGCAGTAGTCGGTAGTGTTCGATCACCTCCGTAATGATGATCCTTTTTTCCGCTAAGATGCAACACATCATCATCTTAAGCCTCTCCAATGATATGTAATCTGCCTTTGCATAATCGATGTTCAGTTCCAAATCTGTGACCTACTCGAGTGCAGCCTAGGCCGAGAGCAGTGTAGGCCGGAGGCAGCGGTCAGCACGGGCCATTCACTGAGTCTCGCCGGCATAGGTTGGTGGCCCCATCGGCCTGCGTAGTTCAAGCTCAGTGTCATCAAGTGTTCGGTGACCTCCGTGACTGTGACCCGGCTTTCGTCCGGACTGAGCCGCATCTTCCTCTTACTCCTCTCCGCGCGACCACTGGTGTGGACTCTTCTATTCGTGATTCGCGAATAGGTGATGGCTGTGAGAGCTACTGGTTCGCAGGGTAGTCCTGCTCCCTCATCCACGTGTCGCGGGCTGGCGTTGAACGGGGTTTGTGGCACTAGGTGTCGCCGGCTGGCGTTGAACAGGGTTTGTGGCAGCACGTGTCACCGGCTGGCGTTGAACAGGGTTTGTGGCAGCACGTGTTGCCGTCTGGTATTGAACAGGGTTTGTGGCGGCATGTGTCGCCAGCTGGCGTTGAACAGAGTTTGTGGCACCATGTGTCGCCGGCTGGCATTGAACAGGGTTTGTGGCAGCACGTGCCGCAAGATGCCCATATGGAACTATGCCTCACTGATGGGGGGTCCAGTGCTGTGGCCGCTGGCCCAGATTTGGGATCACTGCCATTCAGGACCCAGAACACAGTTTCACATATGGGACCTACTGGGCCGCAGAGGACGCCGGTGGAGTATGTAAATGAGGAAGGAGTAATGTGGGCCAGCGTCGGGGGGCCAGCAATGGTCTGAGAGGCTGGCAGGGTTGCGGGCCTAGGGTTTGGAGCTTACACAGACACGTGGTGTGCCCTCCTTGATAAACGCCTGTGTCGGCAGGTGATCAGTGTGGCCGGGCTTCGCAGGGGCCGGCCTGACGGGTTCGTGGTACGGCAGGCGCACAGGATCGCAGGCCTTGTGGTGGGGTGGGAGGCACCGCCCTGGCAGAGACATTGGCCTTTCCGGAAGAGGACCACGCCCAGGGCTACGTGCTTTCTATTCACACCCCTATGCTGGCCTGGCATACGCTGGGCCATCCCACTCTGTTCACGCTTACTGGGGGCGTATCAGGCAACATTTCCGCAAGGACCCCCCACTGGCTGGGGTGACATGGTTGCGTCCACTGTCCACTACACTCCATATACCAGAAGTGTTTGTCGCCGTGGACATGTGTGTGTTCTGCATACTGGGGTCTGTCCAACACATCGCCGCCACTCTTAACATTGTGTGCTTTCCCAATCATGCTTCTACTGCATCCTTCACACATGCCTGGTTGCCACCTCTCCCCCACATTCGGTTATTGTGTGGCTGAGGTGCCATGCCGTTGATTGGTCATGTTCACGGCTTGCCCAGGTTTCCATTGTAAGTTGTTCTGTCGTGTCCGGTGGGTGGGCATGTTGTTGTGCATGTTGGTTTTGATTTTGTGACGTGTGCATTACCAGAGCTGTGGATTGCATGGTTGTGGAGTTGAGGTGAATGGGGTGTTAATTTGGAACTTGCCAAGGGGCTGTGCATTTCCCTTGGTGCCATCCTGGGGATGCTAGTTTGCTGTTGGACTGTCGGAGGGTGAAGGGATCATGCACACTGGCTGTGTATTTGGAGGCAACATTGATGAATGTCCCACGGTGTTCTGATGTTGCCTGCACATTGATGTGTGACGTGTGCTTCCTTTTGCGGTGATTGTGTGCTGTATCACCAGGGGGCACAGGTGGGACATGTGTGCAGTGGATTGTCCCGAACACGTGTGTGCATGCAGTTACGGTGTATGGTCCTGGCTTTGTCTCCAGCGGTTCCTGCGCATTGTGTTGGACGTATGGGGATTGGGGTGCCAGGGTGATGGTGATGTCCAGGACAGGTGTAGGGGACTTGGATGTGGCTGGCTGTGAGACTCCCCCGACTCTGGCAGTTGTTGGTTGGGGTGTGCCAGGGGCAAACAGGTGCAGCACAGCCAGCAGCTTGGTGTGCGGTGGGATGTTGGTTGTCCGCTGTGTTGGTGCTGTTGGCCTGTTCGGCGATGATGGTCAGGATGCATAGGATGGTTGTCCCTTTCAGCCTGTAGTGGACAGTG
Source organism: Lissotriton helveticus (assembly GCF_964261635.1). Lineage (NCBI taxonomy): Eukaryota > Metazoa > Chordata > Amphibia > Caudata > Salamandridae > Lissotriton > Lissotriton helveticus. The sequence continues at coordinate 1,545,391,457 of NC_136061.1, forward strand.
ACATTGTCAGATGTTGGGCCGGTGAGGCAGGTACGTTTCCTGGGGGCCGGTGTCTTTGTCTGCGCTGCCTCTGTGGTGGGGGTGGGTGCCGGGTTGGTGTTGTGGCCCACTTTGGTGTCCAGGCTGCATGATGAGTGGCTCCATGGCATCTGTTGCCCTTCCGATGACGCCCTGAACTGGGCTCCCTTTTGTGGTGCAGGTTGCCGTCTGACTTTACACCAGGTCAGAGCAGGTGTTAATTTCCTGCGGCTAACGCGCCTTATTGCGTGTTTTGTGTTTTTATCGCAGATCTGGCTGTTCGTTGTGAATGTTGAGGTGTAGTGTTTTTGTGGCTTTTTGCATGGGAAAGCCTACTTTGCATCTCATTAGCGATAGTTGCCTAGGTTCTCTGTGGCAATGTTTTTTGCGGGTGCTATCGCAGCTATTGTGAGCTGTTAACTCCAGCTTGTGAAAGGGGAGGTAAGTTTATCACGACTTTGGCTGCGATAAAGTGCCGTTAATTCGGCGGTAGCTCCTTGTGAATATGCCCCAGAGACTTTCATACTTTGCCTCCACTGCCGCGTTTTGGGCATTCAACATACGCATGTAAACCTTATGTTCTAATTTAAACTGTGGTCATGATGCTTGTCTACTGGTTCCATCATGTTGGAATAGTTCTAATTCGTTAATTACATCTTCTGCTCCTGAGGTGAGAGAAATCTGCACTTTACCCATTGATGGCCCTTATGTGCTCAAGCGATGTTTTTATTAATAAAACGCGCTTCACTTATCTGTGCACCACCTCGTGACTAATTTTGTCTTCTTTGTTCAGTTTTATATTCAAATAGCAACTGATGTTTATACAAATTGAAACGCGCTTCTCTTGTCTGTACAACACCTCGCGACTCAAATTATCTTCTTTAATCGTTTTTTAGGTTTCACACCTGCGACGCATTGCGAAGCGATGTCACTGCAAAGCCTATTGTGATCAGTTCTGCTTACAAGGAGCCAAGGGAGACAAGAGATGTGCACGCGCCGCCTGCCGTAATCGGATCAGGTCGCGCGCGTGTTCACAATCTCCTGTCTCCCTTCACCTCCTTGTAAGCAGACACACACGAGCGCGCACACACGCAAACACACATAGAGACACCCCCCGCCCCGCGCGCACACACACACACACACACAGACACACGCACACACGCCGCGGCCAGGGCGACTGACGCTGGAATCTGGGGACCACGGTTCGATCCCCGGCTCCGGCGACAGGTTAGCTCAGCACCATGTGACTCTGGGCAATAGCTCGCTTAATCTTCCCGACGGCCCCCAGCGCCTAGAGACCCTTACGGGTGATTGTGCGCTTTACAAATGTGGACTTTACTTTACTTTACACAAACACACTCGCACACACACACAGACACACTCGCACACACACGCGCACACATCCCCCCACCACCCACTCACCGGGCTCCTTCCGCGTGTTCCGTGTGCCTCTCTCCCTCGGCAGCCATTGGGTCAGTCTCAGCATGGGACCTCCGCAGCGCTGGTCTTCACCCGGGGCCCCTCCTGGGACCCGGAACTTCAGATGCCGAACCTCACTTTGGCGCCGGGGCTCCCTCTCCATAACAAAGAGTGCGCATGCGTGGGCAGCCCCCGCCCTCTCAGTCTCAGCCCGGGCTGCTTTCGAATTCGCTGTCTTCCGTGTTCGCTGGCAGCCATCACGAGTGTGCGGGGCTTCGTCGTGTTTCTGAGCAGCAGAGGGCACCCCGGGTGGTAGCAGAAATAATAATGTGTCTCTTTAAGAAGACGGAAAGGAGTGCGGGGTGAGTGAGGTAAGAGGGGTGCGAATGCTCGGGTCAGGTAATTGAAAGTGTGCGCAGAGAACAGAAGACTGACTTCACTTCACTCTTATTGTATGTGAAGGCTAAACGCGGCGTGATGTGCCGCAGGTCACACAGAGCGTCGGAAGCCTCGGGGTGGAGCATTACGGTGGTCCCGACCCTGGGTTGTCAGAGGGGGATCGTGCAGGGGTCACCCTGGTCTCCAGGAACCTGAACAGGGCCGGACTGGGAACTACAACCGGCCCTGGCAAAGTGCTCGGCCGGCCCCCCCTCCCCACTGGGAGGCAGGGGGGGCGTCCGAACACTTTGCGGGGGCTGTTTTTCGGCCTATTATGTTACAGGGCCGATTTTGCAGCTATGCTGCAAAAACGGCCCTGTAAAAAACACGGCCCCCACCCGTGCCGCGCACCGGGGGATTGCCCGGTGCCCGCTATGGTCAGTCCGGACCTGCACCTGAAAATAGTGAAGAGCGAGTGAGATTAAAAAAATAAAATAAACATTTATTAGTTTCAGGAGCGCACTCTTCACCACTGCAAGAATTGTGAAATACCAGCCCTCCCAGACCGAACTCGGCGAGATAGCTCAGAGAGTTCAGCGCTAGCTGTGGGCGCCTGTGCCGGGCCATACTGAAAGTTATAGAAAGAGACATCTTGGTCACTCATGCTCTTCAGTGGGTTTGCAGATGCTGCTCCATACCATCTTTGTGGTCACCTCTACCCAATGATTTATGCAACTGTAACAGATAGTGAAACAGACATAAGCTATAAATATGTGAATACAAGCTTGGCTTTATTATATGTCAATATTATATTTTTTAAACCCAACATCACCCAAAAGACAAAGCAAGACTCCGAGCCATAGGCATTTAGTTTTCCATACGCAGATGGCTATACATTTTTAATTGGAAGGATTCAGCCAGTTTTGACAGTGTGTGTATATATATTGCTCTTGGTGCCCTCGATTTCCCCACAAGAAAGGTGTTTTGTCCACGTCACTCTCTCGAGTGGAAAATCCTATTTTTTTATTGGTTTGTAAATTGGGCGTTCGATGGAAGAAGGCTTGAATCGGTGTGAGATATTTATTTTCATTTGGAGTGCTAACAATATATATGTTCTTGCTACAATCTTATATTTCTACCTGATTTTCAAATGTGTATGTAGTGATACGCAGGATATAACAATAAGAAGTGTAACGTCACGCGCAACCTGTTTATAACAAACTTATACAGTCATTCATCGGTAGAAAGCTATAGTCTAATGGGTAATTGAGTGATGGTGTTTATGTTTGTGCCAAGAAGTGCACAGGATTGTGCTGCAGTTTTAAATCATTTGTTCATCGGATTTGCACGTAAACGGGCACTTATTACGTTTTGTGTAATGTTAATTGTCAGCATGTTCCCCAATAGTCGCAAGAGGGGAACCAGATCTTAGCCTGGATCAGATAGTTTGATCGAACAAGGAAGCCTTGATTAGCCCTCTTCTGCTTGCAGTGCGGGTGGACTACGTAGCTGCTATCAGACTCCTTCTCTGCTCACCTGCCAAAAATAAAAACTAATTTCATTTCATGGTCTTGGTGATTTGTGCTTATGGTTTAGGGTAAAAACTAACACAGAAGGTTCTATGGGTCCATTTTACACCCGGTCAGTACCACATATGTTATGTTATGTTATGTTATGTTACGCAGACTTCTATAGCGCACAGCTGCCCCAGCAAAGGGGCGTCCCGGCACTTAGGATAGGCAGAAGAAACACAACACTACGCAGAACAACAGAAGAACCAAAAGAAAGGGATCCTAGCAATCAGAGGGGAACAGAAAGGTTTTGATCGCCTTCCTAAACTTAAGTAAGTCATCTAGGGCCAGATGTAGGTAGGCTTTTACCGGTCGGTAACGGCCGATTTTGGCTGTTACCGACCGGTAAATGGATTTTGAGATGTAGGGGGCAGAATCTGTAAATTTACCGATCGGTAAATTTACCGATTCTGTAAATTACCGAATCGGTATTTTTTACCGATTCGGTAATTTTGAGATGTAGGTGGGACTCTTCTGAGTCCCACAAGCCTTTCCGAATCGGTATTTTACCATCAAATTCAATTTGATGGTAAAATACCGATTCCTGTGTGCATGCACATGTGTGCATGCACACCTGTGCCATATGACAGGCAGACCTGCCCTTAGGGCAGGTATGCCTGCCACATGGCACACAAACCAGTTTTGGGGGTGCTAGAGGGTGTCAAAGTGACACCCCCTGCACCCTTGTGAAATTCGGTATTTGCCGATTCGGTAAATACCGAATCGGTAATGCCCATTCATTCCTATGGGCTTCAAAGCCCATAGGAAGGAATGGGCATTACCGGTCGGTAAATGCACATCTGTATTTACCTACATATCAGTACTTCTATTTTACCGATTCATAAATACCGAATCGGTAAAATTCGGTATTTATGAGTCGGTAAAATAGATTTACCTACATCTGGCCCCTAAGGTAGACCTGTAAATATATACTCAAGACCACAGTTTATGATGTAAAAGCAAAAAACAATTTCACTGGTCTTGTTTTACAAACTATATATTCTCCTTGACATGTAAAAACCGGTCTTTTGAGTGAAGACGGCACAGTGCTCACAATTGCGGAGCAATAGTGATCCCCAAATGTATACACAATCATGGATCCATGCTAATTCTTTGTGAATACTAAGTAATAAACAATCCCTGATCCTCAGTGACATTTCAAACCTTTCTTAAGATTTTGAGGCTTCATCACGTCACAAATTGTGCCATCTATCTCATGTACCTAAGGGAGTACAGAAAGATCTGACAGGCACTCGGCACTCGTTAGTGCATAATAGCCCAATCTATGTGTATTACCTACCTCCACCTCCGTAAAAGATACACTTCAGAAAGGAGGTGCCATCAATGTATGCACTACACAGTAAAGAAGGCACATTGTCTAGTTTTCATCTGGTATCAACCACAACATATTGAACTAAGGGACCCGTATTTCCGTCATTTTCAAAATCATGCAACCGAGCCTCGTGTTGACCACTAGGGCCAAATTGCAACTGTGTGCCCGCAGTCTCTGTATGATATGTACCACAGCAAGCCCAACCTATACTATACTTATGTCTCTGTTGTGTTTATACTCTTGGTAACCAGGGCCATCCATGATTGTGGAAGCAGCCAACCAGTGTCACATGCCAGTTCAGTAATACCGGACAAAAGCACAACTCAGCTACAAAATAAATTGTAAATAAATAAATTACAATTATACGCTCAAATATTATATTGTTGCCATCAAAATATCCACAGCTGGTTTAACAGTTCTGGATCTAAGTGCAATGAAACAAAACAACCATTTGCTTACATTTAACTTATGTTGCACTTACTCATTCAAATAACAAGCATTTGCAATGCAATAGGTCTCGCAGTTGTTAGAGTTGGAGCCATTGGCATTGTAATTGGCAATGCCTTTTATTTACGTTTTATAAACTAACACATACATAAAAGGCATTGCCATTTACAATGGCAATGGCTCAAACTCTAACAACTGCGAGACCTATTGCATTGCAAATGCTTGTTTTAATTGGAGTACCATTGCTCACCAAAGGAAAAAACCCTCTTTTCTTCTCAACAATGTTGACATTACGTTACACCAAAACAATTCGTTACAGACGCTAGGTGACGAACACAGAGTTTCCAGACAGTTATCAAACAGTGATGCTAACAATTCATAAAGACTCCTAAGTTCGTTTAGTCGACCCAGTTTGCCGTAGAATCAACACATTCAAGAAATCATAGTAATTAATGTGCACCAGTGTACTAGCTTATGTGTAATAAAAACCGTGGTTTTAGGTCTGGTGTGGTGTGTTATTCTGTGATAAGCAGCATGAATGTTATGGTTCAGATTTTGATACGTTTGAAATAGTTGTGCACGCCCTGCCGCAGCTCTGCTCATAAAGCTGGGCCTTCAGTTTAGTATAGCCCTGTTAAAGTCACATTTGCCTTATAAAAGTATATTGAATCACAGTGGGTATTATAATCACAAATGGGATATCCTAACCCTTTATGTATTTAATGTAAAGGCAGGGACCTGAATAAACAAACCCAAATTGTCACTTGAATTTGTTTGAAATTGGATGGCTTAATGCATGTATAGTTCTGTATGGAGATCGGGTATGCAGTCCATAATGCCATTGTTGAATGTATAGGATAATATGCTGTCCCTTTCTTGAAGAAGAGTTCATGTGCTAGTTGGAAGGTGTTTGTCTCACCTCCTGGCAGACAGCACAGTAGGAGCAAAACCACTGGAGCTGTTAAAAGTCATTACAGACATTCCCTGCATTATCTTCACCATCACTACGCCTCGAGAGGTTTGTCTAGCACTTTGCGGCTCTGAGACCAGTAGTAAACTACTTGTCGGTTGGACTCAGAAGATGTACTTACAGTGTCCTGGGATGGAGGTTGTAGCTGGGCTTGTCTGATTTTAAGGGCTGCTGTAATGGGCATTGCAGGGCTATTCTGTTGTTCACTGTTCTCGTCACTTCAAGATGACTGTGGTACAGAAGGTGGTGCTCTCTTCACATGGGTTGCATGAATCCAATTCTTGTAACCAGCGCTCTTCACTCCCCTAGTTGTCACCAAGAGAATATGCACAGGGCCCTTCCAGTGTGGTTGCAGACGGTTATTCCAATGAAAACTCTTCACCATGCCCAATTTACCAGGCTGCGGGTCATGTTCACGTCCCTACAGCGGCCTGGTAGTGCATCATTCACCTGTGCATGGAGGGTACAGACAACGTTCATCATTTGTATGCAATAGTCTTTCAATAAAGAATCTGCGACATGGGTGGTTAATGTCATTGGTGGCACTCCCCAACTTTCCAGTGGTCTGCCCGTGACAATCTCATGGGGCTTAAACTCGTGGTGCCATCAGGGGTCATACAAATACTCATGAGAGCGCGGAGTAATGCATCCACCCAGTTCATTGTAGACTCAGCACATATACTTGCAATCTTGTTCTCCAAGACCCAATGTCTCCTCTATTTGGCACCTGCAGATTGTGGGTGATGCACACATTGGAACATCTGGGTCACTCCCCGAGCCTTGGTAACTCCCCTCCATGTCTTATTCAGGAAATGAACTCCATTGTCACTGAACAGTAGCAAAGGTAGGCCAAAACGAGGAAACAGTTCCTTCAATAGACATCAAGCAATGGTAATAGCATCATTCTTCTTTGTAAGGTACCCCTCCACCCACTTACTAAATAAATAGACCACTGTGATGAAATATCAATAATTCTGGAGATGCACAAGTGGAATCTCAGCAGGTGCACAATGTCCAGAAGGGATGGGGGTACCTTTAGCCACATTGTGCTGAGCGCAAGTCATAACGTTTTTGCATACTTGTTCAGCCACCTTCCTTAGTTTACCATTCTCCTAGTACTTGCCTAAAGATTTCACTATCCCATCCCGGCCAACAATAGCTCAGCTGGGCCATGTATCATCAATACCATAGAATGTAGCACTGCATCAGGAAGCATAAATCGTATACCCTGCCCATTCTTCCAACAGCCATTCACTAGATTACCAGTCTCATGCCATCCAAGCAATTCCTCCTCCCTAGACTGTTGTTGAAGTTCCTCAATGCCTTTCTCCGTAAAATCTAGTTACTTAGTTTTTTGGCCCTTTATCAGACAAGTCAGAGCAAATTGTCCTTGAGCAGAATCTTTAGCAGTCAGCAAATGCATTAACCTTCCCCACATAATCAGTTATTTTCTTATGAGCAATACATTTGATAATTGCCAATTTCTTTGGTAGTGAAAGAGCATTCAACAATTGCATTATTTCTTACCATGTGCCTTGAGACGTGAGGAATCCTCTCTCGGCCCACAATCTCCCAAAGTTGTGGGTCACCCCCAAATGCATACTGACTCTCTGTGTAGATGTTTACCATTAATCCAGCACTCAGCTCACAGCTTGTCAGAGCTATCAAATATGTCACTTGGGCAGACATTTCTATCAAACTTCTACCAAAGTCTGCAAGGTGTTGACCGCATAGGGGGCTACTGTGGAACCATCCTCCAGTTTGAAACCTGATCTATCCACACCATCTCGCTCTACCATAGGGGTATCCTGCAGGTCTATGCAACACATTGTTTGTTCCTCTGTGGTTAATTCAGGCATGCATAGGTGTGACATCACTTTCTTTCTGTTCCATGAGTAACAGAGGAGCTGGATCGAGGGTGGTACATCTGTATACAGTTACATGTGGGCGGAATAGACATAATTCAGAATGTGTTAGTCGTGCGCTTGTCACATGTTCTGTCTGTGTTTTGTTCAACAGTATATATACAGAATGTGTATCCTAAAATGAGATATTCCACTTGCTGGGGAATAGCTGCTGCTGCAGCTACTGGTTTTTAAACAATTGGGAAGGCTTCTAGCCACTGCATGCAATAACAATGAAAAATAGGTGCAAGGGTGTTTCTTATCACCCAGATATTGAGTGAGAACTCCTTAAACACAGCCATTTAGTTCATGTACAAATAATGAAAATCCTTAGAATAGTTTGGCGGGTGCACTGCAAACAGCTTGTTTAATTTATACAAAACAGTTTTGACAGTCATAGGTACAAGGGAGTGGGTGGGGAGTATCTTTAGTTGTCAATTGCAACAGAGGTTTGAAAAAAAGTGAAACATTAGATATCCATTGTCTGCAATAGCCTGCCATAACCAATAAAGCCCATACTTTTTGTTGTGTGGTGGGGGTGCCAAATCTAGTATCACTTTAATGCCTTTGGGATCCAATCTTCTTTGCTCCTTCTACAGGCAATGTCCTAAATAGGCAGCCTCCTGCCATACAAATTGTAGTTAAAACAAGATACTTTGTATCCATTATAACTCAAGGAATTTAATAGCGCAATGGTATCTTTCTGGCAGGCATTCACGTTGGCCTACGAAATATCATCAATGTACTGTATTAAAGCAGAATGTGGGGACAATTGGAAATCGTCTAGTTACTTCTTTATGGGATGGAATGGGTGAAAGGACTCTCAGTATAACCCTAAGCAAGTTATGTGAAAGAATATGATCTATTACGAAATTGGAAACTAAACCAATACTGAGAAATTTAATTGAGGGAAATGGAGAAGAAAGCATTTTTCAAATCTATAACTGAAAAGTGAGTGGCATCTGGGGAACAATAGCAAGAACAATAACAATATTTGCAACAACTGGAAACTGGGGCTGCACTATTTCGTTAATTTTGCACATGTCAACCACAAAGCGCCATTTATATTTGAGGACCTATCCCCCTTCTTCTTTACTGGAAGTATAGGACTATTAAATGGGGACACTGTAGTTTTCTTAATCACTCCCATCGTCAATAAAAACTTTACTATCTGTTGTAAACCTTCTTATCCCTCCTTAGACACCCTGGATTGTGGTATTCTTGGTAAAACAGCACTCTCCTCAACAGTAATGGTGACAGGAGGGATATTCATGTGGGCCACATCATTATTAGGGTAACTGGCAAATGATCCAGTAAAACGTGGGGTATCATCAGAACAATCCCAATATACTCCATCAAGAGTACACTTAATGGTAGCATGCATCTTTTGTAATAAATCTATGCCTAACAAAATTCAGAGGGGATTTATTTGTTAGCACAAATGAGTGCTTCTCTGTGATGGGCCCTATAGTTTAAGTTAGTGGGCCTGCAATAGGAGTCCTGAAAGGCACTGGTGAATCCCACAGATGTATTATGCAAGGGGTGCCTGTGGGAGAAATTGTTTCAAAATGGAAGAATTTGTGGCCCCTGTGTCTACCACAAATGTAACCCTTTCTCCGTGCACTATCCCTTCAATGTAAGGATCCTTGGAATTCACTGGAATGGCCACTATTTCCTCATTTCCTCTTGGGCCTCCTTATCTACAAATCCATAGTCGGGAAGGGGAACAGTAATCATTGTTTGTGATCAAAATAGTTGACTGAATCAGTGTATTCATCACTGGAAAAATCCACATTTTGGAATTGTTGGTATGAGTGGGACTGTTATTGTTGTAAGTTGGTGGTGGCCCTCTGTCCATGGAAAGTATTCTTGGGACTGATCTTCTATTGTTATTTTGTAAATGGGTCACCCGAGAACCCAATGGTTAGCTGCCTTACAATTGTGACATCCATCATCTACCTGTCCTCCTTGCTGGTGGCAAGGAGGGGCTGAAAGTGCCTTTCACTTCCTCTTTAGTTTCTCTGTACACCCTTGTTTCTTCTGCTCATTTGCAATTGTTGTAACAGCACCTTACGTTTTAGATTCTGCATTTTCTAGTCCTTGTTTACCCCTTGCTGAGAATATTTTTTTAATAATATTGTGCTATGGCGAGAACTTCCATCAGTGGCTTAACAGTCCATGTAGGTTCATATGTACGAATAAATGTACGTATATTCTCCCATAATCCATTCACTAAACTGTTGCCACCGGTTGCAAGGTATCCATGCCACTAAATGCAGCAAAGATAGGCTGCAACCTGGAGAAAAATATACAAACTGCCTTTTCTTTTCCTTGCTTACAACTGTTCAGTTTCTGCCTATGTATTTTCTTTCTGGGTATTATTTGCTATAGACGTAGTATTGATTTTTCTGGTAATTCTGCTATCTCATCTGGTACCTTCACTGTGTCTTTTAATCTGTCATCCTGCATTTTCACTAACTCTCCCCATTTTATTTCTGGCTCTTCACTATCATGTCACCTTAATGTGTGCCATATATCCTGGGGGCAGGATGCAGAACAACATATTTTCTATATCATCTAGTGTGAGTTGACCTATTTGCAATACCTTTTCTGTTCTAGTATACCATTCTTCAGCGTTCTGTCTGATCTCAGGATCATCTTCGGAAAATGATATTAGTTCTGCCTTTGTCCATGGTCCATGTACATTATATAATAGTTTGTCAGTGTCAAACCCAGGCATCTCCCTTAGGAGAGCCTGGAACATTTTGGTGACATCACTATTTTTATTATCATTTATTTGGGTACTCCTCTCCCAAGCATCTACATAAGAGAAGACCCATGACTTAAATATTTGCAGCATTTCTCTTCCTTGGTGTTTTCTAATAACAACACCTTGCATATATTCCTCCATGTCCGTATAACTAGAGGGTAACTATAAGGGTGCACTGTTGTCTAGTCATTCAAACGTTCTATGATATTCTTTCTGGTTTACCACTATTCGCAACTTCAGAGTTTGCAAGGTTTGGTGTTGCATGGGCAGGGTGAAAAATGGTGGAAATTCTATTTCTCTTCCTCATTCTGTCACATCCATTACCTCTGTCACAAATTTCTTTATATCTTTGTTTTCCTTTTTTGTGAAATTCCTATTCATTTTAAACCTTTGTTCACTCTTTTCTTCCTCCACTTCTTTTTCTTCCTCACGTTCCTCACATGTATACGGAGGAGGTTGTCCCATTCCTCTGTTTTCTACAACTGCTTTATTACCTTATCCTCCTCCAACATGGGGGTGGATGGTGCCACTGTATAATAGGAACATCCCTTCTTGTTTCAAAGTTATTTCTTATTTACCTTCTTGTTTCCTTTTGTTTTCTTCATAGGCCCTCGCTCTGGCGCTCTTTGTCTTTAACCTATTCTTAATTTCTCTCTGTCTTGCATATGTTTCCTATTTATTTAAGTTGTCAAATTGTAACAAACACATTTTCTTCATGCCCACTTCACACAGACATTCACTCAAAAAGATCAATTTGTCAGTATCAAAGGTCCCATCTATGGAAACTGTAACATTACATCCTTTTTCGTATACTCATGCCATTGATATAAAAACAACACTGCTTCCATTCCATATTTAGTCATCATTTCCCATGCAGGCGTACCGTCCGTCGGGCAAGGTTGTGCCTCATCTATGCCTTTAGATCCACATTTACCCATTGTGGTACTGTTTGAAAATACCATGGTGGTAGAAAATATCCTGCTACAACAATGAAACTACTAATCAATGTTCTAACCAGTGAGACACACATCCACATTTCATTTAATTCTAAATGCATTTCTCATGACAATCGTACATCATTTATATTGGCCATCATACATCTTACCAGGTCTCGATGACTGTTTGTCTCAGGTTCTCAGAATCCAGCCAGGTCAAAATTATGTTTCCGGGCACCGGCAATCTCCTCAGACTGCGACCAAGGGGAACGCAATCCCCTCTGCAGATATGTACTTTGAAGTCAGGCAAGTCTCCAACCAGCCCCATCAACCACAGCACTCCATCTGGCTGGATAGGCCTGGTGGATCCCAGATGAGCCTCAGATTGTGAACGCACAAATTAGGTACTTTCACTTAACAGAGAATCAAAAACAGTCACAGTCGTGAAGACGGTTTCTTTCAAGTGCGAACTTGGAGCAAGAGAGCTGAAGCAGGAAGCTTCATAACACACACTACCGGATGCAACCAGCATATAGATATTTATACAAAACAGTTTTCATTGTGATGCATGGTGCAAGCGAATCATCAGTGCATGCAAACACTTAACAGATACAAGTTTCCACAGTTGATGCCTGCACACACAGGTTAAAAGAAATAAACATACCATATCAGTAGCCTTTGTACTTGTTTGTGGTCAGGACACCTGCTATGGATGTTCCTATCTTATGAGCAGATCCCCTCTTAATTTTCACAATCAACCATTAATAACATCTATCTGAACTTTCCTATTTCACCACTGTGTATATGAACCTATGAACTAATATTAAAGCAAAAGGCACCAATCAAACATCATGAAATAGTGAAGAACCTCCAAAATGGAAGAAAACCTCTTCAACCTAATTATGCAGCAAACATATGCTCCTTTAGCTTCTCGGCAAGGTTGAGACAACACAGGATGCCCTGCTAGCTGCCGTTGGTGAGGTCAACTCATCCTCTCTCCAATATGAATCTCAGCTGGTGACTCGCTTATCCAGGCTGGAGGATCTGGAGAACAGATCTCGTCTGAACAATCTCAGAGTTTTGGGCATCCCTGGAGGAGCAGAAGGGGATGTCCTCAGGGATATATATTGTCTGTCTGCCTGTTCAGGGAAGCTTTCCTGGCCTTGCACGATTGGGATATGGATAGCATGATTCAAAGAGCTCATCAGTTTCCCATTCACCCTCCTAAGGGAGGTGGAGCTGCTTGCTCCAAGGGCCATTCTGATGTATGTTGGTAACTTTAATCTGTGACAGGAGATCTTCAGTGTGGCTGAACCTAGGTCTCCAATTTAAGCCTGTGGGGTGGAGTTTTTCATCCGCTCTTATTTCTGTCACGAGACAGTGGTTTGGTGATAAAAGGTTGCAGAGCTGCTGCAAAAATGGGAATCTTAAAAAATGACCATCAATTAGATGCAATTTATTGTATGGTTTCCTGAAAGCTTTTTTTCTTCTTCTTCTCTCTTTTTCCCCCTTCATTTTCTTTCTTTTTTCCTTCTCTTCTTTGGAGCAGATATTGTTGCTACAAGGATGTCTCTAACTGCGTATCTGTTCTGATTATCAGGAGGGTAAAAGAAAGAGTGGTGGTGGTGCCTGTCGCTGTCCTTTCCTCTGTTGTTGTCTAAGTTGGGGTTTTGGTATTTGGCTAGAGTGACTCTATCTCTTCTAACTTTAGTCTTTCACCAAAGCGTCTTTCTTCTCTTCTTCTTTTTAATGACACTTTGGAGCGATCCTGGGGGGTTTTCAGTAGGGTTCTACTCCTCAAGCCTCCTAGATGGACAGATACTTCTTGCACTTTGGGCGGGGGGGCACTGCAGTTTGGGCCCTAATTTGGGGGGGTGGGTTTCAGGGTGGCTGGACATTTTTGGGTGGGTTTGGCGGGGGAGGGATCAGGTCACATTTCTATAAGGGAGTGCATCAGGAAGAAGAGCAAATGTTGGAAGGGGGCTTTGGGTAAACATAAACATTTGGAGGAAAGTTGTAGCATTATGCTCACACAGGGAGGCTATAGTGGAAAGCCGGGATGATCTTCAAGTTTCTCAGAGGGTGTGATGGGTCTAGGACAGGTTTTGACAATGGCAAGTAATTCTAATAGTCACAACCAATGCCTACATATTTTATCGTGGAATATAAACGGCATCAATACACCCCACAAATATAAATTAATCAGGGAAGAGCTCTATTTACGCCCACATATTATTTGCTTACAGGAGACACATGTATCCACGATGGAAATTTCGCTGTTGGATTATTTGGGTTATCAAGTGCTCTCCACAGCTAGCTTTTCTTATCCAGCAGGAGGAGTGGCTCTTCTGGTTTGAGATAAGAGCTGGATCATGGGTGGCCAGTGTTCGGACCCGAAGGGCCAATGCCTTATTTTGACCCTTACCCAGGAGAAACTGAGATTTATGGTGTGCATAGTATACAGCCCTAATGAGGACCAACCTACAATTTTCAACTAGCTATTGGTGGAATTGCCTCTTTGGCCTGAGTCAATGATACTTTGTGGTGAATTTAATGTTACTTTTCATCTTGGTCTAAATTCCATGGGTCTTGGTGGGCCCAGTGGAGCCCCTAAAACAAAACAATATCTTAGAGAGGCTCTGACACAGATAATGGCACTCTATGTATTTGTAGATGCATGGTGGTGTTGTAGTTCTAAAGAACCCTTCTATCCCTCTTATTCCACTCCTAATAACTTGCTCTCACAAATGAATATTTTTCTGGGCAACCTTTCATTACTAACTCACTTAATGTTCAGTTGAATTGAAGGGTGATCTCTGATCATAATTCTTAATCGTTATTTCTTCCAATTGCACAATCGGTCAGTATGGTAGGTCTCGTAAGTGGACCTTTGATAGACTGCTGCTATTTGAAGAGGACCACATCAACTACATGAATAAAGAACTGACGGAATATATGTGCAGCTTAATGTTGGTTCTGCTATTCTTCCAGTGGTATGGGACGTGCTTAAGGCCTGTTTTAGTGGGTATACGCTGAATTATTCAGTGTACCAAAGAAAAGAGCCGATCAAGGAAGGGATCTGTATAAGAGTTTCTCTTAGTGCTTTGGAATGTTATTTAGCACATAGTGTACTAAATGAGGATTGGCGGACCTTCACGTCTGTTTTGGATCAAATTGCAACTGCTCCGGGCACATTTAGGGAGAGGGCTGGGTTAGGTTAATAAAGAAGATCCGAGCAAAGCAAATAAAAACTTTTGAAAACAATACTCTTGTTTCAGGTTAAGAATAGAACGAGTATGGATAGCATCCAGGCAATCATCAATGAAAGAAGTGAGTAGGTCAATGACCAGACACTTAATCATGAAGAATTCTGTAGGTATTATCAAAAGCTTTATCAGGTGGATGGAGCGGCTTCAACAGAGACCATCAATCAATTTATTCGCAAGCACTACCAATGGGTGCTGACCGAGCCACATCTGTCACGCCTGGAGGATCCATTTACCCTGTTGGAAGTAGAGAACCTAGAAAAACAGTTAGCTAGGGGTAAAGCATCCCGATCAGATCCCTCTTGAATTTTATTCTGCCTTTTTAGAGTCTCTTGCGCCTTTCCTCTGTGACCTCTTCAGCTCCTATGAATTATTTGGACAGGTCCCCCAAAAGTTGGTCAGAAACTAACATCTTCATCTTTTTCAAAAAAGGAGATGGACCCCAAGTTGTGTGGATCATAGTTGCAGATCTCATTGATCAATATGGATTCCAAAATATACACTTGGATCCTTGCTAATAGATTATCTTCCGTGATTGTGGATCTGGCCAATCAGAATCAAGATGGGTTTAGACCAGAACAAGACACCCCAGCCCATCTGATCACGGGCATCCCTGCTATAGAAGTTCGATCGGCCAAAGGGAACCCAGTTGGAATTATAGTGCTCGATGCTGAAAAAGCATTTGACCGGGTCTTCTGGTCGTTCCTGTGGACAATGATGGGTGCCACTAGCTTTTGTCCTTGGTTTACCAATCTGGTTCAACAATTATATGGAGGTTTAAAGGCTAGGGTTTTGTGTTTAGGTATTCTGTTGGATCCTATCAGTATTACCAGGGGCACCCAACAGGGGTGTCCTGTCTCACCCCCAGTTACTTGCAATATATATTGAGCCCTATGTCCAAGCTTTGAGAATGGCCAAGGATATATCTCTATTGCAAATGCATTGGTTAAAGATTAAAGTTCTATGGCAATAGATACAAGAGCTAGCCAATACGTTTCTGTCACACTGTACAAACTTAATATCAATTAGGCTCAGGTCTTGTCTAACGTTGCTGCCCGAGACAAAACCAATGCTGGATACACCTTTCAGCCTTCCAATCCCCTCACTGACCCTCTCCCCGCAAATGCAGTTAAAGATCTTACACCTATGCTACCCATATGGACCAAGATCATCAACAGTTCACTTCAAGAAGGCTGCATCCCGGATTCCCTAAAGTTAGGGCAAGTGTCTCCCTTCCTTAAGAAACCCACAGCTGACCCCACGGACCTCAACAACTACCGCCCAATCTCCAATATTCCAACCCTGGCCAAACTTCTGGAAAAATGTGTTCATCACCAACTGACAAAACATATCGACCACTTCAACCTCCTAAATAAACACCAATCCGGCTTCCGTGCAAATCACAGCACAGAATCAGCCATGACACACATCATTGATGATGCACTTCAACTACTTGATCGTAACTAAGCATGTCTCCTCATCCTATTAGACCTCTCCTCAGCGTTCAAAACGTTAAAACACAAACACTTGATAGATCTGTTGAAACACAGAATGGGTCTTTCAGGACCAGTGCTCGACTGGTTTACCTCTTTTCTGCATAACCAGACTCAAAAAATTCAAGGTCAATAACACACTGTCCAAACCAGTTCCTGTTACGCTAGGAGTCCCACAAGGTTCCTCGTTATCCCCTACACTCTTCAAGCTCTTCATGGAACCACTCACCGATCTGTTACAAACATCCAATGTGCAATTCCACATGTATGCAGACGATACCCAACTCTACCTCAAGATCAACACCTTGGACGACATTAGTTTGCTCAACAATACTCTTAAGACCACCCAAACATGGCTGGCAGTGAATCACCTCAAACTGAATGCTTTAAAAACTGAATTCCTCCTTATTGCTCCACCCACCAAAGTCCCCACAATGCACAATTTGATAAACACCTCACAGCACTCGATGTTCAACCAACCATTGTGGATTCATCGAAATCACTGGGTATAACTTTGGACTGTAACCTCAATATGCAGAAGCATATTAGTAATGCAACGAAGGGAGCAAACTTTCAGATCAATACACTAAGGAAGCTGAAGCCCTTCCTACCTCCCAATGAGTTCAAGTTAGAGGTTCAGGCTCTAGTTCTACATCGGCTGGACTATGGAAGTGTCTTGTTATGCGGTCTCCCCAAAGCCACTACAACTCCTCTAAGAGCCTCCACCAACGCAGCAGTGAAACTCATCACTGGCTCAAAAAAAAGGGCCCACATCTCCCCGGATCTAAAATCTTTAAACTGGCTGCCATTTGAAGCCAGAATCCTCTTGAAAATAGCTTGCATGACGCACAAGGCCCTACATCATAGTGCACCCAGCTGTCTCACACAAAAACTCACAATATCTGGAGGGTCAAGATCAACAAGAAGTGCGGAAAACCTCCTTCTGAAACCACAAAAATTCATTAAGAAAAAAACGTATAATCGTTCTTTTTCAGGAATGGCATCCAGGATATGGAATGTCCTGCCACCAGAAATAAGACTGAACCCCTCCACCTCTTCCTTCAAACTGGAAGTAAAATGCATCCTTATGGCTAAATTTACGTAAACATAGCCTCATATGACTGTGGAGAACCCCTATTCCATTCTTCTTACCTACCAATCTAATGCCTGGCTTTTTATATGTATAGTTTTGTTCCACTTATGGTGACGTTTTCATCATCAATGTATTACCGTCATCCTTCAAAACCGACCGGTCCAGTTTTGCACCTTATCTGATTTGCCCTTCTATCTGTGATTGTCTTTGCTGCCAATCTTTATGGTCCTGTTTATCCTTAATGTTTGATCTGTCCTTTTGTTCGTTTATTAAGCTTTTTGATGTTATTCTTAGGGGAGTGGTTCACAAAGTTGAATAGACTCCATCTGGGGATAATTGGGAGATGTAACCTCATTAAAATTATTATTCAGGCTCGTTATCTTTATCTGTTTAGATGCATGATGGACCTTGCCCTTTTTGCAGGGTTATCTCCAAACTTTTTGCATTCTTCCTCCTATTTTTTCTGGCCCGTTTTGGCTGGTTTTAGGACTCTGGGCACTTTACAACTGCTGATCAGTGCTAAAGTGCAAGTGCTCACTGTGTAAATTGTATTGGTGATTGGTTTATCCATGATTGACATATTTGATTTACTAGTAAGTCCAGAGTAAAGTGCACCAGGTGTGCCCTGGGGCCAGTAAATCAAATGCTATTAGTGGGCCTGCAGCACTGATTGTGCCACCTACATGACTAGCCCTGCAAACATGTCTCAGACCTGCCGCTGCAGTGTCTGTGTGTGCAGTTTTAAACTATCATGTCAACCTGGCAAGTGTACCCACTTGCCAGGCCCAAACCTTCTCTTTTACTACATGTAAGTCACACCTAAGTTAGGCCCAGGGCAGCCATGTGGGCAGGGAGTAGTGCATTTAATAGGTAGGACATGTGCTGTGGTGTTTTACACGTCCTAATAGTGATGTACTGCTCATTTTGTTTTTCAATATTGCAAGGATGTTCTCTCCCA
The DNA here is from genome assembly GCF_964261635.1 of Lissotriton helveticus. NCBI lineage: Eukaryota > Metazoa > Chordata > Amphibia > Caudata > Salamandridae > Lissotriton > Lissotriton helveticus. Next base: position 1,545,410,012 of record NC_136061.1, read on the forward strand.
TAGGGTAATATGAGAATTGCCTTGAAATATCTTTTAAGTGTAATCCTCCATTGGGAGCAGGTAGAGGTTTGGAGTTTGGGGTCACTGAACTCACAATTTAAAAATACATCTTTTTGCGAAGTTGGTCTTTCAATTGCCTGTTTGAAAATGCCACATTTAGAAAGAGGGTATATTCTTGCTTAACCATTCTCTGCGTGTCTGTCACGTCTGGGTAGGTTGACAGTTGGGCTCTTATGCATTCACTCTAGACAGTCACACAAAGGGAGCTGAGGTGTGCCTTGCATATCCTGATAGGCCATCACCAGCCGGATGGACCTTCCTGAGCTAGAGTGGTGGGAGGAGTTGCCACTGATGCTAACCGCCAGGCTTCCTGTACCTTGTCTCTGCTTGATAATGGCCCAAGACTACCATTCCCATGATGCACTGTGTCGAGTGCCAGACTGCATGCTCTCCCATGCTGCACTAGTTTAAGGTCAGGTGACCTCTACAGCATATAGGCAGTAAGCTCCCATTCTTAGGTGCTTGGATTCCTTCCCAGCTAGGACCATGCCCTTCCTGCCTGTTTGAACTAGTTTGGGAATCTTCCAGTCCCTGTGCTGCTGTACCTTTGGTAATTCTTCTTGCCAAAGCATTTTTGTGTGTAAACTTTGTCCTGGATCAGTTCTTTATTCAACCTGGACCCGCTGAATTCCACTGTTTTCCTGCCTACACAGAGCGCGAGGACGCGCTGGAGCCTGTTCTCCTTGTTGTTTACTTTATACGTGCAAGGACGCGTTGGATTTTGCTGTATATCCAAATACCGCGAGCGCGAGGACTCGCTGAAGCCTGTGTTTCTTTTGTTTGCCCTTTTTGTTGAATTGCATCCGTCGGACTGCCACATTTTAATGACCTTTGCAAGTAGAGCGCGAGAAGCGCTACTTCAATAGTGACTTTCCTTTTTTTGTTGTTTTCACTTTGTACGCGCACGGGCAGAGAGCGGTTGATACATTGTATCTCTCTGAACCCGCTCACATCTTCTGGCCAGTTGAGTGCTATTCTTTTGTTAAGCAGTTTAGTAGGATAGACGGACTGCTGGAGAACTTCTAGCTTGCTTTTCTACACCTCTTGCCTGTCATATCCATTCCTCCTCTGATTTTGTGGACTGATGTAAAGCCAGCTTATGCCTGATACTTGTGGGTTGCCTACACTCACAGAGAGTACTTGTAACTACGAGTACTACCTTCATTTTTGTTTTGCATTTTTTGGAGAGACCTGATTTAAACCTGAGGCTGGCATTATAGAAGTGAGTACGGGGAAGCATACAGTCTGAGTATTTACATGTAATGTGCCCTATATCTATGCCTGTTCAGCTGCCCTTTGTTTAACCTTAGTTTCTTCTGTTTTGTCTGTTTCCTGCAGGAGTACCCGGTCTACTAATCCCTCCTCCTTACTTGAAGAAGTTTCTGGTGGTCCTTCCTGGTCTCTTCACTCCATGGGGGTCTTAGTCTACCTTCGGTGTGCCTAGTTGGCTAGAGGTGACTTTACCCTATGTGAGTGGAGAGGCTCAATCTTCACTTCAGTGGATACTGTTTTTTCCTGACCTGGGAATAGACCCCTACAACTGACACCTGAAAGGGCTGTGCCTTTCCTCACACAAAGCTGTCTCCACCCAACTGTAGTGTGCCTGCAGCCAGGTCAGGGAAAGGCAGGGTCATGTCTACTACAAAGCCTTTCCTTTAAAGTTTGCCTACTTTAAAGGCAGAAACTGGTATAAGCACTGGAGCTTTGACATCATAACTTCAGAACACTTCTGGACTAAAGGACATTCTTCCAGGAAGAAGAACTAGTTGCTGTAGGAGGGACTGACACTCAGCTGGTTGATTTGTTGTGCTGGCCTGTTGCTTGCTGCTTCTGTCCTGGGAGTTAAAGGACTGGACATTGCTTTCTACATCCAGTTTCCAAGGTTCTCCAAGGGCTTGTGAGTTTTTGCCTCCTGTTAAGAAGTCTCAGGGTATCAAAGACTTCCTCCACATCTTGTGATCAGTACCTGAACTCTTCTGCTGTTAGTCCTGCATTGCCAAGTGGTGACAAGACCAGCCCTGAGCCCTTGGAACTGAGTGGCTGTAATCCCAAGAAAAGCCATCCCAATGCCATCCTCGATGCAGCTGTCTGTACCAAAGCCATGGTCACCGCTTGTGAAGAGCACAACCAACTGGTCGCAATTGCATCGCAGCCCCTGTTTTGCCGACGACAATGCATCAACTCCAATTTCACCAAACTATGCTGTCTCCACCATGACTGAAGGCACCACTCGCGAAGAGCACGGCACATTGCCCCATCTTACATCGCAGCCCCAGGTCTGCCGACAACTGTGCTCAGCACCGACAACGTGCCGCTGCCTGAACTGAAGCCATGGTCACCGCTCGTAAAGAGCATGATGCATCAACCGTGATGACATTGAAGCCCCGGCCCCACCAAAGCCAGCGCTCCTCACCTCGAAATCACGGAGCTAAAACCCCAGCGCGTGTGACTCCAAGCCTCAACGACTTCTGCCTGACTTTTGGAACCGATGCCCGCCGACCGGTCTGTCCGATACCGCTTCACTTAACTCTTGGATTTGTGTTGTTAACAATGCCAATATAACCCCAGTTGGTGCAATCAACTTCAAGGAACTGTATTTTTAAGTTCATTTTTGCAAAATTCATATCTTTGCTTGTGGATGTTGGATTTTCATTGTTTTGGTCTTGTTCTACTCAGATAAATATTGGCTATTTTTCTAAACTGTTTTGGGGTCATTTTGTAGTGTTTCACTGTGTTATTGTGTGTGTACAAATACTTTACACATTGCCTCTGAATAAGCTTGACTGCTCGTCCCAAGCTACCAAGGGGTGAGCAGGGGTTATCTTAGCTGTGTGATCCCCTTACCCTGACCAGAGTGGGTTCCATACTTGGGTAGGGTGCATACCGACTGCCAGCTAGAGACTCCATTTCTAACAATGTACACCTCTGTATCTCCATAAACCCTATTTTTAAGGATCAATGCATCTTAGAAGGAATTCATAAGGAATTATCAGAGACCTAGATCCTATATACAGTTACAGTTACTTCAATTACCACGTGAGAAGGGGGAGGTCTCTCCTTTCCGTGTCTGTTGGTTTATTATCTCACTGCATTCATGTCTCGATAAATGAAGGCACTCTGTAGGGAGCCGTGGCTGCAGGGACATATCTGTAGTGTCTTGTAAATAAAAGAACACTGGAACTCTTTTGGTTCCCATTGTATACCGTAGGCCTGTGACATAAATGTTGGTGAGAAGAGTTGAAGGCAGACTTAAAATGTTGAGTTCTGACTTACACTCAGTGGAATAAAGACATGTACAAACTTCTCTCTGTGTGTGGTGTAGTTATTAGCAAGTACCTGTGCTGGTAGGACACTACAACTGGTGATGAGATAGGGGATCCGAAGCCCCTACACTGAGAGTTTGCTGTGGTCCAGCTAACTGCTCGTCTGTGTCATGTGTGCCACAGTGGAAGTGGAGAATCAACGCTGGTACAAGTGGAGTCTCAGTGCAACGCCAGCCTGTATAAAACTCTTAAAGAAAAAGAAAGCAAAACTGAACGTCTATGTTCCGTAGCCAGGAACTGAATGAAAAGGCAGTGAAGGAAAGCTACTGCATCCTTATGCAAATTAATGCCATACGCTATACAGAGTAAGAAAACTAAAGGCGGGTGCAACCAGATTATCAAAGCAGTGCACAGCCATAGTCCAGTAGAAGTCAAACTGAAATCCATATGCTATGAAACAGATTAACCAGGTGTTTATGAAGACACATTTAAGCACAAAGCCGACCAAATATCATAACCTTATCTGCTTTCATGGACAAGTAGTGTATAAGGTTTATCTACTTACTGAAACCACTAACGACTCATCGTGCAACGTGCTTTGGAGCATCCTCCATGAGGTGGTTTGGGGTTGTACTTATGGAGCTGATCCCCGAAGATATATGCTGCATAAGGGCCCAAAACAACTCCACATATAGCCATCAGTAAAAAGCTCTGATAGAGAGCGAGGGTGAGATACAATCTCCAAAATTCATTAAGTCTGACCCCAAAGTCAGAATGTCACAAGCCGCTAGAGGAAATCTACCAGATCAAGTTCCACAAGAAGCACCTGAGAGACCACCACCGTGGTAATTATATGGCTAGAAACTGGGGTCGGTGGCCATTAAACAATTTTGTTCCTTGCTAACTGCTTCTGTCCCCTCTACCCTAGATGAGTCTCTTCACACCCAAGCGGAAAACATTAATACTTGGTTGGACTTGACTAGAGATAGCATAGTCCCCTTGAGAAAAATTAAAACTAAGAGTCCCCATGATGCACAACGTTGGTTCTCTGCAGATCTAAAATTAAAGAAACTTGCACTAAGACAAACTGAACGCAAGTAGCGCAGCGACTACTGCCCTGCCAAAAAGGCTTTTTTTGTGTCTCTACTGAGAGACTATAAAACCGTTATCCTTAAGACCAAAACTGAATATTTCTCTTTTAAAATATTAAATTGAGCCAATAAAACTAAGGACTTGCCTCACTGGATCGGGTCATGGCAAAACCTGTTCGTTCACAAACTCTATGTAACTCTCTCAATTCCTTCTTAATTGACAAAATTGCCACCATCAAGGCCAGTATTCCTAAACCCTCCCTATCCCTGGCTTTTTCCTGCTCCTACACAAACCCTGCTCAGCTAGAGCAAATCCCTTGTATAACACAAGACTTTTTTTTGCCCTACTTAATAATGTCCGTTCTGGCTCCCCATGGATAGCTGCCCCCCTCATATCCTTCGAGAAGCATTCCTGTACTGCCCGGACCCTCCCTCACTGCTTCCTAATAATTCCCTGGCTCGGGGCATCGTCCCAGATTAATTTAAAAAAGCAGAAGTGGCCAAGAAACCTAGTTGAGATCCTTTGGTTCCTGGTAATTACCACCCTATTTCTTTGTTGCCTTATTTAAGCAAGATTTTGGAAGCCCACATTGCCAACTGCCTCAGTTCTTTTGTAGAGCAGTCTTATTATCTGGACTCTCATCAAGCAGGTTTCAGACCTGAACATTCCACTGAGTCTGTCATCCTAGCAGTCCTGGACGAACTGAGAGGGGCACTACTCAGGCCCTGGTGCTCCTGGATCTGTCAGCCGCTTTTGACACGATCGGTCGCCATCTTTTGATCGACCGTGTCGGCTGCGGTCTGTCGTTGAAGTGGATTACTTCCATTCTCGACAACCACTCCCAATCAGTTTGTCTCGCCAACTTTTAAGCAGAACAAAGAAAACTGACTTGAGGGGTTCCAAAGGGCTCTTCCCAATCACCCGTTCTTTTTTATTTGTACATTTTACCTCTGATCCTAGCTTTGCATAAACAGTAGGTTATAGTCTTCAATTACACTGACGATCTTCAGTTGGTGTTTATGATTGATTCATCCACATCATTTGCTGCGAGTTTCCAATCCACAATGAATTTCATTAGTGATTGGATGAACATAAATCAGCTCAAATTAAACCCTGATAAAGCTTAGTTGATTCTCACTGATGGATCAGTTAACCCCTGGAATTCCAACTTCTGGCCTCCACTATTGGGGAGCTCCCCACTCCCAGCAAGTTCTGTTAAAAGTCTGGGAATTGTGATCAGTAATGATCTAACAATGAAGTCCCAGATCTGTTCAGTGTTTTCCGGATGTTTTTACCAGCTTCGCCAAATTCGAAAAATCGGCAGATTTTTGTCCATTGAGGCCTTGACTCAAGTCGTCCTTGCCCTGGTAAACTCTTTGTTTGTCGGTATACCAGCATACCAACTGTATCGGTTGCAACTGGTCCAGAATCAAGCGGCTAGGCTAATCTTTGGTCAGCCAAAACACCAACATGTGAGACCACTTCTGAAAAACCTTCATTGGCTTCCTGTGTCCCAACACTGCTTATTTAAGCTAGGCTGTACCATCCACAAAGCTCTTTTAGGACATGTTCCTGCTTTATTTGCCTCAAAGCTACAGTGGTATATTTCTTCGCGTGAACTACGCTCTTCTAATAAGAATCTGCTATCCCCCAATCCCTTCAAACGGAAAAAGCATGGGGGGCTCAAATTCACGACCATGGCCCCTCAATTTTGGAACCTTCTTTCTCCTGAACTGCGCACAGCAAGCTCTTACACCCAATTCAGGAAATCACTTAAAACCTGGCTATTCTCCCAGGCATGTAACTGAACTCATTATCTTGCAACTACAACCGTCCTCTCTCTCAGCGCCAAGAAACCGCCTGGTGTACGTGCGCTCAATAAATCACTTTTAACATAACACAAATGTATACATGCTGCTGCATTTTTAAAACCACCATCTGCCTTTGTTACAACCAAGAAACACAAGATTGGCAATAGATGGGCTGCATGGATAGAGACTTTTGAGATTTCATAGAAGCAACAGCTGAAAATGATGATACAAAGATTATAAAGTTATCTGAAGAACATGGCTGGTGAAGGAGTGTTGTAGATATATCTCAAACCTTCGTGTCGCCTCAATTATCGAGTACACATCTGGACTAATCAATAAACCCTCAAATTACACTGATAAAGGTACATAGAAGTAGTACACTTAATTTTTCTGAATTTCCCATTGATCCTGACTTTCATAACAACCCCCTTCTTTTTTTACATTCTTTGAAACTGATTCTTTCACGTTATCCAATCTTTTGGACAGCAAGTTTTCTTTTGGATATACATGGTTTACCATAACCATTATGATCTTGGTAAGTGATTTTACACTCCTTCATAGCTATCCCTTTGATGTTTCTGTCTATTTTTACACCACCACTTTCAACATTTTGTGGGTATTTTCTTAATTCTTGGCTTTTTTTCACATATTTTCACAGAAGCACTTTTCATATTTTTAACGTTATTGTACTTCTGAGGGTCATGCTGGTGTTTTTCTACCTCCACACCTTTGTCAACAGCTATTTTGGTGGATGTAAGAGCGCCTTTGAGATACCAACCTTTTTATTTGTTTTTATCGAGACTCAGTGTACTTTTGCATTTCATAGGCAATTTTTCTCCATGTGGCTTTCCTGATAGGCGATAGGCCCGCCAAAATGCACGTAGACAAATATTTAGAAGATTCATCATAGAAAGAATTACAAAAGCCACCACATTGTATGTTTTTTTCTGTCTATTTGTCTTTATTGTTCTCTCTTATTTTGTTTGATGTTCTTTTTAATTTGCGTATGATTACTTCACTGCTTGATTATGCCATTTTCCCTATTTCATCACGCTTTAGGGATGCTGTATGAGAAATTAAAAAAATAAATCACCTTTTTCTTTCTCATTTGCTGCTTGTGATATTAGTGTTGATATTATGTATATTTATGTAGTTCATAATAATAATAATCTGTCTTCTTAAATCTCTTCATATAAATAAAATGAGTTAATAGAATGAATGGGGTACACTGTGTGGCCTATTATGATGGCATGCGGATCGCCACGGCCCGGCCGGCGGTGGCGATCCGTATGCCATAACTCCCCGCCTGACCGCCATTTATCCCCCGCCATATTACCATGGCGGGTGTACCACGGCGGACGGAAAGACCGTCCGCTGCTTTTCCGCCGGCAGTCAATCGTCACAATTGCATGCCGGGTGGAAAAGAACCACAATTTGGTGGCAGTGCCTTGCAGGCACCGCCATCCATATTATGATGAATGCGGTGTGCATGCCTTTCCATGGCGGAGACTACGCAATGGAAAGCCATGCAGAGAATGATATTGGGGGCCCATTGGGGGCCCCCTGTTGGTTGCACCGGGGGTACCTATAGTATCCCCCTTCATTGCCATACACAAGGTGGCAGGCACCGTGTGGTGCCTGTCACGTTGTGCATTGCAATGCACGACATGCACCTTAAAAACATTGCGGCGGTGCTGTTTACAGCAACGCCTGCCGCAATGTTAAAGGCAAGAATGCACCCGCCAGGAGGGAGGAGCCTAGCTCGCGACCGAGATGGCCGCGTTTTAGCTCGGCTCCGTTCAACCGCCTGTTTTCTTCGTTTATCCTGTATTTATCCTGCCCCGGGAAGCCCTCCTTGCTGTGTTTCGGTATTGGAGACACTTTGCAGACACTTACCCGTTGCTCCGGGGATCCTGGGTGCTGTCGATCCTGTGCAGTGATCCCGCTCGGAGCCTCCGGGGCGGACTGGCCTGGACCTCCTTGCTGCGCCGGGACGTGGCGGGGCGCGATGGTCGGCCCCTGCTGGCGCTGTGGATTTGGTGGCGGAGGCTGATGTGCGAATAGGCCGGCTGTGCCCGTTGGCGGACCCGACTGGCCTGGGCCTTGGGGTGCGGACGCTGCCTCTCGCGGGAGAGCCTACTCATTTATCCGACTTGGTCCCCCCTTTGTTCCCCGGCCCGGCCATTTTGAATTTTCCGCCCGGGCTCGGAGAACGGGGCCGGCGGCGCGAGGGGGCCGACGAACATCCTTCTTCTGGTGGGTCTCCTTCCTGCCTTGGGGCGCCCTGCCGCAGTTCGGCTGACCTCCTTTTGCTTTGGTGTTGCCCCGGCCGGGGCCCCCGACGACCGAGGGCTTGCTGGGCTCCTAAGATGGCGGCCGACCCTGGGAGTCTCTGCCGAGCCTGGGCAAGCACTGGGGGCCCGCCACATGGCCCGGATGTCGGATCTTGTGAAGGGTTTCCTGCACTTCAAGTTGTCCTGGATGCACTATACTCCTGGCGGACTTCCGTGGCCGCGCCTATTTCCGCTGTGGAGGCGAACCCTCTTTTCGAACTGCACGGGCCCCCGTCATCGGATTTGGCCTCCTCGTTGCAGGGTACGGCTGGTGTGCTCCTGGACTCTGTGCCCCCGGCGGAGACCGCATCCTTGGGTTGGAGACCCTCCGACGTCCTTCGTCGTCCTGCTTTGTTGCCTCGGCCGATGGTCTGCGGTCCGCTTGTGTCCTGGCCTGGCCTCGATGGTCCTTCCTGTTTCTCATCGCGTCGGCTCCCCGGCCGGGGCGCCTGTGTCTACCCAGCTGGGCTTGCCTCGCTGGAACTGTCCTTGGAACTGTGCCTGCGGTGCGAAGGTTGTACCGTGACTTTTTTGGATCCTCCGTATTTTCTTTCACGTTTCTTCTCAAGACTGCCGCTGTATTTTCTCCTGTGCCCTGCGTCCCTCGCCGTTTGGTCTTTATTTGTTCGGATGGTTACAACTCTGGACAAAAGCGGACAGGGCTGAAACGACTTATTATATGCGGTCGTCTTGTTTTTGATCTGTGACTAACATGTGCTGTTGTGCTGTTGTGTAACTTCATGGGACTCCTGACACTTATCCTAATATCGTTGACTTCCCGTGGGCTCTACCCCTCCCTTTTCACAGGTGGCGGGATGGATGCAGATAATACTGTTTTTTTGCCCTCTCCCGTGTGTAATGTTCTTTCCCTTCCCTGGCCCTTCCCTTTTGTCTTTGTTTCTACCTTGTTCCTCTTCTTCTATATTTCGGGTTCTATTTAGGGCGACAGGCACGCTGCTGGGGGGTTGGCCGTAGCCTTCTGCAGGGGTGCAGGGTGGGCTTGTGGGGTGGGTGGGGGGGTCTGTTGTTGTTTTTGGAGGGTCTTTTCCTCCTCTTTTTCTCCCTTTTTGGTTCTATGGCCCTTGTGTATCCCCTCTTTCGGGGCTCTGACTCGTCGTCTGTCCCCCTGGTGTCTTTCTGGGGTATTTTTTCCGGTATTACGATGATTGTGTATTGCTAGGTGTGCCTTTTTTATTTTATTGTCTATTCTGTACCGGATTTTTGTTTTCCTGTTTTGTCGCCCGGGGGCGAGTGTTTGGGTGAGAGTCCCTTCCTTTTCCTTCTCCCCTTTCCCTCCCCCCCCCCTTCTGTGGGGTTCTCTTCTTCTATTGGGGGTACGTTTCGTATTGTTTTCATATTTGGGTCCTTTTCTGTGCTGTTCGGTGGGACGGGTGGTGGCTGCGGTGGGCGGGCATTGGACAGTGTGCGAAGTGGCCTTTCCTCGTGTCCGTTATTTTGGCCGGTGCTTATTGGTATACCTATTTCGCATTTGTTTCTCCTGTGTTTTTACGATCGCTGTGTTGCTGCCCGCCGCGGCCCCACCCCTCTGATTTGTCTCGCAGCCCGCCGTACGCCTGAACCCCCTAACCCGTCCTTTTAAAAGAAAACTACCCTTCTAATTGTTTGCTCCTGAGACTGCTCTAAGATGCTTGTTGTTTCTCCTGTTTCATTGCCTTTGTATACTGTGACGGTCTGTGCATTGCTCCTGATATTTCTGCGATGTGGTGGCCAGCCCGGTGGGTTGTAGGCCCGTATTTGTGAGCTTTCTTTGTACAATAAAGGTTTTCAAAAAAAAAAAAAAAAAGAATGCACCCGCCAGTGTGGCAGGCGCATCCTAATTTGCCTCAGGGGACCGCCGCACCTCGGGCGGTCGGTCCTATTTTCCGTTATGATGGTGGGCGGACTTTGTCCGCCCACCATCGTAATGCGGCCCTGAGTCACTCACCCTTATGTCAGAACTATGGTCTACTATACTTTTTAGACCAACAGTTGCCTACCGATTTTTCCTAAACAATGAAGGAGTGAAAAAAGCCTTTAAAAAGACACCACAAGAAGGTGAAGTGACATTCGATCAAATCTAAACAGCCTTGAATGTTAAATTTAAATAAAATGTGGGTTAAGAAAGATAAATATTTAGTCAAGAATGCCAGAGACCAGGTGGAACCATCAATGGGTTTGTTGAGATACTGGATGTTCTGGTGAAACACTGTAAATTAAATTAATTTAATGACGAGGAAGCTACCCACCTCTGAGTAATTGAGGGATGTCTGTCAGATTTCTTTTTTTTTTTAAACATGTTTTTATTAGACCAATTGTTTCTTTGACAAATATGACAGTGTTTCAGACATTGAGTACATAGTTATATCATTTTACATCACTAGATACATCGTTTAACTTTTACATTAGTACTTCTCTTACTTATAGCAGTTTTATCGTATTTCGCATCAATTCTCTAATCCTCCCCTTCTATCTCGTCGTCTGAGCTATCTATGTCAGACTCCGGTAACATGCCACACAGATTCCCTCAGAAAATATTCCAGGCAGCCCAAATTTTATTCCATTTATGCGGGCTACCCCTGTTTTTGTATACTGTACGTTCCGTAATCATTGTAAGGTCCATGTTCCCACACCATGCTGTTAAGGTGGGTAGGTCTGCTGCACCCCATTTCTGCGCTAAGTCTCTTTTTGCGACCATGAGTCCCAGCGTGGCCCAGTTCTGTCCATGTCGGGTAAGGTCCTTGGGGTCCCATATGTTTAAGAGACATTTTCGTGGTTCTGGCAGTATGGATACCCCTATCGCTTGTGACATTGTACGCATCACCCGCCGCCAGTATTCTACTATCGCTGGACATTCCCACATGGTGTGGAGAAAGGTGCCTTCTTCCCCGCACCCCCTAAGGCAGTAAGGATGCTGTGCTCTGTGTAACTTATGTAGAGTAGTTCTGGTGTAGTATATGCGGTGTAATATTTTAGTTGCACCAATCTAAGCTTTGCTGAAATACCCACCTCCCTAGGAGATGCTAGTGCTTCTAACCATTCCGCATCATCCATGTCACCTATGTCTGTTGCCCATTTCTCCCGTAGTTTAGCGGTAGGGTCAGGTAGGTTGTTGATTAGCTTTCGGTATGTGAGTGAAGTTGCTCGTTTTTGCATATAGTCAGTAAGTAGACGATCTTCTAGCGGGGAAGCCTCTGGGACTTCAGTGCCTGGTGGAAGTGCCGTTAACAATGCATGCCTTATCTGTACATATCTGTATGTTTCGTTCGGGCCTAGCTCGTACTGTTGTTGAAGTTGGGCAAAAGGAATGACCGTCCCCTTATCCCATAAGTCTCCCACAGTGGAGATACCAATGTTATCCCACTGTGCGAAACCTTTACTGCGTCTTAATTGTCCCAGGTCCTTGGTATCCCAGAGCGGGGTAAGTTTAGTTATGACTCCTTTCCATCCCAGCTTTATACCATATTGCGACCGTGTGTGTCGTGGGTCCTTCTAGTTTTGCGGCGAGTGTTTTGTTGTACAGCACCGCCAGCATGTTGTTCGTGCCCAGTTGTGCCCTGTCTGCCCTATATGCTGGGTCATTGTGAGGCGCGTGAATCCATTGATTGAGGGTCTTGATTTGTGCTGCCCAGTGATATATTTGTAGATTTGGTAGCGCTATCCCGCCGTCGTACCAACCCCTGTGCATCTTGGTCTGCGCTATACATGCTGGCCGATTGCCCCACAACAGGGTCGAGACTTGTGCTGCTATGTGTTTAAAATATCTGGGTGGGATTGGGTAGGGCGCATTCTCAAGCGCGTAGAGAAACCCCAGTAGTGCCTTCATTTTGTACAGCGCTGCTCTACCCAGAAGCGTTAGGGGCAAAGATGCCCAGTGTGTAACATCACGCCGCAGGCGTTCCAGAGGTGGAGCCAGATTTTTCGCAAAGAAGTCTGCAGTGTCTCTAGTAATGTGTATACCCAGATATTTAAAGGAATTCCCGGCTAACACCAATGGGCATCCCGCGGGGAGTGAGGGCTCTGGTCCCTGCAGAATGTAAAGCTTTGATTTGGCCCAATTTATAGTGTATCCTGATGCTTTCCCGTGTGTGTCGCAAAGTGTAAGGAGCTCTGGTACACTGCGTTCTGGATTCGTCAGATAAACTAACATGTCATCGGCATAAAGTGAGAGACGGTCTTCCCATCCCTCCTTCCAGTCAATACCTTTCAACAAAGGGGTTGTCCTAATTAGTGTTGCCAGCGGTTCTATTGCCACTGCAAACAGCAACGGCGACAGGGGGCATCCCTGGCGCATTCCTCTCGTTAGTCGTATCGTGCGGGATATATGTCCGTTGGCCGTAACTTGAGCCAGAGGAGCTAAGTACAGTAGTCGGACCCACGCTCTAAACTTTGGGCCAAAACCCATGTGAGCCAGGAGAGCAAACAAGTATTGCCACTCTATCATGTCGAATGCCATTCTGGCATCTAATGACAGTATCACTGCCGGCTCTGACAAGTTTGGGGCCAGTGCGAGCACTCCATACACACGTCTGATATTTAGGGCTATGTTTCTGTTCAGCATGAAACCCGACTGGTCCGGGTAAATCAATTGCGGGAGATGGGACATTAATCTGTTTGCTAACAGCTTAGCCAAGATCTTGGCTTCTACATTCAGGAACGATATTGGACGGTATGAGGTGTATTAGGTCGGGGTTTACCTGGCTTCGGTATCGCCACTATTGTAGCGATTCGTTGATCCAGTGGGAGTTCCGCCTTTTTCAAACTCTCGTTATACATTGCCAATAGGGGTGCACTTATATTCTCTGCCATAAGCTTATACCATTCTATCTGAATCCCGTTAGGGCCCAGTGCCTTACCCGACTGAATCGATCGGATTGCTGTTTGAATTTCGTCCTGGGTCAAATCTGCCTCCAATTCCGAGGCCGCCTCAGGCGTAAGTGTTTTCATTTCAATGTGGCTAAGGGATTCCATCGTTTCAGCCTCCGTCAAAGTCTGGTTTGACGTGTAGACCTCCCTAAAGTATTCTGCTAGTGTGTCTACTATATCTGCCGGATGTTTTTGGAGTGATCCCTCCTGCGTTCGCAACTGCTGTATACCCCTGGAGCCCTCCCCTCTTTTGTCCAGCCAGGCTAGCAATTTGCCTGCCTTGTCTCCTACATCATACATTTTATGTTTTGTCACTGTAATGTACCCAACCGTTCTGTGTTTTAGGTGATCTTTGTATCACTGCTGCTGTATATGTAGGGCGTGTGTCGTTTCTGGAGTAGGGTCTGTCATGTGTGCCTTGTTCGCTTCTTGCAGCTGTAGTTCCAATTCAGCTAATTCTCTCTGTTGCTCCCGTTTATGCCCAGTAATAGAGGCTATTGCTTGTCCCCTAAGGACTGTCTTGTATGCTTCCCATACTATGGACGGTGAGTCCACTGAGTCTGTGTTCTCCTCAAAATAATGTTTGGTAGTGTTTTTAAGGTCCTTCCTTATTCTGGGAATCTTAAGATAATTGGGGTAGATCGTCGGATATAGCCTCTTACGAGAATTCTCTCGGCAAGAGAGTGTCAGTAGTACTGGGGAGTGGTCCGATATGCCCCTGGGTTTTATATCTATCCCTTCTAAGCTGTGTATACTAGTGCCCAGCATCAGGGAATAATCTATTCGTGACAGGCTATTGTGTACTGCAGAGTGGTATGTGTAGTTGCAGATTGTTGGGTGCATGGTTCTCCAGACATCTACCAATCCCATGGCTTCCGAGAAGCTTTGGATCCGGGAAGGTCCAGACGCCTGAGGCCGAGCAGGGAATCTATCCACCAAGGTGTTAATCGCTAAGTTGAAATCCCCTCCTATAACAAGCTCACCTTCTGGTAGGTCTAGGATGAAATCTCCTAGTGCAGGCAGTGCCACTGACTGGAGCGCCGGCGGTATATATACTGAAACTATATTAAAAAGTTTGCCCTCCCACTGCCCTTGTATCGATGCAAAGCGTCCCTGGTCATCTATCTTATTCTGTAGTACTATGAGTGGGGAGGTTTTCTTTACTAGTATACCCGTTCTTCTTGACCCCGTAGAGGACTCAGAGTGTGCCACCATTTTGTATCCCCATCTATCTAGAGCCTTACATGCTCTCCCGGTGAGGTGCATCTCTTGCAGAAGTACTATCGTTGGGCCATGCCGTTTTAAGGCCTGCAACACTAGGCCTCTCTTTACTTTATCGCCTAGACCCCTTACATTCCATGTAATTATCCGCAGAGGTGGCACCGGTTTCTCTTGTGTCATTGCACAAACATGGTTAAGTTGTGAATCTAGTGCCGTGTGTAATTTGCCTAGGGTTGAGGAATTGCCTTCGTGGTGGAGCACTAGTGTACCCTCCCATTATCCACCTATGTACTGTGTCTATACTGTCGCGAGTTGCTGTAAACCAGTTGAACATAACAATGTTAACTTCCCCCCTTGTCCCAACCCCCCTCCCTGCTTAACGGACATATAACCGCCCGCCTCCCCAACTTAGCAGAGTGCTTCTCCCAACCCCAAACCATATTACTTGCCTGCCGGGGTGAAAGTCTCGTGAGAACAGCAGCCCTTCCTGCCCTCCGAGGCCTGCTTCAGTCCAGTGCCCATATGCGGCTTGACCTAATTCTCCATAGCAACAGTTAAGTTCTCGGAAGCCGGGTACTCAGGAATCCGGCTCTTGTCCATTTCCTCCACTTCTCGCGCTCGGTGAGCGGTCTGGATCTTCCTGTCTTGACGCCTGGGAGTGGGGTTGTTCATCCTCCTTTCGTCGCTGATGATTTTTGTTTCCACGACGGGGGCCCTCTACTCGTCTCCAACCTTCTAGCCAATCAAAGGCCGCTTCTGGCGAGTCAAAAAAACATGTTTTCCCCTCGGCTACTACCCTGAGTCTCGCTGGGAATAACATGGAGTAGGGCAGTTCGTGCGATTTCAGTACCTTTTTGATTTCCATGAAGCTTCTTCTCCGGCGGGATACCTCCGCCGTGTAGTCGGGAAGGAGGGCGATCGTAGAGTTCTGTATTCAAATCGATGGGGAGATTCTTGCTGTTTGTAGGACAGCGTCCCTGTCACAAAAGTTAAATAGTCTGGCTAATACTGGTCTCGGGGCAGCCCCCGGTTTCGGCTTTCCGCCAGGTACTCTATGTGCTCTTTCAACGGAGAAAAAGGAAGATAATCCTTTGGGTTGCAATCTTGTCTTGATCAGTTCCTCCACATAGAGGTCCATTGCTTGCTTGCCTTCAGTCTCGGGAACCCCAAGGATACGTACGTTGTTTCTTCTTGAGCGTCCTTCCTGGTCGTCCAGTTTCTCTTTAAGTTGCTTATTTTCTGTCTGAATGCGGGTCATTGCCGTCTGTAATTCCGACCTATCCTCTACCAGGGATTTGGTAATCACCTCCACCTCCTTAACTCGTTCAGCCATTTTGTGGAAGCCCGCCCGTAGCAGAGAAACTTCCGTTGAAATTGTTCCCACCGTCGTTTGTACGCTGGATAGTGTTTTCATAATGTCCTCCAGCGTCACCTTCTTTGTTCCGTCAGTTTCTGATGTTTTTCCCGCCGAGGGGCGCCCCTCCGGCAAGGTCGGAGAGTTTTTATCGAATGCATATTTGTCTAGTTTCGCCTGCATCGTGTGATTTCCAGGCCCTCTCCCAGACATGTTGGCTTCCTCGGCAGAACGAGCCGGTAGACGCCTCACCAGTGGTTGTGCTTTCGGTCCCTGATGTTTACCAACTGGCGGGTGCAATTTACGCCACAATATATGCCCCGATGATAACACTTCTTGGCAGAGTTCTTGCTTTTGTGGATCCTAGTAGCCGATTGCTGTCGTGTCTAGTTCTGGCGTGGGTCAGGCTATCTCGGTGCTATGCTGATCCAGTTCACTATTCTCCACTCGTTGCTTATTTTGGAGCTGCTCTTCAATCTGTGCTCCCTAGGCGCCTCGGCCTCCGATATTCCCTCCACCGGGGGGAGTGGAAGCGAAGGGTGGGTTGTGGTTGGTTATTTGCGGAGTCCGCAGTTGTTAGGCCAGCCACCACCTCGGGTGCAAAATATGCGGTTTTGGATAGTCACTTATTGACCTCAGTACAGGTTCTCTAATTATACCGTCCCGGCCAGGCCTCTTTCCGTACCGACCAAGTGTATCCCTGTCACCTCATGCGACACCACCGTTGGTTGTATTCGAGTCGCTCCTGTCTCCCACCGTCACTGGTCCAGTGTTCCTGCACCTTCGTTGCTTTTCCCCCGGTCTCTGCCGATCGTGTTCCCCGGTGCAGTGCTCGCTACTGGCTTTCTCTCCGTCCACGCCGCAGTCTGCTCTCACCTTCGATTACAAGGGGGGGGGGGAGTCGGGACGGTGGAGGGGACCCGCATTCACCCGGCGCGCATCTGAAAGTGTGCGAGTTCTGCGCTGCAGTGCGCGGCGGATCCGACGGGTCCCCGGCTCCAATCACTCCCGTCTCACCGTTGGGGGTGGGGCCTCACTCCTCCTTCGCCTCCGTTGTTCGTCCCCACGGTCCCCCCGCTGCTGGATGATGGGTCTCTAGCCTGGTGACGCCGGACTTGCGGTGGCTTGCAGAGCCGCCGGAATTCGTCATGCCTCTCCCTCCGTTCCAGGTCTTGCTTCACGTTACGTGAGGGCGCGGCTTCTTTGAATGAGTTAGGCCGCCAACGTCTGCTCCTCTTTTTTTGCAGATCCGGCTTCGTATCGGCTCCGGAGTGGTGTCGGTCGTCGACGCTTGGCCCCGTTCTTCAGCTTCAGCCCCTGGAGTCACATTTACTACTGGATCAACATGCGGATTTATGGGAAAGGCCGCTTCATCTCCGGAGCTCCTCAACTACGCAGCCATCTTGGTCGGCTGCTAACCACGCCCCCTCTGTCAGATTTCTTTTGACGACGAATGCTGAAAGAAACTATGAGTTTAGAACAAATCCTTAAGTCTGCCTGCTCTGAAGAGTGTGATCGTCAAACAATTGACATGGAGGACGGAGGTGCCCAAAGTGAGTTAGTCATGAGCATGAAAAGTAAGTCAAGTACAAGGATGAGGGACACAAGGCGATCTCTCCACAGAAAAATTAAAGGTGCTACAGATGTGGACTGGAATTTCCACAAGAAGATAAATGCCCCACCATTGGGCAGATATGCATCAGCTGTGGTAAAAGGAACCATTTTGTGATGTCTAGCAAGGCGATGAGAAAAGTAGGTGCATATCACCATGAAGAAATGAATGGCCGAACGAATGCTACCTCAGTGACGTTCGACACGTTCCCACAAGGCCAAGCAGTCACATCAAATGAGGCAAATAGACACCAAATGAAGCAGATTGTTGTCAAAGTCATAGGCTAAGAGTTCCTCATTATCAGTTTCCAGTGAAAGTGACAAAGACAATTGTGCAATGTGGATGTTTACATCAAAAAGTCCTGCACATATGGTACTAGTTGAATGTGAGTAAAAATCCAAAGTGAAGAAAAATCGTCATGAAAAAGCACCATAAAATTCAAAGATTGTCCGGTCACTCTAAAGATAAATGGGTATTCAAAACCATTCATAATTGATAGCAGTACATCGATAGATATCATGTCTGAGGAAAAGTATTGGGAATTATCTCCATTTCCACAACTTAAACTGAAAGACCAACGTTTGCACATGGGCTGCCTCAACGCCCTTAAAGAGTCATGATTCGTTTGTAGCCACGATGAAACATAACAAAATAGTGGTACAGGCACCCATTCATATACTTTAAAGAACAGCTTCGAGTGCCTGTGTGCTGAGTTTCTACACTGCTGTTAATATGGGATTGATATCAGTAAACTACAATATGAATCCTCATCATGAAATTGTATGTCAATTTCCCACATTATTTCATGGGATATAAAAACTCCAAACAATGAAATTAAAGTTACACATAAATGAGGATGTTTGTCCTGTAACTCAAACACACAGACAAGTTGCTTTTCAATTTCAAGAAGCTGCTGAAAAGAATCGTAATTCATTGCTTAGACATGACATCATTGAACGCTCCACTGGTCCTACACCATGGGTTTCCTCCATTGTAATAGTAACTAAAAGAGACAGTAAAGGAGCTGTACACATATGCGTTGACATGCATCAGGCCAACAAGACAATTGACTGAGAGACATCCTGTTCCGCACATTGCTGATATGAGACCTCAATTGCATATTGCGAATTTCTTGTCACAGCTCAACCTAAATAAAGCATATCACCAAATGAAGCTTAAGGAAAAATCCTGGTACATTACAACCTTTTCTACGCATATTGGTTTGTTTCGCTACAAGCAATTGAGCTTTGGTATATCCTCTGCTTCCGAACTTTTCCAAGACATCATTTGACTTATCATATAGCCTGTAGTAAACACATTTAACTATAATGATAACCTATTGGTTTTCGGAGCTACTCAGAAAGAGCATGACAAAGCGCTCATGAAAGTATGCTATTTGCTGAATGATGCAGATTTAACTCTAAATGCTGCCAAATGTGAATTCCACAAGAAAAAATTGACATTCTTTTGTTATATCTTTTCGGATGGGGGTATGAAACATGATCCAGCTAAAGTACAAGCATTGTCTACTGCAAACACCCAAACACCGTTTCTATGTTACGATAATTTTTTGGAATGGCCAGTTAATTTTCTCGATACATACAACACTTTGCTACAGTCAGTACACCGTTAGTAGAGCTAATGAAAAATAATGTGTCCTTTCATTGGTCATGAGAATGTGAGAAGAGCTTTCAAAGGATCAAGCAAACTATTGAGAGTGCCACTGAAATGGCCTACTTCGATCCCAAACTTCACGCAGAGGTTGCAGTTGACACCAGCCCTGTCGGTTTAAGTGCAATCCTTCCACAGCACAATGGATAGCCCAATGCCCGAAGACATATCGTGGCATACGCCAGTGAAAAGCCTGTAACAAATGGAACGTGCTTACTCGCAGTCTGAAAAAGAAAGTTTGTCAGAGGTCTGGGCCAGCCGGTGGGGAGGTGGGGCGGGCTGGGGGGATTTCCAGAGATGAACACGAGGGAAAATTAATTAATTATTTAATTTTCCCTTGGGGTCATTTCTCTAAATCCCCCCCCCCCCCCCAGCTGGCCCCACCACCCCACCGCTCCTACCTGCAGCTGCAGAGACTGGTCTGGGCTTTCGAAAATTTCCACGTGGTTTTGTACAGAAATTCCTGACACAGAAGTGACTGATCATCAAGCACTGTTGATGATATTCTGCAATCTTACAGCCAAAATGCCTCCTAGAATTGAACATTGGGGTTTGAGGTTACAAGAATACAACTATGCAATTCTTCACCGTCCAGTGAAAGATCATAATCCTGCTGATTATTTTTCAAGAGTTCCATTTCATTGCCCTTGTACCCCAGCTAAGATAGGCTTACATCAATTTTGTTGTGAAAGCGAGCACACCAGCTGTTATTTCTTTAGAACAAATTGTCACTGCCATGAGCCAAGATAGTTATTGACAAATCAGTCGTTCCTGTGGAATAATAGAATCAATGTAGATAATGGAATGCACAATCGCAATGAAAGGGTTAAAATGGTGTCAGAGGACGAAAAAAACCACATACACCTATGGCTTTAGTTTGATACAAACTTATTTTATATTTTACAAACAAAATAAATTATTTTATATACAATGAAAAAGGAATGTGCGTAGTGTCCCCAGTGAGAAACAGGAACCTAAAGTATTTGTGACATAATTTTGACAATGTTTTACAAGGTTTCCAAAGTATTCAAAAAAATCAACCATTTAACAAGCAATATATAATACACAGCATTCTTTAGTTGCTGATAACGTTTCTACCCTCTATGTGATCTAGAGTCTCATTAGGACCTAAGGATTTTAGGGACATCTGATGGGTAGAGTGTGCAGCTGCGGAAGGTGTATGTGTCAACAATGGGTGATAGAAAGTATGAGATCCTCACAAGGAGACTTGACCAGGTCATTTGGCCATCAGTAGACAAACGAATGCTGTTGTGCTGCCCGCGCTGTGGATTGTCATGCACTGTGAGGACTGCATTAAGTGAAGGATTCATCTTTATTGAATTACTCACTCCCATAGATGGGTTTCACACCACTTTTAGGTACGGAGCACCATACTGAATATTTGTGATCCAAAGGTCAGGGTGACAGCACCGCCTGTGATTTACACCGATTCCAGAGTCCCTTACTACCATCCTTATACACGCTTCTGTGTATCATCACTACAGTAACAGTGCCCAGCTACCCACAGAGTGCCAGCCTTCACACTCACTTGGGTACCCGGTTGGGTGTCCTTGTGAGTATCTCGTACTTTCTCTCTATAACCCACTGTTGGCACATACACCTCACATGGCTGCGCATTTTACCAATCAGATGTCCCTAAAATCCTTAGGTCCTGATGAGACCCTAGATCACGTAGAGGGTCGGAACGTTGTCGGCAACTAAAGAAAGCAAACCATTAACAGCGCATATGACTGTATATAGCTGCTGTGTATTAAATATTGATTGTTAAATGGTCGACTTTTTTTAGTACTTTGGAAACCTTGTAAAATATTGTCACAATTATGTCACCAATACTTTAGGTTCCTGTCTCTCACTGGGGACACTACGCACATTCTATTTTTCATTGTATATAAAATTAATTTCTTTTGTTTGTAAAATATAAAATACGATTGTATTAAACCAAAACCATAGGTGTATGTGGTTTCTTCATCCTCTGATATCATTTTAAACCTTTCATTGCGATTGCGCATTCCATTATCTACATTGATTCTATTATGCCACAGGAACCAATGCTTTTGTCAATAATGTACCTACCCAGGTTCCTTAGTGAGTTGGGTTCCCTCGTCCTTTTCTCGATGAGCCAAGATAGTGTCATGTTAAAGTTGGGGGACATTATGGCTCATTAGTCGAAGAACCAGCAATCTAAACCTCTCACTAATGCCACTAGGTATGCAAAGTTCAAAAATGTAAGAGATAAACTTTCAGTGACTCAAAAAGGCCTCATTCTGAATGATACATGTATTGTTATTCCTGAGAGTGCCCGACAACAAATAATCAGTGTTGCCCACAAGGGACATCGAGGAATAGTTGCCACTGTGGGAGTTCTCCGTCATCGAGTCTGGTTTCCATATCTCGATGAAAGGGTCAAAAAAGAGTTGAAGACTTGTCACATATGCAGATGTCTTTTGTCTCAATTTTTTTAGCACCCTTTAAACATTTCAGAATTGAAACATTATGCTTAGGGGAAAATTGTTTTTGATTTCTTTGGTCCTCTTGAGAATGGACATCATCTTCTAGTTATTGTTGAAGAATAGTCCCATTTTGCATTGATAGAAGACCTTTCATCCACTGCGCATGAAAAGGTTATTGAAAAGTTAGATGTTAGATGGCATCTTTGCTTCATGGGGATTACCTACAGTCTTAAAATCTGACAATGTCCAATCTTTTAATAGTCAAGAATTCAAAAACTTTCTGAATCACCTCAATATAAAGCATCAAAAAAGCACTACTTTTTAGTCCCAGGCCAATGGTCTGGTACAACAGTTCAGGAGTACTCTAAAGAAAGCTGTTCAGCGAGCTGCACCGGAGACGCTCGCCATCAAAGTTGCTTTGAACACTACTTTGCGCTCTTATGGTTTGACCCCTCACTCAACAACAGGGGAAAGCCCTGCAACTACTAGGTTTGGAAGAACCATGACAAGCAAGCAGCCCCAATGGACCAACCTCAGACCAAGAATGAGGAAGATATTCATGCTATGGACTTTGGTCGCAAACAGAAGATGAAAATATATGCTGACCGAGGACGTCACATGAAAGATGTCACCTTTACAAGAGGAGATTGAGTGCTTTTCAGACAACACAGGAAAAGGCTGAACTCTTTACCATCACTAACACCATAGGATACATGGTGACAACCCATCATTCTGAGATGTTCCTTAAGAGAGATTCCTGTCACTTTTGACATGTGGCCCATCACTCAATAAACATCAATGTCAATGTAGAGACTGGGTCCCGACATATGGCAGATGACTCTGTGTCTGCTGATAATTCCAGCTCACCTTTGCAGATCACTGACACTTTGACTGTCAGTTCCCGGCTTCCACTGACCCAATCAGGACGTGTGATTCAGGCACCATTATGCTTAACTGAAGAATTGTAATTGCCTATATTTCTATGATTATCTGTGTATTCATTCATGTTTTTATTTTGCGTATTTATTTATTTACTTACTTATCTATTTTGAAAAGTTATGACCCTTAATTTAAGAAAGTGGGAGATACAGTGCCTCGTAAATAAAAGAACGCTGGAACTCTTTTGGTTCCCACTGTCCACCGTAGGCCTGTAATGTAAGCGCTGGAAGGATGAGTTGAAGGCAGGCTTAGAATGTTGAGTTCTGACTTACACACAGGGGAATACAGATGTTTACACACTACTCTCTGTGTGTGGTGTGGTTATTAGTGAATACCTGGGCTGACAGTACGTTACAACTTGTTCCCATAGTATCTACAATGGGGTGAGACCAGGCGCGCAATGCCCATTGGACTCAAAGGGCTTCAGCCCCCCCCGTTGTGTGTGGCAGCCCGGGATGAGACAGCTTCCTGGGCACAACACAGCTGCACCTGAGTGCTTCACAGGTCTTTAAAAGACCATTTGCTTGTTAATGAGGCTTTGTTGTTCTTCACCCCTTCTTATAGTCCCTGCAGCTCCACTCTGCGTATTGCTTGAAGATTCAGCCCCCCCCTGAAATTTTTCTTAGCCCTTCCAAACATTTTGCTCTAGATGCGCCTCCGGATGAGACCATTGTGCCACACAGTGGCATTATTGACACAATCTACTTTAAAAGGACTATGTTTAAGACTCTACGAGTCTATCACTCTGTTTCGTTCTATCTGAAAAAAATACTGCTGGACAGCACCCTTTATAGTCCATATACATACTTGGGATATAATCCCAACCGGTCTCACCAAGTGCATGAGAGCTTTCTGACATGTTGGGAAGGCTTTCAACTCTTTACTTTAGGGCAATTATTTTTGGCGAGAGGTATTTTTCTCTCCTGATACATTTTGTAACAAAGGTTCTCTCTTCCCCGTCTGGATTGTTTTGGTATTTACAGTTATGAGATTTAAAAATGGCCAAAACTGTATTTATTTGTACAAAGGACAAACTTCCTGATGACTGCTCTTCATAAATGCCTGTGTCTTAGCCCAACACAGAGGCAAAGATACCGACCAAAATATTAACTATGTATATCCGGTGATAGACAACTTAAGAGGTCCAGCCCAATCCAGTTTTATTTGACAAAGGACCACCCGACACAACCTCCGCTGATGACTCTGTGGAATAATGGCAAGATTGAGTAATGTATAAGAGCCAGTAGTGTTGCTAGTCCTCAACGCCAAAAAGGCATTCAACTTGCTCGAATGGCTTTATCTAATGACAGTCCTAAGTAAAATCAGATTTGGTCCAGAATTTAGAGCCTGGGCCTGCTTATTGCACACTTCTCCAGTTGAAAGATTGAGGGTGAACAGGGTTCTCTCAAGGAAATTTCCTTTGGGTTGGAGAACAAGGCAGGATCTCTGCTTTCTCCCTTGCTGTTTTTCCCGGCAGTGGAGCTCTTGACTGGCTGAATGCAATGTGATGCTTTACTCCTGGGTACTATGTGGGAGCTAGAATGGGAGGATATTGTTTCTTTATACGAAGACCACTTCTTCACGTCAGACCCAGACCACGTAAATTGTCCATGCCCTGATGATGCCAATATTTATTTCTGTAATTTCCTTCTAGAGCGACCTTTCAGAGTATTAGGTTCTGTTTCATTTACCATCTAAAATTAGTTTCTTTCTTCTCTAAGCTCTTGACCTTAGTAAATATTATTTTATAGTCTTTGATTGGTTTACGGTCCCCCCATTGGGAATTCTATACTTTTCCAAAGGTGTAACCTGCCTCTCTAAACCTGCCCTAGTTCCAGCACTGGGCAATTTTTAGGAAGGAACAAACGTGCTGCTAAGATGTACTTATCCATATTGGCCATGTATGAGATAAAAAGCTCAGATGACACTAGTTAGGGCCTCAATTTGTCAAGATCTTCCTTCACAGCTTATTATCCATGGCTATTTATTCTTAATCCAAGCATTTGTTTACAGGGAAATTATTACAGAGAAGAGAGGGTTGGAAATACCCCCAAATAACTATGTTTTGACAAGTGTGACGCTCTATCTACACTGTCGGAGGTCTTTTTTAAAATCAAAGGTGGGGCAAGTAATTGCGTTTCTATGTAACCTGTGCAGAACCCTTCAACTCTTGCCTTCTGAGCAATATTGTTATAGCGCAAAGAGATGTGCACTTTAGTAGTCATGTGGTACTGCTTTCAATCTTGTTTATTAAATTACACATTCATATAAGAGTTTTTTTATGTTGGATGTTGAGTAGGGGTTGTGTCTTAGACACAGCCCCAGCCCGGATACACCAACACTCATGTTACATGGTGGTAGGACAGGAGGCTCCGATTATGCTTTTCTCATTTCTTTATAATGAAATGCTCAGCAGCCAATTATGGTAACAAAAAACTACATTTCCCATGAACACTAGGGAATAACCATAGAGTATACAGTATAAAAGGTCATAATGTTAGTCCTTCTTCCTCTTTCTTTGCTGCTCCGCAGCCAGTTAAGTGCTCTTTCCAGTATTTGCTTGTCTTTACTGTGATAACATTATTGTATTTGGATATTCTGCTTACTTTATATGCTCTTTAGCGCTTGCGCTGTGTGTTGCGTCTCCCTTGAGCGCTTCGGCTCTGGTTGCCTGCGTGCCCGCTGCCGTTATTTCCTTTCGGCTCGTTCTGCTTGTCTACCCCGGGAGCGTGTGGTCACCTCCCTGAGACCGGGCGCTTCTGCGCGCCCTTGTTTCCTTTCGTGGAGTAGGAGCAGGGGTTGCCGGCTTCTATGGGAGCGCGAGCGCTCTCGAGACAGATTCAGTGCGGGCAGCCGTGTTGCGCATGCGCACTGGCATTAGTTCCGGCTTCCTTGTCAGCAGCTTCGAAGAGAGTCGCTTCTGCGTCATTGCCCACAGCCTGCTCGGAATTTGACCCCGTTTGACGCCGGAGTTCTGTGAAGGCTTTGGTTGTTACCCTGTGCATAGGCTTTGCCTAGAGTGTGTTTCTTCGTGTCAGCAAGCCTTACTCCCTCCACTTTTGAATCATATTGAGCCAGGTTTGTGCCTGCTCTTTTGGCTTGCTGTGGGGTTTTACTGCACTCCCCCTGAATTGTGTTTTTGAACACTCCATATTTCCTTCCAGTCTTCTTGTGGGCTCTATCTATACACCTGGTGTATTACGGAAGACTACTATGGTGAGGATGATGACTATTATTATGAGGAAGATGATTCCGGTTCTTTGGAACAGGATTTATTCGAAGAATTGGACAAGGGTGTCCAGCAGTCGGTTAATAAGGCGCTGGTGCGCGCCATTACTCCACTTAAACGACATTTGAATAAATATGCGCAGCAACAGGGTTGGTTGCCGGCTGCGAAGAAGTCCTACAAATCTCCCGCCAATCCTCACAGGTCGGACTTCCAGAAATTGGCAAAATCTTTGGCGGCTGAGGCCTCCAAGTCTTCTGCACCTCAGGATACTGATGATTCTGATCCGGTTCATACTTCAGCTTCGTCTGACCATGATGAGGCTCCTCCACGGAAGCGAGTCTGCAAGGAGCATTTTGTTGATGCTCCTGAGCGTCCCCCAGTTTTGACCTTTGAGCCTGCAGATATTCTTCACCCTCACTCTACATCTTGGCTGCCTTCTCCGGCAGTTGCTGCGTATGTTCAGGCTCACATCCGTCAGCCTTTTGATTCCACTGTTAGGGCCCGACTCCGCTCGGAATGCCCGAGGTCTGATCTCGCTGATCATCTGGCGGACACGCCGGAAGTTGATCCTATGATGGTGACCTACTTAAAGAAGTACGCAAAGGACCCCAAGAAGGACCTTGACAGATCTTGGAGATCATGTCAAGACAAATTGCTTGATTTACTTGGTCCTTTCACCAAGATTCTGGATCTTGGTTTTCAGGCCCAGGAGGCTTCAGCTCTTGTGAACCCTAACGAACTGATTGAATGGGCGCAAAGAGCTGTATGCCAATTGGGGAATATCAATGGTGCTATTTCTTGCGAGAGACGCTGTTCTATTCTCTTAAAATTAGACCCTAAACTGGCGGAACTCTCAGCCTCTGAGTCGGGTCCAGAGGCGCAAGGCCTTCTGTTCGGACAGCCTTTCTTGAAAGAGCTGACCAAATTTGTTTCCACCTTTAGTGGCATTGACAAGGCGCAAGCTTTGTTGCGACGCGCTATGCGTCCGGTTTTTGCCAAGGCCGGACGACATCGTGGACGTTCGTTCGGCCGAGGTTCACATCAACAGTCCCACAGAGGAAACAACTCTCAGCGTGGCGGAGGTCAAGACTCAGTGTTTTCCACCAGAGCGAATTTCTATCCCTCCCGCAAGGGTAGAGGGAAT
Organism: Lissotriton helveticus; assembly: GCF_964261635.1. Classification (NCBI taxonomy): domain Eukaryota; kingdom Metazoa; phylum Chordata; class Amphibia; order Caudata; family Salamandridae; genus Lissotriton; species Lissotriton helveticus. The sequence continues at coordinate 1,545,437,075 of NC_136061.1, forward strand.
TATGGAAAAGGCCGTTCCGGAGGACAGCAAGGCCAATATCAAGACTCCAACGCTTCAGGTGAGCCTGATTCATGCATGCGATGTGATTTTGGGGGGCAGGGTACAGTTTTTTCTAAACAACTAGCGCATGATCTCCAGCGATGCATGGGTGCTGGAAACCGTTCAAGGGTTCAAGATAGAGTTTTACCAGCCCCTGCATCAGACCCATCTTCCCCCTCCTTTAAGTTTTTCCCTTCACGATCAAGCTTGCCTCTCCGAGGAAATCGACGTTCTTCTCAAGAAAGGGGCGATTCTTCCCACTGTCCGTCATCCGATGGGGTTCGTCAGCTCAGTGTTTCTGGTCGAGAAGAAAGGGGGCGGATCGCGACTTGTTCTCAACCTGAAAGACTTCAACGGGGGTGTGTGTACCGACACTTCAGGATGGAGGGCATCCATCTCTTACGGGATCTCCTTCGCGAGGGGGATTGGATGGTCCGTCTGGATCTCAAAGACGCATATCTGTCGATTCCAATATTCCAGCCCCATCGTCGGTTCCTCCAGTTTCAGTGGAAGAGTGTTTGGTACGAGTATCGGGTTCTCCCGTTCGGCCTCTCGTCGGCGCCGTGGTGCTTCACGAAGCTTCTGAGGCCGGTTGTAAAACATCTCCGAGCTCGGGGTGTACGTCTGATTATTTACTTGGACGACATTCTCCTTATGGCGGATTGTCCTCTCAGGCTCCTGACTCATCTGGAGTGGTCCATCGATCTTTTGCATTCTCTCGGTTTTCTGGTCAACATTCAGAAATCGGTTTTGACTCCGACGCAATCATAGATTTTCTGGGTTTCAGGATCGATTCGGGGACCTGTCAGCTTCTTTTGCCCAGCCAGAAAATTTGTTACATCAAGTGGGAATTGACTTCTGGTGTTTCCAGACAGACTGTGTTATTGAGATCGTTGGCACGTGTAGTAGGTCTGTTAGCGTCTTCCATTCAGGCGATTTTTCCGGGTCCTCTGCATTACAGGGCAATGCAGCGTCTGAAGATCCTACATCTCCGGAGATTCCTCTGTCGGAGGAGGTGAGGTGGGAGATGCAATGGTGGCTGGACCACATGGAGGCCTGGAATGGTCGCGCCCTCTTCGGTGCGTCGCCGGAACTAGTGATAGAGTCCAATGCCAGTCGCTGGGGTTGGGGAGCCCGGTGCGGTCCGGTCTCGACGGGTGGTCGTTGGTCTCCTCAAGAATTATCTCTCCACATAAACTGTCTGGAACTCCTAGCGGGTTCCTTTGCGATCAAGTGCTTTACTCCCCTTCAGTCCAACTGCTGCATACTCCTGCGAATGGACAACGTGTCAGCAGTCCGCTATGTCAACAAGCTGGGCGGGACTCGGTCCAAGGTGCTTACGGAGATAGCCAAGGACTTTTGGCATTTTTGCCTGCAGCAGAAGATCACTGTTATTGCGGAGTATCTTCCCGGTCGCCACAATCAGATTGCAGATTGGCACTCGAGACATCTTTGGGATTTCAGCGACTGGAGGCTTCACCCTCGTGTATTCCGCTCCCTTCTTCGGCATTGGGGCCAGTGTCACATAGACCTGTTTGCTTCTCGCCTCAACACACAGCTTCCGCTCTTTTACAGTTGGAGACCGGATTCGCTAGCCCTAGCCACGGATGCCTTTCTTCAGGCTTGGCCGTCGACTCTGTGCTATGCGTTTCCCCCATTCATGATGATCCCCAGGGTTCTGGCTTACGCCAAACGGTATCGAGCGGATCTGATTCTGATTACTCCGCTCTGGAGGGCTCAAGCGTGGTTCCCGGTTCTCCTGGAAATGTGTTGCGAGGTTCCTCTCCTTCTTCCCCAGAAGTGGAATCTTTTGCTGGATCCTCTCGAAGATCCGCATCCCCTGATTCTGTCCGGATCTCTCCAGTTGCTGGCGTGGCGAATCTCGGGGACCGCTGGACGATCCCAGGCATTTCTAGCGACGCTTCCAGATTCATTAGTGAGGCCTGGTCTCCCAATACTCACAAACGCTACAAAGGGGCTTGGAAGCGTTGGTGTGATTGGTGTGTTCAACAGGAAGTTGATCCCGCTTCAGCAGATGTCTCCTTGATCATTAATTTTCTGGCGTCCCTAGCCTCTTCAGGTCTAGCTTATAGGACGGTCAACAATTTTCGTTCCGCTATTTCGGCGGGACATATCCAGATTGATGGTAAGCCTGCTGGTGAACACCCTTTCATTTCCAAATTGCTTAAGGGTATACGTCTTTCGAAACCGCCCGGTCCTAAGTATGTCTCTTTATGGGATGTTTCCATCGTTTTGCGGTTCTTAGAGGCTTGGCCCTCTAATCCGTTGTTGTCCCGCAAGCAGCTGTCTGCTAAGTTGACCATGTTGCTGTGTCTTGTTTCTTGTAAACGTGTGTCGGATGTCCGTGCATTAGACCTTGCGGGTCGCAGTTTTACGCCAGAAGGCGTTACATTTCGTCTCTCCAAACGTACTAAATCTAATACTGCTTCAATTCCATCTTTTCCCACTCATCCCAACCTTTGCGTTGTGCAGTGTCTCAAGGATTATGAAGTAAGTACTGCTTCTTTACGTTCAGATATGCAGGGTCAATTGTTAATTGCTTTGCAGAAACCATTTCGCCCTGTGACTCCTGCTACCTTAGCGCGCTGGGTGCGATGGCTCATGTCCGAAGCTGGCATTGATGTGTCTGTGTTTGGTGCACATTCTGCACGTGGGGCGATGGCTTCTAAAGCTTTCTCCATGGGTGTCACTCTTTTTGACATTATGAAGGCCGCAGATTGGTCTTCTGATTCAGTTTTCAAAACGTTTTATTATAAACCAATCGATCATATTACTTCTGTGGTGGTGAATCAGCTTTAAACAAGCATAATCGGAGCCTCCTGTCCTGACATAGAATTCAAAATTTGCAAACATACGTGACAAGAATTTTCAATTCTATTAAGGACAAGGAGGCGAGGATTATCCCACCCATTGTAATTGATTTGCATTGTTATTTGCTGTGATCTGTATTGATGATGTTGCAAAACTCTCTCATCCCTTGTTTTTCCCCCCCTGGTGTACATTCTTATTCTCTTGCACTATTTGGGTATTACGGCTCTATGTCTCTTTTCAGGTTCTGACCCGAAATAGAGTTCGCCGGTGCCATCCGTCTGTGTTTTCCCTCTTTCCTGGTTCGGGGATCCAGTGTTCTTCTACTGCCTGCTTCCAGTTCCTTTGGTCATCTGCGGCTTTGTTCTGTTCCTATTGGTCTACGTTGGATTGCCTTATTGGACTTGAACTGTTTCCTCAACAAAGAAAGAGGAAGGACTAACATTATGACCTTTTATACTGTATCCTCTATGGTTATTCCCTAGTGTTCATGGGAAATGTAGTTTTTTGTTACCATAATTGGCTGCTGAGCATTTCATTATAAAGAAATGAGAAAAGCATAATCCTCGCCTCCTTGTCCTTAATAGAATTGAAAATTCTTGTCTCGTATGTTTGCAAATTTTGAAGTGAGGGCCCAAGCGCCCAACTCCACTTTACTGACCCAGTCACATGACCAATGACACAGGTTGTGGGTGGGTGCAGCGTCAGGCAAAGTGAGAGAGAGCCCTCTAGGAGATGGGGCTGTCCACAGAACATGCCCTCATGCACAAAGCAGTTGGACAAATTTACATTTTGCGAAAACTGCATATATATATATATAAGTAATAAATACAGAATGTAATAATGAAGCAATGGATGCTACTGCTGAGGCTCAAACCACGCCTTGTCTCTCAGTAAAAGGCGGGATAATAAATGAGTCAACCCATCATATGCTCACTTAAGAGACATTGCCCTATTTGGTATTCATTGATTTTGCAGGTACAAATAAAAAGCCAACAGCCGCCCTTTTCCAGAGATATTGCTGGCACCTGGTACATTCGAACACGAGAACAGCGCGAAACCAATTAAGTCTGTCATGGAATCAAAATACAGCTCAGAGGGCTCCGTTGTTTTTGCCCACTGAGATTACACCAACCTCAAATCACAGCTGTGCAGTCCACAAGTGTGAATAATTCCGTTAGGAATTCAGAAGAAATAAAATCCATGCATCTCGCGTTACCCTGATGTCGCCTCGGTGTGCCCCCTCCCCACCCATTGGCAGCTTTTTTTTTTTTATGCTCGCTCCTTTTTCGCTTCCCCCCTTCACAGCTGAGTGCAAAATTGCTCTCCTCCGAAATAATCCTGTTGCTTCTAGCAGCCTTGCTCCCGCTTTCTAGAAGACACGTCGCCACCTCTGGCAGCGCAGGCACGCCCGCCTGATTCAAAGGGAACGTGCCTCTGAACCCACCAAGAAGCCATTAGGCGGCTGCCACTGGATGCATCCTGGCACGTACATTTCTCCAGACTGCCAGGCGCACGCACATCACATACATACAAGGCAGCAGAGCGCGAGTTAGGCTCCGGGAAGAAACAAAGGGGCGTGGACAGGGACACTCTTCAGAGATATTCACGGACCCTTCTTCGCAGGAACGGTAAGAGACTTGGCAAGGGGGAAATAAACGGGGTGACAGTGGGACTGAAAGGGCGCAGTCTCCTCAAAAGTTTTGCTACTGTGTGCTGCTGTCTGTGGCGGTGTCTGCTGAGATAAAGATTCTAATGCAAGGGGCGCTTTGTGCGCTTGACAGGCGTTTCAAATTGAACATTCAGCTGCCAGCTCTAAGCCGTTGACAACGCTGAAAATAGTCAGTGGCGACGAGAGAGAACTATTGCATTTGTAATATTTGGGGCAGAGAGAACTATTGCATTTGTAATATTTGGGGCAGAAGGGAGGAAATGGTGGGTGTGCAACACAGACGCCATGGCGTCCTGGATCCCCGGATTTATATCTTTCGTGTGTGTGCCAATTGTTAGGAATTCATTGTAAAAGGGATTGGCAGCTGAGCAGCTTGATAGATTAATTTATGGACGTGCTGTTGGAACAGCTTTAAATCTCGTTTACTACAACACGGAATGTGCGTGTAATGAAAAATGAAAACAAAGCCCTTGCTTGGTGGATGGTTTTGCCCGTTTCTTCGGGCTTCTTTTTTCCTGTGTGCCTAAAGGATAATTATAACCTGTTGAGGACATACTTATTTTTGGAAAGATGCTACAATGCCGAAGCCGCCTCTCGTTTAGAAGGGATGTAAGGGGATACTTTGCGCGTCACAATTTTCAAAGGAAGGGGTGGGGTTTTGGGAAGGAATCTAGTCTTGTGAAAAAAAGAAACTCCTTATTTTGACTGTGAAATGCAAAAATGGCTTTAAATACCTGCTGATCTGAAGCTTTAGAATGGATGGCTTGCAATTTATGTAAATAATTCCTGATCATGTACCAGAGTGACGCATTTATGACTAAACTCAATTATATACAAATATTTGTTTCTATGAAGAAAAAGGTGTAAAGCTTAATATTTGGTTGAATGTTTCAGCAGGTTTAGTCCACACATTTATGCGTTATACACAAAATATATACATTTGTTTAAGAAAACGACAGATGATTTTAAACGTTAAAAAATTAGGAAACGTTCGGCACCTTGCTGTTCAGAAAGTTGACGTTTTTCATAAACGTATATTTTGAGAAGAAAACAACACCATACAAAAGTCTATTTTTGTTGGTAGTCCTAGAACTAACTAGATCCCTGTGGTGGCTTTGGGGTTGTATGTTTCACTTCCCTTTTCCGTTTCGCAATTGCATTTACATAATGCTGTTCCATCATACCCAAAATATTTTGTAGGAGCAGAAGTAATGCTGACTGAAGGGTAGGTTTAACCCTTCACGAGCCCTCAAGGGTGGATTTTGTAAAACCCACACATTCTCCAAAATGTCTAAAATGCTTAATTTTCATTATTAAAAATCAAATTAAAATAAATTACATCATCCAAAACCTGTCTGAGGAGGGCACTTCGTCTGAGGAGGGCACTTCCCACCAACCAGCAGGGTCTGTCGCTGCCATTTATAACCAGTGTGTTGGTTACTACCATCATGAGCAACGTCCACCGACTTCAGTGCTAGCTGCAACCTGTGTGGTTTTGGAGGGCGGTCTGGCTGGTAGAACTGACTTTTCTATTTCCTTATGGCACTTGTCCATGATATATTTGTCATCATTTGCTTGCTATATAAAAGAAAACAAATATATTTAAAAGCTAATTTTTTAATACCAATCCCCACACCTGCTGCCACGATAGCTTCTGTGCAAATGCCTACCAAATACTTTGTGGGGGTGGGAGTAGCGGGGCTACGCGGAGTGCCACGGAAACAGAACCAATCTCCGCACACTCCGCGTAGTTCCGCTATGTGCCGCCCGCCTCCCACCCGCACTTTTAAAATGTTAAAAAAGAACAGTTTAAAACACCTTACCTTATCGGCGGCTTCCCCGGGCTGCCCTCTTCCTCCATCGCACCTTCTTCTTGAAAACTGCGCATGCGGGGGTGCCAGCGCATACGCATTCCTCGCAAGAAATAGGCATTCCTCGTGAGAAATGCAAATTCCTCTTGAGAAATGCGCATTCCTCACGAGAGATGCGCATGAGCGGGCGCCCTGGCATGTGCTGCTTTCAAGAAGAAGTCGCAATGGAGGAAGAGGGAAGCCCGGGGACGCCGCCGATAAGGTAAGGTGTTTTAAATTGTTCTTTTTTAATATTTTAATAGTGCGGGCTGGAGGCGGGTGGGAGGCCAACTCCGCTGCAAGTGTGCAGAGATTTGCCTGCTCCGCCTACTTTGCGGAACAGGCAAAATTCTGCACATTCCGTGGGTGGAACGGAGTGGTCCGCCCACCCCTAATACTTTATTACCTGTTATGGACAAACAATAACTAACGTGCTTTGTGTTTAGAATTTACTATTAGATTAGTTGCTGCGTACCAGGGCCAAACTGGCCGTAGCATATTCCCTGGTGGGCCGCCAGGGTGGGGGCCAGTTTTGGGCCCCTGGGGGGCCCTTTATGTTACCGGGGGCCGGCAATATCAGCCTCCTGTAACAAAATCGGTCGGAACTGATGCTAGCACACATCTCGCCCCCCCCGCCAAGCAGTTTGCCAGGGCCAGTTTCGGTTCCCAGTCTGGCCCTGCTGCGTAATATACACATTTTATCATCTGTGAATAGATGAAAGGCTGAATCAACCATTCCACAATGGAACATGTGACTTGCAAAATACATGCTATGTATGAGCGACATAGGTGACAAAAATGAAAAAAAAATCATATGACATGCACATGGTGCAGATGCACCTACTGTAGGTTAAAGTGGATACAAGTAATGAGCTACATTCAAGCCCACCAAACACGTTTTCACTGTTGCAATGAGTAAATGGGTAAGAATAGCAGCTTTCCAGAATGTAAATATGACAGAATACATATTGTTGAGCCTTAAGCCACATTGAGTGAAGAAACCTTGAGTTGTTGTGAGACGAGGCCGCTGAGTCACCAGAACATAGGGTCTTTTCAAAAGGACATTGGCTGATGTGAAAGCAAGAAGGCAAGACATGAAGCAGTGACCAGAGATAGCAAGAATGAAAGGTTTACAGGAAAGGCCCCATGTTGCACCAAGTACCAGCATATTAGAATAAAATAAGGAATCAATTAACCACAAGCAAATACATGAAGCATCTGTCATCTGTATACTAAGCAATATGTGAAAAAGCACGACAAAAACCACAATACACAGCTTGCTGCTCATCCCCAAAACTGTCGAGCAAAGTAATACTTCAGAATCAGCTTATCGAACTTCACTTTTAAACACCAACCAGGTGCAAATTATGAAAGAGATAATTGTAACACATGTCACTATACAGGTTTGGCTGACAAAACTATATATGCCAAAACAGCACTTCATTGGCCAGGTGGTCACTCAGTTAATGCAGATCACCATATGCAATGTGATTGGTTATTCACTTGCCCAAAGGGCCCTGGGGTGGAGCTCTGGTACTCTACAGTGTGCCCTATCCTGACTAGACCATAGCTACAAGTCTATGCATGGTTGCCGCCTCGGCTCTAACTCCGCTGAGCACTGCTATCCACTGGCTAGACCTCCCCCGGCGAGATTTCTCAACACAAGAGTTTGCAGCAGTTCATGACCGCTCGCGTTGCAAAACCTGTCGCTCACTTTGAGGCAGCTGCCACTCAAGTAGAATGTCTACTCGAGTGGCAGAAAGCTGCAGCACCCTCTGGCGAGATATCTTGTGCTGTTCACGCAGAATCTGCAACGTGGGACAAAGTCTTGGTGCTACAAACCGGTGCGAAGAGCACGACTTAACAGACTCTGCCGCTGACAGAATCCCGCTGAGTTTTTCCAGCACTTTGCAGAGTAGAACTATGCAAACTCCACCCAGGCCTAGCTCAAATACAATTTAGAAACTGGCTTACTAAATAATCAGTTTTTTCCAAGGTAGTGCTGATGTGGATGTCCATGGATGATGACTGACAAAGAGTCTCTGAACATCATTAGTCCAAAGTAAAATGAATCTTAGCATAATCTTGAGAACTAATTCAACTATACCATAATGGAAAAAATGTCCCGCAGATCTCCATTTGAATAAAAATATACAGCCATATCTATAAATAGTTAAAATAGTCTGAAACTGTGATAAAGCCATTCAGTTTTGCCCTTCAGCATAAATATCACGATTTGTAGGTTACTGTCTACCGGGTCTGGGCAGGGCCGGACTGGGAAGACAAAGCAGCCCTGGCAGTTTTGTTGGATTAGCCCACAGAGGGAAAGAAGGTGGGAGTGTAAGTGTGAAGCACTGCCGCTTTTGTTACTGGGGACCAATACTGCAGCACTGCTGCAAAACCGGCCCCAGTAACAAAACCGGCCTCCACCACTGCAAAACCGCCCCCACCCTTCCAGCCTCCCGGGGAAATGCCCGATGCCCGCTACGGCCAGTCCTGCCCTGGGTTTAATTTAATTAATAATTAAGATGGAGGGTAAAGTTGTACCTAAATTAAAACTTCATCCTAAACTACTAAATGAGACAAACCCTATTTATCACATGGAGTTTATCTGAGTAATTTCTAAAGCACAAGTTATTCAGGGTGTCTTCTACCTTGCATTTTATTTGGAATGTCTAGCAAACATTTTGGCTTATGACCATTTGAATGTGCCTTAGATAGAAGGACATTGCAATCACCTCAAACTGCTATGGCCATATTGTTAAGGGGTGCTTTTGATGTACTGTTCATTGATGTAAAATGCACCCCAAGCAGTGCTCACAGTATCATGGCATGGTTTCACTATTTGCCAAGAAAATTCTATTGATAGAACTATATATGTAGGTACAAATCACACATTCATGGCTGTTAATTTGTCACTGCACAGCCACTGTGGACGTTTGAGGCAATGAATGGGCCTTCATTTAATAACGATATGTTCTTTTACATTCTATCCTATTGGCCATGTAATTAACAGATGTATAGGAATGCAAAGAGTGCTTCAATGGACCATGCAGACTTTTGTTAGAATCTTTTTTGTGTGAATATCATCAAAGTCGTGATGTTGTATCCTGTCAAGTGCTTGCCATTAAACACAGTGTGAAACCTAAGAAAGGCTAAGGTCCTAAGCTAACTGGATAGGACGACCAATAGTTATATACTCAAAAGTATCCAGTAGCTACTGTTAGAATTTAATCAAAAGCAGAACCAGTGGAATTAATTCATAGGCTTTTGTTATTTGTTTACCAATTTTCAATGACAGTCAATTCATGACAAACATTACGGGCAGTTTGTGTTGCCCTTAATGTTTGACATGAATTTAATGTCATTGATTCTATGGAATAATCCAGAAAAATGTGAAATAAATCACAAGAGCCTATGAATTAATTCCACTGGCTTTGCTTTTGATTACATTCTAACAGTAGCTACTGGATACTTTTGAGTATTAAACAAAATGTGCCATAGGCCATGAGTGCGGTTTTCCATCCAGGGATATGTGATTACGCCAGCTGTTACATTGTTGTATATAATAACACAAAGTCAACTCTTGCTCATGTTTAGATGGCATTCTTGTCAACCTCAGTTCCCTTCTTTTGATAGGTGGCTTCCTCCAGTTGTGCGTTTGTCCGTCCTCTGTGCATAGCTTTTGATTGGCTTGGCTATAACATTCCACTGCTGAAGTCATGTAACTACGTTTTTTTTTTACATTGTTGGTATTCATTTAGTTGTATGGATAGCGAGACAAAAGAGCATACAGCGAGAGGTATCAAAAGAGACAGTGAGAATGGAAATGTCTGCCGAAGGAGAGAGAGAAAGGAGTAAGAGACGAAATGCGAAAAATGTCATCTTTAAGCATGGAGGTAAAAGACGGGAGGGTCAAGAACAAAAAAAGCGCAATCGTGGAAAATGGGAATCAAACTAGTGGGCACATTAAGAAGGCAGAAGAGGAAGCTATATGTGAAACTGATGGCAAATGGTTCCTCGCAATCCGTCACACCTGGCGTCTTAGTGTCTAATATGGCCGTTGTGAATATCCATAGGTCTGGTTGGTGCTCGCTACAGAATTGACGTTGAACTCGGAAAGCAATAACTAAAGAGTAAATAAAAACATTAAAGGTTGGGCAATTGTTCAGTTACAGCAGCAGCAGCAGCCTCACACATCCTCCTTTCTGCCTCGTACCTCGTGTGTGAGATAAAACCCGAGGCAGCACGTGCGCGCGCGCCACTGAAGGGAAACGTGTCCCGCGCCAGAGGAAGGTGAATAATGGCGGGAGTCAAGACTCTCGGTGGCTAACGGTCTTCGTGGAACGCATTCTGAGCGGGCGCGGCGTTGACGTGCAGGTGGCAGAAGGCCCGCGTGCTCTGACGCAGGACAACCTCTCCCTTCCATAGGTAACACTCCAGACAGCGCTCCCCCAGACAGTCCTCCGTGAGGAGGAAATCATTGCGGACAAGCCTCTTCAGTTCTGTGCTCAGCCATGGTGACGAGATGTGCGCATGCGGCGTCATACAAGACTGAGACCGGGCTAGGGTGATGTTGGCGCCTCGGTTTTGTAGAGGAAGAGGGTCGAGAGCGGAGTCGCGGACACACATGCTTCAGGCCCGGTTCTAGCGGGTGGGCCGGGTGGGCCGGGTGGGCCCGGCCCACCCAAAGATGAGCCTGGCCCACCCAAACAGGAGCCTTGGCCCTCGCAGTGAGGGCTTGAAGGCAGGCGCAACGCGCAGGTCGTGTGCGTCAGCCCGGGGAGACAGCTTCCCGGGCGCACACACACACAGACAGTTTAAGATTATCGTAGCCGCACCAAAGTACTTAACAGGTCTTTAAAAGACCATTAACATGTTAATTAGGCTTTGTTTACTTTTTTCACCCCTTCATCTCTGCATGGTGAAAGGGGACAAATCCTTTCTTTGACAACGGTAACCTTTGGTAACCTTTGCCTACTGTCCTGCTGCGTTGATATTTCTTTTTCTATGCAGCGCAATGGAAAAGTGGTATGTTTATTCCTAGTCACCCCCTGACCCCTGCAGCTGCTTATCACATAAGGCTGTGACACAAAATATGACTAATGGAGTAGGTAAGAGAATGTGTTACAAAAAAAATTCTTTTTAAAATTGCACAGGCCCAGCAGGACGCATACTTCGTGTGTGCTTCATTTAAACAGTTTTTATCATTTCATCATAGCCGATGCTGGTCAACAATAAAACAATACAAAATGGCAATGTCCAGATAAAGTTGGTGATTAATGATCCTGCTTTAGAGCAATCGTTTGTCTGTTAGTATTTTTTAAATGCAGACACACTGTATTTTATGTGGATAGCTCAGTGGGTTACTGCCTTTGTCACAGAGATCCTTGTGTTACTTCAGAAGTTACAATCCTAACAAAAGGCAGCGAACAATGAACTGCCACCAAAGAGCTGCAAACAAACATGAATGGTATAATTAGAACTTTGCTTTTTTTGTTTTGTGATATAGTTAGAACTTCCCTAGTCTTTTCATTATTCTAATGTTGCTAAAATGAGTATGTTTGGGCAGATATACATTTTTATCAGTAAAGCTGACCCCCATGGAATACTCTTTAAATCCTAAGGTTGTGTTTCCCCAGACCAAACCCTCTTAAAATATGCTACACCAGAATGGATGACCTATGATTCCTACACCTTGTAATCCTCATTGGCTTATGTGACATTCCCTGTTTACTGGTTTACATACTTGCATGATTCATTGTCTCTGTAAGTGTGTGCGTGGTGTAAAGTACTGACACACACTACATTGATATGAGCAGCGTTATACAACAAATTAAATGCATATGAGAGAGGGGATACGTAAACATGAGGGGCGCTGGTGGAGGGTGCCAGTGAGGGAATCCGAGGAGGAGGTAGTGGGAGGGGCTATGGAGCGATGAGGGGCACTGTTGGAGGATGACAGTGAGGGAATCCGAGGAAGAGGTCATGGGGTGGAGGGGGAAGCTAGGGAGAGATGAGGGGCACTGGTAGAGGGTGGTAGTGAGGGAGTCTAAGGAGGAGGTCATGAGGGGGATGGGCTACAGAGAGATGAGGGGCGCTGGTGGAGGGTGGCAGTGAGGGAATCCGAAGAGGAGGTCATAGGGTGGAGGGGGAGTTAGGGAGAGATGAGGGGCACCGGTGGATAGTGGTATTGAGGGAATCTGATGAGGAGGTCATGAGAGGGAGGGGCTACAGAGAGACGAGGGGCACTGGGGGAGGGTGGCAGTGAGGGAATCCGAGGAGGAGGTCATAAAGGGGAGGGGTAATGGGGAGATGAGGGGCACTTGTGGCGTTTGGCAGTGAGGGAATCCGAGGAAGAGGTCAATAGGGGGGGGATGGATGGATGATGTACACTGTTGGAAGGTGGTGGTAAAGGTATTTATGGAGAAAGAGGTTTTTGGTGCAGCGCCCAAAAAGACTTTTGCATCAGCGCTGAAGCCGGCCCTGTCATGGCCTTTCTGTTTTTGTTTATTTAATTAGCAGTCGGGCCATATGGGCCACTGTGGAACATACTTTAAAGTGTGTGCTAATTATATTTATTGCTCTATTCAATGTTTTAAGTATGAAGGTGATTTTACTAATGTTTTTACCGGGAGATGGTGCCTGACATGGAGCGGGGCCCAAGGTCAGCTGTGAGATAAGGAGCACTGGAGAGGAGTAGTGGCTAATCAAGCCTGTAAGGGAGTGCGTTGCAGAGTCCGTGGTCAGGTGGAGGTAGTAATGAAGAGGGATTCTCCCTGAAGGCTCACACAGAGGGAGCCCGAGAAGTGTCACTTGCCTGATACTCCCACCTCAGAAACCTCCTCTTCCCATCAAAGGAACATTACATGGAAAAAACACTTTTTGAGAGTGATAACATTAAAAAGAGATTTGGAAAAGAGTGAGTTTTACTGGGCCTTGTAAGACTAAGAAGAGGTAAAGGAGGGCCCTGAAGCAGGCCTGCCTAGACATGTATGCGACAAATCAAGCCCGCAGTGACCCACCCAAATGCGTCCTTGGCCCACCCAATTAAAAATTCCTGGAGCCGGGCCTGTCATGCTTCCTGAACTGGGCTTGCCCAAGATAAAAAGCTAGAATTTCAATTTTCGGGCAGAGCTTTCCGATTTCTCGCGCACAGCAGCTGATAAAGTCACCAGTATGTGTCCTACATTTTATTTGTGGTAACTAATTTGAAACTGGTAAAATTGACAAAATACACTTTTCCCTATTTTAGTGTATTACAAACATTTCATATTTGAATATTTGTACTCACTTTTATGGTTAACAATGAGAGAGGATGATCTAAAACCTAATCATGATTGGTTGCAGTAAAAAAACGACAGTGGCTTGGCTGTAGAAAACATGCATTAAACAACAGCAGTAAGCATCCTTACAGATGTAAACATTAGTTATTAGAAGAAACAGAGTCTGGGAAGATTGGAGTTCCAGTGTGGAGGTAGGGTCAGTCAGACTCTGAACTTCACAATAAGACTATCATTTTTCTGTGCTGGTCTCTGTTAATAGTTGATGAAGTCATAGGACCGGCGAGAATAGATGTGGTCACCCCGACGAGGTGGAGACCACTGTTGGGGTCTGAACTGTTAAGGCCTGCCCATCACTAGTGACCAAGTGTATGACATGAGGTCCTCCTATGTCTCTTCAGCTGGATTTAACTCATGAGAGGCTATCAAGTTAGAGTCCCAAATAATACTGTATTCTGCCAATAGATCATTCAGTTAATATATTGTTTTTTCAAATGTGGACAGCGTGATCATTGTGCTTGCCCAGTCCGTCAGAGTGGGGGCAGTTTTTTTTTTCAATGTTGAAAGATACATAACTGGACGGTAGCTAAGGAAGGCACTAGCCATTTCTGACCATGTGCGGTAAGGCCCACCACATCCTACATGTGAGATCTGACATTGGGCACACTTGGATCAAGTGAAGAGTTTGGATAGAGCACCAGACCTCACCCCAAAAGGGGGCTGTGATGGGGCAGGACCAAAGTATGTAGAGCAGGTCCCCACCCTGTTATTTGCATCTACAGCGTTCCGAGGAAGGGACCATCTGAGCTTCATAAAGCTTATGTGGTGGCCATTGCAAGTTATGTCAAATCTTAAAGAAGCTAAGGGCCAGATGTATCAAGCGTTTGCGAATTGGAAAAAGCCTTTTGGTATGTATCATCTCAAAAGGCATTTGCAAAATAGAGAATCGCAATTTTTGTGATTACCTATTTTGCTAATGCATTTAAATGTAAATGTAAATGTAAATGTGGGATACTTGTAAAGCGCACTGTTACTCTACCCGAGTGTCCTGGCGCTGTAGACCGCTGGGGAACACGTCCTGGTTTTCCCTGTGAGATGGTCCCTTGCTGGGTTTCTCCAGGGTGAAACCAGGCATCCCCGGCGTCTGTGGGGGGCCGTTGTAGAGATGAGGCAAGCTTAATGCCCAGAGTTACCGAGTGTGTTCCCTGGTTAGAGTAGGCACTGAGGCGAGAATTATCGAGTCCGTTGACCCTGGTCCAAGACCCTGCCGCGTCGGGAATTGAACCCTGGTCCCGGGCCGTTCTCTGCTTACAGGTCTGCCGCCTCTAACCAGTGAGCCACACCTCTCCACAATTCCTTAATTGCAATGCAGGAAGCAAAAAAAATTGTGACCTGGCTTTAAGGAATCACTAATTACCACCAACTTCAAGTTGGTGGTATTTGCGAATTCCAAGGAAAATTCACTTTTTTGCATTTTTCTACGTGCCATGTGGCGTACATACATGCCCTTAGGGCATTTATGTCCGCCACATCTGCACACATGCATATTTCAAGGGTGCAACAGGGTGTCCATTTGGCACCCTTGAAATTGCATGCACAATTTGCGAGTACCTGTTGGGTACTCGCAAATTGCGCATGCAATTCCCATTCATTCCTATGGGCCTCTAGGCCATAGCAATGAATGTAAAGCCATTCCTTACTTGCAGCTCGCAATTTGCGAGTCGCAAATAAGGAATGTGCAGGAATCACAATTTTAATTGCGAAACCTACTTTAATTGCATTTTGCAAGTCTATTATAGCAAATCTGTAAAATTCGCTATTATAGACTCGCAGAATGTAATCTTGATACATCTGGCCCTAAGTTTAAGGCCTACTTCTTGTAGGCCTTTCCCTTGGTGTTTCAAAACTGAGGACCATTTTTCATCCTCAAATTGTTTGTTCCATTTTTCTTACCAAAAGAGTCAGTCATTTTCTGCTCCCCACAGAACTAAGTATTTATGGATGGGGAAGAGATATGTATTGTCGCCTGTCATCCTAACCTCTTAGTATAAATACATTTCAGTTGTAGGTAGTTCCATATTGGATCCATATGTGGTGATGCGGGAGACCAAATTCAGTTTGTAGATCCTGAAAGGTTTTCCCTCTGTCACCTGCAAAGAGTTTTTGGATCGATGTGATTCCCTTGGAGGCCCACTTGACCCAGTGAAAAGTAGATCCATCCATCAGCAAATAAGCGTTGTTCCACATCTTGTACTCAAGGTGAAAAACTCTATTACAGGCAAAAACATTTTGTTGCGTTTTCCAAATATGTCTGGAGTTCTCTGTAATTGGGTTATCAGGGTCTTTAGACTTTAGAATCTGTGAGGTGGAGGCAACTACTTGTAGAAATCATTGAAAAATGACCCAGTCTGGAGTCTCCAGGTCATCATGAAAAGGTTGTGTCAATTGAGTTATGTGACGAGCCATGTAGGACTACTCCATGTTAGGTTGCCTAAGACCTCCTGTTGTAGTGTCACAATGTGGTTTGGATATAGCTAATCTGGGTTTCATGTTTCCCATTTATAGGTTTTGATTTGACCATCAATTGATAACAGTGTTTTATGGTGCATGGGGAGAGGGAGCATGCCAAACACGTAGTTGAAATATGATACGATCATAATCTCAATTGCACTCTGTCCCAGAGGGAGAGGTGAAGACTTCCCTATTTATGGAATTCCCTTTGCATCAGGTCGATATCACTAGTGAGTAGAATTCCCAGATATTTAAGCTTTTCAGGTAGCCATTTGAAGGGGATACCCACCATTGAAGACACCATCGTTAATTGTGTCACCGGAATGGCTTCACGCTTAGTCCAATTTATTTTATAACCTGAGAATGAGGAAATCTAGTAATCGTGATCAGGAGTGCAGGGACGCAGGTACCCTGGGAGGGCAGAGTCATCAGTATGTCATTCGCGTATAACATGTTTTTAAGGGACCGGTAGGATTGTCTATCTCTGGAATAGCTGTGTTGTTCTGAATGGCAATTGCCAGGGGTTCAAGGCAATCAAAGGCATAAGAGGAGAGATGAGGCAGCTTTTCCTTGCCCCCCGCCAATATGAATCAGATCAAAGAGAACAACATTACAAGTAACTTGGGCCATTGGAGAGGGTGTATAGTGCACAGATCATTTTGAGGTGGTTATCTCAAAAACCCATTTGTGTCATGACTCTGAATAAATACCCCGACTCCACACAGTTGAAAACCTTCTTCTCTTCTAGGGAGATAGCCACTCTCTTGCATGAGCAAATACACTTGTGCAAATTTTCTCATGAGAACATTTATATCACAAAAGTTTGCTAGGAGTATGGATTCCAGGCCCTGCTTCTGTATACTCTTGTGAATTCCTGAAAGGAATAAATCTCCAATAATGCATGGACACATACATATAGATTTAGGTGCCTTTTAAAAAAAACATGTATCGAAATCATTTTCACATTTTACTAAATGATGTTTCAAAACAATTGTATATAAAGTTTCACATTAGTTTAGCAAAACTGTTTTCAAGTTGCAAATATTTCTGAGCATCATTTATGCATTTGTGCTTCTGCATGTTTTTGCCTATTATCGAAGCATTATTCATAGTTTCAAATTGTTACATTTTATAAACGTGTCTATGCGTTTCTATACTGGATCCACTGTCAGTGATGCAAGCTAAAGCTCCCAGCTCACTGTTCATCTTGCATTTGTAGCCTTTCTCAGAAAAATATATACCATTTGTTCGTTTTTTGATGATAGGAATAGGTCCATAGCTAATGGTTGATTGTGATATTTTGTGAACTCGTCTGGTCATTTTTAGCATAACAATACAGCCCCAGCTTTGCTTTAATAATCATTTAGAAAATACTGGAGGCAGGTCTGAATGCTTTTGAAGATTTTTTTTCTTGAATTTGCTGTTTTGAAGTTATATTTCAAAGGGGAATACATAATGGCTTTCCATATTTTCTGGTCCATTCCGGGCATTGGCATCAATAAAATACTGGCCACCTGTGAACCTTACTTATTTTGCTGCACTCAAACATTCCCTACTCATTCTTTAGCAGTGCTCCTCTACTGTTTTCTTATTTACATCACAGAAAGAAATGAGCTCCATCGCACAATCATTTGTTGTGCTGCTAATCTACTCCGGTGCACCCGAGTCTGAATTGTATTCCATTTTCCAAATCACAGGAACGGGCTGCCGGAATCAGACTTTCATTGACACACTACCAAGGACCATTCTATGTCAGGAACCAGGGTAAAGAGTCTGCATTCTAACCTTCTTCCTGATTCTCGGCAGCCATGAAAAATAATAGACAACTCTTCTGGACTAAATGTTCCATGAGTCACAAACAGGAACCGACAATAACCAATCCAAGATATTCAGCCCAAAGACATAAGCCCTCAGGAAACAGCTCGTCGTCCTCTTTGTCCACTGCTCAGCAGTCAGTTAAAAGGTTTTTCTCAGCGGCGTTTGTGTTTAGAACTGTGTAAACGTATTGGTTTTGCCATATGTATTTGGTGCTGTGCTAATGTTTAGTGTACAACGTCCTTTCATTGTAGGTACCTCACAGAGGAGTGCAAAGCTTCCCCAGGGGAGTCCACTCCCTGTACTAGCGACCAACGTTCTTACTTCAGATGAGGGCAGGACCAAGTCATTGCCGTTGAGTCTTCTCTCTTCGTTTCTTACTTTAAGGTTTCACCACCAGCACCTGCTGCTGGCAGTCGAGAGGTCCATGCAGGGCTCTCAGCGGCGTGGTCTTGCTGTGATATTTCAGCATGTTGAAGGGTAGTGGGATGGAGTTGCCGGCTCATGTGCTGCGTGTGTTAAATACACCTAGTGGCGCTTCAGGAGGCTTGCCATGCTATTTTCTGTCTTATTTCCTAGGGGTGGAAGTGGCTTGCTGGGAATGTTGCATGTATTTGCTACTTTTTTCGCCATTGGTTACTTCGCTTCCTCTCTCAAAAAGCTCCATGGATAACTATCTTGCACCCCAGAGATGTATTTTTAGTCTTGACACTCCATCACCCTCTGTGACACCCAGAAGGGTCTGTTGAGGCTTCTCACACTAGTGCTAAGACTTTTGTATTCAGCACCAGGTGGGTGATTCACCTTAACAGTCAACAGGGGGTAGAATGTGCCTTAAATTATCCCCAATTATTTGACTTGTAGTAAGCCGCATTCTCAATGTATAATCCCGGAACACTATGGCAGGGTTATGGGATCAGGATCTCATAGAGGAGGTATGAGAGGGGCAACAGATCTACGATGTGCTGATCGACAATGCCGATGCCCCTGTATTACAGTGCCTGTGCACCCAAACGGACGACATTCTACTGCCCTCCACCCTCCCTTGGTGCTGTGGCTGCGTCCCCACTCCAACCCTACTCAATGGAACTCTGCTCTCCTGGTTTTTCGGGTCTTGACTTGTGTGTATCCCGCCATTTTGGGATGGTTTCTCCTATGCCCACGACCCGGATCAGTCATCTTGTTTATCTTTGTTCTTTCCTTTGTTCCACTGGACTCCATCCTGCTGAGCTTCAAACATTTCTCTTCCGCTGGACTGCCTTATCTCTAACTTCCCTTCAGCTCCCCTTCTCTCCCCTCACCTATCTCAGCCTCCGACTCTTGTCCCCCCTACCTTCTCTGCCCCTTTTGATGTTTTGTTTCTCTGTTCACGTCACCTACTAGTAATGCATTCTACTGTAGTATTTTGTTTTTATTAGGTACCCTTATTTGCTATTCCCTAGGAACACTTTTTACATTTTTTTTACTGTGTAATCATAGTGTAACTAATGTGTAATTATTGTACCTTGCAACTCACTGTTCCCTATGTAAAGCGCTCTGATACCTCTGGGTCTAGCCAGCGCTATATAAAACTCATGAAATAAATAAATAAATAAACAAAACGCTTCTCCAGCTGGGGAGGGCCTGTCGGGCCAATGATTCCTCCGCTCTGAATGCAGTAAGTACAGCATTGGACCCTCTGAGAAGAAAACTACTTTTGGCCGCTGCCCGAATATATTCTTCACTCTATGGAAGAACCTGGGCCTTCTAAGAACACAAAACACCAGGGCCACCTGTGCCTGTCTTGCCTGGAAGACCAAGAGGATGTGTGATGCCACATCCCCAGAGAATGCCTTCATGCTGCTTATGGATGCATTTCTAAGAAGAGTGCATAATACCCAGAGTGCCTTTTCCTGACCAGAGTATGATTGTGAGTCTGACAAGAGGGATATCCCTTCTCTGTAGATCCTCCCTGAGAATGCGGAAACAATAGATGGAGATCACAATGAGGACTCAGGGTAAGAACACAGCCTCAGTAGATCCCTGCAACCAGATTAAAGTGCAAAAAGGCATTGAGTGCAGAGAAGGGCTTGGGGGTCCCAGCCACTAAAGGACTAAAAGGCTTGTTGGATGTCGAGGACATTTACCAACCATGGTTCTCTGTCAAAGAAGGCAGAGTAATATATCAGCAACGTGCTGAGAAAATCTCTCCCAAAAGAGGTGAGTGGATGCCTGCGGCGGAGTGCCTAAGATCTTCACTGGAGGGCAAGCTGGCCTTCATGCCAGAGATTGATGGTAAAATAGCCACTTTTTTTGGTCAGAATTGAAATGCACCCAAACAATGGGATCAACTAATTGTGGTGGGCATGCAAGCATATATTTCCAGCCCATTGATGAAGATCCTAGTTATGGCTGAGGAAGCCAAGAAGAAGAACATTTCAGATCCCCAGCTATCTTATCGAATTGGCCCCACTTGGAGAATGGCAATAGGGACCTATCCATGCAGCGGGGATGCTCTCCGGTGATTAAAGTAGACCCAAGCTTAAGTAGCTGGCAGTCTTGGAGAAAGACCAAGCAGCAGAAGGTTGTCTCGTCAGACAACCTTTCATTAAGGAGCTAGAGAGGTTCATCCCCACCATATCATCACTTGATGAGGCCCAGATGTCAATCAATATCTTTGGACATAGGGTTTTAATTGGGGCTGGTAGAGGCAGGGGGCAATTGACCATTCACTCCAAGTTCACAGCCTCCCAGATGGGCCAAGGGCCTCAAAGAGACTTTCAGCAGGAGGACTATAATACATTTGAAGGCTTTTCCCCACAAGAGATGGCAGCAAGGGTAGCAGAAGTGGATTCTGGGGTGCAGATGATGCAGCAGGAGACTTCTCAGGTAGGGATTACCATTTCATCTGAACCAAGAGTGAGAGGAAAACTGTGCTGTTTGCTCCCAAGTGGCAAGACATAACAGGGGATGAATGGGTCCTGCAAAGAGCCAAGGGATTCCAGATAGAGATTTATGGAACTCTGAGACTCTGGCTTCTAGAGTTTTTCTAGGAAGAAAGGCCTCTTATTGATAATGAAACAGAGGACTTTGTAAGGAAATGCAGAATGGTTAACTACCCTTCACCGTGAAGGATTCTTAAGCTATTTATTTTTATGGTGAAGAAGGCCAAGAAGGCCGCAGCCTGGTCATTAACCTTTGTGAATTTAATGAATGGTTGATTTACCAATGCTTCAATATAGATGTAATCCACCTTCTCAGAGTGATACATCTAGCAGTTATGAAGTCTAGTTAGACCTGTGACAATGTTTTTCAAGGTTCTGATTTTTAGACTTACTGATATTTTCCTCAATTCCTATGGCGCGGACAGGCTTTGATGTTTGTGGACCTTCCCTTTGGCCTTTATTTTTTTTTGTTTATTTTATTTTTTCATTTGTATATAGCGTGACTCGGCTCAGCTAGTGAAAGCAGGAAAATGCTAGGAAAGTAAACCTGTTAAATGAAGTCAGTGACATGCAAAAAAGGGGGAGTAGGTTTAGCAGAATTAGGTCATGAAGATAAGTATGGGATTATAGTCACAGTTGATAAAGTGGTGCAAAAGGACGGGGGAAAGGAATTAGTTTAGGTAGGGGAAGACAAATAAAGGCAAGGAATTATGGACTGAGATAAAGTTTAAACAGATAGGTTTGTGGATCTTTGCAAATTCGCAGACAGTCCATTTTTTTGTTGGAGATATTCAGGTATTGAGTTCCCAAAAGATGGTACCATCCAGGAGAAGATTTGCGTTGCAGCCATATGTGATCTGAACTCCTTTGCTTTGAGTCTGAAAACTTCTCTACTTCTCAAGTTCTGACTACCACAAGAGATCCAGGGCACTATGGCTCATTGTGTACATAGGCGACAATCTCCTTGTGGTGCAAATGATGGTATATATTTTTCAAGAGCTGGAATTCTTCATTAACACACACAAGTCAAAGCTTTCATTTGTTTAGAGAATGTTCTGCTTTGGGGTTCATAGGGACTCTGTATCCGCGACACTGATATTCCCTCAGAAGAAAATAATGAACCAGTCGCAAACTTTGTTCCTATAAAGATTCCATCACTCTATCCTTAAAATGCCTCCTGCTTAATACACATTCTCTAGCCTATGGGTACTTGCAAACATTTTCCCAGAGCCCAAAAAGTTTGGTCCGTGGTGTGGTTGGAGGCCGCAGGGTGGCAGCCGGTTGTGGGTTATGTAAGGAGGGCATAGTGGACCCAAATCATGTACCTAATAGTGGCTGAATTGCACAATGTAAAACCTGAAAACCTAGGATCAATCCTGGCTTCCCCACCTGCCCAAATTGTGTGATCCGAGGTAATTGTTGTATTTCAAGTGCAATCCTCTTCATTTTCCCATATAGGAGTGTTAATGAAATACACTTTTTGAATTTTGATGAGACTTTATCATATGTTTGCATGTTTGTTGCAAGATTTAAAAAAACAAAAAAACTTGTGTCCTCATTTGCCTCACAACACAATTCCACTTGCCCGTATCTGGGGTGTCCTACCCTTTTGCTGGAAAAGGAAAGAAAGCAAATTCAAATGGTACCACCCTCGGATTATGAAGAACCTTTCTTCAGACCCAAATTTCTCTGAACAGGCCGTGCTCAGTAGAAAAGTGCCAGCCGAGGCGGAGTAGGCTTAATCATCAGATCCCTGATCTGATCTGATTTCCTTGTACCTCTAGCCACCTTAGGAAAGGTAGCCAGAACTCCTAACTTTTTCTTTCCTTTGTCCGATATGTTCAATCTAACGATATTCTTTGCTGATAATGACCAATCCTCATAGCGAGGAGGGGTTTGGATGACCCATTGTTTACAGATTTCTCTGCGTGCCAGTAGCGTTGCATAGAATATCAGCTTCACATGACTTTTTTCAACATTTAGCTGTGAGACCAGGCATCCAAAAAAGTTCAGAGAGACGCTTACCTGAATTTGTATCTTCAGAATATCAGATATGGCTCTACTCACATCCTTCCAGAATGGCTGGATCATAGGGCATTGCATAAACATGTGCACATCATCTTCTTTCATTTTGCCGCATTTCGGACACGCCACATCTCCTCCCTTCCCAAATTTCAAAAGTCTTTGTGGGGTCCAGTACACCCTATGGATAGTGATGAGATGATTTCTCCTTAAATAGGCAGGTTTTACTATTTTGTAAAGCATAGACATAGATACTTGCCATAAGTTCTCCAGTGAGATCTCCGGCAAGCACGTTCCCCACAGCTCCATCAGCAATGTGAGTTTCCCATCTTCCAACTCAATCATCAGCCAATACCAAACAGCTATTTCTTTCTTCATGGGTGTTCCTGACACCAGCCTCTCTTCGAGTTCATTTAGGTCCCCTACCATCCAGTTCGGCTCCCAAACAACCCTCAAATCTAATCTCACTCAACCCAGGAGCAACTTCATTTTACTCATAGGTGGGGCCCATAGCACCATGCGTCACACTTCTACACATCACACTACTCCGGAATCAGTGAAAAAGAAGGCGAGCTGCTGGATAGCTGGGTACCTCATTAACTATTCTATACATTATATACAAACATGTACATATCAAATCTCAGCGGACATAAGGAAATAAACATCAAGATACTCCACTATTTGGTCGATGGACCAGCTAGTAGAAGTCAGTTGATGGCGATTAAGACCAGCTCAATCACAATATTCCCATAATTTCAATGTTTAATTTGTCATGACTTTTCTTCTAAATAATAACAGACTCGAGTTTATATTTTACAAAAAATGTATCTAAATTCAATAGGAAAGGAAAATAGCATTTTCTTTAGACAAGCAAACGTTTTAGCATTTATTAATTACATTCAAGAAATGGAATTCAGAAAGCATATTACCAATCTGCCATAGTAAAATGACAGAACTGCATAGAACAGGTTCCCAAGCTGACTGTCTTTCTAGCCTCCTCGATGTCACCCTCCTGACATAGAATCTCCGCAATCAATTTCTTTGCCCCATCAAAAGTTAAAGTCCAAAATGTTTTAAAGTCTTTTGCACCATAAAAATTGTTCAGACCGACAGCATGTCGTGGCGTGAAAAATCCATGGAACCCATAACACTTCCCTCTTTCGCACAAGCTCTTTTATACCTTTTTCCCTAACTATCTAACTCAAAATTGAAACTTTTAGGGTCCACACTCATTTCTCATTGGTCCATTAGAGGGGTGGCGATGATCACCTCATGTCCTCCTTGTTCAAACCGGTTCTTAATTTGTAAAGTCATTTTCCAAACGCTTTCTCAGGACCAAATTGTCCGCATTGCAATTGCCACTCAGTCCTTGTATCTTTTATTCATAATAAGGTTACAGCATTTTTATTTCCCAGGCTTTTAAATGCAATCATCCTTTGTCATAAATCCCAGTCATAGGCCAAGCTGACCTTGACATCTTTTTCTCCGAGCACAGGCAATTCAACCATCTCTAGCATATTTGCGCATGTGTAGGGGCCATCTTTCCCCGAGTCGATTTCATTGTCTCATTTAAACAGCCATTTTCAGACTAGGCCGCACGGGCCTCAATGTGAACTAAAATGAAAACAAACACAACAGACGTTAGATATAGAATTTTAGCCATTCTGTTTACCTCCCACCATTTTAATTTTTCCAGTGTTAGATATTACCTAGCAGAAGCAACATTCAAAGCCGTTTTACTCACCATCTGCATTCTTTTTGCCACAAAACTTCTAACATAAGCACAGATACACACATTTTATTTGATTATATCTACAATATCACAGATCTATATTAATATGACTTTTGATTTATTAGCAAATGAATTTTTAGCATATCAGCAATTAGTTTTCCCAAATGTGGTGTTTATTCTATTTGCAATTGGTTGATTAGTTTCCATGCTTCACACGATTATTAAATGTTACAGTTATGAGAGAATGACTTTACAAGGAGTGCACATAATTTGTGTCTCTCCACTGCTCCATCCATACAAGCTCTGTATTTGGAGGAATTTGAATCTTGACACCTTATCATCTGTCCTTTGTCTGCACATCCCCCGTGTTATCAGGTGACCTTCATGAATTAGATGCTCCTATATTACCATGCAAAAAGAACAATTGATGGACAGAATGCAGAACAATGTCATACATTCACCCCAGTACAGAGATCTGGGCCTAAATACATCGTTTCTTTGCTCACCATGCCATTCCAGTTTGGACCCAGCCATATGCAAATCAGTCTTGACCCTGCGCCCAATGGGAACAGTCCAGCCTGAACTGCCAGGCCAGGTCCTCCCTGGACTGGAAACAAGCATCTGGCCTGGCAGTTCGGTCTGGACTGTTCCCATGGGGCACAGGGTCAAGACTGATTTGCAAATGACTGGGTCCAAACTGGGGTGGCGTAGTGGGCAAAAGAACGATGGATTTAACCCAGATCTTTTGACTGGTTTCCATATGGCTGGGTCCAAGCTGGGGTGGCATAGTGGGAAACAGATTGATGGATTTAACCCAGATCTTTTGACTGGGGGAGAATGTTACATTGTCAGCATTCCGTCCATTATTTGTTTGCTGTAACACTTTTTGCCCTACGTGGGATAGGTATACCCAGACTTGGGTCCCTTGCTCACTGTGCCACTGGATTCAAGCTAGCCTGGCTGAATAGGGATGACATACCCTGAAACCAGTCCCAGGATGCTTGTTTCCGGTCCAGGGAGGACCTGGCCTGGCAGTTCGGTCTGGACTGATCCCATGGGGCAAAGGGTCAAGACTGATTTGCATATGGCTGGGTCCAAACTGGGGTGGCGTAGTGGGCAAAAGAACAATGGATTTAACCCAGATCTTTTCACTGCGGGAGACTGTTTGCATTGTCAGCATTCCACCCATCATTTGTTTGCTGTAACACCTATATTACCATGGCAGCCTCTCGTAGCGGAATCGCCAGCTTGTCTTTTGTACATTCTGGAGAGCCCGATAGTCCCAGATGGGGGCCAAGTATCCGAAATACGGTAATTTTAAAGTTCTTTTAATCTTGTACCATGTCTCTGCCATGCCCTGTAAAATCTACAATCTGACCTTTTTGAAATATTTAGGGTCAGCGTATTTATGCATGAAGCCACGTTCCCCTCCTTTCACCTGCTTTAACATCTAAGCAAATAATCTGCCAATTTCTGAACACGCAGGTTTGTCTAGCAGCATTTTCTCATTTTTTCAACAAGAATGCCCAAGAGTAGAAAAGTAAGTCTGGTAATGCTAGACCCCCTTTCTCTAACCTCCTTCTCAACTTCCTCCACGCTATCCGAGGACCTTTAGCAGACCAGATAAAGCTGTTAACCACTCAGCTCGTCATGAGTTGCGCCGCTCGCACGCTGATGACGAGCTGAGCTCGTCATGTAACGCGCGTTTTTAAAAAACCCCGCGTACAGCGGGAAAAGCCGCCGCACGCATGCGGTTAATCAGACTTTGCCATTTCCAAAATAATTCTTTCTTAAAGGGTAGATTAATTGAGTCAAATAAGAAAGTAAATTTTGGGAGGATCATCATTTTCACCAAGTTAACTCGGCCGAAAATAGTGAGCGTGAGATGTGACCAATTTCTCAGCAAGGTACACACTTCCTTCTTGTTTTTTTCATAGTTTTCCTTGGTTAGCTTGGTGATATCTTAGGTCATTTTTTATCCCTAAGTATCCCATCTCCCTTTTAACCTTTTTCATCACCTTCCTCAGTGTTCCAGACCATTATTTCTCCCCTTCCTCTATTAATAGTAAATCCTGAGACCTTTCCAAAATCTGTTGTTAGTGTCATCACCCGACTCATGGTTCTCTGTAGGTGGGTAGTATAAATTAAATAAAATTAAAAGGTAATCTGCATATAAACCTAATTTCTTCTCCCCTGGTTATTTTGATGGGATTCGTCAAGAAGCCGTTAACCAACACCCTCGCCACCGGTGAGGCATATATCCCCGCAAGAACCTTAGAAAACTTAATTCCCAGGTTGAGGGATTTCACAATTGTTTGAAGGAAGACCCAATTTACCAGACCGAACGCTTTTGTAGCAGCTATCGCCACTACCACAAGGGGGAGCTCATATGTAGTAGCCAGGTTTATGGAGCCAATAAGAGTACATGTCAACTCCTTTAATCTACCCTGTATAAACCCCTTTTGATCCTCATGTACTAGCTCAGTCATAACCCCATTAAGTCTTCCTGCCAAAATCTTCGCAAAGATTTTATAATTCCAGGTTAATAGCGGCACCGGCCCATACGAATCACAGTTCTTGGCACATTTCCCAGGCTTGAAAATTAATGTGATAATGGCCTCTTTCCATCACTCTGGCATATTAGCTTCTTTCATAAACACCTCGTTAAACATCTCCATTAAAAATGGTGTTAAAGTACCAGCCAGTACTTTATAGACTTCTTGAGGCAGGCCATCCGGATCTGGTGCCTTCGCCTGCTTTCCTTCCCTAACTGCCTGTTCCGCTTCCCTCAAGTTTAGCATTTCGTTCAACATCTTGCTTTTGTCTTTTGTTAGGGCTTCAGCACACTCCTGCTTGAACCAGGTAATCACCCCCTATTCTGTAATATCCAACTCTTCCTGATATACCTTTCCAAAATATCTACTAAAAAGGCTTGTTCAATATCCTTGTTATCATTTGGTACAGTCTCCGTTTGCTCACATGTGACCCGCTTTACCCTATTCCTCACCTGATCATTTTTGATTTTCCATGCAAGCAGTTTGCTGCACCTTTCGGCATATTCAAAATGGGCTAGCCGAATGGACTCCCATCTCTTCCTAACCCTGTCTTGCAATACTATGGCTAACTTAGATTTAACCTCTGCTATTTCCAACAGTGAAGCCTGCAGGTCCCCCTGATTGTTCTTAAATTAACCACTTCCCTCTCTAAGCCTCCTTTTTGCCGCAGATAAGCTACCTATTCTGCCTCTCATACAGGTCTTATATGCATCCCAAACTATTCCTACAGAGGAAGAACCTAGATTACTTAAAAAACTCTTTTGTCTTTTGTGTGTAAGAGAAAATAAGTTTGTGTCTTTCTACATGTACATTATATATGTTGTGGTGTTTTATTAATGTATTTAATGTTTGTTTGCTTGAAAAATAACATATGATACTTGGAATTAGTGTTTGCTCTTGATTTCAGAATTATACAAATATTTGTTGGTTGGTATAGTGATATCTAGCAATAGAGATTAATTCATGTTCTCTCTATTAGAGTGATCCTTCAATTGGTTCCCACACATTATCGTGTTTATATATGTTTTACGCGCTTGCCAAGAAGTAGCTCCCTAAAGGTTTGACAACCCACTCAACCAGTGCCAAGGCCACTACCACTGTGATGGCCCAAGGGGTGCCTCTAATGGATATCTACCAGGATATCTAGGATGCGTCTACACCCACGTCACGCTGTGATGTGGGTGTTGATGCATACGTTTACGAAGCACCAAACCTTGACAACCAGGTCTGTTAGGAAGGACCCTTCGCCCATCAGGTTCTGCAGGACTTTTTGATCCTAGCCCACTCTGCAGACCCTCACCTTTGGCAGATGTTGCTTTGGTAATTTGTTTTAAGGGGAGGAATCTGTGGTTAGAAGTATCCATCAGAAGAACAAGGTACTTGCATACTGTAACACCCTTCCAGGTGGAGTGACCTCATTTTAACATCTAAAAAGGGCCCAAATTAGTATTTAGCACCGTTACCGAGCAATTGTTCATGCTGTGCTTCTGAGGAAAAAGAAGAGACCAGAAACTGATGTCAATGTGTCACTCCACAACGCTGCCTATTGGCCAGTGGCAGCACTGCTTTAGGTAACGTACATTTATAGCAAACATTCAATTAACATGTGCCAAACCTCTCAAAAAAGAATATAAAAACATATCAAAAACAGCGACCATAAATCTCCTATTCAATATATGATAACACAATTATTATTGATATACATATCTTTTTATTTGATATAGATAGTAGAACCAATTACTGTTATTTCATTCAGTATTATTGATCAAGTCAGATAATCATTCGGGAACATATAAACTAATTCTTAATGACAAAATGCATTACTGCAACAAAAAAACACAAACATATATAACAACAAGTCACTCGGGACCGGTCAAAGATATATTGTAGTTGGCAAAGCGGTTGGATTTTGACTACGCGCGTTTCGGCATTCTGCCTTCATCAGGTGACCGTCATTCGCACATACATTGGACAGGACAAAAAATAGGTTCTATAAAAAATGTTGAAGGATCAATGATTGATCTTCGATATTCTTTGGTAACAGCACTGCTACATACCATTTGGGTCCAGTATGGCTCTGAGGGGAAATTCTAAGATGAGGAATCTGGGGTTAGATGGAGTATCCACCAGAAAGAGTGTTACTGAAGGTAAATAACTTGTTCTTTTGACACCACCCTTACATTATATAGGGTAGCCTACCGGTAGTTTTAACAGTTTGTTTTCAGAAGGTCCCTCAGATCTACATTGTCAGTATCTAAGTTTCTCAGGTTGAGTACATCCAGCTTAAGTACACCCAGATGCACTGTCATTCTGGGTGATGGGCTCCATGATGAAGCATGCCACATAGGTTATGTGGGTGATAGTCCTTTAATAGCCCCTCATGGTCTTCAGCAGGTTATCATGAAGACGGGTTCTTGAATATCCGATTATCTTTTATCATACAATTTGGTTATATATCTTTTTTTATCTTTGTTAATGCTAATAAGTGGGGTACATCAACCAACTGGGGGAACAAGATCCAGAGGGCTGTTGGAACTGATCAGAGACTTATGCCACGCCTACCTGAACAAACTAATATAAATCGTCATGAAGTGTCTCCCATGGAAGCAGAACCTGGTACCAGATTAGAACTCCAATTATACGTGTTACTTCAGTGCTTGGAAACTGGACATGATGGAGTTCCACCTCGTAAAGGACAGTGGTGCTCTGTGCCACTTGGATCTCTTTGCCTTGTCATTTAATCAGTTCCCAAGGTATTTCAGCATGAGATCAAACCAAGCAGTAAGGTGTTGGCTGCCTTTACATAGAACTGGGGTACAAGTTGTTATTATGCAGTCCTTCTTTTACAATGATTATGCATCTTCAGCCCATGTGAGAAGATTGCGGATCCTAGTTACTCCACTTTGCACATCAAAAATGTGTTTTGCTGTTCTGCTGGAACATCCTTATTCAATCCTCCTCAACTATCCAAACATTCTGACTGGCTGTCTGGAGAGGTTGCAGCAACTGGTCCTGGTGGAATCTCTTTATCTGATGTTGTGGCAGATTACATGAAACTGTAGGCGAGTTCAAGATTTTTACTCCAGCCATTAGTCTATCCAGTGATCTTGGATGGGCACTGGTCAAAAGATACAGCTTGGGTGAGGGAAGAAGGACGGTGTTTGTGTTTTGAATGAGGTCTGATCCCTTGGAGCAGATATTGTGCAAATTATTTACTTGTGTAGAAAGGCTTGGCCTACAGAATGATCAATGCTTGCAAATCAGCCAGATCATCGAGTCACATACCAATACAGTGTACTGATGAGAAAAAATCCTACGGTATGTTGGTTGCTACTGGGCATCCGGCTGCCTGCGGGGCCGGCGGCGGGGCCCCCCTGAGCGCGAGGCCCTGGGCAGCTGCCCATACCGCCCATGGCTGGGACCGGCCCTGAACTCAACTATTTTCAACTGCAGAATGTCAATGTTGTCCTGGATTACATTTTGTCTTGGCCTGACAATGTGTACCTTTCTAGGAGGGAACTCTGAACGTAGAGGGCAATGCTACTGTGCTTGCTGTCATGCAGCAGTGAATCTGATGTGTGACCCTTGAATTTGTAGAGCAGGATGTTCACCACAGAAGGGGTGACGTTAACAGTTGGTAGAGAACAAATTACAATACCTAAACTAACTCCAGCTTTCAAATTTCCCCAGGTTATTTGTGGTGATATGCCTTAAGTCCTACAATATTTTGACAAGTGAGTTTAGGCCACTGGGCATGCAACAATTTCCATTAGAAAATACTTTAGTAGGATGGATTAAGGCAGAGGCTGGCATCAATATGGATTTTTGGGGCCACTGCAGGTGCCTAAAAGATATTATGAATGCAGCTTTCAGGAAGTTTGACTTTAAACCACGGATGGGGCAGCCGCATTATGCGGTGGTCAGCATATTTTGAACATTCATACTTCTAACCTCCAGTCCTGATATATAGTGTAAAATGTCTGAAAAGTTTCATTTCACGAAGACAAGTTTAATCCCACCCGGATGTAACCATTGTGTTTCTGTTCCCACCCTTGAAGTTACAATGTAAAAATAAGTGACAAGCTGAGTATAAGTAGTTTCTATTTCGTTGTGATGAAAATAAAGAAACACAATGAAAGAGCAAAATGTATTGTTATGTGGATTGTAGTTCTACTTATGTTTTTTTATTACACTGTTGTAATCTACTCCAATGTTAATGATTGATATGAAATGGAGATTGCTCAATAGAGTTTATAATGATGCTATTTGTTCGAAAAAGATTAACAGTAGGATGACAATGAAGGAAAAGTGATGCGAAAGGACAATGAACTAGCATAAAGAAAGATGAAGTTGTGTTTCTTCCGAGGGCTTATCTCTTTTGACTGCCTATATCAGATTGATTGTTATCGTTGCTTCCTCTGTGGGTCTCTTGGGAGGTGTAGTCCAGAAGAGCTGTTGATTATTTTCCATACTAAAAAACAAAAATGTATGTGGAGGGTCAAGGGGAATGTTTAGTGACCTCTCTGCTCGCTCCCCTACTCTATTATACACAACACACAACAGAGCAGATCAGGTCTAGAAAAGGGTGTGCAATTGTAATGCCAACTGTGTAACAGTGGGTGCATGGGTGCACGTATGTTGGTGGGAGCATCAGCTTGAAAAAATCCCATCAGACCACCCTTTATGGTGGAGTTGACATCATGTGGGAAATTAGTTGATCATGCCATCGCACAACTGGCCAAACAGTGCCGATGTGGAGATGGATGTCAAAAGACTAGCCGTGATGTCCCATGTGAAATGGTGTTCTCTAAAGTGCAGTGCTCAAAGGAAAATAATGAATAAAAATAACTACACAGGCGCTGTGTCTCATTCTAAACGCAATCTGTGTGTCAATTGTTAAAAACACGCCGGGTAGTAAGACTACCCTATGGCGCAGAGTATGACGGTCAACATGTTTCAGCCTGTGGGGCATTGCCCCGGCTTTCTTCAGGACCATAGATAAAGAAGGCTACTGCAACCATAATTCTTAAATTAAGTGAAACAGATAATTAATATACTAGAAAAAGTTACATATCTACCGGTAACCATCACATTTGGATGCCCACTGGAAGGAGAGAAGAACATCTTCTTCCTAAAAAACAGAAATGGTTTCGAAAAAACACTACATTACACACACACACCTGTATGAATACACAGAGACAATACAAACAATGCACACCTAACTGAATAATTTGTATTCAGTATTGTATAAACAAGCATATTAGCTTAGGCAACATGAGGCATTTCCTCACGTTGCTACTCACCCAGCTTTGTGTGGGTGAAGACCTCACCTCACCCGGCAACCGCTCGGGAGAATGAAGCCCCGCTCTAAGGTGCAGAAAAAGAGGACACTGTAAGCATCAAAGTCTAAAGTGTCCCCGCCAATTGCTCTGCACAGCAACCCAACAGACGTGTGATAGCAACCCACCTGTACCACCAAGCCACTAACCCACAGCCAAACACCTGCAAAACAATAGGTGTACTACTTGTCAAAAGAATATCTAGAACTAAGCCTCTGAATGGCTTCTTAATAACTCCCAGATAACTACCTCCAAAACACAGTGTGTAGTAAGTGATAGGAGTTCCTAAAAACAGAACCACGCATTATCCATAATAAAGGGCTACTCAAATGCCCAGAAGTATCAAGTCTGAAGTTCCTAAATCCCCAAGTCTGATAGGCTCTTAGGGCCGTCCAGACTGCTCGGCTTAAAAATGCTCAGCCTAGTATAAGCGAGGGGAGCTCCCTAGTAGCGGAGAGGAAACAGGGGACTCACCTGTCCGTCGGTGCTCCCACTTAGTATATCGAGCGGCAGTGGAGGTGTTTAGTCAAGACACCCTCGGTAGTTTTATAGCTGCCGGAAAACCAGTCAGAATAGGCGTCGGACCGACGGACAGGTGAGTCCCCTGTTTCCTCTCCGCTACTAGGGAGCTCCCCTCGCTTTATGTGTTTATGTGTGTGAGAGAATTTGAATATGTTAGTATGTGGAAGCTTGTGTGAGTGAGGCAAATTAAAGATTAAATGGTGTACGGTCACTTCCGCGACCCTTGGTATTTTGGTGAATTGAGGTCCTTGCCTTCTCGTGCCTCATACGCACACTCTTGAACCAATGCCAAATTCCAAAAGGCATAAGAACGATTACTGACCTTTTATACAAATTCCCAAACTCACCTTTTCAAACAATACCATCCACAGTGTTTTCCTCTAGTGCCAAGCCGAGACTGATCTGTATATATTGCCTAATATATGACTGATACAGAATGTCATAATGTTTCTGAACATGTTATATGTACAGCACCCCACTGCACTGGCAGCGAGGAAAGCTATAAATAAAAATATTAAAACAAGCAGAGTTAGCAGTTTAACTGTACTCTGAACTCCATCTTGATAATCGTAATGAGCAGCAGTAAGATAAGAGCCCAATAGGATATTGGCTGTTAACAAAAAAGGGTAATATGCCACTATCGGATATGACTCTTTAATACTATATTAAACACAACCTGACGACAATATCATTCTAACACTTTGACTGCATTCAGCTTGACCCCAGAACTGTAACGGGTGCCTAGATTTTGAATGATGTGCTACGGAACCAGTGCTTAATTTGAGCCAGGAGTTCACAGGCTCTCACTTTTTTTAGGACCAGCACTTTTTTCCTCATAAATCTTTGACCCAGAGCAAGGGAAAAACAGACGGAGGGGTAAGAAGGAGAAAGAAAAAGACGGAAACAACTGTGACAAAGAAAGGAAGCAGAGATGAAAAAGAAAAAGTGAGATAAAGGGACTGGGAGTGTCTGGTGGAGGATGAAAGAGGCACGAGTTAGAGTCAAGACTACGCAGCCTTTGTATTCAGTACCCCTGACATTCAATAGCGCCAGCCGCAGGCATCTGATTAAAACTGTAGAACCTGGCACTTATTTGTGTACACAGTAAGCACTGCTCACAACCATACAAATGGTAGAACTGCTATACAAATGTAGAAAACATAACACTTGCCACATCAACTTTGTATAAGCTATAAGCACAGTTTCAACATTTTAAGCATGATGTTGAGTCAGTGATTAACGTCCAATTCGGCATGCGCCAAATTTATATTAAGCATTCTTTTGCTGTAGATGACAGTGCAATTCTGAACTGCAAGGTCAACCACAAAAGTGAACAAGAGAATCTTAACATGTGCTTGTGGCGCATATACAAGCATCACAGTGCTATATCAGTGCAATTATTGCTGCAGAACATTCTGCCAGTTTCCAAGTTGATTGGACAGCTTTGTTAGTGTATTCTTCAGCTTATTTAATATTTGCATCTCATTCTAACGTTTAAATAATCCAAACAGATTTCAAAATTGATTAAAATTAAATCAGTATGGACTTGTTGCTTGTCTGTGTTCCTTTTATTTTATTGTTAATTTCAGTTCAGCCTCATCTGCAACCCTGTGTCATTTAAACCTGAAAATAAGTTGCATGAATTTAACTTTTCCTTCTTTTACGAGTAGTGTGGAAAAGTAAATCTTGCCATGTTCTGTGTCCCTACGTGTTCCCCATGTTATGTTATATGTGCATGATTAATATGCATATGTATTCCCCATGATCGATTAAAGACGCAATTACAGTTGTGTCCATCTCTATTATGCCAGTTTCCAGTTTTCGTGAATACAACGAATATCAGGCCTATGTAAAGCTACGTTGCCACGTTTCTCAGTGTGCACGTTATTTCATTGTAAAGTCCCCGTTTCTAGGCCTCGAAAGGGCCCGGACACCAGATTCAGCTCCAGTCTCCTGAGCCCTCGCTGAGGAGCGATACAGCCCCCACCTGTATCCCTGACCCTTCACTTACTTCCTGCCTCACAGTGCCCGGCTCGTCCTGGCTCTGCCTGCCAGTCTGCCAAGAGTATGTTATGATTCTAGTTATCAGTCCAGCCCTCCTTCTCTGCATTCCTAAGCTACTGAATCGCATCAATAGTTTCCGTCACAGTCTAGCCTTTACGTCTCCATGTAAGAGAATTACTGTATTAATGGTCATTTAATATTCCTCAACACGCACTACATGTAGAATAATGCATGCACCAGTCTTAGTGTCTGTTAGCCTTTGCCCTGATAACTTTTGGATTCTATCAACATGTTCTCTAAATATCAGATACTAGACAGTGTTTAGGTACATGTCGCTCTGACTCTCCAGACTTCAGTCTCTGCTTCTAGCGCAGAAGTCATAGCCCCCAGCTTCTCCCTAGTAACACGTCATTGCCAGCTTGCGCGCACCTCTAGGTCAGAGGTCCCGGCTCCTTAGGTAGCCCCCTCCATGTTTCCGCCCCATTTATGACATATTCTGTTACGTTTACATCACATGTTCCTGTATACGCCTCCTGTTACACCTACTTTCAGCCTTATCTTTCGCGACTGCTACGAACCCCACCCACTGCCACACCTACTGTATTCACTGTAATGCAATTGTTTTAGTATATATACTTGTGTACTGTTATTAAGTGTTGTGCAGTGCTAGCCATCCCAGATCTTGCCCGTGCAGGTTGTCCTGTTCCTGTCCTTTATGCTGTATTAAACCTGCAAACTCCTACTACCTCGAATCTTGACTCTTATTTATTGAGCTATCTGTTATTGTTATATCCAGTCAAAAATAGAGGTATTATTTATTTATTTACCACATAATGGCGCCCGAATAGGGACTTGCCCTTTCCCCACGCGCCGGAGAAGCCACGCCAGCCCCCTGACCCTCTGCAGCCGTGACGGAACCATACCGTGCACGTGCAGATATTTCTGCTTCAAGTATCCCTCAGGCCCACGGAGGAGACGGAGGTTGCGGTCCAGCATCCAGACGAGGCGGTGGAGGAACGCGGCGAGTCCCGACCAGAGCCCAAGCCGAGAGTCCAAGGTCCTAGGTATCCGGAGGCCCACCCGTAACAGAAGTCCGAAGTTCGTCCGTCCGGCGTCGTAGCAGTCCAGTCCAGTCCGAGGCCTTCCGTTCTTGCTGCCCGGTGAGTACCGTTGCTGGGGTAGTATCTAGACAGGGTCAATTGCATTGTCTCTGGTCCGTGGGTTTGGCGTACACAGATCCAACACGAAGTGTCCACTTAGGTGGATGCGGGTCCTGACGTGTCTCTTTATGAGACCGGTAAGTTTCGTACTGTTTTAGCAGTGCATCTAGTTTCTGTTCTAGTCCGTTCTGTTCTCGAGAAACTCATGTATTCTGTTTTTCAGTATTCCAGGTAGTATTCTGTCCGAACTGTTATTTTAAATGTCATTCATGTATTTCAATGTCGTGGTGTGAAAGTGGTGTTTTTCAAAGTCATTATTGTGTTCATTGTGTATTGTATTGTGTCTAGACTCCAGCCCAGTCATGCCATTGTTTTCCAAATTACGTCAGTTAAAAACTAGGAAAGGTCTGTTAGAAGAAGCAGTTCCTGTCCCGCCTAGGGACAGTCCAGGTCATTTTATGTATCAAAAGCATGGCATAAGTGCCATATTATATCTAGATTTATGGGTGGAGTACACCAAGGAATTAGAGGAGAAGTATAGATGGCCCGTATCAGGTACGTGGGATGCCGAGTGCATCATGCGAGTAGAAGAAGCATTATGGAAAAAGAAAGCCAGACAGTCACAGAAAGATGCCATCGAGTTATGGCGCAAAGAATCTCATAAAAGAACAGAAAAAGAAATCAGAAAGTCAGAATTAAGTAGAGAATCCGCAGAAAGAGCCCAAGAAAGGGAATTAATCGAGATAGGTGAACGAGTTAAAACCGAACAGTCAGACAGACAGAGGAATGCCCTTATTAAGGGTATGTATCCTCTTCTTGCCGAGGGCTTGCCAAAAGCGACCCCGGAGGCATCCAGTAATTTTCCGCCACCATTAGTTCCGACCAAGCTACGTCACAAACCGACCGCAGCTGATATTTTTCTCTCGTCCTACTTGGACGACACAGTCCCAGAATATGCTAATCCTGTTCCGCCAGCTCCTGTAAATAATGCAATTCCTGCTCCTCCAGTCACCGGGGCACCTGTTACAGCACCTGTTACGGTACCCCCGGTCCAGCCCGTAGTACAAATTCCCGCCACGTCAGTCACCTTGCCAGCACGAAGAGTATCAGTTGATGATTCTAGTATAGGAGCCGCGGGAGGAGGTCCTCCTCGTACCCCACCGCCAAATAAACGTCTAGGAGCAGTCGAGTTACATGAACGTGCGTTACAGCGTACCCCCAAATATCAGTCCATTGCAGAAATCAGGCGAGCTCTTACTGAATGCTGTTATGATCCAGTTCCAGGCGAGGATAGTATGGTTATATATTCCGTACGTATAAGGCAGGTGTCCGAGTATTTGGTCACCCTACCGAATATGAAAGAAGATCTAGACAGAATGTATCGTTTCATTCGTACTGGACAAGATCCAGAAAGTATTGGCGAAGCCATGTCTCAAAGGAAAGCCGAGATTCAGCTCATGCTATTAAAGTTTCTAATTAATTGTTTAATAAGAGAACAAGATTCCCCGACTAAGGATCAGACCGAAATGAAGGTTCTGACAAAATGGAGTGATAATATAGCCGAGGGTAAGCACAAGACACTCAATAGTATAGAGAGTATGTACAAGAAAATACGTAAAGAAATAATAAGGTTACACGAACAACGCAGAGAAGCACAAGTAAGCGAGAAAGAAAATGACTCTCCTACTGAGGAGGTAGAGGACGAGAATACCGCCAGAATAGCGTATGTAGGTAAATCTAGATTTCCAGACCGACATTTACGCCTAGAACACAAGGAAGTCTTTCATCATCCAGCACCAGAGCAAGGCTCTCTAGAACAAGTATTTCAAGCTACCGATCACATTCTGAAATCACGAATTGGTTATAGTGAATTAAGTACTATGCATGAACAAGAACTAGCCCGATCAGCAGTCCGATGGATTACTGATTCTACCACTTTTCCAGACGAAATAGTGGCACAAATGTTTCTGAAACGGCCCCCAGCCGAGCAGCGACTGGCGGGTATGTATATGATCCAGCACCTCATTACACTGTATGAGGGTCAACATTCTGATCCAGGTCCGTTACATGATATTCTGAACGAGTTACTCCAGTATAGATGGAAAGGTTTAGGTACCGATTTAATTAGTGTCATTCTAGAACAGCGCCATAAGTATAGAACGTTTCTGAACCCGCATTTTGTTCATGTCTCACCTCCAGAAAGTAAACCGTTTTACATAGACAGACAGAATCCGTTACGAGAAGTACACCCAGTTAGGACAGCGGGTGGTGAAATGCAACGAGTATTTGTTTACACCCCAGTCACCAAGATGGAACTCTTAGAGATGAAGAAATTAATTCCCTGTCACGACAAAGATCCAGCAGGGTTCCACCGAGAATTAAAAGACATGCTCCGTATGGGAGAATACACGTATCCAGATATAATTAAAATGTTAAAAGTCCTGTTGCCTGCGGGCATATATGAAAAACTCAAGGAAAAAGATTGGGAGGTGGGAGAGAAAAAGATCGATTGGACAGCTCTAGAAGCTGAAGATAAGATACGAGTACCAGGTACCGGTCTAGGAGAGAAATGTAAAGAATTACCCGAATTATTAATACAAGTTTTGCCAAGATTACTAGCCACGAAAAAGGAAGACTGGGATGCAATCTCAGCCTGTAAACAGAAACAAGACGAAGACACTAGTGATTTTTATTCTAGATTTGAGAAATGTTTTATAATAAACAGTGGCTTGAAGACAAGTAGCGAGTCATACCCTCATCTTTTTGTTACTAAACTAGTCGAGAATTCAAGTCCACAAGTTAAGAATCGAGTTTTGAAAGTCGAAAGTACATGGCAAGCTAGTACTCCGTCCCAGATGTTACAGATGCTCCAGTATCACCAGAATAGAATCAGGGAAGAGCAAGATCATGAAAGGAAACGTATGAAAGACACGAAAATGAAAGTACTAGTTGCACAATCTGTTCCTCAAGACAGTCAGAAGAGGGGTCCGAATCAAGCCAGTCATCCTGCAGCTCCTGTTAAAGGGACCTGCAATTATTGTAAACAGCCAGGTCATTTTATAAACGAGTGTGCAGTTCTGAAACACAATATAGCTACCGGTAAGACTAAAGAAAGACCACGTCCGCCTAGACAAGAACAAGTTTCACAGACTTCTCAGCCACAGAATGCACCACAGACAGTTACAGCACCGCAGCCTATTGCTGCAACACAGCATGTTACACAGCAGATGTATCAGTATGCACAGTCCGAGTATCCAGAGTACCAGCAGTACTCATGAAACAGCCTAGAGAGGGAGGTAGGCTTGCCTCTCATCGAGATACCTGTAGATCAAGAGGGTCCCTATGTTCACAGTCAAGTATTAGGGAAAGACAGAAAGTTTTTGATTGATACAGGGGCAAGTAGGACTACCATAAGTCACGACGAGGTTCCAGGGGCTCCGCTCTCAGGCTCAAGAAATGTTTCCCTTGGATTTTCAGGAAAGCCTATTGTAAACGAGATATCAAAGCCAGTAACTCTAGAAGTTGGTCCATTGTCCCGAACTACTGACCTGTTACTTACGAAGTCATGTCCAGAAAATTTGTTAGGCATTAAGACACTGAAAGAATTAGGTGCAGTTATTTGCTGCTCCCCAGAGGGTATACGTTTGTTTTTACGTGACTTTAAGGGTCACTATGTTTTACGAGATTTTGATCCACGATTGTCCAATGTTCCGCAGCATCTATGGGCGCAAGGTCCAACTGATGTCGGTTTTATGCAAATCACACCCCATCGTGTGACTCTCAAGCCAGGTGTAGTGTTACCACGAATCAGACAGTACAGATTGCCACCTGAGGCTGTAGCAGCCTTATCCAAAATTATTGACGAGCTCATGGCTCAAGGAGTGGTTGTAGAAACTGACTCCAATGTATGTAATTCTCCTATCATTCCAGTCATGAAACGTACTGATCCAAATGCACCTCCAGTATATCGATTAGTGATTGACCTTCGAGAACTCAATAGTACCCAGTGGTTCCAGATATTTCATCCCTATTGACAGCTATTGATTCTGAGGCAATATTCTTTACCGTAATCGACCTCAAGAATGCATTTTTTAGTGTCCCCATTCATCCAGATAGCCAGTTCCTTTTCGGATTCTGTTTAAATGGAAGGAGCTATAAATTCACACGAGCTCCTCAAGGTTTCACAGAAAGTCCTAGTATTTACAGTCAAGCACTTAAAAGACAACTAGACAATATTCACATGCCAACTGACACTGCCCTGCTCCAGTATGTCGATGATCTACTGATCACAGCCCGTTCTGAACGTGCTTGCGAGCGAGCATCACTTACAGTTCTGTATTTCCTAGCCGAGATGGGGCACAAGGTGTCCCCTTCGAAGCTTCAATTCTGTGTCCAGCAAGTGATCTACTTAGGCCACTTACTGTCCAAGTGGGGTAGGCAGTTGACACCTGACCGTATTCAGTTAATAGCGAGTCTTCCTCAGCCCAAGACCCAGAAGGAGGTACGTGCCTTTATCGGCCTTACTTCTTATTGCAGACAATGGATTCCTCAGTATGCATTTCTAGCCAAGCCACTGATACAGTTAACGACACAGGAGGCAGCCGTATCGACTGTTCTCCCTTGGACATCTGAACATACACTTAGTTTTAATGAGTTAAAGAAAGCTTTATGTCAAGCTCCTGTTCTAGCTACACCAAACTACAGTAAGCCTTTTACACTTTTTGTCACAGAACGTGATGGTACAGCATTATCTGTTCTCACACAAGATCAAGCAGGACAATACAAGCCTTGTGCTTATTTTTCAAGCACACTAGATCCTGTAGCCCAGGCTCTGCCTGCGTGTCTCAAGTCAGTTGCAGCCACAGCACTAGCTATCAGACAAAGTGATTCCATAGTATTAGGACATTCCCTGACAGTACAAGTTCCACACTCCGTGGAAGTTCTTTTAAACCGAACACAGACCCAGCACTTGACAATTGCACGTTTAACAGGTTATGAATTGACACTGTTCCAGCCACACATAGAAATCAGACGCTGCAACGTTCTAAATCCTGCTACACTGTTACCGTCAGTTACTTCAAATCCTGCCACACATGACTGTGTGGAAGTAGTTAACACCATGACTAAACCGAGACAAGACCTGACAGATATTCCATTACCAGATCCCGACCTGACACTTTATGTGGATGGTTCATGTATGAGAACAAGTACAGGAGATCTAGTAGCCGCGTATGCAGTGACTACTGACACTAAAGTTATTGAAACACACCGTATTGACACCCTGTCTGCTCAAGCAGCAGAGCTATTTGCTCTGACTCAAGCCTGCATACACGCTAAGAACCTGAAAGTTAATATTTACACAGATTCACGCTACGCATTCGGAGTTGTACACGACTTTGGAGTGCTCTGGCAGGAGAGAGGTTTTATGACCTCTCATGGAACCAAGATTCAGCATGGTCTCCTCATTCAAGCTCTGTTAGATGCAATACATTTACCGACAGCTATCGCTATCATGAAGTGCAAAGCACATACGAAAGTCACTGACATTATTTCCCAAGGTAATGATCTAGCAGATCAAACAGCCAAGCTTACAGCCCAGACTCCAGACATTCCAGTTAACAAGACACTGACACACACTCCAGATCCGACTACTTGTATGACAGTTAAGGACCCCACTCAAGATGTCATAGACATCCAGTCACATGCTACTCCCGATGAAATCAAGAAATGGTCCGAACAAGGAGCGGTCCAGACAGATCAAGGATGGTTGACGAAGGGAAAAGCCACATGGTTGCTCCCCGACTCAATGGTTCAAGTCATCATTAATACCGCACATAGTCCTGCACATTTAGGAGAAAAAGCCATGTTAGACAGTATCCAGAACATTTGGTTCAACAAGCATTTACGAGCTGCAGCCAAGCAGAAAGTCCGTACCTGTATGATATGTTGTCAGTTCAAACCAGGTAAAAGTGTCCCGGTGGAACAAGGGGGATTCCAGCCTCCTGACCACCCTTTTGAAGTCCTCCAGATGGATTATATTCAGATGGAGCGATGTCGAGGTTTCAAGTATGTCCTTGTAGTTGTATGCGCTTTGTCCAGGTGGACAGAGGCATATCCAGTCCCAGATTACACAGCCGCGACCACTGCCAAGCAACTGGTTCGTGAATTCTTCCCCCGCTATGGACTCCCAAGGGTCGTGTATTCTGATAACGGCCAGCCATTCTCATCTGAACTCATGAAGCACGTTTCCCTTCTGTTAGGGTACCAGTGGAAGTTTCATTGTGTACGCCATCCTGAAGCAGCAGGTCTCGTAGAGAGACATAACCAGACCCTGAAAATCCGCATTGCAAAAGTCTGTAAAGAGAAAGGTGTAGACTGGCTAGTAGCTCTGCCAGTCGCTTTATTTTATATGCGCATGGTCGCACATTCCAGATCAGGTCTGTCCCCGTATGAGGTCGTATTCGGCCGCCCCCCTAACATGTGGGGTACACCTAGACCCCGAAGTATTACAGATGTTTCCAGTAATATGCTGACAGATTACCTAGCTTCCTTGATGTCTGCCCTCCACTCTTGTCGTTCACAGCTTGCCGCCGCATTTCCAAACAATACCGAGGTGAAACCGCATGAAATCGTTCCAGGGAGCTTGGTTCTCGTGAGGAATTTCGATCGTTCAAGTCCGCTGGAGCCTCGCTGGAAGGAGCCGAAGCAAGTCCTTTTGACCACCCGTACTGCCGTCAAGCTGGAAGGCAGGAAGGGGTGGGTCCACCTGTCTCATGTTAAAACATTTCACGGAC
Source organism: Lissotriton helveticus (assembly GCF_964261635.1). Lineage (NCBI taxonomy): Eukaryota > Metazoa > Chordata > Amphibia > Caudata > Salamandridae > Lissotriton > Lissotriton helveticus. The sequence goes on from NC_136061.1 coordinate 1,545,480,126, forward strand.
TAAAACCTAAAAACATTTCCAAGGATTGCCAGGATTTTAAGGACTGCCAAAATACTATTCTCAAGAACTGTCCCGCAAATGACATTGATACTAAGCCCTCCCTGTTAGAGGAAACTCCGCAGCAGGAGTATAAACGTAAGCTCCGGTCTAGTAAAATAAGTCAGCCAGTTTAATTGTCTAAGTCCTCCCCTAGGTGAAACGGTTAGACAGGTTTCTGACATGTATGAAATAGACCCCCATAGTGAGAGAGTTAGTCAAAACTCAATCCGATGTATCGTTTTTCTGAGTTTCATATTATTTTTGAGCTTGATGTTTACCTGCACAAGTTATGCATTTCATTTATGTTTTTCAATTTCTCATGTAAATAAGTCTTCTAATGCTACAGTAGAGCACACGTTTAGTGATCTGCCTCCTCATGAACTATCTTATCGTCTTGCTATGCGCAACAATTCATTTATCCGTATGTTGCACTATTCACACCAGACCAGCAATGCCACTAATTGTTGGGTGTGTGGTCGACTCCCCCCTTTCCAGATACCGAAGGGAGTTCTGCCACTCTTTCCTTATCCATTTTCACATAATGGTTCGTGTGGAGCATGGTCCACGTTAACGTCATCTTCAAATGATATGTCCTTTCTAAACAGTACATGTTCTCCAGACAAGCAAGGTCTTTCCCATAGAACCGGGTTAGATCTAGAAAATGAAGTGTATAATTTAGGTAATTATTCTTCGAATTTCATGGTCCTGAATGTTCAGTCTGATCCTACTCCAGACTTACCTGCTATTTCAGTACTACCAGTCAAAGGCGAATTATGTGTCCGAAAGAATGGTTCCGTACATGTAGGACATAGTGATTGTACTACTGTGGTCAAGTATAGTGACAGTGGGAAATCTATTTTCAAAGCCTCACGTCATTCTTATTTTGTTTGTGGTCAGACCGCATATGTTCGTCTGCCCCTCGATTGGGAGGGAACCTGTTACATTGCCTTCCTACTGCCACCAGTTTTCCTAGCCCCATCTGATTATCATAGAAACACACATCTAGTACACATTAGACATAGAAGGGAGATCGAGTCCCCGATTGTCGATCAAACTGAAACTGCTCTAGAACAGTATACAGACTTCAATAAAGGATTCTTCTTCTTTATAGGCCCTATCCAGAATAGTAAGCTAATCCGTAGGTTAACCAGAACCCTTGAAGCAGTAGTAAATGAGACTGCCTCTGCTCTAGGTAACTTAACCGAAGAGCAATCTGCTATGAGATTTGTAGTTTTGCAAAATCGTCTCGTTCTTGACGTCATACTGGCCGATAGAGGAGGAGCATGTAGAGTCATCGGATCTAGTTGCTGCATTTTCATTCCTAATAACGCGCCGTCTGTTTATTCAGCTATAACCAGACTTCATAAAATTGCCCATCAGTTACACCAGAATCCAGGCACCTGGACATGGTCCGGTTGGCTCTGGAGTATAATTTCTGCCTGGGGATGGAAATTATTGTCATTTCTAGGTATTGCAGTAGCGATCATATTCAGTTGCTGCCTCTGTATACAATGTGGCCCTGCGATTTGCGGCATTTGTGCTACATCCTGTATTCCTAGTCCTAAGTCCCGTTCTAGATCCCGTTCTAAGACAATTCGAGACGAGCAAATGATACTGTATGAAATGATAGATGGTATCATGAATATTGATGTTTCCTGATGGAAACGTAGTGACAAGGAGGGAATGTGGAAAAGTAAATCTTGCCATGTTCTGTGTCCCTACGTGTTCCCCATGTTATGTTATATGTGCATGATTAATATGCATATGTATTCCCCATGATCGATTAAAGACGCAATTACAGTTGTGTCCATCTCTATTATGCCAGTTTCCAGTTTTCGTGAATACAACGAATATCAGGCCTATGTAAAGCTACGTTGCCACGTTTCTCAGTGTGCACGTTATTTCATTGTAAAGTCCCCGTTTCTAGGCCTCGAAAGGGCCCGGACACCAGATTCAGCTCCAGTCTCCTGAGCCCTCGCTGAGGAGCGATACAGCCCCCACCTGTATCCCTGACCCTTCACTTACTTCCTGCCTCACAGTGCCCGGCTCGTCCTGGCTCTGCCTGCCAGTCTGCCAAGAGTATGTTATGATTCTAGTTATCAGTCCAGCCCTCCTTCTCTGCATTCCTAAGCTACTGAATCGCATCAATAGTTTCCGTCACAGTCTAGCCTTTACGTCTCCATGTAAGAGAATTACTGTATTAATGGTCATTTAATATTCCTCAACACGCACTACATGTAGAATAATGCATGCACCAGTCTTAGTGTCTGTTAGCCTTTGCCCTGATAACTTTTGGATTCTATCAACATGTTCTCTAAATATCAGATACTAGACAGTGTTTAGGTACATGTCGCTCTGACTCTCCAGACTTCAGTCTCTGCTTCTAACGCAGAAGTCATAGCCCCCAGCTTCTCCCTAGTAACACGTCATTGCCAGCTTGCGCGCACCTCTAGGTCAGAGGTCCCGGCTCCTTAGGTAGCCCCCTCCATGTTTCCGCCCCATTTATGACATATTCTGTTACGTTTACATCACATGTTCCTGTATACGCCTCCTGTTACACCTACTTTCAGCCTTATCTTTCGCGACTGCTACGAACCCCACCCACTGCCACGCCTACTGTATTCACTGTAATGCAATTGTTTTAGTATATATACTTGTGTACTGTTATTAAGTGTTGTGCAGTGCTAGCCATCCCAGATCTTGCCCGTGCAGGTTGTCCTGTTCCTGTCCTTTATGCTGTATTAAACCTGCAAACTCCTACTACCTCGAATCTTGACTCTTATTTATTGAGCTATCTGTTATTGTTATATCCAGTCAAAAATAGAGGTGTTATTTATTTATTTACCACAGTAGTCAAAAGCGTGTTATTTCCACAGAAGTGTCTGTGATGCATAACATTTATGTTTTGTTTCTATTCGCAAATCTTGGACTGTCTATTGTTTATGTCAGATTGTTCTTTAAACAAAGCTAATTAAAAACATATTTTCGTGACCCATAGCTCGCAATATTTTGGAGGGTTAGCGTGCTCTTTTATCACTGGCTAGATTGAAGAGGGTTAACAATCTGCATTTGTTGTCCATGGATGGCAATCATAGACTCAGATTCGTCTGCATCATCCACAGAAATCTTTATTTTAGAGAACTTCATTCTTAATGCTTATGATCATTTAGCACACACAATTTAGCCCCCTCGGGCCACCTGGCCCCCATCGCTCTCTTTGGAATTTTCAGGACTACCATCTTGGATAGGGTGGCCAAAGATTCCAGTCAAAAACTCTACGAGTATGGCCACTAATCTGTGGCTGTGACCGTCGAAAATTAATATGACGTTATAGTCAGAAACAAGTAAAGGAAGTGTTGTTCATTTAAGTGTTCAGCTCTCCACCAGCATCAAACTCTTTAGCCTCTGTCTCAATCACAAATTCCGTTTTGCTGCCTTACCCTTCTCTTGCAGGTGGCCTCCTTCCCTCCTTCCACCACATAAAGTAAAGGCTCTTTCAGAGTGTGTGAGTATGTTACAAATGACCAATAAATACACGTAAGTTGAAAGCCTGAGCAGTTATATCAATAGTAAACTGGAAAACATGACATATAAAATCTTGCCAAATCTACATGGTATTATTCCCAGGTCTTAGCAAAGTTGCTGTAAAGGGGTTGGTTCATACTGTGTGCAGGGATGGAGGAAGTACAATCACATATCTGTCACTGGTTTTATCATTGGTGGATCTTACATTTCCAAACAGAAAAGAGATGGATTGTAGGATTCTGCCTATTCCTACATTTGGGAGAGACGGTTTTGTCTATGTTAGGTACGCAGCCGGGTTGTGCTGTAGTGTTTTAAAACGCAAGACAGAAGTGGCATATGTTGGGAACTTTTGCCCTATTCTTAATGCTGTAACATTTTATTCAGGAAATTGATTACTGAGTTGTGCCTCTGGTGATGTCAGGTGGCATCAATGATCTTATTGGTGCTGCAACTGGTGAATTTACATATGATGTTATGAATGACGTAATTTCTTTGTAACATCATCTAACATTTATTGGTGAGTTTTATTTATTAATCGTAACTAAACTAAATTCAACTTCTTTTGTGAGTTCACCAAAGAGCATTTATTAACCATAATATTTCCATTTGGACCTGTCTTTGTTCTTTGCAGTTCATGTTCATAGTTAATTAGTGCTTCTCATATTTACTAAAGGAAATTCTTGAAATAGTTGTACATTGATTATACAGAGGACTTGTGGTTTTGTCATTGTAATGAAAAACGGCTCACAATATGCTAGAATGAAAATAGAAAATCTTTAATACACCAATGTCTTTCTAATTTATTTATTCCAATCACACAAGTTCATGGATAAACTAATGTTAAACTCATACACATACATACAATTACAACTGTAGATGAAAAAGTTAATAATGTCTTAACAATGTACATCATCTGTAATGGATATTAACGGTTTCAGCCTATCAGCAAAGTACAGCATCGTCATAACATCAGATAATGGACATGCATACAACAACACAAGTTACAGAACCCAGAATGAATTGAAAAAGGATTCCTAAGTACTTTTTATGAGTTGTCAGTAAAATCATTAAACAAGCAACAACAAAGTAAAGAAACCGGGATGTGGAATACAAGTTGTCTTTAGTTTCTTAATGTATTTTCAATTCTTTATTGCACTTAATAAGTCAACAGTGCATATCCTAAAATCCTCATTTACTATCAAGTCATATAATATCAGGAATATTGTCCAGAATATTCAAAAGCAGACATGAACATATAAGAAAGCATGGATACTTAATATTGATCGACATTACTGAGTGACAATCTGCTATTAAGGCGGTGGAGGCTACAGATAAGCATTCTTGAAAATGCCAATGAGCTTTTCAAGTTGTGACACCCAAAATAATAATTCACCATCATCTTTTTTATGTTTTAATTGTGTGCTGGAATATTTTATAAACGACTGCAAGATGGGAGTAAGAGACAAATAGTTGTACATGGGTTTATTGCAAGGTGCGCTTATGAAGATGAGATAAAAGGATTCTAAAACAATGTATAGATCAGACATTAACTAAAAGGAACGTTTTTGAGTTGGGAAGATTGTGAATGACTTTAAAACACTTAGGAATGAAGGCCTCACCTTCACCTGCCTGAGGTAAAAGTGATACAAGACGGACCTAGTAAATAATATGATAGGTTGAGCTCCCCAATTACACAAAAATCCCTTTGCCCCCCCCCCCCCCCTTGCCTCAGACACTAGGAGATGCAAAGGATAGGCGGGACCAGGGCCGGACTGGCTACCGGGCGTTTTGGCATGCTGCCGAGCTGGGGGCTGATGTCACTGCGGCGGGGCTAATTTCGTTGATGGAGACCTGCGTGTGCTTCGAAATAAACAAAGCAAAACCAATTTCGTTCAGCACACGCAGGTCTTCATCAATGAAATCAGCCCCCAGCTCGGCAGCATGCCAAAACGCCCGGTAGCCAGTCCGGCCCTGGGCGGGACATAGACCATACATTAACCAACTGAGACATGGTTTTGAGTTGGGCTTAGGAAAAATGTAAATGTTTGAAAAAAATGTTAAAAACATGGTGCAAGGTGAATTGACTTTTTAAATATATTTCTCTTTCATGCATAACTCTGTCAGTTTATGTGCACTGATTTGGTCTGACCTGCTGGCTACATTTTACATCAGTGAGCATAAAGTTCATGTATGTCGCCTGCCTTAGGTCTGGGTTGAGGGTACTAGGGTCCTACGGCTCATCTCCTGTCTGATTGAGAGGAGTACAATTGTAGTCCTACCTAACAGGTTGTAATTTATCTTTTTATGCCCATCGGGCTTCCTTCATGATGCCAATGGTCCCCAACATCTCTGTTTGCAATTTGATGTTATTATAGTTTGTTTCGACTGAACAGTATTCCAATCCTTGCTTTCAGCACTAACTCATTAAATACTGTAATAAAATTGTTATCACCAAACTAAGCTGCGATTATATGTTATATATCTAGCATAAATATGTCATATCATCAACGATCCTCTCCATCAAGCTGGAGTGTAATAATACTCTTGCTACTCATTACAGCAGAGTGACAGTTTATCACTGTTTGAAACACCAAAATGTAAAAATAAGTCCTCCCTTCATGGGAAATATAAATATGACTTTTCTGATTCAAGTGGAAGAGGGGGCTTTCAAAAACCACCAATAATTACGAATTCTTTTTCAAGTCAAAAAAGCAGCAGCAGCTGAATTGCTGCTGCTGCTACTGTTTAGGTCTCACCTATGACAGCGTATATCCTGTCTGTTACAAGACATAGTGTTATCTTTCCGTGGACTTAGAGCTCACCGATTACTTACCATTGGTTGGCTTATTTGTCACTCTCATTTACTTCCTTCTTAAGCTTAAACACTTTGGGGCTTATTTACAAGCCCATTGCACCACTGGTATGTCACTTTTATTGACACACCGGCAGCGCAATGGGCTTCCCCACATTTACAAGGCAATGTAAAGTCACCCTGCTTGACTTTTCATGACTTTTTAAATATATTTCCCTTTCATGCATAACTCTGTGTAAAAGGGGAGTTTCATGGGTGTTGCTGGGGATGTTCCCACGCAACATCCATGGAACGTGACAGCTTCCCAAATTTACAACATTTTGTGAACCTGGGAATGCGCCAGAATCCTACGTCTACCCAGGGGAGGAGTAAAGAGGCAAAACGAGGAAAAAATACTTTTATTTCTCCTCTTTTTTCCCTCTTTCTGTGTGTGCTGCATTCTGCACAGAAAGAGGAAAATACCTTTAATGATTGTTTTTGTGCAGGAAGGTGTCCCTTCCAGCACAAAAACAATCATCCCCTCAGCTCAGACACCCTTGCAAAATGACACAAGGTTGTCTGCGCTGGCACACTGCGGCTGTTTGTGGGCCGGCACAGGGGAGAAGGACAGATTTGCGCTGTATCTTGTACATACGACACATTTCTGAACTTTTATTTTGACGCACAGCAGGGCAGCAGGAAATCTTGCTGCACTGCCATGCGTCAAGATATTGTAAATGAGGCCCTTTATGAGGGTGCATGTGTTTCCTGCTGTCTCCCATGTGTGCTTCTCTACCCACCTGTGCCGCACACTCCCCAGGTTGCCTTCTCGCCTGTGTGCTTTCTCCCAGCCAGCTCGATGTAGCTTTCTTTCACCCATTTGATTCCCCACCTGCATCTGTTTTGCTTCAGCGCTTCACCTGCGTACTGTATTGTTTCTACCCTCCACCCATGCACCAACATGTTGCGTCTCTCTGTGTTGTTCCCTGCACACTCCTTTGCACCGTTTGTTTCCTTTTTTAGTTACCCATACAACATGGTAACAAAAAAATGCTTTGCCATTTTGTAGGTGTGGGCATGTGTCACAGGTGCCTACAAAACGACATAGTTGGCAATGTCAAAACATTTTTAAAAAGAAATTCATTAGCCATGCGCACGGCATTAGGGATGCTGTACCACATGGCTAAAACCATTGGGAAAGTCAGTAGGCTCCAAAAGCAAGACCTATTACCTTTGCCAATGTTTGTTTCTAATTAAAGTAATAATTCAGGTCTAGTTGGCTCCATTAATATTTTTTGCTCAGCTTGTAGTGCAGTTTGCTTCATTTAGCTTCCTAGTGACTCCTGTGCCACAAAAGCAGCACCGTCGGCACACTGAATATATCGGACCCCTCGCATGCGTTTCACACCAGTGAACACAGGCTCTTCATCCACCTGCCACGGCTCAGAGTTGTGGTATCCTTCTGCCTACATAAAACGTCACTCTAATATTTCAAGGACAACTGCAATTAAGCATTGTGTGTTTTCATTTCCTTTTTTGATGGGTCTCTCTGATGACTACAAGTGTAGGACTTGTCTGTTTGCTTGATTACCTTGCTGGCTGCCTCAGCGTGCTTGCAAGAGCCATTATTATGGCAGCTAGTCTGCAAGCCTATTCTCCGAAGTAGCACATCAATAAAATACTACCCCAACAACAGCACGTCAGCCTGCCCTTCCCCTCAGCAGCATGTGAGCATGGGCCCTTCTCCTCAGTAGCATGTGAGCATGGCCGCTTCCCCTCAGCAGCATGTGAGCATGGCCCCTTCCCCTCAGTAGCATGTGAACATTGCCCCTGCCCCTCAGCAGCATGTGAGCATGGCCCCTTCCCCTAAGCAGCATGTGAACATTGCCCCTGCCCCTCAGCAGCATGTGAGCATGGCCCCTTCCCCTAAGCAGCATGTGAGCATGGCCCCTTCCATTCAGTAGCATGTGAACATGGCACCTTCTCGTCCGTAGCATGTTAGCATGGCCCCAATAGCATGTGAGCATGGCCCCTTCCCCTCAGCAGTATATGAGCATGGCCCCTTCCATTCAGTAGCATGTGGACATGGCCCCTTCCCCTCAAAAGCATGTGAGCATGGGCCCATCTCCTCAGTAGCATGTGAGCATGGCCCCTTCCCCTCAGTAGCATGTGAGCATGGCCCCTTCCCCTCAGTAGCATGTGAACATTGCCCCTGCCCCTCAGCAGCATGTGAGCATGGCCCCTTCCCCTAAGCAGCATGTGAGCATGGCCCCTTCCATTCAGTAGCATGTGAACATGGCACCTTCTCCTCCGTAGCATGTTAGCATGGCCCCAATAGCATGTGAGCATGGCCCCTTCCCCTCAGCAGCATATGAGCATGGCCCTTTCCATTCAGTAGCACGTGGACATGGCCCCTTCCCCTCAAAAGCATGTGAGCATTGCCCTACCCCTCAGCAGCATGAGAGCATGGCCCCTTCCCCTCAGTAGCATTTGAGCATGGTCCCTTCCCCTCAGCAGCATGTGAGCATGGCCCCTTCCCCTCAGTAGCATGTGAGCTTGGCCCCTTCCCCTCAGAAGCATGTGAGCATGGCCCCTTCCCTTCAGTAGCATGTGGACATGGCCCTTTCCCCTCAAAAGTATGTGAGCATTGCCCTACCCCTCAGCAGCATGAGAGCATGGCCCCTTCCCCTCAGTAGCATGTGAGCACGGCCCCTGCCCCTCAGCAGCATGTCAGCATGCCACCCCCCCTCCTCAGCAGCATGTAAGCATGGCCCCTTCCCCTCAGCAGCATGTGAGCATGGCCCTTTCCTCTCAGTAGCATGCGAACATGGCCTCTTCCCCTCTGCAGCATGTGAGCATTGCTCCTGCCCCTCAGTAGCATGTGAGCATGGCCCCTTCCCCTCAGTAGCATGTGAGCATTGCCCATGGCCCTCAGCAGCATGTGAGCATGGCACTTTCCCCTCAGTAGCATTTGAGCATTCCCCCTACCCCTCAGCACCATGTTAGCATTGCCCCTGCCCCTCAGCAGCATGTGAGCATGGCCCCTTCCCCTCAGCAGCTTGTGAGCTTGGCCCCTTCCCCTCAGTAGCATGTGAACATTGCCCTGCCCCTCAGCAGCATGTGAGCATGCCCCCTTCCCCTCAGTAGCATGTGAGCTTGGTCCCTTCCCCTCAGTAGCATGTGAGCATGGCCCCTTCCCCTCAGTATCATGTGAACATGGCCCCTTCCCCTCAGTAGCATGTGAACATTGCCCTGCCCGTCAGCAGCATGTGCGCATGGCCCCTTCCCCTCAGCAGCATGTGCACATGGCCCCTTCCCCACAGTAGCATGTGAGCATGGCCCCTGCCCCTTAGCAGCATTTGAGCATGCCCCTGTCCCACAGCAGCATGTGAGCATTTCCCCTTCCCCTCAGTAGCATGTGAACATTGCCCTGCCCCTCAGCAGCATGTGAGCATGGCCCCTTCCCCTCAGTAGCATGTGAGCATGGTCCCTTCCCCTCAGCAGCATGTGAGCATGGCCTCTTCACCTCAGTAGCATGGGAGCATGGACCCTTCCCCTCAGTAGCATGTGAGCATGGCCCCTTTCCCTCAGTAGCATGTGAACATTGCCCTGCCCCTCAGCAGCATGTGAGCATGCCCCCTTCCCCTCAGTAGCATGTGAACATGGTCCCTTCCCCTCAGCAGTATGTGAATATGGCCCCTTCCCCTCAGTAGCATGTGAGCATGGCCGCTTCCCCTCAGCAGCATGTGAGCATTTCCCATTCCCCTCAGTAGCATGTGAACATTGCCCTGCCTCTCAGCAGCATGTGAGCATGGCCCCTTCCCCATAGCAGCATGTGAGCATGGCCCCTTCCCCTCAGCAGCATGTGAGCATGGCCCCTTCCCTTCAGCGGCATGTGCACATGGCCCCTTCCCCTCAGCAGCATTTAAGCATGGCCCCTGTCCCTCATCAGCATGTGAGCATGGCCCCTTCCCCTCAGCAGCATGTGAGCATGGCCCCTTCCCCTCAGCAGCATGTGAGCACGGCTCCTTCCCCTCAGTAGCATGTGAGCATGGTCCCTTCCCCTCAGCAGCATGTGAGCATGACCCCTTACCCCCAGTAGCATGTGAACATGGCCCCTTCCCCTCAGTAGCATGTGAACATTGCCCTGCCCCTCAGCAGCATGTGAGCATGGCCCCTTTCCCTCAGTAGCATGTGAGCATGGTCCCTTCCCCTCAGCAGCATGTGAGCATGGCCCCTTCCCCTCAGTAGCATGTGAGCATGGCCGCTTCCCCTCAGCAGCATGTGAGCATTGCCCCTTCCCCTCAGTAGCATGTGAGCATGGCCCCTTCCCCTCAGCAGCATGTGAGCATGGTCCCTTCCACTCAGCAGCATGTGAGCATGGCCCCTTCCCCTCAGTAGCATGTGAACATTGCCCTGCCCCTCAGCAGCATGTGAGCATGCCCCCTTCCCCTCAGTAGCATGTGAACATGGCCCCTTCCCCTCAGTAGCATGTGAGCATGGCCGCTTCCCCTCAGCAGCATGTGAGCATTTCCCATTCCCCTCAGTAGCATGTGAACATTGCCCTGCCTCTCAGCAGCATGTGAGCATGGCCCCTTCCCCATAGCAGCATGTGAGCATGGCCCCTTCCCCTCAGCAGCATGTGAGCATGGCCCCTTCCCTTCAGCGGCATGTGCACATGGCCCCTTCCCCTCAGCAGCATTTAAGCATGGCCCCTGTCCCTCATCAGCATGTGAGCATGGCCCCTTCCCCTCAGCAGCATGTGAGCATGGCCCCTTCCCCTCAGCAGCATGTGAGCACGGCTCCTTCCCCTCAGTAGCATGTGAGCATGGTCCCTTCCCCTCAGCAGCATGTGAGCATGACCCCTTACCCCCAGTAGCATGTGAACATGGCCCCTTCCCCTCAGTAGCATGTGAACATTGCCCTGCCCCTCAGCAGCATGTGAGCATGGCCCCTTTCCCTCAGTAGCATGTGAGCATGGTCCCTTCCCCTCAGCAGCATGTGAGCATGGCCCCTTCCCCTCAGTAGCATGTGAGCATGGCCGCTTCCCCTCAGCAGCATGTGAGCATTGCCCCTTCCCCTCAGTAGCATGTTAACATTGCCCTACCCCTCAGCAGCATGTGAGCATGGCCCCTTCCCCTCAGTAGCATGTGAGCATGGTCCCTTCCCCTCAGCAGCATGTGAGCATGGCCCCTTCCCCTCAGTAGCATGTGAGCATGGCCGCTTCCCCTCAGCAGCATGTGAGCATGGCCCCTTCCCCTCAGTAGCATGTGAACATTGCCCTGCCCCTCAGCAGCATGTGAGCATGGCCCCTTCCCCTCAGTAGCATGTGAGCATCGCCCCTTCCCCTCAGTAGCATGTGAGCATGGCCCCTTCCCCTCAGCAGCATGTGAGCATGGCCCCTTCCCCTCAGCAGCATGTGAGCATGGTCCCTTCCCCTCAGCAGCATGTGAGCATGGCCCCTTCCCCTCAGTAGCATGTGAGCATGGTCCCTTCCCCTCAGCAGCATGTGAGCATGGCCCCTTCCCCTCAGTAGCATGTGAACATTGCCCTGCCCCTCAGCAGCATGTAAGCATGGCCCCTTCCCCTCAGTAGCATGTGAGCATGGCCGCTTCCCCTCAGCAGCATGTGAGCATGGCCCCTTCCATTCAGTAGCATGTGAGCATGGCCCCTTCCCCTCAGTAGCATGTGAGCATGGCCCCTTCCCCTCAGCAGCATGTGAGCATGGCCCCTTCCCCTCAGTAGCATGTGAGCATGGCCCCTTCCACTCAGTAGCATGTGAGCATGGCCCCTTCCCCTCAGTAGCATGTGAACATTGCCCTGCCCCTCAGCAGCACGTGAGCATGGCCCCTTCCCCTCAGCAGCATGTGAGCATGGTCCCTTCCCCTCAGTAGCATGTGAGCATGGCCCCTTCCCCTCAGCAGCATGTGAGCATGGCCCCTTCCCCTCAGTAGCATGTGAGCATGGCCGCTTCCCCTCAGCAGCATGTGAGCATGGCCCTGCCCCTCAGCAGCATGTGAGCATGGCCCCTTCCCCTCAGTAGCATGTGAGCATGGCCCCTTCCCCTCAGTAGCATGTGAGCATGGTCCCTTCCCCTCAGCAGCATGTGAGCATGGCCCCTTCCCCTCAGTAGCATGTGAGCATGGCCGCTTCCCCTCAGCAGCACGTGAGCATGGCCCCTTCCCCTCAGTAGCATGTGAACATTGCCCTGCCCCTCAGCAGCATGTGAGCATGGTCCCTTCCCCTCAGTAGCATGTGAACATTGCCCTGCCCCTCAGCAGCACGTGAGCATGGCCCCTTCCCCTCAGCAGCATGTGAGCATGGCCCCTTCCCCTCAGTAGCATGTGAGCATTGCCCTACCCCTCAGCAGCATGTGAGCATTTCCCCTTCCCCTCAGCAGCATGTGAACATTGCCCTGCCCCTCAGTAGTATGTGAACATTGCCCTGCCCCTCAGCAGCATGTGAGCATGGCCCCTTCCCCTCAGCAGCATGTGAGCATGGCCCCTTCCCCTCAGCAGCATGTGAGCATGGCCCCTTCCCCTCAGTGGCATGTGAGCATGGCCCCTTCCCCTCAGCAGCATGTGAGCATGGCCCCTTCCCCTCAGCAGCATGTGAGCATGGTCCCTTCCCCTCAGTAGCATGTGAACATTGCCCTGCCCCTCAGCAGCACGTGAGCATGGCCCCTTCCCCTCAGCAGCATGTGAGCATGGCCCCTTCCCCTCAGCAGCATGTGAATATGGCCCCTTCCCCTCAGCAGCATGTGAGCATGGCCCCTTCCCCTCAGCAGCATGTGAGCATGGCCCCTTCCCCTCAGCAGCATGTGAATATGGCCCCTTCCCCTCAGCAGCATGTGAGCATGGCCCCTTCCCCTCAGCAGCATGTGAGCATGGCCCCTTCCCCTCAGCAGCATGTGAGCATGGCCGCTTCCCCTCAGCAGCATGTGAGCATGGCCTCTTCCCCTCAGTAGCATGTGAGCATGGTCCCTTCCCCTCTGTAGAACTTCTAGCAGACCCCGTCCCTTCATCATTATGCTGAACCTTCCCACCTGAAACACCACTTTGTAGGTACTGGAATAATATTATGAAAAATATTTATGTATATATTTTACGTCTTTAACTGACACCAAAGGAAATGTAAAAAAAAAATAGAATTTGATAAAACTAAGATGCAAGAAAGAAATAATTTTTAAAAATTGTTTTCTTTATATATTTTCTGCTAAGGGTGTACCTAAGTCACTGTCCTAACCGTGCATATCCGAGATCTATTATGGTACTTGCATGCAACAATATTTGGAAAACCAACACTTAATGCTGGTAAACTGTCTTTGAACAAAACAATGAGGAGAGTATTTAAGAATAGTAAAAGCATCATACCAAACTGATGTCAAACAATTAGAGTTGTAGTCGTCATTTATCACATTGCCTCAGTAGAAGACTACAATTAACCTTTACAGTACATTACCAGCATTGAAACAACTTTCACACAAATAAAATCATTTATCCTTATATGAAAAATTGTTGATTCACGTGAAAGGATCAGCAGCTCAACACCAGCTGCTGCTAGTTTCTTATTGCTGGTGTCTCACCAATAGGAAACAGTGACTCATTTTGTTACTCAGCCTGTCTTTTATTTGTTGCAGTAAGCTTCCTGATATTTGCTGTCCCCAACCCTTGAATCATGCGCTTCCGGATTTTGACCAGTTTTAGAACACATTTCTAGCTTATTCTCTCTCTGACTGCTTGTGGTAATGCCCCTACACATGATGGAAGGTAGGGGCATCAGACTGCTTGGTTCGGTTTGGCTTGTTACCCTTCTTTCTTCCTCTCCTGCAGTGAATTTCCTGATGCATCTTCCTCCTAACTGATGTATGTCGTTACCACGCATACTTTAACAAAGCATGCCTTTACCACGCAACTTTTACAACGCAAAGTCGTTACAACGACTTGCGTTGGGGGGCGCTGGATAGTGAATAGTTTAATTTACTATTCCAACTCCAGTCCCCGTGGATAGCAGGGAAGGTTTTGGATAGTAAATTAAACTATTACCGATCCTAGAGCGCCCCCCCAGCGCAAGTCGTTGTAACGATTTGCATTGTAAAAGTTGCGTGGTAAAGGTAGTACGTGGTAAAAGTTGCGTTGTAAACGCTGTTTACCCTCCTAACCCTGGCATTGTCTGCTATTGAGGAGTGAATTCTAAATGCTGGTAATAAGTCGAGAGAAATTTTTAAACTAGTGGAAACCTTCATGTCTCCAGTGGCCTGTGTAGGACGGCAGGTGCCATCCGTGGCATGGTGTGAACAACTGGCTCACTACTTCAAGAATAAGACTGCAAATATTCAAGCTGGTCCACCCCCTTCTACGCAGGTTGAGTCCATGATTGGGGACAATCGGCAGACTAGCCAAATATATGAGCCGCCCCTCTCATTGGATAGGTTTGATCCGATCTCCGTGGAAGGATCGCTATTTGCCGTCCATAGTCTTAAGTCGGGCTCTCCCTCGGATCCATGCCCCACAAGTATTCTGGCTTTAGGAGCAGGTGTCACTAGCCCATTGGCTAACAATCTCCTAAATGCCTTGCTCTCCTCAGCCACAGTACTAAAAGGCTAAAATCGTGCCTCTGCTGAAGAAACCCCAGGTGGATGCTATTATTAACTACAGGCCTATTCCTTTGCTTCCGGCCTTCTCAAGAGTTCTGGAAAAGCAAGTCAACCAGCAGCTGTCCTATTACTTGGAAAGTAATCATTTATTGCATCCAAGTTAGTCTGGTTTTCACCCCAGTAGTATGGAGACGGCACTAGTGGAGGTAGTCGATAACATACCAGGGGCAGGGTGGCCCTGATTATTCTGGATCTGTCAGAAGCCTTTGACATGCTACCCCATTCCACACTCCTGGCCCGTCTCCATAACTTTGGAATCAGGAGGTGGGCATGGGAATGGCTTGCTTCTTTCCTGGACGGGAGAGGTCTAGTGTCTACCTTTTGCATCTGGGTCTTGTGATCTGCAGGTGGGAGTGCCAAGCTTTGAGCCCTACATTATTCAATATATATCTCAGTCCTCTTGTGTTCTTGGCAGAGACTCTGAGAGCAACCATTATTTCCTATGCATTTGTCACCCACTTACTTTTTTCCTGGGGTAGAGATGAAGTGTTTCCTGGCAAAAAAATTCGAATCTGTTTGACGGAAGTCTTTTAATGGCTATCTCACCACCAGCTTAAGTGTAATGCAGGCAAAATAGAGCAACTTTTTTTGGTTTAAGATCAGACAGTTCATTTGGCCGGAGGGTGTTCCTTGTCCATTAAGCCACACTAGGTCTGTCAAAAATCTGGGCATTAAGTTTGATGGTGAGCTTTTGTTCCTGTCACAGGTTATTGCAGTAGTAGGGACCTGCTTTGGTCTGCTACGGGTGCTTAGGACGTACCTACATTTTCGGTCTCTTTCTGCTAGTAAACTGGTGGTACAGGCTTTGATAACATCTAGGCTTGATTACCTCAATGCACAGTATTTGAGCCTACCTGATTACATGATCAGTATGTTGCAGGTGGTCCACAATGCAGTAGCTCACAGGCATCTCGGCTTACGGCTGAGCATTCATGTATCCCCCTATCTTAGAGAGCTGCATTGGCTTCCTATTAGGAAGAGGATCCTTTTTAATCCCTTGCTAGTGGTTCACAGGGCTCTTCATCAGTCTGTCGCAGAGTACCTCAGAGCAAGAATTTGCTTTTATGCTCCTTCCAGGCATTTTCAAACCTCTTTCTGCCCAAAATCCCCAGGATTCGACAGTCTAGAATTGGGGGCAGATCCTGTTCATTTTTGGGACCGTCACTCGGGAACAAACTCCCTTTGGAGTTAAGGTGCATTTCATCTAACCCCCAGGACAGAAGGAAACTGAAGCTTTTTAAGCAAGATTAATGTGACTTCTCTTAAATACATCTCACTGGAGGTGCAGAGCGCCAGGACACTCCTTGGAGTAACATAGTGTTTTAGAAATGCTTTTTACATTACATTGTTGTTTCATCTTTGTAAAGTATTCTTATTCTCTTGTGTATTCCTGGGCTAAGAAAGTGCATGAATCTTTAAAACTGCTGTTCTTATAACCCTTGACTGTTTTGAATTTAGAGGCATATGTACAAGCCCCTATAGCCACCACAACGCCACTTTTATCGACGTTGTGGTGGCGATAGGGGCTTATCCTTATTTACAAGGCAGTGTTAAGCCGATTAACTTGGCTTAACGCTGCCCTGTAAATAAGGCCCCCTTTCACTCTATGGTTAGAGTGAAAAGGGTGCGCAGTGAGTGTTGCGGTGGGCGTTCCACCGCAACACCCATTGATTTTGGCGCTGCCCCCTATGTACAAGTGTAGTGTACATAGGAGGCAGCACCAAAATTAAGACCAGGGAAACATGAGAAATGAGGAGAAATGCATTATTTCTCCTCGTTTTTGCTTCTACACACATGGAGATAGAAAAATGCCATGGATTGTTTATGTACAGGAAGGTGCTCCTTCCTGTACATAAACATTCTTTAAAAAAAAGCCATTTTGTGATTTTCATGTATGCTGCATTAAGCAGCACATATGAAAGTCACCAAATGACATTTCAGGATTGCTATGTTCAGGAAGGGACACCTTCCCACACATAAACAATCCTCCCCTGAACGCAGACACCCTTGCACTATGCTGCAAGGGCACATGTGTTGGCGCTACTCTGCTAAGTATAGTGCAAACACAAGGCTGCACCATATCATTGTAAATATAGTGCAGCCTTGCGTTTCTGAAGTGGCGAAGTGAGGCGTAAAGGCATGAGGGCTAATGTCTCACTCCACCACTTCCTTGAACATATGCCCCTTAATCTCTTTTCTTGTGTGCAATTGGAAATATTAAAAACTGCGGGGGGTTTTGCTTGTAACTGTTTGAATTGAACTCTTGGTTTCTGGGAATTGGCTACTTCTCTTTGACCTCTCAGCTGCCTTTGACCTTGTTGACCATGACATTCTAATACAAAGACTCCATGAAGCCGGCATAGAAGGGACTGCTCTCGAATGGATCACATTCTACCTTCAAAATAGAACAAATGTCATCCATATCCCCACTTTCTCATCCAACCGTACTTCACAAAAGCAGGGGTCTCTCAAGGCTCTATCATCTCACCCATGCTTTTCAAAATCTACATGAAGTCATCACCGGAACTGATCTATGAATTTCACCTCACATGCTATAACTATGCAGATGAAACACAAACACTCCTTAAACTGGAAAGCTCAAAAGACATTGGAAACTCTCAAATTTTCAGTTGCCTCAGAGCCTTTGATCAGTGCATGACATGGAGCTACCTCAAAGTGAGTGCTTCCAAAATGGAAATACTAACACGTGGCGATGGAAAAATTATGACCCACTCGCCATCTGGTCTGGCGATCTGGGACCACCCCCTAAAGTATCTAAGGAAGTAAGAAACCTCTGAATCACTATGGACACCAAGCTATAAATTAATGCCCAAGTGGACAAACTAGCAAGATCAAGACTCATTACTATAAAAACTATGCAGCACATCTTCCCCCACCTGGGATTTCCACACAAGGTCCAGGCTACTATCTCTCTTGTACTGTTTAAACTCAATTACGCCAATGGCCTCTACCACAGATCACCTTTAACAACTCTGAAAAGACTACAACAGATTCAGAACTCTGCTGCAACACTGCTCCTACATGTAAAGCCACAAGCCCACATCTCCCCTGCCTTGAAGGCCCTACATTAGTTACCAGTTGACAGAAGATCCACAGTCAAGCTGCTTTGTATTACCAAGCAATACATGGAACAGGACCGCTCTTCATCCGGTTAACAATCAACAAATACACTCAACAAAGGAACCGCCACTCTAGATTGGCACCTTGCCTCAAAATCCCACCATACAAGAAAAAAACATGGGTGGCATATCTTTCTCTGTTTAAGCTGTCAAACTATGAAACTCTTTATCCCCAAACATAAGCTTTACGGATAACTATCTTATCTTCAGAAGACTACTCAAGGGTTGGCTCCTCCTCACATAAGCACCATAGTCAAACATAAATGTGCAACATATCCTTTTATATATAAGCATTTATTTGGAGTATATGTATGTATCTAGATATGTGTATTCCTTTGTAGAAATATGTATAATAATGATGTTTATAAATATATAGATATTTGTTAGGTCTGCTTAATACATGTACATATTATCTATGGTTTATCATTTTATGTTTAACGTGTATATGGGTCACTGCCTAAAGAAGTACATTTTTATCATAACTATTTATCTACAATTACTTCTCTATTGAATTGATAAAAGAAAAAAGTTATTATTTTTAAATTATTTTGAAAAACAAATAAATTAGTTTCAAGTACAGCAACACTTGAAAGTCTAAGTTTATTAAATTGTACTTAAAACTAGATATATTTCCTTATTTCTACTTATAATACCTTACATGTACTTACTTATCTTTATATGTATTACTCTTCTCCTAATTCAGCATCTCCAGTGCACTACCCTATATCCCACCTTATTCATCTTTCAATATATACTCTACATATATACCTTCCATATACTTATGTATCTTTATATTTATTACTTTACTCCTAATTCAGCATCTCCAATGCACTACCCTATATCTCACCCTATACCCCTCTCAATATATCCTCCACCTCCACATTCTGACTCATCCCAAGCCTCATTCTACTTCTCTCTCAAATGCATTACCCTATTTTTCACCCATACCTCTCTCAATGGGAAACATCACTTACAACGCAACTTTTACCACGCGATGCTTTTACATCGCAACTTTTACAACGCAAACCATTACAACGCATTGCGCTGGGGGGCGCTCTAGGATAGGGAATATATTTAATTTACTATCCAACACCTTCCCTACT
Organism: Lissotriton helveticus; assembly: GCF_964261635.1. Lineage (NCBI taxonomy): Eukaryota > Metazoa > Chordata > Amphibia > Caudata > Salamandridae > Lissotriton > Lissotriton helveticus. The sequence goes on from NC_136061.1 coordinate 1,545,499,380, forward strand.
ATCCAAGGGGACTGGAGTTGGAATAGTAAATTAAATAATTCACTATCCAGCGCCCCAAAGCACTATGCGTTGTAATGGTATGCGTAGTAAAACTCGTGTTGTAAAAGCATGCGATGTAAAAGCATGCGTTGTAATGTCGTACATCCGCCTCAATATATCCTTTACCTCCACTCTGACTTATCCCAAACACCATTTTACTACTATGATGCCCAAAATAACCCTTTCTAGTCTCTTCCCTCCTCTTCTGCTCCTTGCATCTCTAAAACCTCTTTTACTATTCAGATCTCTCAAACAAGCCTTTCTAAAACCTTCCCTCGTGTATCCCTCCTAGACTCACCCAATACCTCATCTTTCTCCCCAACCCACTTCTCCTTTACTCATTCCAAACCTTCTCCTACTGCTATGATCTCCAAATAAACACTTTCTAGACCCTTTCCTCTTCTATCCCTCCGCTATCCTTTTTCAATCTAACTAACAGACTACCATGTCCACCGCTCAAATTGATTTCATATTTCCCTATACTAATTCACCACTAATCCTTTTTGGGTTCTGGAGTTACGTGCTACTTGCCGAAAAGTACTTTGACACCTCCTCAAGGGTAGTAAGCGCTATATGTATAAAATTACAACTACAACTGTTGCTCCGCCCCTTGCACATGAAATTCACCTGCTCCTTTTTGAGTTGACCTTTAAGCTCCTTCCATGACATCTATCTGCTTTAATGTCTCTGTAGGCAGTGTGTGTGTTTTTAAGATCTGGATCACCAGATCTTACTAAAATCTTTTCACCGCACATGGACTTTATGCAAAATCTTAGCAAATCCTCAACTTTGGAATCCAGTTCTGGCCTCAAATGATGATCCAGAATCTTACTTTTAGTTAAGTTTCTACCAAAGTGACTTGTGTTTGTCTCATTACTTTCTTACTCGACTCAGTTGGCCCACATCCATACACTCTACCCAATCTAAGCTCAGTTAAACGCAATGCAATCTGTATAATATAAAACATTTACCGACTGCAGCCTGCTTCGTAAATCCATATACAATCTGTTTGATCAATTCTTTAATTTCTCTGACTTCTTAAAACTCACTTTCTGTACTTTCTTCGAAAAACGTATGGATGTAAATTCTGATACCCCTTCGTATATTCCTCAGCCAGTTCATTCTGCCTTTCCTCCAAATAGGAAATAGTGAAATTACATTTCTGTGGCTTTATAAACACAAACCTTTCACTGCCCCATTAAACGCAGGCATTAACACAATCATCCATCTTTTCAGCATTGACAGTGTTGTCACAGAATGCATGCTTTACTTAATGTAGTGTGTTGCAGTAATATTGTAAGTTTGTCTCCATTTGTTTTCAATACCTGCAGGGGGCATCTGTCGTTTCAGCCATATTTTTAGGTGATGAAATGAGCGTCTTCGAGTTGAGTAATAACACATAATTGACAAAAACAAGGTAGTCAAGGGGCCAATATCATAGTCGCTAATCTTAACACCTAGACACCGGCGTTCTAGTCTCGAGGTGGGCACTTAGCCATCATCTTTCTGATTCCCGTTTGTCTCTACATACCTTAAATTGTAAACATGCAGTTTACTATTATATTCAATGTTTAATTGATGTACGGTTTTCACTCCACACCTTCACTACCTCTGCATGTAAACATCAGGGACTTACCTGCTTGTCGTTATGAACTTTTAAAAATACCTGTTTCATAAATTAAATACATTTCAAAACAAGACACAGGTCAGTTTTTGTGTGCCCTATATAGTCACTTTTTATTAAAGCTCCTAGCGTTCAAACAACCATAAGCATAAACAACCTTATGAAATTCAGGCATGTGCAAATAACAATTTCCCATAAAAAAAACAAAAGGAAAGAACAGAATGACTGCCCCCTATATTTCTTGAGACTCGTGTATTGGTGAACGATAGCACTGGGCCAAAGGTCTCTTGGATGGCACTACCGAATTCTTTGGTCTGGTAAATAATGTGATTAGCAAGGCATTTATTTACAATGTGATATAAATTCAAATTCCGCTCTGCCCTTCCCTGACAGCCTTGGCAAGGAGATGAGAGCGAGGGCGATTGGTTGGTGGTTCATAGCAACAGCTAACCAGGGGCCCTAGCAACTCCCCTGCATACCACATGGCAAAAATCTAGTTTTAACAGAATTAGTGCATTGGGCAGTAAGTGTCCCATATTCTACTTCGATATTACCTTCTGGGAGCCTCGAGCAATTTGGTGCTCGACATTGATGAAGAGTTAACCATCAACTTCCTAGAAGGGTGTTCGGTTCCAGTCCTGCTGTTCCTTCTGTAAAACCGTCTCTCGACTTGGGCCACGCGTGCACTTGTAGGTCAGTGTTTCTAATTTGCGCCCAAAAAACCATGGCAACAGATAGAGCGCACCTGCCCCATCCAGGCATGTCGCCTGCATGTACTTGGCATACATGTTCAGTGTGGTTTTCAGCTTTAAACAGAATATTTGGAAGAAAGCTCTCTACTTTTTCTCCACTTCATCTTCCCATGGCCCTTTGGAAGGGTTTTTCTGTGCACACAATCCTTTTCTAAAAATTATGGGCCAGATGTAGGTAATTCTAATTTACCGATTCATAAATACCGAATTTTACCGATTCGGTATTTATGAATCGGTAAATTAGAAGGTGGGAGATGTAGGTAAATTTTAATTTTCAATTACCGAATCGGTAACATTCGGTATTTACCGATTCGGTAAATTCCGAATCGGTATTGCCCATTGATTCCTATGGGCCTTAAAGCCCATAGGAATCAATGGGCAATACCGATTCGGTATTTACCGAATCGGTAAATACCGAATCCTGCAAGGGTGCAGGGGGTGTCACTTTGACACCCTCTAGCACACCGAATACAGGCACGTGTAACATGTGGCACACATGCATGCCCTAAGGGCATGTCTGTGTGTCACATGGCACAGGTGCGCATGCACAGATGTGCATGCACACCTGAATTCGGTATTTTACCACCCAATTGGATTGTGATTGTGATTGGATTGGATTGTGGCACTCTTAGGAGTGTCACCTACATATGGATTTACCGAATCGGTAAAATTACCGATTCTGTATTTTACAGAATCGGTAAATTTACCGAATCGGTAAATTTACCGATTCTGTAAAATGATGGCCCCTACATGTCAAACACCAAATACCGGTCGGTAACGGCCGAATTCGGCCGTTACCGACCGGTATTTGCTCTCCTACATCTGGCCCTATATTCCTAGCCTCTTTTCTCAGTTATCGTGAATTCTCCTTCTGTGAGTACAGTTCTCTGATGTAATGCAGTATTATATCCATTCTTTTTCACAACCTTAATGTTTCTAGCTAATCCACATCTCAGAATACCCCACTGCATACATAGTCAGACTTTCCTCATTGTGGTTTAAATCACAATCCATTTTTAGCTATCTATGTAGACAGAGTCCAACCTGTAGACATGTGTCTTGGGTTTGACTCCATAAGGAGCGCACAATGCCGCTGATGTGGCCCGTGGAATTTTAAACAGTTCTCCAATGTTAACTCATGAAGATAACACAGTAGGCTCTATAACTGCACACAATGATGCATTACTGGTAGCTAGAAGAGAACAACCTCCTCCATATGACCTCTTGGGACCTAGGTACTCTGCTACTGACTTCTCCTCCCGAACTGTTTTCAATAGCCCTGTGAAGGCCTCTATAAACTGATGCAACATTTCAGGTGTGGCAAATTAAACTCGACAGCACCCCTCAATATACAACGTTTGGAACTGGATGCAGTGGTCAAGTTAAGGTCAGACCTGTATTGCGTGCTGCTAACTTTGTCATCCCATCCTCAATATCCCTTCTGTTGGTCCCATATCACATTGTTGACACTTGGATTAAGAGTCCTTCTTCTTGGGGGCGTGGCCAGCTGCATGGCTGAGTAGGACGTGCCTCAGCGCAGCTTCTGGCATGACTGAAAGAGATCCGGCATTTTATTGACCCAAACAGCGGGCAATCAGCGAGGTAATCGGCTGTGGCAGCGTCGGAAGGTGCGAGGCACCTGGATAGCCCGTCGGCTCTGATTTCCGCCCAGGCAGTGGCGACTTATCCGCCGGTTTTTCCCTGGAACCGAAGATCCCTGCATTCCAAAATGGCGGCGCCCGGAGTCATCGGGTCCGACTGTTGACGGGGGAGAGGCGGTGACAAAGGAGAGGCGGTGAGGACATCGGGGGACCCCCTGCGCGACGGCGGACGGCCCTGGGGTTGCCTCCTCCTCCCCCCCCCCCTTGACGGTACTGCAGCTCCGGGAGCGGGAGCGATCTGCGGCCTGGGATGCCGGGACCTTGATTTCCTGCCCGCCGCCCCTCAGGTGAGCTGCTCGGCCGGCGTGCGCGGTGCGGGGCTACAATCCCCTGGGCCTGGCACTGCCTCGTTGGGACCGCAGAGGGCCGTGCAGCGGCGATCGGAGGCTGACCATCCGGGGACCGAGTGGGGCCTGTGGCGCCGGGACCCGGATTTATTGCCTGTGGCCCGCCTGGTGTGCTGTGGGACTCGTGTGCAGGTGCACGCTCCCCTGGGCCTGAAGCTGACTGGTTGGAGCTGCGGGGGGCTCACAAACGGACTGCATCTCCCCCCCCCCCTCCAGAGACTGTGGTGTGAACCCTGCGAGGTCCTGCCTCGGACCGGGAGGCGACAGGCGGATTGGGGCCTCTCGGCGCTGTCCTCGAGCTCATCACCTGCCCCCCTCCCCCCCCCCCCTAACCCTCTGGGGGGTGCGGGAACCCATCGGAGACCCCACATCATTAGGAGGGCCCGGACTGGATTTGCCCGCCTAGCTAGGGTCCACAGGCCGGGACGTAACACAGAGAATCCCCGGTGGTGAGAGGAGACCCACAGGACTAGTCCCGGCCCTGGGCTGTTGACATCTTGACGGGCCGTGCTCCTTACCGCCCCAATCCTCCTACTACTGGACCCCAGCATCGGGGGCCACCCAGCAGCCAACATGGGCAAAAGGGATCCAGTGTCAAGGCCCGCGAGGCAGGAAACAATTGAAACCTATACCACCAACACGCGGACACATAGGGACGCGGCCAGGGGGGCCCGGGACTCACAACCAGACACCAACATGCTCCTAGAGGCGATCCAGGCCTCGCGGACGGACATCCAGAATTCCAGGGCGGCCCTAGAGACCAAGATCGGGGAGGTGGGATCTGAGGTCCTCCTACTGCGTCAAGATCTCAGGAACTTATCCGACAGAGTGGGCACTGCGGAGACCAGGATATCCGAAACGGAAGACTCCGTTACCTCACTCAAGAAAGATATGGCAGAATTGCAGGCATCCCATAGACAATTGCTGTGGCGAGTGGACGACGCGGAGAATAGGGCACGCAGAAACAACCTACGCTTCGTGGGCCTGAGGGAAGGAATTGAGAAGAACGACACTGCAGCTTTCCTTCACTCTTGGCTGACGACTATGTTCCCCCGGGCTCAATTCTCCAACTGCTTCGTGATTGAGAGAGCACACAGGGCGCTCCTCGCTAGACCACCGGAGGGAGCAGACCTCGCCCAATAATTGCGAGATTTCTCAACTATGCGGACAGGGATCTCATCCTTAGAGAAGCCCGGAAACTGGGAGAACTAAAGTTTGAAAATACCGTTGTCATGATCTTCCCTGACTATAGCCAGGAAGTGCAAAAGCAAAGACGCTCATATGACACTGTGAAGGCTAAACTACGAGAGCTGAACATATCCTATATGCTCCTCTTCCCTGCGAAACTGAAAGTCCTGTTCAAGGGCAAATCACACTTTTTCACCCGCCCGGAGGAGGCCTGGCACTGGCTGGAGGAGAGACCGCTGCTGAGGGAGGCAGAGGATGAGGGTCGCAGAATTCGAGATGAGCAAGCGGCGGCCAACTTCAGGAGAAACCCGAACGGATCGCAGAGGGCACGACACCACCGGACGGACAGGCAGGCACAGAGAACACCTTACCCGCCTCAGCAGATGGCGACCGGAGGAGCCCGGGGAGACGGCGCCACTGACACCACTGGAGATACCACTCGAGGGTCGAGATTCAGGTGCCTCCTCACGGAATCAGCAGCTGCCACAGATCAGGAGGATGGCACGAATATTTCAGATCTGGAAGATCAGACGGAGCAATCCTTACACCCACTAGCTGTTGCCATCCGAGACCTGGAGCAGGGAGTGCCGGGCAACGCGGAGGCTACTGACCCTGACACGCAGGACTCCCACTCCTGAGAAGTTGAAGGGACGGCAATGCAACGAAGCAGTCCTTTGCCATGGGGCGCCCAAGTAACTTTTCTTTGTTCTTTGGGGTGGTCAAGCGCCACTTCCAGACTTGAACTCTGAACAGCTAGACTTTTCTTAGCTGGGGTTGTTTGAGGGGCGGGCGACAGACCTTGCTGCCTGGTGGCCCACACCGTCGATGGTTGTACGGGAGGGACGGCCGGGGGGTACATGTGGGGTGGGGGTGGGGGGCGTGGGGGTTGTTCATACAGTTCGGTTGTTTGAGGGTGGGGAGAGGGGGGAGATGTGATGTTGAGTGAAGTGCAGTCACGGGGATCGACACATCCTTTGGTTCTTCCGGTATGGGCGCTGGCCCGCCTGCCTGGTTCCTCGACCTGGAGTACACATGCCTCACCATTGTACCCATGGCCGCTGAAAAACTGAGTATATTGACGTGGAACGTAAATGGCCTGGGCAACAAAATTAAAAGAGGTCTGGTGAACAACTTCCTCAAGAGAATAGGCCCTGATATCATTTTTTTGCAAGAAACACACCTGAGGGGCACGGCCTGTGCGTTCATAGCACGGGGTAGGTACAAGGTATTGGGCCATGCGGGATACACAACTGACTCCAGGGGCGTAGCTATTATTGTTAAGAACACTCTCCCGTTTCAGGTCACGCGGACATGGGGGGACCCTTTAGGAACGTGTGTAGGAGTGCAGGGATCTTGGCGCAGGCGTACTTACACCCTAGTCTCAGTGTATGCACCACCTAAACTACAGGCGACCGCGCTAAAAATGTTAGCTACCATACTTCTAGACACCTCAGACACCATACAGATAGTGGGTGGTGATTTTAACGACGTAATTGACAGAGACATGGATAGATCGGGAACGGCTAATCGCCAGAGTACTCGGACTCCCCTGGCTCAAATGGTGTCGGGGATAGGGCTGACCGATGTATGGCGACTGTTACACCCGAATATTATGGCCTACTCCTTTTACTCAGCGGTACACAAAGTATTCTCCAGATTGGACTATGTCTTTATGTCTAGGCCGGAGCTGACTATGGATGTGGAAAATTAGTACAGTTTGGTAAACATTATCTGCGCCATCTTGCCTTTTCCCCTGATGCCACACTTTTTGTCGTGCGCGCCCGCCATTTTAGGTGCCTCGATCAGGACCATCCCTTCTGCATGCCACTGCCCCCCCCCCCCCCCCCCCCAGCATAGCCCTTCGCCCTCACCAAGCCTGCACGCTGACCAACCCCCCGCTCGCATATGCTTTGGGTCATAAACCCCTCTTCCGCACAGCCCCGACTCAGAACCCCATCCTGTTCCCAGCGCGACACCTCCCTTCATTCCTTTCATGGTCCCCGGCCCTTTGATGCAAAACCCCCTTTTTCCTGTGCCCGTTTGTCTGCCTCGTTCCCAGGCCGACACCTAGCTCTGCCGATACTATTCCTTGCCCCTCCCCGTACAGTAGAAAGCTTCCCTCATCAAAGGACCCCCGAATTGATCAAAGCCCCCGCCCTATGAGATCCGATCAGACCCCCACATTCCGTGAATCGGCGGAATTTCCAGCTGCGCGATAATCATCACCTGTTGTGACTGGGGTGGGGGACTTCTACTGTAAATGTATGTGGGAACGGGCCCAAAGGGGAGATTCCGGGAATGTCTTTCCGTACATCAAAGCATTGCCATGAATATGTAATCTGTAATAAAGCAATAAACCAGTGTATAAGAGGCCAGGCCTCAGAAATGTAGTTAGAGCACCTCATGACGATACCTGCTGTCTGATTTGTCGTGTTCTCCTCCGGAGAGAATAAACCTTGTTTCCTGCCTTCCCGTCTCCAGCGCCTGCCTCTTCATTGATTAATAGTTCGTGGGTTAAAGAGGCGATACCGCCGGGCAAATATCGATTGTCCCCGACCCTAGTTTCTACAATTGGCGTCCCAAACGTGGGGCCCATCAGCGACTCGTGGATCCAGTGGGAGAGGTCCCGACGACAGAGTGAACGACTGCAACGATCGGGAGAGCTCTTGCCCAATAGACCCTCGTCTGGCAGCCGATCATCCGAACTTCACTAGTTCCGAACAGACCTCTCTCGAGTGATCTACGGTCCTGACTGGGAACCATTAGGAGTGCTGCGAGGAATACAAGAAAAAGAGGACGATCGGGCGCTGGATTCGGAAGACAAGAAACTGTCCATATGGTCCGGGTAAGGTCGTGTAAACACGACGAATGGCGAAATAATTATTTGAATTGTTTAGAAAATACTAGTATTACTCTTTATTTGACCTATTTGGAGATTCACTGTCTGCACACGGAGAAACAGTAGGCTCTTTCCCTTTTGCAAACAGTGAAGGATAGGTAACGCGGCCGTCGTGCCTATTTTTCTCCCCCACTGATTCTATTATTTATTAACGGTTTTCAGGAGATTCCCTCTCCCACACTGATTAACTGGGTTCTTTGACCCCGAACTACTGTTCACGGATCGTCTTCTGGAGATTCACTGCCTGCAAACAGGAAATAACAGATTCCTCTTTACGGATAGTGAAAGGGTAGAGGACGCAGATTTCTGCGCCCTACTTACTCTCCCCACTGATTTTATTTTATTTTATTTATTATTGGTTGTTCCTTGTTATTTGTTATTCTTTATTATTGGTTCATGAGGTATTCACTGCCTGCAAACAACGTAGAATAGAAATATTCTGTCTAGTCTTTGCGCACAGTGATAAGATAGGCAGTGCTGACTTTTTGTCCCTCGTTGCGAGCCGTCATGTCTGTCTTCTCCCCACTGATTGATAATTGGTTCAGCCCGGACCGTTTGTTAGAGGTGGATCATCTAGCTCCGCTGGAAGGCACCCCTAATAAGGACATGTTCATAAACTATGGATTAGTTACCATAGCCTATAATAAATTGTGGCACAGGTATACCAAAGAAAGTCAAGACGAACAGTGGCCACTGGTAGGATCCTTCGATCTTGATAAAATAGAAACGTTAGAAATAGCCCTTCGTAATAATAAGACAACGCCTATTATGCTCGACAGTCTCGGTATGTGGCGCAAAGAGGCAATGCAACGAAAGAAAAGAGACGAGGACAGAGCAGGTAGAGGAATATATCAACAGGACAACCCCTGGACACCACGACCCGAAAGTTATCCCCCGACACTACGCACAGAACGGCCAGACTTAGGGCAAGATCAATGCGCTTTTTGTAGATATGTCGGACACTGGAAAGCACAATGCCCGACTCTGCTGAGCAAGAGTGGGAATAGAGGCCCGACAGGAATAACAGGCCGACAGAAAGGGAAAAGGCGCGAGACAAAGAAGAATCCGACTCACATAGACAGACCAGATAGAACCACCACGTTCGATTATGCCCGATGGCACAGATTTCGCCAGAACGATTTCAGCGACATGTTCGAGTTTTCCTAGGTCGGATAATGTAAAGACGGGAACCCAGCCTAGCTCTAAATCCACAGACGGAAAAAGATAATTATGGCCAATAACTGTTTTATATTTATCTTGGGTCTTTGTATGTCGTACTTGTACTGTCCCCCGTCTGAGTTTGTGTGTACGTAATGTATGAATCTGCGTCATCCCTTTGCATGTGTTTCCGTGTTACTTAACCTCTGTTAGCAGAAACTTTAGCATGAAAAACAACCTGGAAAGAAAGAAATGGGAAAACAAAATCCGTAGGCCACTGATGAACTTGAACTTTTATTTAACATAACGAACAAGAAATAAATAACAATACGTAATAATAAACATCTATTAATACCCTAAACGTTTGAATCAAGAACGGTAAAACCTAGAAAATGAAAAATCGACGGAACATTCGCCCCCCCACATTCTGGAACCTTCCAAAGTAGGGCAGGGTTACGGCTACGCCCAACCAGCGGCAACCCATATAAGGCGGGCCCTGCTGCCAACTCTCGGTCAGGAAATCTTAACATATGGGGGAGCCGGAGGAGAGGCGGGGGCCAGCAGAGTCCGGCCGCAGCGGCCCTGGATAGTTGCAGGCAGTCCCGCCACATGCCTTCCCGGCCCGGCCTTGGTGGCGCATGGGAGTTTCAGGTAGTCCCGCCACATGTCCTCCCGGTCCGACCGCCAATGGCCAGGGACCGGGGCCAACTGAGTCCGGCTGCAGCCGATAACCTAAGGAGGCCCGGCCCAGAGAAGGACGGGACACTTCTTCCTTTTCTCCTCCGTTGTGGCAGCAGCAGCACGCCAGGCGCCACTTCTATCATGAACAATGGCTGCGACGACTCTGGACGGCGGAATGTCCTGTACATACCTCCACAAAAATTTGTCCTGGTCGGGCTGGGAGGGAGAGGCGACGTGGACGAGCCTCTCCCACCTCCACAGATAGGAGGCTTCCCAGCCCCGGCCCAACGCCGAACTCCTCCAGCCAGGCGGTGGTGCCGATACTTGCGCAGCACCGAGCATACAACGGTGCCCATATTTTCGGAGCACCGAATATGCAATGGCTGCACCGATACTTGTGCAGCACCGAATGTGCGCCGCAGGCGGCCATACCTCCGCAGCACTGGGCATGGGCCTTGTGGAGCACAGGGTGTGGAGAGACCTTCGTGCAGGCCGATGAAAAAGAGCAGCGTGGAGTGCACCGGGAGTGGGAGATGGCGCGAACGAGTCTCCCTCGCCCTCCAGGTGAGGGCGCCACAGCTGCACCCTAGCTGAATGTCCTGCTCCCACGACACAGAGTCCCTTTTCTTTCACTCCAAAGGGCCTCTTCCACTCTTGCGGGCTCGGCGAAGGGTGGCCCCTGCAGGGCCTCAAAATGGCGTCCGAGCCCCTGGAAGGCGGGTCTAGGCCACCAGAGTAACTTTGGACAGCAATATAACTCGGACGCTTGCCCACCGGGGCACGAGCCCCCACCTCCGGCAGCATCTCCACAGCCTTGAAAATTCTACAAAAGTCCCCGGAGGAGCCCTCGGCCCCGGCAGGCTTCCGGTAAGGGACGACTGCCTTGATCACTAACGAAACAAGCATGACATTGCCACTCCTTCTGTTAGCATGAATTCTTGAACTGCCGAAAAGGACTCTGGTCCAACTGCCAGTTGTAGGAAACATTTCCCCCTGATGCTACTTCCGGACTGAACCGGCCCCGCCCAAAATGGCGCTGGTATCAATAGGAACTTACGAACACCTCATGGTGTTCCTTCGCACTAATACAAACTTGAATGTTCCAAGACATATATATATGATTCTTTGTACACGTGACAAGAAACAAAAAGGAGAGCTCACTCGATGAACATGTAAAAGGATCCCGTTAAAAATGTTGATTACAAAATGTACGATGTATTATATTTTTTTATTTATAACTGATGTATAACTTCGCTTATGACGCACGCACACGGTATGCATATAGGAAATCTGATTACAGCTAGTCTGACTATGCTTCTAAATTATGAAATAAATGCCCCCGATTCCCCCAACCAATTGATGGACCTACGAATGAATGAATAAACTTTTCTAAATGTTTTTATTGCTGCAAAACAAACACCCCCACTGTATGCTCTTTAGCCATTGCCGTGTCCAGCCAAATACGACTGCACCCTCATAATCTACGTACTGAAATGACTTTGCAAAAATAAAGGTTTTCGAAACTATGAACGGGTATTGCATGCTTTATTTTAAAAAAAATGTGGGATCGGCGGGAGAATTCTTTTCTGTGCACCCTACTCTGCTCTCTCTTTAAGGTTAATAGAAGATGGTTGCCCAGCCCCGGATGGAGGATCGAATCTGAGACACGACACCCTACCGTCAAATATGCGACTGACTCAGGGACTCGCACATGGAGAAAGACCTCGATTTCCGGGGATGGGTAAAAGCGAAATGGTGTGAATGATGGAATGTAAAAGATGGGTAAAATGAAACGATGTAAATGTTATGAAGTACAACGCTCAAAGGTACTAGGGAACAGAGTTGATCGAAGAACTAATGAACCTTAGAACGTCACAGCGTTGAAAGAGATTTAAGGACCCCGATAGCTAGATACACCTACCAACTAGATACCTCGCACTAGGTACCTTTGGTTTTCTTTTTAACGTTTTCCTACACCCGACCTCTAAGGGCACACTGCCCCCCCGACTCCAGAAACCATACCCCCGGGATTCTATCCCGAGGAGATAAGACGGGTATGAGGTAAGTAAAGGACTCTTGAATCCATGTATTTGATATGCGCGAATGTTGTCCCCCTCCCTTCCCCTCTTTTCTTCCTCCCTCTGCAGGTTACATCAGAAATCACAACCAAGGTGTGGCGAAGATCTGAAGCCTTGCCATGTCTGATACGCGCAGCAGACTAGCGCCGCAAGGTGGCACCTAAGCACGCCCACCAACTGCTCATGTAACAAACGAGCCACTAAATAGTATGACTTGATAAGAAGTGATCACTCTTAATCCAGGTTGCGCGAGTGGACACATGCCACGTATGTCTGAAACTATGAAAGAATGCTTGTGCGTGACTGAAGCGTCGACTCAACTGGTCAAAGGACCAAGAATGCAAGGAGTACGACAAAATAGTGCCCTCTTCCTTTTTGTCAATGCATGTCCCCCGTACCCGACCTAATGCTCGTCCGTCCTGAACCGCATGTATTCAAAATACTAACACCGACCCGCAATGTCTTGTGTCGAGTAATGCGCTGAATAGCCTATCTTGATACACGGCCGCTCCCTATGTTGCACGTGTACTGTCTAGCCTATTGTTGCCTCTCTCTCTCTCTCTCTCTCTCTCTCTCTCTCTCTCTCTCTCTCTCTCTCTCTCTCTCTCTCTCTCTCTCTCTCTCTCTCTCCCTCTCTCTCCCCTCCACACTCTCACTCTCCTAAAGGACTAGCACCGAAATTGGCAAACCGCCACCCCTAGCGTACCACCCAATTGGCTCCAAATACCGCCAGTATTTGCACAGAAATTGTCTTTAATAAAATCACCCTGACGCCGTGTCACTACCTCTCCTTTCTGCTAAAAGTTGATGAAACCGAGATTGGGCCGTAAGGGAAAGGACAGGTAAGACGACTGAGGTTCCCTAATCCGACCCGAAATAAGGGAACTACATGTCAGCGGCTCCTATGTTATAAAAAGATGCCTCAGATAAACGCGACCTTCCCCGTCCCGAAATGTTCCAATACCCAAACAGTAAAGGTGATCGAAACATCCTCATGTTCCCGGAACGCCCCTGTCCCCGTATCAGCTGCTCCAGACGGGAGTTATGAAACTGTCCCTCATCCCCGGTTGTGAGAGATGGGTCGATTTGCGCCCTTACCACGAGTTTTCTATGTCCCTAGTTGTTTCCCATAAAACCCCTGTCTTTTCTAATTAAGTAATCAGGCCGTAGGAGGCTACGTAGGAACCAGAATGATGTTTTACAAGGTTAGACCAAAGTGAAGAAATCATTGCAATGAACCCTGTTGAAAGTGAAAATGTTTAGTTGAAAAGCAGGACGCATTGATAGAAAAGAAATGTTTAGCCTATGTTCGTCCCTCAGCAAAATACCTGTTTAGTACCAGGTTGATAGCTCACAGTACCCTTCGTAAATATAAAACCCTAGAGAACGGCATATCTTTGTCAGGCTCGTCTTACGAAGGTGGGTCTCCATCAGATGAACTGTCGTAACTGTAATAAATAATTGTGAAGGAAAGCCATAGTAAATCCAACGGGCCCATCATCGGTCATTTATATGTTAGTTGTGAACCCTAATATAACGAACGTTTTCATTTTTGCCTGGAGCTGGGAGAGAAATAGACTTATGTGATTACCTTCCTCTGCAAATTCTCTAAAGACTGTCTTTTCAAACTCGTTTAAGGGTATGGCTGTCGGGAGAAAGAAGGACCGGATGTGGGAGCACGAGGCCTGACTGCAGACTATGGAACACCTGCGACATTGGCCAAGGCGAGACCGCGACAGAAGAGAGCTGCAGGACGAGGCACTGTTTTCGACAAAATGAGAAGAAAGGGCCGACCTGATGCCCCTGCTCGATGTCCAGTGTTTGCCGACAAGTCCCCGCTCTCTGAACTCGGTCATGAGCCTGCCTATCTGAAATTCTCCGTCCCCCTAGTCTGTACCCGATCTGGCCCTGCTCCATCCCCCTTTTTCTCCGACCTACCCTAAAGGACTGCTCACACGCACCCTTCTTCCATCTGAACTTTTTGACAATCACCTAAAGGACACAGGGCGAAAAGGACCTTTCTGACCAGGAATGCAAGGGAAAGGTCGTGCCCTGCAACGCGGGACCTAGAATAGAGCTGGACCCTTAGCTCCACCGCCGGTGCTCCACAGCGCCAACGAAAGACGACAAAGGATACTGAGAACTCATTACCTTCGAACATTTGACACCCTCAATCGTCGTTTCTGCTACGCCTCATTTCTCTCCCAGCTACCATTGTATTGATTATGCTCCAACCCAAATCTGATATATGTAATGACCTATCTGTTCACATTATGAAATGTACCCACTGCTCTCGCTACAGAATCGTTTTTGTATTGCATTACTATGACTTTCCTGCTAACAAACTTATCAAAGTTTATCAATAGGCCCGCCTCCTAAACCAAGAGATCCCACCATAGTAGACCTGAATAGGAAATAGACCGGCAAGATGTCTTGAATATGTTAAAGGGAGGACTGTGGAAAATTAGTACAGTTTGGTAAACATTATCTGCGCCATCTTGCCTTTTCCCCTGATGCCACACTTTTTGTCGTGCGCGCCCGCCATTTTAGGTGCCTCGATCAGGACCATCCCTTCTGCATGCCACTGCCCCCCCCCCCCCCAGCATAGCCCTTCGCCCTCACCAAGCCTGCACGCTGACCAACCCCCCGCTCGCATATGCTTTGGGTCATAAACCCCTCTTCCGCGCAGCCCCGACTCAGAACCCCATCCTGTTCCCAGCGCGACACCTCCCTTCATTCCTTTCATGGTCCCCGGCCCTTTGATGCAAAACCCCCTTTTTCCTGTGCCCGTTTGTCTGCCTCGTTCCCAGGCCGACACCTAGCTCTGCCGATACTATTCCTTGCCCCTCCCCGTACAGTAGAAAGCTTCCCTCATCAAAGGACCCCCGAATTGATCAAAGCCCCCGCCCTATGAGATCCGATCAGACCCCCACATTCCGTGAATCGGCGGAATTTCCAGCTGCGCGATAATCATCACCTGTTGTGACCGGGGTGGGGGACTTCTACTGTAAATGTATGTGGGAACGGGCCCAAAGGGGAGATTCCGGGAATGTCTTTCCGTACATCAAAGCATTGCCATGAATATGTAATCTGTAATAAAGCAATAAACCAGTGTATAAGAGGCCAGGCCTCAGAAATGTAGTTAGAGCACCTCATGACGATACCTGCTGTCTGATTTGTCGTGTTCTCCTCCGGAGAGAATAAACCTTGTTTCCTGCCTTCCCGTCTCCAGCGCCTGCCTCTTCATTGATTAATAGTTCGTGGGTTAAAGAGGCGATACCGCCGGGCAAATATCGATTGTCCCCGACCCTAGTTTCTACATGGAGGGTACAGCGGAATACTTGGCAAGGGGTCTTTCAGACCACTCGCCACTGCTGGTTTCGATGGGAAGACCTGGACACAAGAAAGAGGCACAGTGGCGCCTCGCCTCTTGGGACCTGGCGAACAAGACAATACTCAAGGGTGTTAGGGCGGATGCTCGGGTCTACTTGGCTGACAATGTAGGGTCGGTGGACTCGGCGGTAACCCTGTGGGAAGCGATGAAACCGGTGTTGAGAGATAGGATCAATGCTAGATTGAGGGAGGAGGGAAAGAGGAGAATGGAAGAGGTGGTAACTGTGGAACGCACTATAGTGGAGTTAGAGAGGGACCACCTGCGTACAAAGAACTCGATCACCTTACGTACACTGCTAGATAACCAACGACGCTATCGAGACTTGGTGTCGGATGAGGCGAAAACCCAACATTTGGCCACATTACACCGTCTCTACGACGTGGGGGACAAATCTGGCAAACTTCTAGCTTGGCTTAGCCGTAGGGAGAGGGCGGCGAGATGGGTGGTTGCAGTCACAGACGTGAGGGGGAAGACGTTATGCTCGGACCTCCACATAGCAGACGCATTCGCAACTTACTATGGCCGCTTCTACGAGGCCAGGCAACTGGGCTCGTGTGAGGACTCACTTCTCTATATGTCACGGGTTGACCTCCCCGTGGTGGAAGCTGAGGCCCTACCCGCCTTGGAGGCCGACATCTCCCTAGAAAAAGTCAAGACCGCCATTGCCGGACTGAAGCCGGGTAAGGTGCCAGGACCGAACGGTTTTCCCCCGGAGTTCTTTAAGTGCACGGCCGACATCTTGGCTCCACACCTGAAAAACCTCTACCTTGAGGCGTACCACGAAGGCAGCCTACCCGATGATCTCACCCTGGCGATCATAGTTCCTATCCACAAAGAGGGCAAACCGCGGGACGACTGCGCGTCCTACCATCCCATCTCCCTATTGAATACGGAGGTGAAAATCCTAGCCACAATCCTGGCGCGACGCCTTAGGACGGTCCTACCTGATCTAATACACTTGGACCAGACCGGCTTCCTACCGGATAGAGCCACGAAATTCAATCTCCGACGCACGCACAACTGGCTGCAGGAGGTCAGGGATAGGGACCCGCCCCATTGGTTCCTCTCATTAGATGCGGAAAAGGCCTTCGACTCCGTACATTGGCCATTCCTCGAGGCTGCCTTAGAAAAATTTGGTCTCGGCCCCAAATTCCGCTCATGGGTTCGCCTGCTGTACACCAACCCGCGGGCCAGGGTGCGAGTGAACGGGAGGCTCTCTCGCGAATTCTTGATCCAACGAGGCACCAGGCAGGGGTGTCCCCTATCGCCGCTTCTCTTCACATTGACCATTGAGATATTGGCGGCCAAAATCAGGCAAAATCAGAGGATTTCCGGCTTCCGACTTACGGATGCGGACGGCCCGCAGGAGAAACTGTCCCTATATGCGGACGATGTACTCCTATATATCACTGCCCCGCAAACCTCAGTGCCTGAACTGTTCCGGGAGCTGGACGGCTATGGCAGCCACTCCGGCTACGCAATAAATTGGCACAAATCTGTCCTTTTCGACCCCAGGGGGGACACGAGTGAAGGGGACCTCCCGGATAGACTAGTGGTATCCACAGAAGGCTTCCAGTATCTGGGAGTATTCATCACACTGGATAGGCAACAGTCACTTCTCAGAAATGTCGAAAGAATACTTGTGAACTCCGCGGCTGATATGGCCCGGTGGCGCCAACTTCCTCTGACGCTCCTAGGTAGGGCGGCGATATATAAAATGACCTTATTGCCCAAATATTTATATGCCCTGCAGAACGAATATTACCCGATACCAGACAGTCTCCTCCGTAGAATACACGCCGACCTCAGATCTTTCATATGGCTGGGTAAACAGCCGAGAATAGCGCTGACCACCCTGCAACGCCACCAATACAGTGGGGGTATCTCGCTGCCGAACCTTGAAGCGTACTACTGGGCGGAGCACTTGTCCCCCATTAACGACTGGCTCCACGCCCCCGTGGACCACCCAACATATGCATTGGAACGTATCAAATTGGCCCCACGTCCTCTGCTTTCATACCTATACGGTGGTGCGGCGAGCCGGTCCTTACTCCCAGCCACGCATATTACACTCAGGGCTTGGAAATTGGCGACGAGACGTACGGGATGGGATAAGAAACCCACCCGACAGACCCCACTCTGGCACTGCAAGTGGCTCTCTGAACTCCACAAACTTACAGGATTTAAGCAGTGGGATGACATTGGGATTTCCACGGTGGGCGATGTCATCGCCAGAGGAAGCTAAAATCCTACGCCACCTTAAGGGCGGAATATGGGCTCCATCACTCGCAGTTTTTTAAATATATTCAACTGCGCCACGCATGGAGGGCGCAGGCTCTGACCCTAGAGGGCCTGCCGGAATATGCGCCCCTGGAAGGCAGACTGTTGCAGGAACAGATACCACACAAGGCCGTGTCACTCACCTACAAAACACTCACAAATAACATGCTGGGGGACCTGGCGAAGCTTAGGACCACTTGGGAGCAGGAAGTGGGGACCTTGGAAGACATTGACTGGGACTTAATCCTTATGCACCCGAGGGAGGTGGCTATCAAATCTAGGCTCCGCCTGATCCAATATAACGTGCTCCACAGGACGTACTTTGATCGAGTGCGGCTGTTCAAAATGGGGAAGACACCGGACGATAGATGCCTGAGATGCCATCAAGAGGGAGGGGATTTCTTCCATGTATTGTGGGCCTGCGTGAAAATACAATCCTACTGGACACTTATTTTCACCGAACTGCGGGAGGTCCTGTCCGTGTCGCTCGACCAGGAGCCCAAGCTGGCCATTCTGGGAATGACCAATGATGTTGACCTTCCCCGCCCCTTACTGGCGTTCCTGACATTAGCCCTAGTGGTGGCAAAACGCGACATTGCAAAATATTGGGGGGCGGAGACGATACCCACTATAGATGAATGGAGAAGGGGACTAGACCTCTACATGGCGGCAGAGCGAGTGACGTATAAATCAAGGGGATGCCCGAAAAAGTTTAAAAGGGTTTGGTCAAAATGGAGGCAATACCATGGGCTAGATAGTGGACTTGGGGAGGGGGGCCCGTGAGTGGACCTGGGACGGGAAGATGAGAGAGTTAAGAGTGAAGGACGTGCTAGGAATGGACATTGATCATCACTTACGCTATGCATGCCTCAAGGTTTTTCCTGCCATTTGCTTACCAGGAGGGGGGGGGGGAGAAGGGGACGGCGGGAACTGTATGTGCCCTTACCGTGATTGTGATGTTAGACCTCGACTGAGCGGATGTTATACCAACTCTACATTCACATCTGTACTTGTTGGAGGGGGAGGATGACCTGCACAGGCTGCCCACATCACCTTCAAAACCTAGTGGTTGAGCTATAAAGCTGCCCGAACTGGCACATCTGCATTTCTGGCCTAAAATCCAACCAACACAAGACGCTAGAATAATATACAGAGACCTGAGGTGAAAGCAATAGGTGCAAAAAGAGGAAACCTGGAGTCAATGCGTTCTTTCCTATGCACCTTGGTCCTGGAGTAACATCCCGTAGCACATCAGGCACCCCATGCACTCCAGGAAATAGTGAAATTAGCTAAAGACCCATCCAGTCACACTGCACCTCACGAACCATTGACAACAAACCTCCCAACAAATCTTAGCATGCGCTTCAATTCTCACTCCTCTCTTAAAGCGTATGACCTTGAATTTTTCTCCTGACGGTCAAAGTACCTAGATCCGTCTATCATACAGCTATAATAACACACCGTTGCTCCTCAGTTCAGTAGGCATCTTAGAAACACCATTCCATTCATGGATAGATTTGTGAATATTGTTATTAGTAACTTAAGGCATTTGCAAGCAGTGCCAAAGACAAAGTTTCTTATGACAAAACACACTCACTAAGCGTCTTCTTATTAACTAACGCAGGATAAAATAAATCCCAGCTCTGTGAAGGTAAATATTGATAACAAAACCGCTGAACAATTGTACATGGATTTCCTGCCAAAGACTACTTTATAAATATTGTTATATGAAAAATACTCAAAGATTGAAAAATAACACAACAAAAAAACGGAAAGGGTTGAGCTCACTTTCCACTACATTCTCTGTCTTTTTCCTCAATTTTCTTTTTGTAAGATATACTTTATAATGTCAGAATTAGTGGTCTTTTTTTCCCTTTTCCAGTAACCACATTTCGTTAGGAATATTTCAGACAAGTAGGCTTTCACAGTGAAAGGGATCTCAAAGTAGCTGGCAATATTTTGCTGATGCATAGTGTCTTAGAAAATGCTCCTCCTATATCGGCTATGATTGCATAGTATCTCACAGAGAGGTTATGTTTCACAGCTGCACAAGAGCACACAGTGTGACACACTTCAAAAAGTAAAAGACAACTCTTACAACAATATTCTTACATCTGAGGTGTAAAGGTGATGTTTTTTTTTAAATAGTGTTTCTAGTTATGTTTCAGCTTCACTTCCCATTAAATAATATTGTTTTCATTTGCTTACAATTTTGGTGCTCTCTGATGAATTTGCTCAAATGTTACCACATGTTAAATGCAGTTATACAGGGAAAAATATTTACTGGAATTTAAAAAAGGCATTTCACATTTTAGCTTCCATGGGTCATTTTGCTCCATACCTAATTGATTTACATGAAACTTGGCATTAACTTGCAACTTCATTGTTTTGTGGTTTGGTGTAAATCTGTTTAGCTGATTTTAAAATATTTGTGTTTGAAAAAGGTGTAGTCGTTTTTGAAGCGTTACAATTCAAAGATGTCTTGTCTGCTCAATTTATGCACAGAAAACTGGCCAGTTTTGTCAATGACATCTGACTTTTTCATTAAATGCATTTGGAGAATCAAGAGCGTGCTTTTTTTTGCTATCTTGTAGTTCACCGAAATCCACAAGTTTTGCCCCCGGAGGTGCTACATGGCGTGTACACAGGTACCCAAATATATAGAAAATGTGCTCTAAAAATTAAAATCAAGAACAAATGGCCACACCTTTGTATTCAGAAATGGGCGCCCTTTTGTTAACTCATGAGTTTCACTGAATTCACAAATTTTTATATTTGCAAAATAAAATAAGAATACAAATATAAGGCATCAAGTACGGATGAGGAAAGCCACAAATCAGTCACTGCGATATAATAAAATATATCGCAATAAAATGCCTTTAAATAGAAAACGTTTGAATATATTAAATTTCAAGGCCTTGAAATCGAGATTTTCAATAAATTCATGAAAGGAAAAAAAAAAAAAATGGGGGTTAAATCATCAGGCCTGTGGTTGGGTACAGGGTCATGTGGGATATATGGGTGGCTACGTGAAAGGTCTGGCCTCAGGCCAACCACTGGGATGAATGGGCAGGTGGGCACCGTGGTGTCCACTCATGTGTTCCAGGCAAGTGCCTTGGTGACTGGACAGAAGTCACTCAATCCCCGAAGCGCAATCACACAGCTGAAGGCTGTGCTCAGCAGGGAGGAGGCATGGGTGGTTGGATGCACGCCTTGCATGCAATCAGGGCACAACTCAGGGGTACACGCGGGTGGATGGTGTCCACCCACTATTTTCGCAGGGTGAACGCCGTCCACCATGCCAAGAAGATGGGCCCCACTAAATAAGGTGCTGAACTCGTCCCAGTGTCATTTCCAAACACCTGGACACTTTCAGCAGCGCCTGCACGTTGACTGCTTTCCATCTGCAACAGGTAACAATGTGCAGGCAGGGACGGGGCTTTCTTATTTAAGACTCCTGCTGGGCCCATAGCAAAGGAGGAATTTGAGGGGTCATCAGCCCTCCTTTTGTTAGAGTCTCCTGGCTGGGAGCAGTCAGGAGCCTCACAACTAGAAGCAAATGCAACAGAGGGGAAATAAAGGTTGGCACTTCACACATACTTAGGAGAGGGGAAACATCCTTTACAACGCAACTTTTACCACGCAGTGCCTTTACGACACACCTTTTACAACGCAAACCATTACAACGCATTGCGCTGGGGGCGCTCTAGGATAGGGAATAGGTTTAATGTACTATCCAACACCTTCCCTACTATCCACGGGGACTGGAGTTGGAATAGTAAATTAAACAATTCACTATCCAGCGCCCCAAAGCACTATGCGTTGTAAAGGCATGCATTGTAAAAACCGCGTTGTAAAGGCATGCGATGTAAAAGCATGCGTTGTAATGTCATACATCCTTAGGAGAGGCATTGTTTCACTTTGTTCAGGCTCTGTTTACTAGAGATGCATGCACTGTAAGAATGTCAGATGTGTTGATCTCCCAGTGTTTACACAAAATAAATGTAATTTACTCCAGTATTGGAGCTTTCATAGATTCACATACCTGAATCATTTCCCCGTCGTAGAGACGGGAGTCTCCGGTATAGCTAACTGAAAAAAGGCCTTAGGCCCATTCCCTTTTGCAACCCATAACCTTTGTTATGTAAAAAAGGACCAAACGTTTCCCTTAGCCAATTAGAGTCACTCACCCTCTAGAACCCTCCTGAGAGAACCTTCTGCCCCTCAGATTTTCTACCGGCACGTTGTGCTAGGGAGTCTCCTTTGAGCTCTGCTCAAACTCTGGATTTCCAACTTTGTAGAAGCTTAATTTTCATTCTATTTCTTGTGGATTTGAGAATTTTATAATCTATTTCTCATCTACATCCTTGAGAATGTCTGAAAGGAGAAAAAGGGTATTTTTAGAGCCTGTGCCACCTGCTCTAAAAAGAGACTATACTCTGATGACCCACATGAAGACTGCATTTACAGTCTTTATCCGGACCACCAAGCAAAGGATTGCAAGGTATGTTGCACTTTCTCTAGCAAGACCCTTAGCGATCGTGAGGGACGCCTTTTGATTTGGCTTCAGAAGATCAAGGCCAGAAAGGAGGTGGTTTCTAGTGATAGTGACCAGGAATCCTCCTCTTCGTCAAGAAGATCTCAGAAAAGATCAAGATCTCCTCAGGCTCATTCTTCAGGGGACTGTCCTGGGGACCGTCCTGAGAAGGCCCTAAAAAAGACCACTCAAGGGTCTTCAGGGCGTAGTCCTTCCAAATCTCCTCAACCAAAACCAAAGGAGAGCAAAGGACACACTTTGAGAGAAAAAGAACCCAAAAGAGCCTCTTCTGAGCCTTCAAAGACACCACCTTCGGCTCCAGCATCATTCAAGAAGCCATCCTCTAGTAATCCTGAGGAGAAAGTGAAAAAAACGACATCGTCGTCGGGATCGTCGACGAGACCGCCGACGAAGAAGTCATCGTTTATGGCGACGACCATGGAGGTACAGAAGCTACCTTTCATTGCATTAGAGTCAGCGTCGACGGGAGCGTCGACGAGAGCGTCGACGGGAGCGTCGACGACAGCAGCGTCGATGCCGGTAACATCGACGACGACATCGTCGACGACGGTGGTGATGACGACGGTAATGTCGACGACGGGATCGTCGTCGACGATGATGACAACGGGGTTGTCGACAGGAACGTCGACGACGATTACTATGTCGACGGCGGGGAGTGGATCTTCAGTACTGTCGACGACGACAACAGCTTCGTCGACGGTAGTATCGACGACGATCTCGTCGACGGGCTCGTCGACGAGACAAACTCCAGAAAAGCAGAAGAAGAAAATCACACCAGCAGTGACTTCCCCGAGCAAGATTACTCCTCTGGTCCCGTCGCACCTTTTAGAGGAGGAAGAGTCGGATGAGGATGATGGACCCTTCGGGTATGCCACAAGCCCATCTGAACTCCACGTAAAATGTCAAGAAGATGACGATGAAGAGGGGTATGAAGAATACCACGTCCTCTCACACCATCACTACCAACAAGAGCCTCAGGAAGAGATGGTCGCGATGCCATCTTCAATGATGATGGATTTGCAATTCATGTTGGCGGATTATAAGAAGAGGTTTCCTCCATCAGGGCTCCCTCAGGACGTTCCACATTCATGTCCTCGTTCTATTCCAGCCACTCCAGTCCGCAGTAGGGAAAGCCTACTAGACACTGCTCCGCAGACATCTCAGGTCCAACAGCAGCAGGATCCTGTGACAACAGATGACGATGACTACGAAGAAGGGGAGCTAACGAAGCCCCACAGAGAATGGAATGACTATCTAATTCCCTCTCCACCATCACTCACCCAAGTACCAGCGGATTCTCCACCAGTGGATATTGGTGGATTCCACAACTTAATGGAGAGAGCTGCAAAGAGATTTCAGCTACCAATGAAAACAACTCAAGCAGAGTGTTTTCTTTATGACTTTAAAGAGCCCTATCAAAAGTCAATCAGGTCCATACCAATCATTGACTCCAGCGACGGTTACACCGGTACTAGCGAGGCTGGACAAGAAATATAAGGCACCTGCGGACGCACCGACGTGTTTATTGGGCCATCCTAAACCGGACTCTATCATTTCGCAGGCAGCGCAACAAAAGTAAAAAAATCCATCAGCACCTATTTCTGCACCTCAGGATAGAGAGGGACGGCGTTTAGACAACTCAGGTAAACGATTCTCCGCGATGTCAGCTCTCCTGGTCAGAGCAGCTAATGCCCTTGCCATCCTGGGCAGATATGACAGACAGCAGTGATGCGATATAGCTCCATATGTCAACCTCCTTCCGCCAGACAGGAAGCAGGAGGCGAAGAAAGTTCTGCAGGAAGGGGAGAGAACTTCAGCTGAAGTTATTTATTGTGCTATGGACATAGCTACCACAGCCTTTCGTTCTGTTTTAAGGCGCCAGGGTTGGCTGAGGGCCACCGCCTTTAGAACAGAGGTCTAAAATAAGATTTTGTACCTATCTTTTGATGGGGAAGATCTGTTTGGACGTCTAGTGGATGAGACCCTTCAAAGTATTAAGAAGGACACTGATACAGGAGGAGCTTCGCGCGCGTCCAAGATGGCCACGTGAGCTCGGAGCTCCCGAGACCCCCGCTGCCACCGGGAACATCCTGAATGAAATCCTGTGCCGTTGATCCGGAATTGTGTGGCAGAACAGAAGCGGCATCGAGTGTGACCTTCCGCGACCGGCTCCGACGCTGGGCTGCAGAGTTGTGGGGTCGGCGAGTTCGAGGCCTACGACCGGAAGGTGACCGGGGTCTTGGGTGAGATTCGACCCTAGGCTGGAGTTGAACAACAACGGGTCTGTGAGCCAGAAGTTGCCGGTCCGGCCCCATTTTTGCCGCCGGTCGCGGTTGGCTTGGCCGTGGCCTCGCCTTCCGGGCCCCCCCTCACCCGCGCACCAGTCGACTGTGGATGAGTGTGAAGGCCTTGGTCGTGAGGGGACCAGAAAGGGAATAGTCGGTTGCGACGCTGTACCCCTGGGGCGGAACTTGGGTCCCCGTTGGTGGCCTGTATAGGCCATAAGGAGTCGTGCTGGGATCGGACTGGGCCTAGAAAAAGGGAACTGCCACAAATACATCGCAGCCAGGGTCGGACAAGGGCTCGTTGGCTCTGAAGACTGAGATGTGACTGTGATGGACCTGGCTGTGGTGATGGTGTCTGGGATTCGGGAGCGGACCCGGAGTTGGTCTTTGATCAGTGCTGGTGGCGGCAGGGGCCAGGCGGGCCTATGTAACTGAGTGCTAAGATCGTAACGGGAAGGGATCGACGAGACGAACTGCTCTGGGAGCTGGCCGAGGTGCTGAGGGAGAGTCGGAGACTTGACGGGCGGACGGTCCTGCTCCCGGTGTCGCGATGGCGGCTAAGCCTGAAACAGAGAAGCCCCAGACCAAGTCCACCAGGGGGGCCCGTTATGTGCAGACCAACAAGTTGGATCGCTATACGCAGCCCAAGGGCTCACCCACGGGGTCTGGTCATACGCACGATGGTGGGGCGTATACCTCTGGTTCTACTCCTGAACTCACGCTACATGATGTGATGGCGGCTATTGATGGAGGTAAAACGTCTCTCGGACAAAAGTTGAGTCGCTGGATCACAAACTGGATACGGTGACCATAGAGGTCAATCTGATCCGGGCCGACCTCACTAAAACGAGCTAGAAAGTGAAGTCGGTGGATATTAAAACGGCGAGCCTGACGGACGATGTGGCGCAACTACAGCAGGAGGCGCGGAGCTTGAAGGCTGCCGGTGAGGTGGCGAGTCGCCAGCTGGATGAGTTTGAAGGGAGAGCCCGGAGGAACAATGTGCGTTTTACAGCGGTCCCGGAGAAAGCTGAGGGGCAGGCCCCGACCTGTTTGTTGAAGATGTCATCCTTAACCATTTGAAACCTAAAGGTCTGGGTACATTCTTCACTGTCGAAAGAGCGCACAGAGTACCAGGTGGGCACCCGGGCGCCCCTCCTCGACCGATGATCGCGAGGGTCCTCAACTTCAGGGACAGGGGCGCTATTCTGCAGACCTCCAGGTCGGAGGGGCCTTTGAAGTATGAGAATTCAACCCTCAACTTCTACCCGGAATTTACCCAGAAAGTACAGAGACAGCGGCAAAGCTTTCTTGGAGTTAAGCAGAGACTCAGGGACAAAGGATACAAATATGCTATAATGTTCCCTGCCAAGCTCCGAGTCGAGGTTCAGGGAAAGGTCTGGTTTTTTGATAATCCTGAGGTGGCGTCGGACTTGGTTGATGGTATTCCTGCACAGACAGAGCCGCAGGGGCGCAGTGGCGAAGATGAAGAAGGCCCACAGGAACAGTGATGTTTTTTATTATTATTATTATTAGTTTTTTTTTAAAGCGCGTAGTCACCCGTAAGTATCCCAGCGCTAAGATCCGAACAGGCCAGAGGTTAAACCGGGGGAAAGGAGGGGGAGGAAGGAGAACAGGGGAACAGGTGAGTATTCAACCGCTTCCTAAATCGGAGATAGTCTGGTTCTGTCCTGAGTTCCCGGGGGAGGGAGTTCCAGAGACGGGCTGTGTTGACAGAGAAACGCCGTCCGCCCGTGCGCACCTTCTTCAATCTGGGGATAGTAATGAGGTATTCATGGTCTGAATGGAGGGCTCTAAGGGCTTTGTATGGCCTGATGAATTTTTTTTAGGATAGGGGGTCCTTTGTCCTGTAAGAGTTTATGTGACAGACAGAGAGCCTTGAACGTCACTCTCTCTCTCACAGGGAGCCAGTGGAGCTGTTTCAGGGCTGGTTTAGCAGAGGATCTGGCCGGGGTATTAGTGAGAATCCGTGCCGCGGCATTCTGGATTCTTTGCAGTTTGTTGAGGGTTGCCTCGGGAGCGCCTAGATAGATGGTATTACTATAGTCTAGCCTTGATAGAATGAGGCCTTGGATTAGTAATTTCTAGGAGATAAAAGGAAGTAAGGGCAGAATCTTCCTAATAGTTTTAAGGAGCCCGAAGCAGGTCCCAGCAATTTTTTTGGCTTGGGTCTTAAAGGTCAGGTCTTTTTCAAGCCAAATTCCCAAGCTTTTAATCTCAGACTTGGGGGCTGGGGGTTCACCCAAGCAGGGGGGCCAGATGTTGTGCGGGAGGGAGAGCCCTTTCTGGCCAAAGAGGAGAATGTCCGTCTTTGCACCGTTGAGTTTCAGAGACGACCTATTCATCCATCCTTGAATTTCTGCAAGACAGTTGTAGAGGTCTGATGGTTCTTGGTTTGGGTGAGATAAAGACACCACTAGTTGTGTGTCATCAGCATAGCTGATGATTTTCACTCCGAACGGGGTGACAACCTCCTCCAATGGGGACATGTAGATATTAAATAATGTCGGGCTTAATGATGAGCCCTGGGGCACACCACATTGGAGGGGGATTTCGGGGGACCGAGTGTCATTCTCCCAGACCTGAAAGGAGCGGTGGCCAAGGAATGATTTAAACCAGGTTAGAGCCGTGCCCTCAACACCAATGTTCTTGAGTCGCTGGATCAGGACCCGATGGTTAACGGTGTCAAAGGCCGCGCTGAGGTCCAGGAGGATCACTGCCACTGATCCTCCTGCATCTAACAGGGCTCTGGCCTCCTCCTTGCTGCCAGTAGGGCGATGTCGGTGCCCTGCCCTGGGCGGAATCCAGTTTGTGAGCATCTGAGCAGGTTGTTGGTCTCCAGATATTGCGACAGCTTTTTGTTAACTATTTGTTCCGCGATTTTGCTGGTGCCGGGGAGGAGAGAGATTGGCCTGTAATTGGCCAGCTCCGAGGGGTCCAGAGAGGGTTTTTTCAGTAGCACCTTCACCACCGCCGCCTTCCAGCCGGGAGGAACTTTACCGTGGAGCAATGAGGCATTGATAAGGTGAGTAAGTGGGGGGACGATGGTGGGGGCCACTTTCTTGAGGATGCGTAAAGGGACTGGGTCCCTGGGGGATCCGCTTTTAATAGAGTCTAGTGTGGCTAAGATCTCTTCGATGGTGACTGGCCCAAGGGAGCTTAGGTGGGGAGCGGTATAGTTTAAGTTAGTGCCGACTTCCTCATCAATGCTGAAGTCGACGGCCGGAAGAGAAGCAAGGATTTTCTGAATCTTCTCCTCGAAGAATTTGGCCAGTTTAAGGCATTTCTCTTCGTCTGTCTTGGGGTCAGGCGGGTTTTTTGGTGCCGAGTCTGGGACTTTGAGTAATTCTTTTAGAATGATGAAGGTTTCTTTAGCGGAGCAGGAGGAATTTGCTATTCTTTCCTGAAAGAATGTACTCTTGGTGTTGCGCAGGGCGATTTTATAGTTTTTTAAGCAGGTACAGAATGCGTCCTTTTTGGCAGTTGATTTATCTTTCCTCCAAGAGCGCTCCGTTCTTTTGCACTCCTTCCTAAGGAGGTTAAGCTCGGGAGTGTACCAAGGAGCAGGGCTCACTCTTTTAATTCGCCTAAGGGTGGTGGTTTGGGGGAGGAGTTTGTCCAGTGATGTGGTGAGCCAAGAGTTGAACTGGTTGTCGGCAGTGGCTGGGTCAGAAATCGGGGAGGGGGAGGAAGCCCTGAGAATGGAAGCCCATTCGTCTGGCGAGAGTTTATGCCATCGTCTGTCTGTAACCCGAGTTTTGACCTGTTGGGTGGGTGGGATTGAAAGGTGCCAAGAGATGGGTATTAGAAAGTGGTCTGTCCAGGGAAGGGGAAGGGGGGGGGCCGGAAGTGAGGTTTGCTATGGTGGTGAATACGGGGTCAAGGAGGTGTCCTTTGTCATGGGTGGGTTCAGAATTAACTAATCGGATGTCAAATGACGTGAGGTCAAGAAGAACTTTGGACACGATTGGGTCCCTGGAATCTAAGAGATGGAGGTTGAGGTCTCCCACGATGAGAAAGTTGGGAGAGGTAGTCGCTAACTGGGTGACAGTATCCAAAAGAGCGCTTGGGAATTTTCCTGGGGTTCCCGGCGGGCGGTATATCAGCAGCCCTGATAAGGAGTGCAAGGGGGATACTTGCAGCATAAAATGGCAGTTTTCGCAATCGTCGATGTTGGCGTCAGTTAATCTGCATGAAAGAGAATCTCTGTAGATTATGGCCAAGCCACCTCCTCTGCCGAGGGGTCTGTTTTGGGATTGAATTTGGTAGCCCGGGGGTAGGGCGTCAATGATATCAGACTCAGACCAGGAGGTAAGCCACGTTTCCGTGAGGAACAAGGCGTCAAAGCTATGGTCCCGAATCAGAAGGTTGATTTCATGGGAGTGTTTAGGAAGGGACCGGCAGTTGAGAAGGCCAAGCTGTGTGCCGTGATCTCCTGAGATGGTGGTGGAGGCCGGATAGCAAAGAGCACAGTTGATGAAAGGTCTTCCTCCCAGATGGAGATAGTTGCACTCAGGATTTTTCGACGGGTTGAGTGCAAGGAGCCCCTCTCTAGTATAGATAAGTCGGTCATCGGGAGAATTGGGCAGAGTAACTGGGCCTGGGTCCGGCAGGGCCCGGACAGGCCCAGACGGTCTTGCCCTAGGCGCGCCCGCTGCGCCCGTCCGCTGCACGTACGTGAGATGCACATGTTATTATAGGCGGAGTGAGGGGGGGGCATGGCCTCGTAGGAAGTGGGCGTGTCCAGAAGACAGGCTCGCTCGCTAATGGCGGCAAAGAAATTACCAACCCGCCGCAGCGTTAAGATCGGCTGCGCGGGTGTCGCAGGGTAAAGCTAAGTGTCCCACCAGATTGTGAGCGAGGAGAGGCTGGTAAGGTTTAAAAACAGTAAACACAAATAATAATTTTTAAAAATACAGTTTTCTCGAACAGAGCTCCCGGCTGTGCCTCAGGAGTGAAGGATTTTTGCGGCCATGGACTATGATGTGGGGCTGGTTGCGCGGGGGGGGGGCGGTGGCGGGACACTTTGTTGCGCGCACGCTTTCCTGGCTTGGAATTTGCAACCGGTGTTCTGTCCCAGGGGCAGGCTGGGGAACGGGGGCGCTGTACTCCTCCTCAGATCTATATTTAGGTAGTTGATTAGTTAGAGTATGGGGCGACAGGCACACTGCAAGTTGGGGTTTGGCGAATGCAGGGGTGCAGGGAGGGGGGTGGAGGGTTGGGAGTATTGTTGTGGAATGTGTGGGAGTGTGAGTGTGGTTTATTTTATTTTTTTAACTCAGGTGATGATATTGTTGCGAGATTCGTTTTGCATGGGTACGGAGACACGTAGTATTAGAGGGTCGGGGATGAAAGTGTTGAGTTGGAACGTCAATGGCCTGGGGGACAAGATTAAGAGAGGGATGGTGAGTCAGCTTATTTGGCGACATTCTCCAGATGTGGTACTACTGAAAGAGACGCACTTAATTGGTAATAGATGCTTGGCCCTCCACAAGGGTGGGTATAAATTAGTGGTACACGCTGGATTCACTACTGGTTCCAGGGGAGTTGGGATTCTGTTCAAGAACTCCTTCCCGTTGACTGTACAGGGTACCTGGATCGATCACAGGGGCAGATATGTGGGGGTCTCGGGGCACGTCGGGGGCCGGACGGCCACTCTATTGTCGGTGTACGTGCCACCTGCCCTCAGAATGAGACCTATCGTGATTTGGGCAACGTCTTTCTCTCACTGCCTCTTGGAGATTTAGTGTTTGGCGGTGATTTTAATTCAGTACTAGATGGCGAGATGGATCGTAGCCCGCCCCGTGCGCTTAGGCAATCGCAGAAATGGTTGCCAGACTTCCTGGCAGCGCTGGGTCTGATAGATAGTTGGCGCACGCGCAATCCGACGACCACGCATTATACCCACGTCTCGGCGGCTCACAGTAGCCTGTCTAGGCTGGATTACGTACTGCTTCCTGCGGCAATGGCGCCTAAGATCCATGAGGCGCGTTACCTCGGGAGGGGAATATCTGATCACTCCCCATTGTGGGTGGACCTTAATCTAGAGTTGCCAGCGGTTGACAGGATCGCTCCCCTTAGTGCTTGGCAATTGAAAGACCCCGCCATTAAGAGAGAAATTCTCCAGATGTCAGATCGGTACTTTCTGGAGAATACGGGCTCGGTGGACTCCGCACAAACCCTTTGGGAGGCGTATAAGACTGTGGCGAGGGGAGCGCTTGGAAGAGAAGATAGCTAAGATGCATACACCGGTGGACCTCCATCAGCTGTGTCTCCGAGAGGAGGAGTATAGAGCGCTTGCCAGGGATAGAGCAGTGGCGAGTCATGCTGCGGTCCAGAGCCGTATATATGAGCACGGGGATAAAGCCGGAAAGTTGATTGCTTGGCTTAAGCGTGGGGAGCGGGCCTCCGTGCTTGTACCGGAGTTGGAAGGGTCGGAGTCACAGGTACTCACGGATCCGCAGGCAGTGGGAGACGAGTTTGCTGACTATTACCAGAAGGTCTATACGGCCGGGAGTGCCTTCGCGGTGGCAGAGAACAGTGAAGTGATTAGGGATATCATTATGCCTTGTTTGTCGGAGGAGGACAGAAGTTACCTTGATTCCGCATTGACGGACGACGAGGTGGCCCAAGCGATTAGGCAGATAAAATCGGGTAAAGCGACTGGACCGAACGGGATACCCATTGAATTATACAAGTTGAACGCAAATAAACTAGCTCCTTATATGCGCGCCATGTTTATGGAGAGTAAGGAGTGTGGTGAGCTTCTTTACAATCAACGTGTCGCTAACGTAGTGGTCCTTCATAAAGCGGGCAAACCCAAGACACAGTGCCCCTCCTATAGGCCCATATTACTCCTTAACGCAGAGCCCAAAATATTGTCGAAACTCCTGGCGACCAGGCTGGTCAAGGTGATCACGTCTCTGATTCATCCGGACCAATCCGGGTGTATGCCGCGCCGAAATAAGGCGTTGAACCTGCGCCAGTTGCAAGGGGTCCTCGAAAATACATGAGCCGACGGTGTTGGTCTCCTTGGATGCTTCGATGGCATTCGATAGGGTGGAGTGGCGGTATTTATTTGCTGGGTTGGAGAAGTTGGGCTTTGGAAGCGAGTTTGTCAGCTGGGTGCGCCTGTTATACACAAAGCCCCTAGCTAGAGTGATTGTTAATAATTGCAAGTCGCGTGATTTTCAGTTAGAGATGGGCACCAGGCAGGGGTGCCCACTGTCCCCGCTACTCTTCGCACTCGCGATGGAGCCATTGGCTGCATGGGTGAGATGGGATAGGTCGATCCGGGGTTTGCGGTGGACTTCCGAATGGGAAGATAAGATTTCGCTGAATGCCGACGACGTGTTGCTCTACCTCACTAGGCCAAGGAGTCCTTCCGGACTTTCCTGAATGTTTTTGCTATCTTTAGCAGGTACTCTGGATTGGTCATTAACTGGGCCAAGTCGGTGATGTTTGTGGTGGTGGGTGACCCGCCGCCAATCCCGCAGTCGTGTCCTGTGCGGATTGAGACAACGGGATTTCGGTACCTGGGCATATATATTACGCTTGATCCTAAGCTGAGATATGAGGGTAATTTAGCTTCCCCGTTGAGCAGGTGTAGGAAAGACGTGGAACGCTGGAGGTCCCTTCCTCTCTCTCTGCTCGGGAGGGCTGCTTTGTTCAAGATGATGGCGCTGCCTCAGTTTTTGTATGCTTTACAGAACTCGATGGACCAGGTGCCGGCTGCATATTTTAGAGAGATCGAGACCCTCCAAAGGCAGCTCCTCTGGGGCGCCCGTATAGCTTTTGGCAAGTTAACCCTCCCTTGGTATGATGGTGGGATCGGACTTCCAGATTTGCGCAAGTACTACTGGGCCTCTCAGTTGGCCGCAGTGAACCATATAGTTTATGGGATTCCGGGAGACCCGGGCTACGCCATGGACCGAGGTCAGGCCCCCGGACGGATGATTGATAGAGCCTTGCATTCTAGACCTGGTAGATTTCCTCTGACTGGTCCGACTGCCCATGTGATACTGGTGTAGCACGCGGCCAATAAAAGTCTTGGGTGGGAGGGTAAACTCACACTGGCCACCCCTCTATTTAATTCTGAGAAGTTGGGCAGTATGTGGAAGACTAAAGGTTTCGATAGATGGGACCTCATTGGAATTCCTAGGATAAAGGATGTGTGGGGGAAAGGCTCGGTCCACACGTTTGAGTCCCTTGTGGAGCAATATAAATTACACCAGAATGAATACTTCCGTTATCTACAGGTGAGGCATGCTCTTACTGCACATGTCCCTAGGGGCATGGATCTCCTGGAGGTGTCCCCTCTGGAGGACCGGGTGCTGGATGGGCATATCCCGTAGAAAACAATATCGCTAATTTATCGAAAACTGGTTAATCATTCCGAGAACCCATTGTTGAAAGTTAGAGCTCAGTGGAGTGCAGATGGGCTAGAATTGGATGATGAGGACTGGATAGAAGCGGTGTCCTCCCCCAAGGTAGTTGCTATCCAGATGCGGCTCCGATTGGTGCAGCTGAAGATCCTGCATAGATCTTATATCACGGGGCCGCGCCTGGTGCAAATGGGGCGGGCTGAGAGTGGAGCTTGTAGGAGGGAGTGCGGAGAAGTGGGTACCTTGATGCATGCCAGGTTGGTGAGATCATATGGGATGGAGGTAGTCTCCTATGCTGATGATACACAGATCTTGGTGTCCCTCTCTCGCTCAGTGCACGCTCCCATTCATAACTTTAGAAACTGTATGGAGGCGGTTGCTGAGTGGATGATTAACAATTCACTCAAACTGAATGGGGAGAAGACCGAAGTTCTGGTCTTTGGTGGAAACACCAACATCTGGACGGCCGAATGGTGGCCTCCTTCGTTGGGAGTCTGCCCTACACCTACAGATTCTGCTAAGAATCTGGGAGTAATTATTGACCTGGATCTCTCCATGGCACAGCAGGTCAATAGAACAGTCGCTACCTGTTGGGGCATTATTAAAATTCTTCGCAAAATTAAGCATTACTTGTCCCCGCAGGCTCGCAAGCAAGTCGTCGTTGCATTGGTGGCTTCGCGAATTGACTATTGTAATGCTCTTTATGCTGGTGCTAACAAATGTCTTATGCAGCGCTTACAGACAGTCCAGAACGCGGCAGCCAAATTCGTACTGGATGCTCCTAGACTATCTTCCGCCACGGCTGCCAGGAAAACCTTACACTGGCTCCCCATTGAGTCTAGGATTGCCTTTAAGACTCTTTGTGTGACCTATGGGGCGCTTACCGGTAATGGGGCGGAGGGCTTGAGGAAACTGCCGCATCCATATGTACCGGAGAGAGCTCTCCGTTCCTCAACCAAGAGTCTGCTGGTGGTCCCCCGCGTTCGTAGAACCAAATGGGGTGGAAAGGCGTTTTCAACAGTAGCCCCCAAACTGTGGAATAGCCTCCCTCTCGAAATTAAATCCCAACCGTCAGTCCAGAACTTTCGGAAAACCCTAAAAACGTGGCTATTCTCCAAGGCATATCCGTAGTGCTGGTTAACTGGTTATTTTGATCTCTTTTTTAGGTGCCTTGATGCCTCCGGGCTTAGTAGCGCAATATAAGATTTCTTTCATTTCATTTCATTTCATACACTATGGCATTGTGAATTGATACAAACATACTGGGACGGGATCAATGCCGAGTTGGGAGAGGTGCTGGGAGTGGAGGTGAGGCCAGAAGCTCGGAGATGTCTATTGAATGTGTATCAGAAACAGTGGGCTACGTTGACGTATATGGTGGCCAAGCGTAATATTGCTCAACTTTGGGGTGCCAGCCAGCCGCCCCGTGTCACCAAGTGGGCGGAGGACCATGACTGGTATATGTTAAGAGAAAAGTTAGTCTATGTGGCCCGGGGTTGCCTGCGGAAGTGGGGTAAGATTTGGGGGCGTGGAATAGCCATCGGGGACCCGCCCATGTCAGGCCTGGATGTGGCAGTGCAAGAATCCGATGGACCCTAAGATTGAATGTAGAATATTTCATTCTGTACTGTACCGTAACCTGTGCGTTGGAATTGATGGCATTCACCTGAGAATTCTTCTATGTAACTTTTTGTTTTTCTTTGTTTAATAAAAAGATTTTTTTTTTAAAAAGGACACTGATACGGCGAAAGCCTTGGATACGTTACAGTACAGAAAGGTGCCCTTTCAAGGCGCCCATGAAAGAGGACATCCTTCGTATAGAGGTGGCTACCAGCAAGGAAGATACACATCCTATTCTTCCTCTTCGCAGCCCTACCGGCAGCAATATGGCCAGAAGCATTCTGGGGGCTACTCTAAGTCCACGCCCAGAGGTCGAGGAAGTCGTTCTGGGAAGGATAACAGTAAAAGACAATGACAACCTACAAGTTCCGGGTGCTTATCCTCCTACCCTGTCAAATGTTCCCCTGGGTGGAAGAGTAACTTATTATTTACATCAGTGGCAGAAAATAACATCGGACAAATGGGTCCTCCACATAATAAGATTCGGACATACTCTGGAATTCCTCCACTTCCCTCCTCCCACGCCACCTACATATCAAGAAGTAAAACACCTGTCTCAGATGTGTCGGGAGATTCGGGCAATGCTCCGAAAGGGAGCAATAGAACCGGTGTCGAACTCCCAAAAATGACGAGGATTTTATTCCCAATTCTTCTTGATCAGAAAGGATGCTCTCAGGTGGCATCCAATCTTGGACCTACGGTCCCTAAATGCCTATCTCAAGAAACAGTCATTCAGAATGGTGACCCTCCAAGATATTCTGTTGCTCTTAAACCCAAGAGATCAGATGACCTCCCTAGATTTACAGGATGCGTATTTTCATATCCCCATCCATCTGTCCCACAGAAAGTTTCTTCGTTTTACAGTGTCCAAAGACCATTACAAATTCAAAGTGCTGCCATTCGGCCTCAAATCTGCACCGAGAATATTTACAAAATGTCTGGCACCAGTAGCAGCCTATCTAAGAAGGCAAAAACATAAAATATTCCCATGCCTGGATGACTGGTTGGTAAAGGCACCATCGCAGGAGGCAGCTCACGCTTCGACCTCGGCTTGCATGGAGTTGTTTGCGAATCTGGGCCTAACCTTAAATGAGGAAAAATCATCTCTGCAGCCATCCAGAACGATCAAGTTTCTAGGTGCGATCCTAGATACATCTCAAAACAAGGCATACCCACCCATAGAGAGGTAATTGGGACTAGTATCTCTAGCCAAAGAATTCAGCAGAAGAAAGTCTCTTTCATTCCGAAAATACAAATCGCTTCTGGGGACAATGTCCTAATGCATTCCACTCTTTCCCCTATGTCGTTTGAGAATGCGGCCATTACAAGAAGAGTTAGACCTTCAGTAGTGCCAAGCAAAGGGATCCTTCGAGGACAAAATCAAAGTAACGCAACCAATGTTGCAGGCGGTAAAGTGGTGGACTTGCAGGAACAATATCTCGGTGGGTCTGTCCTTCCTGACCAAACCAGCTCCATTAGTAGTTACCACGGACGCTTTTCTCGAAGGATGGGGAGCAGTCCTACAGGAGTTACAAGTCAGCGGCCGATGGAACAAACAAGAACAACACCTTCACAGAAACCTATTGGAATTAAGGACAATAGGATTGGCATTGTTGGCCTTCCTGCCAAGAATAGAAGGAAGATCAGTACTAGTGCGAACGGACAACACAACGGCAATGCACTACATAAACAAACGGGGGCACAAGAGCTCTCTCTCTGTCAAAGGAAGCTCAAAAAATTTGGAAATGGGCGATAGATCACGGAGTGACTCTGACGGCCATACATCTTCCAGGAGATCAAAACACGACAGCAGACACCCTCAGCAGGCAAAAAACGACCTGTCACGAGTGGGAGCTGGATCAGGAGACGCTGAGGACCATCTTTGCCAAGTGGGGGATACCAACGGTGGATCTGTTTGCCACAGCCCTGAACAAGAAATGCCAGTTCTTTGCAAGCTGGCATCACCAAAGGGGATCATGGGGGAATGCGTTTTCCATGGCATAGTCAGGCGTCTTTGCCTACGCCTTTCCGCCGATTCCCCTCCTGCCACGAGTGCTCACGAAGATGAAAAAGGAACCGTGCAGGATGATACTAATAGCCCCTTGGTGGCCCAGGCAGCATTGGTTCACAGAGCTGCTCCTTTTGTCAAGACCGAGCTAATATGTCTACAGCCAACACCAGCACTATTGACCACAGAGAAGGGACAAGTGCGGCATCCAGACCCGACATCACTGCAATTAGCGGCCTGGCTCCTGACTACGGAGAATTTCATAGCTTAAACATTCTGGCAGAATGCAGAGAAATCCTGGCAAAAGCAAGAGCTGGAAGCACTCAAAGGACGTACAGGATGAAATGGAAAAGATTCTGCTTCTGGTGTCAGGAGAATGCATTGCATCCTCTGCGAGCAGAGGCGCATCAAATCATCCCATATTTACTAAAGCTGGCAAAATCTGGATTAGCCCATGCCTCAATTAAAGTGCATTTGGCGGCGATTTCTAGATACAGGAGAAGCTCAGTAGATCCATCTCTGTGGTCGGAAAGAATTGTGAAACAATTCATGAAGGGGTTGTTTCGAGTTTATCCACCCATTAGGCCTCCACCGCCTCTATGGCAACTGAACATTGTCTTATCACAACAGATGAAACCACCATTTGAGCCAATTCACAAAACTGATCTAAAATTCCTATCCTGGAAGGTGGCTCTATTAATAGCTCTAACATCAGCCAGAAGGGTGGGAGAAATACAAGCCCTTACGACGCAAGAACCTTTTCTGCAATTCAGGGAAGACAGATTGGTGCACAGAATGAATCCCAAGTTTATTCCAAAAGTACCAACGGATTTCCACTTAAATGAGCCATTAATCCTGAAAAGATTCTTTCCTCAACCATCTACGGGGGCGGAGAGGACTCTCCACACTCTGGATGTCCAGCGTTGCCTGAAATTTTATTTGCAAAGGACAAGACTCTTTCAAAAAATCTACACAATTGTTTGTGGCTTTTAGTGCCCCCAGGAAAGGTTTCCCGTTATCAAAATGGGGAATTGCACGATGGATCTCAAATGCCATTCAATTCTGTCATCAGGCGGCGGGGAAGCCATTACCAGCATGTGTTCGTACACATTCCACAAGAGCGGTATCAACCTCTACTGCTCTATTTTCAGGCGTCTCTATTCAGGACATCTGCAGAGCAGCTACCTGGAGGAGTACGCCTACCTTCACCAGGCATTACTGCCTGGATGCACATGCAAGAAGCGATGTAGCAGTGGGACAAACGGTGCTGAGGAACCTTTTCCAATAACCGTGAACCTTCTTTCTCATCCCTCCTTCCTTTGGTTGGTAAGAAAAGCACATTTTATTGTTGTATGATATTGGATATGTCATTTATGGGCGATATGTCTCTGTGTATTTTGATACAGTTACTACTATGTGCAAGTATCATGTGGTGCCTCTTTGTGAAAAGCAGGTGACAAAAACAAAATGTGCTATCATTTACTGCTCGTTATTCTGATGCAGGTATGTGAATCTATGAAAGCTCCAATACTGGGGTAAGACAACAAGGTACTTACCTGTAACTGTAGTTCTCCAGTATTGGAAGCTTTCATAGATTCACATACGCCCACCCTCCTCCCCTGAGGCTCACCTCGGATTTGGCACGAAAGGTATTATTGCACAAGTACATAAAAATCTGAGGGGCAGAAGGTTCACTCAGGAGGGTTCTAGAGGGTGAGTGACTCTGATTGGCTAAGGGAAAAGTTTGGTCCTTTTTTACATAACAAAGGTTATGGGTTGCAAAAGGGAATGGGCCTAAGGCCTTTTTTCAGTTAGCTATACTGCTAACCATTGCTTTTTTATATACCGGAGACTCCCGTCTCGACGACGGGGAAATGATTCAGGTATGTGAATCTATGAAAGCTTCCAATACTGGAGAACTACAGTTACAGGTAAGTAACTTGTTTTCTTATATAGCACTTACTATCCCTGAGGACGTGATAAAATAATTTAAGTACCACTATTTTTTATCGTATAGTGCTACTCATCCCAAAGCAGAGTGTCCGAGCACATCACACATACATATGAAAGTCGTGGCTTGTGATGCCACTTCCTATGATGTCAAATCCTGTGAGGCCACATGTAATGTCATGCGCTGTGATGTCACACGTCATGATGTCACGCGCCGTGATCTCACTTGCATACTGCCTAACTAGGTTAGTCCCCCCCAGTTCTTTTTTTAGGACTTGTGCCCTTCATACAACACAGCTATGCATAGCTGAAGGCCTTACGTGGTGAGGGCATCATGCGCAGGAGAGTGACCCCGCATCAAACGAAAGCTCATTTTGAAGAAAAAAAAGACATTGTAAACACAGTTTAAATAAAGTTATGATTCTGGTAGTGCAAACGCCATAGTAACATTTACTCGTTAACAATGTAAGAAAGTCCTGTAAAAACACAGTTAAACTGATGTTATGATTCTACAACAAATCCTAAATCCTCCTCAAATTCGTCAGTTCTATTCTGTCACACAAATCACTGCTTGCATCCACCATTAATTTTGTTAATCTTTTTTTTCGTGAGCGTTCCATTATTTGCAGTAACTAAACCATAACTTTATTTTAGTTGTCGTTTTTCTCTGAACATTAAATAATGTTCTAATAGTGCTTGCTGCGTTTCTGCAAAAAAATATAGCAGAACAACAAAGGTATTTTAGAAGCAATTAACTTGCCTAGCAATGAATGCAATACCTGTGAATTGAGAGCTCGCACTTGCAACCCATTGTGCATGTTTAGGGTCTGCCTGATTGAAGGGCCGTTCTCATAGTTCTCAGGTCGTTGAATGAAGGATTTGTTTTACACAAATCTGCAATTTCATTGCCAGTTGTCACCGATTTGTGCAAAAAAGGAAAAGTAAAGTGATGGAAAATCTTTGTTCAGAAAATTGTGTGAAATTCATAATTAGTTCTTAAACCCCTAGACAGTGCCAGTTTATACAAGTAGCAGCTGTTGTGAAACTTTGCAGTTTTTTATCAAACAGATTTGTTCACTTTGATACATAAGACTGTCGACTTGAATTGGTAGTGAACATACTTGACAGACCATTTTTTCTTCACTTGCGGCAGAC
The DNA here is from genome assembly GCF_964261635.1 of Lissotriton helveticus. Classification (NCBI taxonomy): domain Eukaryota; kingdom Metazoa; phylum Chordata; class Amphibia; order Caudata; family Salamandridae; genus Lissotriton; species Lissotriton helveticus. The sequence continues at coordinate 1,545,539,459 of NC_136061.1, forward strand.
AGATACGTGATAATTTTTATTATCAAATATTTGCATGCTCCGCAGTGTTAAAATACAGGTTACTCTTCAGAATCACTCTCACCAAAACAAGCATGCTATTTAATTTCATGGTACATGTGCATGTCTTTTGCAGATAAAGTGATCGGCCTTGGTGATTTTTGCAGGTACTGCCAAGATTTGAATCTTTTTGGGTTCTAAGGGATACCTCGGGCCCCAACGAGAGAAGACAGATAGGTCACAGCCATTAGCCTCTGTGCTGATATGACAGGGTGGCAGCAGTGGGAAATGAAAAATTGAGTTTGACATTATTTTCAAAGCCGACGCCAGTTTCCTTTTTAGGTCATAGCCTCCCTGTCTGGTTTGCTAATGACATCTTCTCGGGGACACTCAGAAAGCTTCCCTGGTAATCAATTCCGCCCGTTTTTTTTACCATTGGCTTTGTAGGTGTAACTCACAAGTGATTGCTTTCTATTTGCTGGCTCTATTTGTTTTAGGTTGTGCAGCTCTAGTCCGCCCTTCCTATGCCCAACCTCTATTTACTGTATTTGTCCACCAGTGCTCGATTTCTGTAAACAGGCTGTTAAATCTTGTCACATTTGCTGTGCATTTGAAGACAGAGGTCAAATGTCAGGGTGTGTCTTCCAGGGAGCTTGGTGTTTACTTTTCTTTCTCTTACTTCAAAGTGGGAGGACTTATGTGACAATCATGCTGGCTCTGGGGAAGTACTTGAGCAAGGCTGTACAAAGTTACTTTTTTTCTAGCACACAACAAAATTTAAATGTCTGTAAATGAACTGTGCAGATATTTCAGAATTAGAAAAGCCTAAATGAAGCACCTGTTTTGGTAATTCTAAAGTGTGGTGGAGACAAATATTTTAATATGATCAAAACAAATCAATACACTAGGGTGATGACATTTCCACACATTATTGTTTGTGCGCTGCATATCTGTACAAATGTAGCTGTGATTTCAATTGAAGATATGTTGTTGTAATGTAAGTTTGCTACCATATCATGCATGTTCCACTTTATGCCACTACACTCTACTCTGCACTACTCCACTCCTTGCCACTACACACTTCGTCACTGTACTGTACTCTGCACCTCTCCACTCTATAAATTGTAAATTGATACTTGTATAGCGCACTACTCACCCGCAGGGGTCTCAAGGCGCTTGTATGAATACCGCTGTGGAACCCATCCTGGCTTTCCCTGTGAGGTGTCCACTCCTGGGTACCCCCAAGGTGGAGGCCAGGCATCCTTAGCGTTGTGGGGGCCGTTGTGGAGATTAAGCAAGCTGTTGCCCAGAGTTGCAGAGTGGGACTCCATGATTGGAATAGGCGCCGAGGCGAGAATTATCAGGTCCGTGGAATTTTTGAGCTCAAGACCCGCCGAGGCGGGGAATTGAACCCTGGTCCCAGGCTAGACCTCTGCATCAGGGTCTGCCGCTCTAACCATTGAGCCACACTTCTCCACTCTCTACTCTCTACTCTACTCTACTCCACTACTCCACTTCTATGCCTCTCTACTCTGCACCACTCTACTCTATGCCAATGCACTCTACACACACTACTCTACTATGCACCACTGCACCAGGGCACTGTGTGTCAATGAACTCTACACCACTTTACTCAAAGCCAATTCACTCTGTCACTGCACTCTACACCAACTACTCTGCACCACTGCACTCTGTGCCATCATACTCTTCTCTGCAACACTCTATGCCACTATACTCTTCTCTGCAACACTTTATACCACTTCACTCTATGCTATAGTACTCTAAGCCACCCTATTCTACTTTGCACTATTGTATTCTATGCCACTGCTTTATGCGCTACTCTACTCTGCACCACTGCACTCCACACCAATGCACCCTATGCCACTCTACTCTTTACCAATCTATGCCACTGAACTCTACCCTAATGCACTTAAAGCCACTCTATTATACACCACTGCAATATAAGTTTTCTCTGCAACACTGCACTTTCTGCCGCTCTGCGCCACTTCACTGTACACCACTCTATTCTGCAACTTAGCACTCCTAGCCACTGAACTTTACTCTACCCATATCTGCTCCACTGCACTTTATGCCACTGCACTCTTCTCTTCACCAGTCTACTCCACTCTACTGCTCTCTACACCAATGCACTACATGCCACTACACTCTGAAAAAATCTGCCCTACGCCACTGCACTCTCTGCTACGCCATTCCACTCTGTGCCATTCTAATCTTCCCGATGCCACTGCAATCTTCCCTGTGCTACTGCACTCCACACCACTCTATTCTACGCCGCTGGCTGCACCCTATGCCACTGCACCTCATGCTAATACACTCTACATCACGTTACTCAAAACAAATACTCTCTAAACCACTGCACTCAATACGATACTCCACTCTAGGACTCTCTACTCCATTAAACTCTCCTCTACTCTATGACACTCTACTCCACTCTACACAACTCACTCCATGCCATTTTACTCCGCTTTATTTTATGACAGACTACTCCACTCTATTGCACTCCACTACTCCACTCTACACCACTCCACTCAATCTCATACTCAGATTTAGTATAATTTATTAAACAAATGTGATGTATTAGTGCTAGCAATCCTCATCAGACATCCCAAAAGATTGACATTTCACTGATTTCAAGAAAAATACCAACATCTTCAGTTGGCAAGTCCCTAATTACATACCTGGTGATTCTGAAAGGCATTAACCACACAGTGACTGCAAACATCGGCAACCGCCAAAAATTCAGAGCAACAGGGTAAACAATCACCCTTGTATAGCCCGCTCTACCAGAATTTTTGGATTAAATGCAGGACACACTCCTTAAAATATTTTTTTTTAAGTACTGTTTCGGAGTTCGATGTGCATGAGATTCCTGTATGTTTTGCAAATTTATATTTGTGAAGTATTTAAATCCATGGTAGGTAAGAATCATTAAATGGAAAAAAACAGCAAAACTGGAGAGAAAAAAACTCTTTATCAGCTCTAAAGAAATTTAAATACAGTAAAAAGAAATCATAGCTTGCAGCTCCCTGCTGTATTTGTATTCTTTGTGTTTTCAGAATGTGTAATAGCTCTATTTTTTAAAGCCCTTCACTTGCATTTTACTCGATAAGTGCTGTCGTACTTCTAGACGGTGGAAGCAAATAACATACCGCTGTGTGAAACCTCATAAATAAGAGCTGGCTCCATCAGTTCCTGTGATATTTATTCAAAGGTGAATCATAAAATACAGAAAAGCTTTTCTTCCGATAAACGTTTGCAGCATGACATTTAACAACACTACACATTAGTTTCCAAAGTTTTGTGAATCATGGATTCAGCTTTTGTAAGATTCAAGGTTTTTTGTTTGAAGGGTAATGTCTGTTGTAGCTCCTTTTTATGTCTTGCCTATGACAACGTGCATGTACTGTCGCTTGTAAGAGATTTTGTTTAATAAAAGGGGCTTGTAACTCCACAACTGGCAATATTAAACATCTGGGAGGCGACCGACTTAACGGAAGTTGAACAGCAATTTACGACATTGGGGTATACACTAGTGAAAAGAGAGCTAGCTAGAGGTTGGGGGGAACAAACCCACCTCTCGTCACCATGTGGGCCAGAGAAATGGATCGGTGTATGTTGGCGGAGACCGAGGTTTTTAAGGCTCGCGGATGCCCCAAGAAATGGGACAGGAAGTGGTCACACTGGAATAAGCATCGGGGGGATCCCTGTGTGTTGCCTACTGTTGAAATGGAATTGCGCAGACAGGCAAGTCCTGTAGGAAGTGCATAAATTGTAACCAAGATTAATGTTTGCTTGATTATCTTGCTGAAAATCTTGTATAAGTTGTCCAATCAAGTAATGTATGGTTGTGACTGAAACCAATAAATACATTTCCAAAAAACAAAAATAAGAATGCAATACACTAAAATAAATAAATAAATAAATATATAAAAGGGGCTTGGAGCCCACCCCATGCTTAACATTCATTGCCTTAATTTTCACTCTTATTTGCTGCTTTCTAATTCGCAAGCGTGTGCCAGATTTAGTTCTTCTTCATTTGTGTGGAGCATGGACCAAGTACTTATTACTTTGGTTTAATTAGTGTCCTTCCTCTACTCGCACTGTGATTGAGGTACTTTTTTTCTTTCTTCCTCCCCTTTTGTTCGTTGTTATTTGAGTTGCTTCTCCTATGATGCTTCTTCCCTCCTACCCCAATGTTCTACGTGCTGCGTGCTGCATCATGGTGCTTTTTTTACCCTATCATTGTCCGTATTACTTGTTCCTTCCCTTCCATTGTAATGGTTGTCAGTGGTTCTCTCACTCTTCCCCCAATTGTCCATGTTGCCCGCATATCCCTGCCATAGGAATTATAATCACTATTATGATTCTAACGCTTGCCACCTCATAGCGTATTTTTTTTATTTCTTTTGCATGCTACATAGCAGCTGTATTGCTGTAGAACATCACTAAAAGCCATTGACAAAGCCAATAGCTCTTGCATTGATGAAACCTATTGGCTTTGCCAATGCTTGTTGCATTGCCCTCCCCAACCCATCACTCATGTTTTGCTGGCTTCTGACGTAGCTCTTTGAAATCAATTAAAAGCTTTTCAAGGATCACTAGCACAGCTGCACCTTTGGTCTAATGCCTTGAAATTACCCTGGCAAGTTAACACCCAAAGGCAGGATAATGTGTTGGTATAGTCAACAAGACCTAGTGTTCTCAGAGACTGTGGATAGCTAAGACTCTTGTAATCCTTGTTCAGGTTTAACAAAACTGGATTCCATAATCTTAAGAGTAAGACCCTAAGTTTATGTCATGTAGCCAAAGTTCATATGGTTTTTTTTCCTCGCCCTGCCTGCACATCCAGACATTATGAGGTTCCCCAGCTACATATCCATAACAAACATTTTGGGGCACCTAGTCAACTTACTCCAAACTCCAGTAAAAGCAGAGTATGCCCCAACACATGCAGCTCCATGCAGTTGAATGGACTGGAATGCTTTTGTTTCCAGCTCTTTGAAGTCATTCAATTTTCTTTCCATGTCCTCGATGCAGTCTTAATTAAAGGGCACAGACACAAAGCCAATCTGTTATTTTCTCTTTCCATTACTAATGAAAACCTTCCTTTCATTTTACATATCCGATGACTGTAATGACATGTCGGGCCATTCTAACATACAGTATTCTTCTGGTGAGGCTGAAAATAAGCAGTACCTCTGCAGCCCGGGTCCGGCACCTTGTCTGACAGATGGAACGACCCAAAAGGCAACCTATGCCTCAGTGTGTGGGGGGGCCGCAGGAGCACTGTCCAAACTCTGCATTTCCGCTCACCCATGCGGGCCCAAATCGGGATCCAGACCACATGCATGCTGATGGACTTGACACTGAGGGGAGCAGAGGGAGAAAGTTAAGCCAATGGCTACCAAGCCTACATTGAGATACCCCCTTCCAGTGTAGGAGTGGTGGGCCTCCTTGCAGGCACCTCCTGTCCTAGGGTATAGTGGGAATAACGTCTCAGCCAGGAGGCTTGTGGAGGGTCTACTCCTTGGAGACCCGGGAGCTCAGAGGGACAGATAGGGTCCCTGGTGAATACTGTGCACCGGATCTGAGGCCAATATTTAGCAATTGGTGTAGGGAAAGTAATAATGGGCCAAATATTGTCACTAAATAAAAAGGGTTTTGACAAGCCAGAAGTGGTTCCTCTGTCTAGGTACAGGCTTCTAGACCTTGTCATCCTGGGCAAATCTCAAACAGCAGCCGCATGAAAATACCGGACCCCAGTCGTCCCTACTTGTTCCAATGGGCGAAACGGTCAGAAGCTGGAGAAGAAGCAAAGTCAACACAACAGTGCAGACAGGGAAGTACACAGGACTCACAGTGCGGGACGCAATACTGTTCAAGTTATTGAGAAAATCGGACACTAGGCCTCCTGGCATGTTGGTAATGAATGGTACATAGAACAACAAGTTGAAGCTCTGAGCCCCAGAGTGATGGGGCAGGGGTGAGCTTCTCAGGCAGGAATGAAAACTTTCCACACAAATTCTGAGGGTGGAAAAGGGTGTGAAATGTAGTTGGCAGAACAATGTTTCTGTCTAGCCGCAAGACACTCTCAGTGAGTACTGCGGACTTCGTTGGGAAAATTATAGTTAAATGGCTTGAAGAGAAGCAACATGACAGAAGCGAAATACAGAAATGTTGTTGAGTCTAAAGCTGTATTGACCCAATGTTGCACTTTAAGGTTTACTAGTTGATTAATTATTTATATGCCTTATGCTCGCGTTATTTCTCTATGTAACATCCCAATTGACAGAATTGTAACGCCTATAAATATGAAAACGTGATCACAGAAAATAGAAAATCAGTAAATATGTATAAAAATCATGAATGCATATATTATTCACCATAGACCAGTGGCTGGACCCTCCTAGGAGGGTTTTCCACCCTAATATCGACTCAAGAATATTGTGGTCCCAGAATATTAAGGAGCAACATAAATTGTCACAGCAAGTGTTTATAGGTGTAGATTATCTTTCATTAGCTTCATATGTATGTATCATTATGATATATATATATTCAAGGTATGAAGATGCTGAGTTAAGAACACTAAATCTGTATTTAACTATAGGCGCTTAGCTTCTTGAGATTTTGGCCACAATATTTTGATAGCAAAATGTTTCTGTTCTTGATATTTTGACAAATAATTCCAAGGTGCAGGATGATTTTTCTATGCTGAGCCCATGTCATTATATCTGCCACTAAGCAATCTTCAAGGTGCGCTCATTCTCTATACTAGTCAGAGCAGGTCATCACATATAGTTTGGCAAAATGTTTATGCATTTTAGAGCTTGGTCTCCTAAACATTTATAAATATTCTTGAGTGGTACTGGTAGTTCAGCCAGCAGGCAGCACCTGTGCTCCAGACACGTTGCAATCTGTTAGCTTGCTTTTCATCTTTAACTGTTTTTTTACATAATTCGTCATTCCGTACTTCAATCATTACCAAAGCCTGTCAATACCATATGTTGCGATTACTCAATTTAGTGACATCAAACGATTCAATTTTGAGTTGGCCTTACTGTAGTGCCTGTCTCTTTTCTTCTTTGCTCAGTCACTGTTGTCACCTTGTGGAATGTTTGCATTCATTGATGATGCATTAGAATGTTGGTTTCCCTGGCTCTGAAGAGTTCAGTTGGGAGCTTGAGCTGAGCTGAAAGGAGCCTGCTCCTGGTGGGGTCTCAGTTTTTGTTCTTATTTATCATCTTTAATTACTACCTATGGACATACCACCTTGTACCATCTACTTAAAATAAATATGTTCTTGAAACTACATGAATCCTGATCATCCTTCACTAAACTTACTAGAATTGAATTCGTCATTTGGCAATTACACTACATGTTATTGTGACGTGTTTGACTTTCTAAGCCATGCCACAAAATGTTTTTTTTTTCGAATCCAAGCCTATTTGCTACGATTTGTATATTTAGAAAACAGTTATGGCTTTCTGGAGCAGCATGTGATCTAGGAAATTGTAGTCACTGTGTATGATGCCAACTGTCTGTGACGAATAGCCAGATTTTTTAATTGTATAACTATTTCGGTGTTCACTGTAATGACCTTTAAAAAACATAAGAAAACACATATTGGCTGTATTTCTCCTTTAATTGTAAGACTTCCAACAGCACATCACTAAGACGAATATGATGGGAACAGGGCATAGCCAGTAGCTTCCCCAGAAACAGCCTATGGTGACGCTCCATGTGAGAAAACAAGCTGAGCTGAGCAATAATCAAGACATGAAAATTGTATTTGAAACTGGATATTGATCCAAAATAACTTTAATTTCAAATGTCAAACACTTGAAGTGCATCTCAGAAAATCCGGACTCTTGGCATTTAAGCCACCATATTAAGTACAAAAGAAAAAGTGAAATGCTAAGTGGGTGGTCCAAAGATGTCAAGAGACTAACATGTTTATTTCAAGTGAGAGCAAACAGCACCATCGCTCAGATATGTAACAGGAAGTGACGCAACTGAGAGGTGTCAGGACATTCTCATAGAAAAATCTTGAAACATTCAAAATGCCATTTGCACCCTGTGGATCAATCTTACAAATATAAAAATAACCTAACCCCAACATTATAAAACCCCATCCCCTACACACAACAAAAGTAAATGCCCCAATTTACAGCCAAATAAAAAAAGCAGGAACATATCTTATTTACTGTTCTGTACAACTCTCATAAACCACTGGTGATTTCCTAGCTGTAGTGCAGATAAAATGAAAGTATAATATGCAAATCCCTTTATTGCTGCTCCCAGCAGCAGCAATACATATGAAAAGTGCCTGGGGATGAGAAATTAGGAGGGAGACAAAGGAAGTCCAGAATCCTCAGAAATAGTTGATCGAGAAAGATCTAACCTGAAAGATAGCTGTTTACTTTTCATTGACTGATCTGTTATATTAGGAGGTCATAAAGATCATATACCGGTCCCGCAAAAGGGCAGCCACCAAGCCTTCATTGGCCAAATCCCAGTTTGACCTGCTGGTTGGCTGTTGTCATAGCAAGACGGTTTTTCTTTGCAGATGAGTAGAAAGTCGATGAATTATGGTTTTCAAATAATATTGTAGCAATTTCCTTCTGAGGGGAGTTGAAAACATTCTAATCCTTTTTTGTGTAGACAAGGGATCTTTCCTGCTGAGTCATTCATAGTGCCATGTTCCTCGTGCTCAACACTCTTGATTCTGACAGTCTCTGGCCTGGAAATAGGAACAGACTGTTTTTTCTACATACAAAATCAGTTGGACCTCTCATGCACCATATGATAGTCAGAATCACTGCCCACTCCACCCACTCATTCTCAAGCTGGTCGCAGACTTCCAGTTTGAATGGGTGATGTGACTTCCTGTCTTCTTCCATCAGTGTATTTCTTTGCTAAAAACTGTCCTCCTCTTTTCTTATGGCCATAGGAACAAAACGGCAAGTCTTTGACATTAGAAAGTACAGTAGAGGTACCTTGAATTTAAGTTGATTTTTACTGGTATTCACAACATTTGTTAAACAAGTCAAAAGTGCTGATATCCGTGGTAGCCGTGAGACTGTTGGTGGCCCAGAGCTCAAAGGCTTACATGATGCACAGCCCTGTCCAGGGGCTCCTACACCACTTTGCTCCCCAACCACAGATTAACAGTGCTCACCTGTCATACATGGCTTTTTCAATAGTGGCTCATGCTCTCTTTAACTCTGCTGTATTTGACCTGACTGTGTGTTTACTTCAGCAAATAGACGTTTGAGCCTATAATGCAACTAGATACCCCTGTACTGATTGCATCTAGATCCAAAAACAGGTAGCATCCATCCGCATACCATACAGGTGGTTGCATGTCTGTTGGTAAACAACACCTTCAGATATCTATCCCAAAGAAATCTTTCATTACTGCATACCAGATTTTGTGGTCGGCTCTGGACCCGCAATAACCCATTCAGCAATGCCTCCTAAATGGCCAATTCATTCCTAGAGCCCCAAAACCCATTCAGTATTGCAACTCATTCAGATGTGAACCCTAAACAAGCATGTTAATCTGCAATGTAAACAACCCACTTACTTCTGTACCCTAAGCTTCTCATTGATTACTGGGCACTAAGTAAGCCATTTCTACCATACATCCTAATTGTGGATGTCCAAATGGCATTCCTCTTTATTGATAGCAAGTAATCTTATATCCCAAATAGAGGGAGGGTGTGGCATATCGGCCAGAACTGCTGACTTCGAATATGGGGGAAGCAGGTTTGAGTCTTGGTATCAGCTCAACATCTTGTGATTCTGGGCAAATCGCTTACTCTCCCCATGGCTACAATTCAGCACCTTGAGACCCTCACAGGTGATTTGCAGCTCTTTACAAATCTTGGGTTCCTCTTCTTTGACATCAATTAATCATGTATCTCATTTCCCTTTTAAGGCTATGAACAACCCATGTAGCCTTTGTTGGAAAAATAATTATCATTCAAAATTAAGAATTGTTTGGAGGGAAAACATTGTTCCTTGGTTAAAAAAAGAGTCTGTCTCTCGTGCCAAAAAACAAGTTGAATTTATTTCCATGTGCATTTAATTCACGTCCATGCTGGGAAGCGGGCAGCAGAGAACATTTGTAATGCAATTATAGACAGAGTGCTTGTTATCTGAATTCGCCTGGGAGGAGAGTGATTGAAAGAGAAGATATCACAAGTTGTGACTGCTGATCGAGGAGTGGAGCAAAATGCAAACAGCAAAGCAAGCAATACAGAGTGAAGGAGCTCGAGGCCTGAGATAGGATGTCCCAGAATCCACTGATTATTCCGGCTGATATTTGGCCCTTTGAGGGGAGAAAGCTGCTCATCCAGAAACTGGCCCAAGGATCAGAAATATTGAATTGTATTGTAATTGCATTTATTAGCGCTCTCTAACCCTGATGAGGCATCAAAGCGCTTTTTTGGCGAGTAGCACGCTACTCTGGAACCCTTAAAGGATTAGTGGTTAATTAGTATAGTGAAATATGAAAGTAATTTGAACGGTGGATATGTGAATCTGTTATTTGGATTGAGAAGGATAGCGGAGGGATAGACGAGGGAAAAGGGTTTGCATTGATATATTGCTTGCTACCCCATATGAGGTGTTGAAGCGATTTTTGGGTAAGTAGCACACTACTCAGGAACACATTAAGGATTAGTGGTGAATTAGTACAATGAAATATGAAAGTAATTTGGATGGTGGATATGTTAATCAGTTATTTGGATTGAGAAGGATAGTGGAGGGATAGAAGAGGGAAAAGGTTCGCCTATAAAATGATGTATGACGTTACAACGCATGCTTTTACCACGCATGCTGTTACAACGCGGTTTTTACAACGCATACCATTACAATGCATAGCGCTTTGGGGTCCTGGATAGTGAATAGTTTAATTTACTATTCCAACTCCAGTCCCCGTGGACACTAGGGAAGGTGTTGGATAGTAAATTAAATCTATTCCCTATCCTAGAGCGCCCCCCAGCGAAATGCGTTGTAATGGTTTTCGTTGTAAAACCCGCGTGGTAGCACTGCGTGGTAAAAGTTGCGTTGTAAAGGATGTTTCCCCCTATAAAATACTAAAAATGTCTTATTTTTCTGATCATTAGCAAATCTTAGCAATAGGAATTGCAGACATTGCTAAAAAATAAAATAAGCGGACTATCAAAAAATATAAACATATGACCTGTACAGGTATACATAACGTACCGGAGCTGCAGAGTCATGGAAATATAGAATCCCATGGCAGAGGCAGGTGTTTTCTTCAATTTTCACAAAAGCAGAATTTAATAAACATTCTGGTTAATACCTTTAATTCCCATGGAATATGATTTTTGTACTGTTCTAGAACAAGAAGAGCTAAGAAGTCTCAAAGGGGGTTCCCCAAGTGGGGTACATGATAACACAAAGGGCAGGAGGACAACCTGGCTGGGAAAAGAGAACAGCAAGCAAGGAAAAGTAGGTTCCGCTGAGACAGTTGTCCGTTAGACTTTAAGTAGGGGCTGCAGAATAGCACAGACACAATTTGGAATTACTTAGGAAAGAGTGGGTTGCTTGAATAAAGGTTGGCATGGCAAGGTGCAAAGTGACAAGCAGTCTCTTTGAAAATATAATAAGCTTTGCCAAAGCCAAAAGGTCATCAGTCACAGCCAGACCTACTGGATTTGCCATTCTTGTTTTGTTTTAAGGCCAAGAATAAAACGGATTGTGGAAGCTTAAACTGTAGGTCTCTGGGTAATTTTCCAGAAAATAACACTGTGTTTGATCATGATAGAGTGGAACAGATTGAGATAGAAATTGGTTTAAACGGGTGCAATATGGGCTAAGCCTTCAAATTCAAAACCAAGAAGAAGCCTGCATGCACCAAAAAAATGAGATATCATGATGGTTAGTATTTTACAAAGTAAAACACATCAATAAATGATTCCTGCAAACGGAAAAGGTGCTTGTTTTACCATATTGTGGGAGGGTGAATACTGCGGTGCAATGGCTTCCAACCTGGCAATGTCATACTAGTGATTTACAGCAAGGGAATTCGGTATTTGGGAAACGTCTTGTTTTACCTACCCTTTGTAGCAGACAAGCGTCCAGTGGTTCCAACCAGTTTTTACGATTTTCCTGAAATGAGCTCTTGTTCCTTTGACAAGTTTTTAGTGCTTTAAAAGCTGTGAAATGAAAGTTAGCTGCCACAGGTATAACAGGTCAGATTTTAATGCGTGGTCTGGAGCATCATTAGAGCTTAATCCGGATCATTGTGAGCCTATCCTCAGCCTCTGTTCTCCTCCCTTGGTCTGTTTGAGGGACCTTACACCTTATTATGAAAAGACAGTTCAGGGCGTAGGTTTTAAGGGGGGTGTTTGGGGTGTTACAACCCCTAAAATGATATTCTGTAGTAAATAGTTTGGTACAGGCTCTTTCAGTCGGTTAATGTGAAGTGTCTGTCGGATTTCACCAGGGATTTTCACATGCCCATACTGGCAAAAAACACACTCTCTCATCTATTCTTTGAAGGCCTTAAAAAATGTTGATTCGTTTGAAAAATATTACGTTTTAAGTACCCCAAACAATCTTCACTCCTGTTTCTTTCCATTGCCCCTTAATCCCCCCCTCATGGCCTGCTTCTCATATAATGTGTTTTATCAAGATGTCCCAGCGTGTTTGTTGGGAATTCTGAAGCCCCCCACCAAAAGAAATCATACTGACCAAGCTACGCTCCTTAGTCAGTTACTGCAAATCTACTGTTCCATTGCACTCAGGATATTGAAACATTTAAGCTATCACTGAGGTCACCGTGCTCATGGTTTGTAGACCCAGACACAGTCTGACAAAGCGTGTTCGATTTGTAATTCATATGGTTGTTGATATTTAGAATGAACAGGGGAGTAGCTGCCGAGATTCTAATCCTCATTGGTGGGGAGGGATATTAAACAAATAGAAGCTAGGAGCGTGTTGTAGGCACACCTTCCAAATACTGAATCGGTATATGTATAAATATTTTGCACCTAAAATCTGGTTGCAAAACATTGAAAAATAACCAACTCTCAAATTGTGGTTCTATTGCATTTTGCAAAAAGGAATTTGTGAATTAAAACAGAAGTTTGTTGGGGAGTGGGCAATGGTCCCGGGGCCCACTGCCAACAAACCTTTCAAAAAAAGTAAACTTTTTTTAAATCCTGCCCTGTATTCATATTTGGAAAATAACCTGTACTTAAAATAGTTTTTTTTTTTTTTTAATGCTCACAGACATGGTAATCAGCTGTCCCTAGCAGGCCACCATCCCTGTGATGGCGTTCAATTGTATGGAGTCGCAATTCAGAATTTTATACCTGACCTAGTGGTACATAGGAATGTTCTTAAAATTCTTTGTTGAACGCAAACATATGGTGGCATATTGCTACCAGTTGTTTGTACACCTGGTCCTTGGAGTGCCTCTGTGTCCTCATCCCTGCCCCCATAGTTTCAAGTTCAAGTCTATTTTGTTTAGCACAGTTACTTAAAACCATTGCTACAAAATGTCTCATTTCATATCAACAATTATTAAAATATCAATACCAGTTAAAAGTCAATACAAACTAATTGATGTGTCTAGGCATTTTCTTATCCACTTGTTTTTAAAAATTTACAAAGCAGCAATTAAGCTGCGTATCCTCGGATACGATGCACACCAGCGCAGCCTGTCTCCGTGTGCGGATACCTCTCTGATTAAAAAGTGGTTTTAAAAGCTGTTTCCTTTCCTTTGTTAGTTCTTTGCATGTACAGATAAGGTGCAACATACCTTCTTGCGATATACCGCAAAGGCGACAGGTAAAATCAGATTGTTTTTTTGTATATTTGGAAAACCCCAAAGCTAAATACTTTTGTGCAGCCAAGAATGAATAAGAGCTCAAGACCATCCAGCTGTGCAACCTTCTTGTTAGGGCTACCTTGTCTTCAATCCAAGATTGATTCTTTACTATTTTCTCTATTACTTTTTTAAAGATGCAGTGGTTTCCCTGCCCCCATAGACTTCATTTTGTTTCCCACCGCTCTTTAAGTTCCTAGAAGTTGCTCCTACCAGAGTGCCTCGATGGAAGCTGAGTAGTTATTAGGCTTGGTTCCAGAATGCCTGGCATATTTAGAAAATGTCTGCCCATGCATCTCTGCGGCCAGAAACCTACTGCCCACAGCTGCAGATGCACACTTATTTTGGGACAAGTGATGCACGTGATGTTGCACCAACCGCACTTCCAGTCCTTGAAGCAGCATTTAAGATCTCGCATCTCAAAAAGGTGTTTTCCAAAAAATCTGATGAAATCAGGAGAAAAGACAAACAAGTGAAAAAAAACATTGTCTGTAGTCGGCTGTATGTATGATTCCCACAGACTAGAGAAGAGGTGACATCAGCTGCTCGCGCCGTAAGCAGCAGCGTCTGCCATCACACGTCCAATGCAGCAACTTAACCCCTTGGCCGCTAGGGGGGCCGTGCGGCGCCGCCATGTTCGTGACGGAGCCACTCCGTCATGAGCCGAGGTGGCGCTGTGCTTGACCATCATGGCCCCTCCCACTCAATAGAACGCGCCGCACAGGCGCAAAATCAGCGCCGCACAGGCGAGGCAGCCGGGCCGTGACGAAACCATTCCATCACCAGCACAGCATCACCGTGGCTCGTGATGGAATGGTTCCGTCACGAGCATGCAAGGAGTTAAAGATAATAATAAAAAGGTTTCTGGTCGGTCTACATAACATTTTTGGTTTTTGCAGGTTATCACTAATAAGACAATCTGCTGCATGCCTTTAGACTAAAAAGAAGTTAATTGTGTGGAGAATTCCTTATTTCCTGCCATTTCTCAAAATGTCTGCTTATTTACTTGCATATCACCTCCCTGAATCTCTCACAAACCCTCTCACAAACACCGGTGATTGCCACACATTTAATATGGAAATGTCTTATAAACTGAGTTGACCTTGAATTTACTTGAACATTTCCTCTGCTCAAAACATCTGCTGCATTGGAACACGGAGGGTGGAACATCTTGAAAGTAAATTGTACAGCATTACCAAATTACCATATTTACATTTCCTTTGTCGTACAAAGCAATTGATAGTTTTTCGGTGATCGTTTTTTAAAAAGTATTTCTTCCCTTTCAAGATAGGTATTTTTTTCAAAACAAATCAACCCTACCTTGAGATCGAAAGATGTGTGAGTTTTAAGGCACGAGCCTAACATGGCGGGCTGTTTACATTTTCTGCACGTCTGACTTATTTATAGCCCGAATGAGTCATCACCGTGCCAGGAATGGCGGCGGCGATGTTTCCACTGGCCATCCTGGGCGCATTCCACCTGTTACAAGCTTGTAGGGGGTTGGAAGACAAGCACACATTTGTGTCTTGTTCGCTGCTGGCACACACGCTGCCTGCGCTGGAGCTCCAGGAGTGGGCTGGCTCCGGCTTGTGTTTGTGTTGATGCAGTGGTTGTGTGAGTCCCGGCTGGGAAATGGCAGAGGAATTCGTCTTCCTTATCTATGGTTTCTAGGCAGTGCTGATATAAGACGTTTGCCGCGCCATGGGAGCCTGTGGGGGCGGCTGTGACCAGCCTCTGGCACTTTCTCTTCTCCCTCTTTTCCCATTTCAAGTGAGAAATGCATCTTATCACAAAAACACAGGGCCTTGCCTCCTATAAGAAGGAAGGTGGGTTTATTAGTGGAGGTAATTCACTTTTAGTGCAGTCGATTTTAGCTCTCTGAAGTTAAAACAAAATGCATATATTTGAGTGACTAATTGATTATTGTTTTTATGTTATATCCTGGATTTTTTTTAATATGAAGCAGTGCTGTCATTGCAATGCAGTGGCCAGTCCCTACAGGCATGAATGGTTTTAGGAGGACAAGCGTCCTGTATGCATGCTCCTGTTGGCCCATGTTGTTGTCAATGCCCCAAAAACAGCCTTCTGGAGGGGTAAGATAAACATATGTTTCCTCCTAAGACCTGGAGTGATTGAAATCATAACCAAGCTTTGTGTGGCCAGTTTGCTTACCTCATTCGGTGTTCCACAGGGCAGGTTGGCGCTACTGGATCCGAACCATGGTGTTTGAGCTAATTTCCCACTGGTGTCCTTGGGTCCATCACAAACGTTATGGAAACTGGGCCAAGTACAACCCTTTACTCACTTGACTCTCAGTGCAGCAAGGGCGAACAGTAAGGGCTCCTCAGCAGCGGCGGCTCCTACCCAATGGCGGAGGAGAGTTGCCCCACTGCCTGGCTCAGATCCAGCAAGTGAAAAATAAAACGATGTTCTATCATCGTTTTAGTTTTCATTTGCCGGCTGGGAGCCAGCGCGTGCTGGGAGGGGCGGGGCTGAGACATGGGAGATGGAGGAGGAGTGCTATATGCACTAAGTTCTAAGTTCTCATATGTGTTTGGTCGACCGTCTCTGACCGGCCAAACGCACATGCACACTTAGGTTTCTCCAACCCGGCTGCAATGAGCAACCGGGCTGGAGAAACCCCACAGACTACTTGTCCTGAGCGGAGCGTCTTTTCAGCCTGCTCAGGCCAGCACTGGGATTGCACAGGGAGTCTGTCCCAGGGGCTGCTGGAACCAGGGAGAGCACAGGTGGCGCTACGTGGAGGCGGCCGACAGCGTAAGGTAAGTTCTTAAAAAAATATGATTAATTATTAACATCCCCTCCCCCGTGCTCCTCCTCCCGCGTTCAATCCACCCACCCCACCACCCATTGTTTGTGGTGGCTGCCACTGCTCCTCAGGTATTGGTGTGGGGGCAAGATCCTAGAACACAACAGTAAAATAACAGATATAATAAATAATGTCCAGCCTAGTGTTTAATATTATGAAAACTAAAATAAGTTTAATCTCACAGCAGAACTAAATACTACTCAATCCAATTAATACTTTATACAGGGGTGTGCTTAAAACATGCAGTGCAGCAACTCCCCTTCTATCCCGGGTAAATGTCCTCCACCGGATATGGTTGATATCCCGTTATTACCACCCCACTAAACTATTCATCCTCAATTTCACGTCTTGCTAAGTCTGGGGCATTCAAACAAACACACCCATCTATGTATCAGAGCGTCACTCTACATGGACACACAAGCAACATACACAAAATATGTCAGCACAGAGGTTTAGGTGGCACATAAAAGCTGAACTTTACACAAGTGGTATCAGTACGCCACACTCTCACGGACCCAGATTGAAAGGTCTGGTCACACTATAAATTACAAAACACAGTTCACTGCTGTCACTGCTTTCTCTGTCACACGAGGACCCAGAGTGGCTTTAGCACTGGTGGCGCCCTGTGCAACAATGTTTGTTGGCACGCCCCCCTCCCCCCATGACCACCTCTGCCATGGACTCCCTCACTACCACCATTCACTAGTACCGCTCAAGTCTCCATAACTACTCTCTCTCAGATCCATGTAGTTTCATAGTGCCACTCATGCCAGTGTAAGGCATCAGAGCACTTTACAACACATACACATTGCACCGAGACAATCATACATGTGGAAATCAGTGTATAGGAAATGTTGCATAAGACAAAGGACTACAATGTGTAGGAGTCACATGTCAGCCATACTGGTAGGCAGTATAGTTTAAGAGTCCTTGGTCTGGAAAAGCACAAATTCAGAATTTAAAATGTGATACAATTGTTAGGGGATCTCTTTAGTAGTAAGAATTGATTTCTACCTTAATGAATCCTTTTTGCAAGATTAAGATACCGAAAGACTAGACAAAAAACCATATAGCTCTAATAAATGCCTCACAGTTTGCATTCAGCTCTTCGATGACAATTAATATTTCACTGTTCTATATTAGGATTTTAACTTATAAACTGCAAGTAACAAAAGGATCTCTCTGACAAATGTAATAACCCACTGACCAATTTCCATTATATGTAATTTGTGATCTGAATGCTACACACTATCTTACCATGGTCAAATCTTCCACTAGACAAAACTCTGATCTCTCGCCAGGAACGCATAAAGAACAATTGATGGACAGAATGTAGTACAATGTCATACACTCACCCCAGTACAGAGATCTGGGCATATATCCATCGTTTTTTTGCTCACCATGCCATTCCAGTTTGGACCCAGCCATATGCAAATCAGTCTAGACCCTGCGCCCAATGGGAACAGTCCAGCCCGAATTGCCAAGCCAGGTCTTCCCTGGACTGGAAACAAGCATTCTAGGACCGGTTTCGGGCTTTCAGCCCTCATCAGCCAGGTTAGCTTGACTCCAGTGCCATGGAGAGCACGGGACTCACGTCTGAGCATATCCGTCCCACTCGGGGTGACAAATGCAAAAAGAACAATTGATGGACAGAATGCAGAACAATGTCATGAATTCACCCTAGTACAGAGATCTGGGCCTAAATCCATCGTTTTTTTGCTCACCATGCCATTCCAGTTTGGACCCAGCCATTTGCAAATCAGTCTTGACCTGCGCCCAATGGGAACAGTCCATCCCGAACTGCCAGGCCAGGTCCTCCCTGGACTAGAAACAAGCATCCTAGGACCGGTTTCAGGCTTTCAGCCCTCATCAGCCAGGATAGCTTGACTCCAGTGGCATGGAGAGCATGGGGCTCACGTCTGAGCATACCAGTCACACTCGGGGTGACAAATGCAAAAAGAACAATTGATGGACAGAATGCAGAACAATGTCATACATTCACCCCAGTACAGAGATATGGGCCTAAATCCATCGTTTTTCTGCTCACCATGCCATTCCACTTTGGACCCAGCCATATGCAAATCAGTCTTGACCCTGCGCCCAATGGGAACAATCCAGCCTCAACTGCCAGGCCAGGTCCTTCCTGGACTAGAAACAAGCATCCTAGGACCGGTTTCGGGCTTTCAGCCCTCATCAGCCAGGATAGCTTGACTCCAGTGGCATGGAGAGGACGGGACTCGCGTCTGAGCATACCCGTCCCCCTCGGGGTGACAAATGTTTTGCTTTGTTCGCCCTAAGTTGGCAGGGTATGCCCAGACGTTGGTCCCTTGCTCACTTTGCCACTGGATTCAAGCTAGCCTGGCTGATGACGGCTCATTAGCCAGAAACCGATCCCAGGATGCTTGTTTCCAGTCCAGGCAAGACATGGCTTGGCAGTTCGGGCTGGACTGTTCCCATGAGGCACAGGGTCAGACTGATTTTCATATGGCCATGTCTGAACTGGGATGGCGGAGTGAGCTAAAGAATGATGATGGATTAAACCCAGATCAGTTGACTGGGGGTGAGTGCTTGCAATGTTCAACACTCCGTCTATCATCCCCTTGGGTTTTGCTTTTTTTTTTTTCTGTTTTGTTTTGTTTTGCTCTCACCAGGAACAACATTATTCACTGGAGTAATCTTGACCTTGTTATTGATGCTTGAAAATTGCTGGAGGCAAGACAGCAGGTGCTTTTACAACCATAATATACTTGCAAACATGGTGCCCCCACCACAAGTCAGCCCCTGGTGCGGTGGCACCGGTCGCCCCACCCCAGAGCCAGCCCTGCCAAGGACCAAGACAGTAGTCCTCTGTTCACAATGAGGGGACACTTGTTGAGCCCCACCAGGTCACAGGATAGGTACTAGAACTCATGTTGGCAGGAACAGCTCTAGCCATCTGTGTACATGCTAGCTTAGCATGACACAAGGTCCTAAATAAAAGGCAAGATGCCAGATTCACATGCAGTTGGGCACTCAGAGAGGAGCACCCCCTTATACCATGCAGGAAAATTCCTGTCCGAACATGGAGTAACACCATCTTGGCCCTTGTTAATCTTGACTAGTCACAGGAAAATTTAAAATTACACCAGCATAATTTGCATAGTTTTGGGGATTTCATGTTATGCTTGTTTCGCCAAATTCCAGTAATTACACCACGCTGCATAATTATGTGCCATTTGCTGTAAAATGTTACTGCGAAGTGCCTGGGAATAATGGGAATGGACAAAATGCAAGTGACTGTTGCTCACGCCACTTGTGTATTTGCCCTCATTTTGGTAAATGTAAAATGCATATTACCTTGAAAAATTGACACAAGGACACATTTTAGGATCAAATTCAGCATTAAATTAAGGATGTGAATTTTACATAATTCTGTGTAATTTTGTTGAAATTTAGCATAATTATGCGGAAACAAATTATGTGAATTTCGCACAACCCTAGACTAGGTAAATTTCCCACCTTTGCTGTTTCAGCCTTGCATATTCCTGTTTGATCACCAGGATTCATCGGCATAGCTGCCAATCTAGGTGTTGTTTGTAGTCCACGCTGAGTATTGTTTTTATTTTAAATTTCATAGCATCAAAGTTACACTCCATGGAACAAGCCTGTAAATAGATGTGGATATTTTACAGAAGGTTTCTCTAACAACAATGGTGGGTGAAGAACTTCTTAGTCCCTTGCCCTGTATCCCGTTAATATTTGTGATCTTGCATGCCGATAGCGTTAGTTACACTGAATCCACTTGTAGCCTTTTATTTGCTCCTACCTAACTTTATTAAACTGAAGTTATTGATCCAGAGGGAAGAAAGATCTAAGTCGCACTGCTGATATTCAAACTCGTAGCCTGCATGTGCTTTTAACTCTATTGTCTTGGCTACAGTTGTTAAAGTAACTAACAGTAGAAGTCTCCAATACAAATATATTCTGTGCAATCACTAGGAAAGCAGAGGTGGAGAAAGACACCAAAATGTAATTCCTACCTGACTGGATGGGTAGGAAAAAGGTCAAGGGGAATCTTCTCCTGCCTCCAGGCCATTTCCAGCTGGCAGTCTACAGGTCCAATTGGTGTAGTGGGGTCATGTTGTTCTAAAAACAATGCTCCTGAATAAACCTGCTAAAAACTAGCCTAACATTGAGTATTGTTTGCCCTGTCCCTGGCCGCTAAGTAGTGAAAATTCTGCATTGGTAGGCCCCTGAAAATAAGGCATGTGGTACGGTCCACATTGAATAAAGGCCAGAAACTTCAACAGAAGCAAATTTCAGGATTTTGGAATATTTGGTACTTGCAAACCATACAGGACAGGCACAGCTGTCATGAAATGTGCTGAGGGGGAGTTGGGCAGCTGAGTATCCTTTCGGCCAAGCTCTTGTCTGCCTGTCCTATTTAGAGACGGCCTGACAATCAGCAGTGCCCCTGTTGGCTCCATCGCCGGAAAGCTTCTTCCGATGGCCTGACAGAGTGCATCATGCTGGTCACCTTATTTCAGGCAGATAAGCTAATGTCCTTTTTTTCTATCCATTACCACCAAGGAAAACCTGGTGGTGATGAACAGAAAAAAAATAACGACTTCCACAACCGGGGAAAAAAATGCCAGGGTGTGGGATGCATTAATTTTTAGTTTTTAAAAAGCAAAATCCTGCTTTGGGCCCTCAAAACCAATGACGGACATCCATCAAACGCTTTATACCTTTAGAGGAATCGCCGTCACAGCGGTTCGTTTGTAGATAAAGTAACTACCCAGGGCCATTTGTGATATCTAAATATGGCAATCCTCTATCCTTTAGGGTGGCTGCTGTACTATCCTTTGCCACTCTGACGGACATAGCATACATATACTATCAAATTCTAAGTCAGGCCCTTAGAAACGTGGTCATTCCAACTGACAAAAGCTCAGGAGGCATCTACAGGGCCCGACATTTAGGTTTCGTCCCATGCCTCGCACTAACTAATGACAAACCTGAGGACAGGCAACAATTTATAGATGAAGTAATTAAGACTCATGGCCAAGCATCTCTCTGTTTGGTATTAGAAATTGCTGTTGACATGCTAAAGACTTCCATGACTCCTGATTCTGTTCAGAAAGCCATGGAACACGTTAAGATAACTCATTACTCGAAAAAGGCCACCCTCAGCCCAAGGTTCACCCTTGGTGTGTCTTCCGGTTTAGTCCATACGTGTTCTTTCTTACTGAAATCAAGGTAAACTAGTGCCATTGTTTTGCTAGCAGGTCCTGGAGATGTTCCTACGACCCCCAATAAGTAGAGTTTATGTAGTGCACAATGTTACATGAAGTTCCTTCTTCCAGCATCACAATCTTTCACCTTGATTCCAGCCTGCTGAATCAAACTGATGTATTTTCTTTGTATTTTTGTACAACGCCAGCAAATAATGTGTAGCCTTCATACACAACATCAAGAAATAAATGTGTAGACCCTTTATAGGAATGGATATATGGGCCATGTGGGCTAATGGGTGTGTGGGCCCTATGTGTGTTACTTGTATAGCAGCAACATAAGTACACAGTGACAGAGCACTGTACACAGTGTAGGTAGGTCAGAGGGAGGCTGAGATGTAAAGAAGGATATAGAATTCATGGCAGGCGTTTCAGTGGTGAAGTAATTGCATTGGGGAAAGTTGTTAGGGGTGGCTGGGAAGTAAATTCATTGGTAGCGCTGTGTGCAGGAGATAGGATGATGTCGGATGGGGTGAGAGTGGGAGCTCTCATGTGGTATGAAATTCTGGTTGTTGCCTTTTGACGAGTTGTTGGGTAACCAGTCTATTTGGCATCAACAAAAGACTGGGAGCTCTATATACAAAAACAACAATTAGATGAGTGTGTCTTTCCTTTACAACATCAGCAGGTGTGGGGCCTTTATACTACAATAATTGAATATGATTTTCCTATTATAAAGCATTTGTTCCTTCATTGCACCAAGAAATCTCTAATTAGTGGTGGCTTTTGCATTTGCCTAGCTCTTTTTGTGTTCCTCTGTACAATAAGAACAACAATTTTCCAAGTCTCAGGTATGTGGGCACGGTACGCACAACAAAAGACCCCCTGGAGGAGATAAGAGGGCAGAACTGCAAGCATGTAACATTTTTCTCACTATCGAATAGTCCCCTCTCCTTTGCCCCACTTCTAAATGCACGTTTTTCTGGCCACCTCGAGGTCGATCCCTTCCAGTGCGTGGCACGCTCCTCCTTGGCCTGCATGGTACAACCTTTTCCTTGCCATGGTTATTTATTCCCCAGGAGACGTCTGCAGTGCAAGGCAGCATGCTGGGCCCCATCTGTCGCCATTCTGTGCAGTTCCTGAAAAGCATCAATGGCGCACAAAAGAGTGCGCGCGGCTCTTTATATCTGAATGAATAGTCGCAGCTGTTTGGGGATTGCTGACAAAAAATAACGTCACCTCATGCCAACTCGTGCTGGTTGTGAGTGAAAAGAGTGACAGAAACATCCTTTAGACTGGAGGCCGCTCCACTAGGGCGGAGGAGCGGCACTACCCCTCCCGCACCACCACCAGTACATAAAACGATAATAAAACAGGTTTTAAACCCATTGTATTACAGTCCCCTGGACGAGTCTTTGGGGCGGGTACATGGGAGGACACTGCTGCTGGGGGAGTGGTGGGCACTCCCTTCACTGCGCATTAGGTGTTTGGAGGCCATCTTAGGCTGGCCAAACCCCTCATGCGCATTGAAGCTCTCTCCAACCACAGCTGTGTTGCTGGGGCTAGAGAGAGCACAGGCTCCCAGTCTGCCTGGGAGCGCAAGTTGCCCACACTCAGGCCAATTCTGTATCTGCTCTCATGCGAGAGCAGCTTCAGGATTGGTTGCAGGGCAAGCTGGGTGCCTGTGCCAAGCCCCAGAGCCAGAAGCAGGAAGATCCAATGTGTGGAAGACGGCAGTAGGAGTGGCTGCATTAAGAGATTTTTTTTGTTTTAATTGTGCCCCCCTAACCCTCCCCAACTCTCTCCTCTCCACCTCCCTCCTCTGGCCCGCCCCACCACTTTGGCAAGGGTCTCTGCAGGCTACTTAAAATGAGTGCACGGTCAACCCGTTTGACCCTCCCAGGCGTGTCCGGAGTCACTTAACCCATAACATGTTGAAAAAGGTGGAGACAAATCGAGCATTTTATAGCCTAATATTTCAAATACTTGAGCTGAAAACCCATATGTTTTACGAGTGGTTCTGAATTGGAATAACTGGATTATGCTACGCTACCTAAGAGCAAAATATCTCTGCGGCAGCAAATCAATGATGTGCTCCATACAAAACACTGAATACACAGCAGGGCATGTATTCAAGCCTCACAGCCCTCCCGATACAGTGTGCCCCAAAGGAAACATTACTGATTGTCAGCTCTATGCCAGGAGAAGTGACACACTTTTGAAATAATGTGCCTCGCCATATTAATATGCTCTGATAATATGACAAGGCACAGTAGGCACTACTGAGTACATAATAACATGTCTGTGCCACAAAATTAAGTGCCATCAGAACACATTTATATGCCAGGGCTCACTGCCCTATTGCAGAGGTAAACAGCAATTGCCACGACCACCGAACAATGCATTGCCAGTGGAACGTGGGCGGAACAACAAATGCATCTGAACCACCCATTCCATTCAAGCGCAAGTCGTTACAACGATATTTGTTAGGTAAAGTGGCGTTGGACTTTAAAGTCCAACGCTTTCCCTAGTGTTGCATGGACTGGAGTTGGAATAGTAAATGATGCTATTCCATAGTCCAGCACCCCGTAAGGCAAGTCATTATAATGACTTGTGTTGTAAATGGAATGTGTGGTTTAGACACATTTGTTGGTCCACCCGTGTTGTTAAGGGAACTCATGGGAAAGGAAAGCATGGTTGTGTCATACAACTTACTGCAGACCCCCTCCTATATATACCATTGTGCTGACAAGAGTAATAATAAAGCACAGCTTCTCACTGCACCAGGGCAAGGCTGACTGTTCCAGGGATTGTTTGGGTCAATTGCCAGGGCTTTTGTTCGGTTACATTTAACCCTCGTGTGATGGATCTCATGGACCTTCACCTCAACACAGACAGTTTGCGTGTTTTGTTTTTTAATTGAGCACGCAATACCAAGATGGGATCCTGGTCCTGCTATACTGCATCAGCGATTCCATCGGAGTCTGTGAGGCAAAAAGCAAGATGAAGATAACAATTTATGGAAAGCAATCCAATTTATTATCAAACATAAAGCCCGGATTGTGAAGGGAGCTCACTGGACTAGGACGTTCTCCTAAGGATGAAGGCCACCAAGGATGAGACCAAAGGGAAGACTGCCTAGAAGTTATCCTTGAGGTCACGGCCATCAAACATGCCAATAATCAACCAAACTCGCAGTGTGTAAACCAGCATCAGCAGATCAGCAATTAACGTAGCCCAATCCTTGGACGAAACCGCTGCTGGATCAGTAACCCACATAGCCCAAATCATGTAACGCACAACTGCATACTGCTAATCCACATAGCCCAAATCATGTAACGCACAACTGCATACTGCTAACTCACATAGCCCAAATCATGTAACGCACAACTGTATACTGCTAATTCACATAGCCCAAATCATGTAACACACAACTGTATACTGCTAATTCACATAGCCCAAATCATGTAACGCACAACTGTATACTACTAACTCACATAGCCCAAATCATGTAACGCACAACTGTATACTACTAACTCACATAGCCCAAATCATCTAAGGCATCATTACTAAACAATTAATTCTTATAACCCATGGCATATTCCATGCTCCATCATGTCTGCTCCTTTTCAACTATGGGTATGACTATGATAGTGAAGGACAGCAGAGCAAAAGTCTTCAAACATGTTTTACTCTTACAAGCGAGTAGATCCACTTGTCCTCCTGTTTAAGCAGTGCCCACATAGCCCCCACCCTTAGGATACTGAATGATGCTGCTCATTGTGTTTCGGGTTGCAAGAGATTCAAGCACGTTACCCAGGTCACACCATCACTTCAGTGGAGCCTCATTGAACATCGAGCACAATATAAAATGGCCTTCATCATTTACAAAGTGCTTAACATGTCTACTCCCTCTTATTTATTGGAGAAACAGAAAACCTCTGATGGCTATCGAGGATCACGAAATTCTCAGTCCCTTCTTCTTGAGCCTCCTGCGTTCCAAAGAGGATGTTAAGTGAAGCTATCGTTCTCAGGGAGCGTGACATGAATGTGGAGCTCACTTCTTCCAGGTCTCTGCGCAACAGGACACATTTCAACCTTCGAAAAGGATTTGAAAATCCTCTTGTTCCATAGGCACTTACATTTTATATGAAAGACTGTTTGGGAGTTGGTTTAGCCTCTTACTATTCAGCACTCACCCTGGATTTTACTTGAAATTTTCCTCATACTTTGTCTCATTTATCCCCTGTTCTCGACCCTTATGTTTTTTTAAATCTTGGTCTCCTTTGTACAGCCCAATTGTTACATAGATCATCTTATTGTATCTGAGAAGTTTCAGGAAATTGGTTTGAGCATCTTCTTATCCTGTTCTAACCCAAGATTTTGAGTTATATCTTTACTCCCTGTATTCAAGTCATACGTTGTTGATGTACAGTTCCATAACACCCCTGGATCAAGTTTGTGCTACATAAAACTGCTTAAATACACAAATAAATAAATATCAAGCCTGTTATCAGTCAGGGGAATACATGTAACCCTGAGCCAAGGACATGCAAATTCTTGTCTTACTTAGCATCGGATGTCAGTGGTCATCAAGGAAGTGCCAGTGTGGGCTGCCCACCAGAATGGTAAATCAGGAAAAGGCAACCCGAGTGGCCAATGGTGACCTTTGCTGCACAACACCATCTGTGTGCCCTCGAGATCATGTCCAAGCGTTCAGTATTTTGTGCCTCTAGCTCCCTTTTGCATGGAATGTCACCTTAGCCCCTTCCCAGAGCAGCTAGTGAAATCCGTGTCAGCACCACAATGCCAAGGGCCTCCCATGGAACACGCAGAGCTCTACGCCTGTGTGCACTGCAGATGAGAAGCTTCCCTCCTCTCTTTCTTACCATGCTGCTGGTTGTCTGACACTTTGCTCCTGTGTTCCTGCCTCCTTTTCCTTTGTAGTCCTCCCATCAATTCTGTCCCACCTTTATTACAAAGCTCTCCATTGGCTCTAGTCCTTTCTTGATTGCAGTGCTTAATTTGAGCAGGTGCTTTCAAGTGCTCAGCACAGGCATTTAATTGTCAACACCGGCACTTATAAAAGTCTTCCACATGGTGGCACTGTTTGTCTAATATATTGGTGAGCAAAATCACCGTTGTTTATTGATTCAATATACTTTGAAAATGACTAATACTTGCCGCACAAGCCTTTCTTGTAACTTTGGGGGCCTGTAATAGTCTCAATTGTCACTCTTGTAGAATGTGATGGTTAGGAATAGTGTTGGCACTGACTTTGGCAGTGCTGCCAGGGGAAATGGGTAGTGTCTGCTGCAACGGCCTCCCAACAAGCGCCCTGGCACCATTTTTTTTTACAAAATAAGCACCGCCTCTGCCAAATGTTCCAGTGGTTTGAAGCCTTGCTACCATTATCAGCCTTCCCGTGCTTTTCTTGGATCATTATCCCAGCGAGACAACACAGCCGTACTCCACTTTCAAACTCCTTTGCAAATGTCTCCCCTCAAGATTCTCCGTTCTCTTTGTGCTGCTTTCTCAAGGGAGCGGAGACTCCAGAGTAAGGCACATCTGCTCCCTCTGCGTTTGAACAAACACATTAGTCTCGCTTTTGGAGAACCCAGAGGCTGATCCAACTGACCTTTCAAATTACAGGCTATTTTCTAATCTCCAATACTGGTCCAAATTATTGGAACATGTGACTAAGGGCCAGCTGCAGGAATACAGCGAGACTAGCAAGATATTAGGTGACCATCAAGTGGGTTTTTGCCCCTACCACAGGTAAGAGTCAGTCACCACTGCAGTCGTTGACGGTCTTTCTCTGTTAGCGCGCACTGGGGTGGTGTCGACCGCTGATCATGTCAGATCTGCCAGCGGCCCTTCTACTCCATTGGTTGCGAGATTCTATGAGACAGGCTGGTTGACTGTGGACTGCAGAACACCGCTCTTGCATTATTTGAACCCTTCATGTTGGAAAGGGTACAAGCAGTGATCCTTGAAATTTGCGCCTCTAAATGGAGCCCTTTGACATGTAAAATGCTGCCGGGAGCAGCACCTCCACTGGCGCATTTTAAAATTTATCGATGCCCTTTGATAACATGCTCAAAAATGTAGGACATTTGATTCCACAACCATGCCGACAACTTGCAGCTGATCATCCAAATTGCTCCATCAGCCCCTCAGTAGGCTGCTCCTTCTCAGCATGTGCCCAACAACCCACTTACAATAGCGTCAATTACTGATAGTACCAAGAAACTGCCATGGCATGATAGTTGTGCTTTATAAAAACATGTAACACATCGTTGCATTATATGGAATCAACCTAATCAGGGGCTTGTAAGTCCTCATTGATGTGTCCACATAGCCCAAAGCCACCATTGCCAAATCGACAACGCGTAGCAGGTAACCCCATGCCTGCAAATGACCTGCGCGTTAGTATGTAACTCACCATTATCATGTCAGTAATGCATAGCCGTCAGCATGAAACACACCATTCCTAAGCTGGCAATGCACAAATCCCTGTGGTGTAAAACAGTATCCCCAAGCCGGTAGCCCACAGACCCTCCTGCATGTAAACCACTGATGTTATTCTAATATGTACATGGACTTGTGACATGTTAATATGTACATGCACATGTGACATGTTAGTATGTACATGCACTTGTGACATGTTAATATGTACATGCACTTGTGACATGTTAATATGTACGTGCACTTGTGACATGTTAATATGTACATGCACTTGTGACATGTTAATATGTACGTGCACTTCTGACAAGTGTCAATTCCGTGACAAGCCACCACACTTTGAATGTGACTCACCATTGCCAAACAAGTAGCACTCCTAGGTAAAACATTTTTGCTGATGACAAGTAACCACCAACTACCTGTACTCTGAAACTAAAGGGGCACCCAAAATCCAACATTTCTATTTGTAACTAAAGGATTGTCGGTGACCTACAGTAGGCAGGGGAGGGTGAGAAAGTGCAGAGTAGGAAGTAGCTTTGGCCAAAATATTTATTTTATTCTATTTTAAGGTTTTATAGAGCGCAAACTTGACCCGTGGAGGTATCAGAGCGCTTTACATATTCAAAGGGTAGTATAGAGCACAGTAAATCACCGGAACCTGTACATCATAGAGCTTACAGAATTGCGGGGTCATAAGGTGGGCAGGAGATTACAACAAATACTGCACATTTGGGATAAGAGAAAACTATACATCGGGGTATTTACAGGGACACGAGTCATACAATAGGCAGGAAATCATAAGAGTACTGTACAGGGTCACAGGATGAGGCAGTAGTCTCTTAGGTAGCTGAGGAGCAGGTTAGCCAAGGAATTTACCCATGAGGAAGGATTTAGCCTCTTTTTTGAAGCGTGCAAAGGAGGCGATTGTTCTGATGTCCGGAGGGAGGGAGTTCTAGATTCTTGGTGCAGAACCGGCAAAGGCTCGATTGTAGGTTTTTGTTTTCCTAAAGCGTGCAGGCCGGAGGAGGAGGGAGTTAGCCGATCGTGAGTTTCTGCTTCCTCCAGATATCACAAGCTTCTGTGCAAGATACGCAAAATATGGTGTCTGCAACAAAGCCTTGATGTGTCTTAGTATTTCTGCTGGGTGCTGTGTGTGCAAGATGTTTTGGGACCATGGCTGGATCCTTTAAAAGGATTGAAAAAAACAAGGACCCCCTGAACAATAGTCGGACACTCCTAGGACAGGGATAACAATATGTGAGTATAAATTCCTAGGCAGTCAAGGTATTGAAAAACAAGTGACCTAAAATGACAGCGAAAAGAAATTTAAGAACCATATACAAACAACCATAATTTTAATAAACATAGTTAAAAATAATATAGAATACTGGATATCAGAAACTATATGATAGAAATACAATAAATTAAAAATACATACAGATAATACACAAAGTTACTCTTAAAACAGAACCACACTGAGAAAAAACAAATTTTTCTACAGTTATCCTAGGTATTCAAATTCAGTGGCGAAATGGACTCGACGCGCGTTTCGGCGTAGAAAAAACGCCTTCTTCAGGAGCCACACTTTCAAATCTGAAACATATACATAAAAGTATTTTACATTATAAATAATATTACATTTCCATTACATTATAAGACTATTACATTAGTTCAACTGTGTTATAGTATATAACCTATTCGCTGTCAAATTAATCTTTTCTGCACCTTGTTTTCAAAAACATAGAATAAAAAACATTTCATGTCATAAACTAAAAAGTACTCTTAAAGGAAGGTCATAAAAACGACAGTGAAAAATGGGCTCAATGGACCTGTACAATGTGAGCAAGGTAATGAATCACATTCAAATAATACATCTAATTCATGATAGTTATCAAAGCCATGATAGTTCTAACAGAAACCATAAATGCATATCTACATACAAAGGTCCACAATAATTAATTACTACTTCAAACATTGTTATTATTTAACACATATATTTTCCATAATTCATTAACACTGTAACTCACTGTTTCATGATGGTCACACAATATGCATCTATATGCGCAGACTCAGCAAATTGATATTAACAGTCACACACTTGCAAGAGAATAAAGCCTGAAGTGGTATACAGACATCTCAATTAGTTATTTAAGACTAAAAGTGGAGACGGATAGCATTAGAAACCAGGTTACAATCGTTTGAACATAAAGGTTCCCTATTATAAACCAGACATAGAGTATCTTCCCTTTCTAATTCAACACTTGAGAATGGTGTGCCCCTGCTCTCAAGTTAAAACAAACTTCCATCAACCCCTTTTGTTACAAATCTTAAGGGATAGAGTTTCAATCTTATTGGGACTAAAAGATTAATAAAAATTTAGCGGTAGCTATTCCTATGTATGTATACATATATAGAATACCTTCTAAGTTTATCGAAAAAACGTAATTAGAGTCTGTACCTGAGATAAAACGTGTTCACACAGAGCATGAGGCGGGTCCCTCCTATATTGTATCTGATGGCATGGACTGTGATATATCTAGAAACCAAACAAAGAAAGACCAACAGGGGCATATTGGTATTTTAAAGTAATCATTCCCTGTTAGACATTTCACTCGTTGCCTCATGGATGAACCTACCAACTCAGAATAAACCTAAGAAAACGATTTGTAAATGAAGCTAAAAAAAGGTCATAAAAGTACCTTAGAGTTGCCTAGGGATCATACGGCAAACTCTTTTTTTCAATATATAGAGGGTAGCATCGTTTGGATCTTTCACAAGTGCATTTACACTTGGGATATTCTCCTCTGAGGACACAGAGGCTTGCTTTCACCTTAATACGAACCTAAAAGGAGGGGATATATTGAACCATATGGATCAACCTAATATTTATTGTAAGGCTAATGCAATTAGTAGTAGATGTAAAGCGTACCTTTAAATTGGATAGCGGTGATTCTTTAAAAGGGGAACCAATATCTGCCGCGGTAGATAGTTTCAAAATGTAGCGATCAACAATCAAGATGCCTTTTATGGATAGTCAGGATTTTAAAGATAGGTAGTAAAATGTCACGATATTCAATGACTTTTAGTGAAGCCGCTAAGCACGTACTTAGCAATTACCAACAGATTAAAAAAACACAGGCTCTAAAAGAACACAGCAACCCAAGAATACGCCAGATTATATTGTACTATGGACACGCAGAGCTACCGCATGACCCAAACTACCGATTACGTTGGGGAAACGGCCGGCATACCTTTCGGAATTGTAGGCATGATGGTGCCACTGAACACAAAACAGGGTTGATGCCTCTGTTCGACGGTAGACAAGTAATCAATTTTACCGTGCTTTCCCGAGGGTTTAAATAACCCAATCACGGACACACAAGATGCTTTTCATGTGGGTCATAATAGACAAAAAGGATGGACTAACATTATCCATAGAGTAGGCATAGAGGACGGAGGCAGTTACCGTTAATCTCTGAAGAAAGTAGCCGCCATATTGGAACAGGTTCAAAGTAAGATGACGATAGGTTGTATGGCTAAACATAGCCACGACAAGATAGAATTTCTCTTGAAGGGCATTGAACCACGACAAACAATGCAGATTAGCATTATTAGTTTACACATCCAATTAATAGCAATAAGGTCACAAGTAAGGTCACAAGTAGTCAAGAAATAATTCAAAAAAGGAGGGGAGAAATTTGGAAAGGGTGGAGAAGGGGAAATGCATTCTAATAACCAGAAATTAGTGCATGAAAACATCAAACGGCTGTCATTTTAAGTCACTTGTTTTACAATACCTTGACTGCCTAGGAATTCATACTCACATTTTGGATCCTTTAAAATACCTCTGCAACGTTACTTGCAGACCTGTGCTTCTTTCTGCCTCGGTGGCACTATAAAGACACTAACTGGCCCCCACTGTGCTCAGGGAGGGCGCCCCCTCTTGCAGCCCCAAGGCTGAGAATGAACCGTCTGCTCAGTTGTGGTCAATTCAGAATTGCTGAGAACTGGATGTGGTAAATGGATGTGCGCTGCAGGGAATGCATCTTTCAAGACCAGCCATGTCATCCAAAACCCTGGCAAATGGGTATCCCAAAGAAGATGATTGGACGCCATCTTGGAGAGTATGTACCCTACTGAGATGGCACGTTTTATTTAGTTTATCTGTGACCAGATCATTGTTGCTTAAAAACAGGGTATGACTTACATACATCACTGATAACAGACACATTTGCTGTATGTGTATATCATATTCTGTATCTATTCTCCTAACTTTCCTAACTGGATTTGCAGCACAAACAAAGTTGTAACATTACTCTGCTTACTTTTCCTGAGTGTTTTAAAGCGCAGTGAATACTATATAGAGGTTTGTGTAACTTCACAGCACTGACAATTCATTTGATTTTTTTTTGTTTGAGAGCCAAGGACATGGCTGGTTATTTTCAGAGCTAGGTGCCGAATTGTGGTACTAGCCTCTTAGCATTCACAGCACACGTTCCCTTCTGGCCAGATCTTCTAATTCTGTGTGCTCCACACTAAGCTTAGGTGTATCTCTCTTGCCAATTTTGGGAAAGTTCCAATGTCTGGAAGCCATCTTACCAGCAACATTAGGCTTTGGAAATGATCTAGCATACAATAGAATCGCATACAATAGCCCGCCTGTAGCGACCTGGGACAGCGACAACAGAAGGGGTGGACACAGAGTTCAGTGAAACAAAGGTCCGATACCACATCTCATTCATTATACCCCCCACAGAACGTCAACAGTGACTTTGAGATACAAGAAGAGGAACCAGATCACTGGCCCTTTAAGGGAGAGTGGAGCCAAGAGTGGGAGGAGTCACGACAAGAGGAGGAGACGTCATATACCAGGGACAACGAATCAGGTGTGTGCTTGTTCACCCGGAGGGAGCGGAGCGGAGAGGAGAGAGAGCGTGGAGAAAGGAGGGCGTTGGCGGAGTTCGAGAGGACGGAGTTAGAGACGACGGAGACGAGGCGAGGAGAAGACGAAGCGGACGGAGAGAAGCCAGGAGGCCACCGACACCGCGGATCGCCCAGCCATACGCCCGCGGGAGGTGTATGGCTCAACCAGGTACGCAACACTATTAAGGGTTGGGTCAGCCGTAAAGGAGGGCTCTTGGAATAACCGCAGTGTTTACC
The DNA here is from genome assembly GCF_964261635.1 of Lissotriton helveticus. Taxonomy (NCBI): domain Eukaryota; kingdom Metazoa; phylum Chordata; class Amphibia; order Caudata; family Salamandridae; genus Lissotriton; species Lissotriton helveticus. The sequence continues at coordinate 1,545,573,009 of NC_136061.1, forward strand.
CACCTTTTGGTCTGGTGTTCCCACCCCGAGCACAAACCCCTCACAGCCGGCACTTTGAGTAGACGTGGAGCACAAATGGTTATTCCCCTCACTCCCTACCCTTTAGTATTGTAAGACGTCTGGACATCCCACTCATACTGTGTATTTCTCCTTCTGTTCCGACTGAGAGACAAAGACGGAGCCAGACGAGAAACCACCTCGACGGACACCCGAGAGAGGCCGTCGACCAGAAACAGTGGAAGCCTGTATTAAAAGAACCGCGAGGAGTAGATCGCCAAGAGGAACTGTCAATAGAGGAAATAAAAGCTCTGATCTTTTGTTTGCCAAAATAAAACCTAAGAAGACAAGAATTCACGTTTTGCCTATCTATACCGACCCCGTTACAGTGGTGGAGAATGCGGGCATAGGCACCATCTCTGAAAAAAAGATGGAAACAGTAGTAGAACAACTTGTAAAAGGTCAAGAAAAACTCGAATGGGTTCTAGAGCAACATCTGGTATCCGCCCAAGCAGATAGGGAGGTATTGAAAAAAGCAATTGAGGGGCAAAGGGAACCACCCTGGGTTGATCCCGCGGTTAGGTCTGGAGCAACTGAAAGAACGATGTCACACGGAACACCGGCCATTTCTCTACAAAAATATAGAACCGGAGAAGATCCGGATGCTTTCTTATTAAATTTTGAAAGAGCCGCCCGAGCTTGTGGCTGGCCAGTAACGAAATGGCCTTTCTTTTTAGCACCACTACTGGGAGGAGAAGCTCAGGCAGCTTATCAAGTGGCCAATCCAAATGGAAACACTGCCTACGCCGACATAAAAAGAATCATTCTCGATCATTTAGGTCTAAACCCCGAAGCATATCGGCTTCGCTTTCGTAAAGAAAGGGGCACAGTGAGAGAAAACCCCCAAACTTTATTTGTCAGGTTAAAAATGGCCGCAGACAAGTGGCTTACACCTACTACTAGCAGCAAAGAGGAGATACTCGACAGAATATATTTAGAACAATTCCTAGAAGCCCTCCCCTACGCCACGCAAAAGTGGCTTCGACAACATTCGGGTATAACCACCGCTCAAGCCGTTGAAATGGCCTCATCGTTTTCAAGAGCACAACCGAAAAAAATTTCAGCTGACTGGGAGAAAGAGAAAAAAATGGTGATCCGACCGGAAAGAAATGTTCCGAAAGGAAGAGAGCCTGCACGACCTCGCACCTGGAGAACTGAGAACCCGGGAATATCGGGACCTCAGTGTTTTGATTGTGGACAGTGGGGCCACATCGCTCGATTGTGCCCCAAAAAGAGACTAGAAGAAGAACCCATGGAAGTTGGGTATCTCCCTGATCTTTCCGAGTAAGTGTAAAAGTTGACCAGAAAACCCTAATAGCATTGTTAGATTCCGGCTGCCGCCAGTCGGTTATACAATCTCAATACGTAAATCCAAACCAATACATCACTAATGGGAAGGTTAATATTAAGTGTGTCCATGGGGATGGCAAAATGTACCCTATAGCCAATATCACCATAGAACACACAGCAGGACCCCCACACATAGTAAGGGTGGGTGTAATGTCAAAGTTGCCTGAAGACTTAATCATTGGGACTGATAACCCCGATTTCTTGACTATGTTTAAGAAAACCCTAGAACTAGGTCAGGCAGGTACACTTAAAAGACTGCCCATCACAAGGGAGGAACACTGGGATCCATCTGTACAACCCCAGAAGGCCACTCTAAAGTTTGTAAAATTGTCGAAAAATGCAACTTCTCCCAAAAAGGGTTCGGCTAAAGCCGCCGGATACGATTTATGTAGTGCTTACAACTATGAATTGCCGGCCAAAGCAAAGGCATTGGTCAAAACAGACCTACAAATCGCAGTACCACCAGGCTGCTACGGTAGGATAGCTCCTCGCTCCGGTTTGGCCGCGAAACACTTCATAGACGTAGGAGCTGGCGTCATTGACGAAGATTACAGGGGTAATGTAATGGTCCTTCTATTCAACCTGGGAACGGCCACCTTTTTAGTACACAAAGGAGACCGTGTAGCCCAGTTGATATGCGAAAATATCGCTTCCCCTACTCTTCAGGAGTTGGAAGAGTTGGATGTCACAGAGCGTGGTTCAAACGGGTTTGGGTCCACGGGAGATAGGAGCCATTCAGTAAACGCAGTTATTTCCCCCGACCCTTGGGTTCTCGATAAGAGCTTCAAATTTGCGCAAATCAGTGACTCCACTCTTTTTCATGCGTGGGAACAGGCCCACCAACGGTCCGTTGAATCTACAACATACCCAGCCTTCGTGATTCAGGAAGAGTTGCTATATAGGATAGGAAAAGAGGGAGACTCTTCTCAGCTCTTGGTCCCCGTGTCGTTCAGAGAACAGGTCCTTTTTTTTGGACATAGCCACTTAGTTGCAGGACATAGCGGCACAGAAGAAACGACCCAAACTATCCTTCGAAATGTTTTTTTGGCCAGGGATATACAAAGACACAGAAGAGTATTGTAGGATTTGCGACATATGTCAGAGGTTGAACATGAGCAGACCCCCGGCTGTTCCTCTGCAGCCTTTGCCGGTCATTGGTAAACCTTTCGAACGGGTTGGAATGGACCTGATTGGACCATTGCCAAAATCGCGCAAAGGTTTCCAACACATATTGGTTGTGGTTGATTATGCCACTAGATTCCCCGAGGCTTTTCCCTTATCTACGGCAAATTCCAAACAAGTGGGTGATAAGATGATCGAACTATTCAGTAGGGTGGGATTTCCGAAAGAAATTCTGACGGACCAGGGCACTCCGTTCGTTTCTAAGTTGATGAAGGAAATATGCCACACATTGCAAATCCACCAGATCCGCACCTCTGTTTACCATCCCCAAACGGACGGACTGGTGGAACGTTATAATCGTACCTTGAAAACCACACTCCGTAAAATGATGGAAGTCAGCGGGGCTGAGTGGGACAGGATGTTGCCGCTAGCATTGTACGTTATACGGGCTCAGAGACAGTCCAGCCTGGGAGTATCGCCCTTTGAACTCCTCTACAGGCGTCAACCACGCTCCCTCTTGGAAATGACTAGGGATGCTTGGGTTAATGAAACCTCAGAGGAGACTTCGGCGACTCTTGATTATGCCCAGAACCTGAAGTCTAAAATAGGCAAGTTGAGGGAACTAGCGATGGTCCACCTTGAGAATAGCCAACGTAAACAGAAGTATGACTATGATAAGGGGAAGAAGTGGAGACAGCTCCAGGTCAACGACTGGGCCTTGGTTCTCCTGCCATCGTCTTCGCAGAAATTCAAAGCTGCATGGACAGGTCCATATAAAGTGGTTGAGGTGATAGGTAGAACTAGTTATAAATTGCAAATCACTCACACCAAACAACAGTCTTATCACATCAACCTGTTAAAAAAGTGGTTGGGTCCCCCGCCTGCACAGGTTAACTTAACTGAGGCCGCCTCGAATCTAGGTTCTACAGTTGAACTACTTCTCCATAACGAGGAACTGACTGTAGGACAACAACTAGAACTTAAACAGATTCTTGAGAGTCACGCTGGTGTTTTCTCGAACAGACCAGGGCGTACATCACTTACCGAACACTGAATTGTAACTCCACCTGATAAAAAGATTAGGATGAGACCTTACAGAGTCCCGGAGGCTAGAAGGGCCGCCATTAAGACTGAAATAGACTAGATGCTTCGCCTTGGGGTTATCCGACCCTCAAAAAGTGATTGGTCTAGCCCCATCGTAATGGTCCCTAAGCCTGATGGTAGCAGGAGATTTTGTATGGACTTTCGCGCCCTTAATGATATATCACTCTTTGACGCATATCCCATTCCTAGAGTGGATGAATTGATTGAGAAACTTGGCCACTCTCAATACATCACTACCCTGGATTTAACTAAGGGTTATTGGCAAGTTCCACTCAGACCCGAGGATGCCAAAAAACGGCGTTTTCAACAGAGGAAGGTCATTTTGAGTTTACGGTACTCCCCTTCGGACTTCATGGGGCGCCTGCAACTTTCCAACGCCTTATGAACACTGTCTTAGCCGGATTATCTGACTGCACGTCAGCTTATCTGGACGACATTGTAATCTACAGTCCAGATTGGCGTACCCACTTAGAACATCTGACCAAAGTACTGATGGCTCTCAAGAATGCGGGACTCACTGTGAACGCAAAGAAGTGCAAACTGGCCTTTCAGAAGGTGAAATATCTTGGCTATGTACTAGGCCACGGGTTGATTGAACCGCAAATTGAGAAGGTCCGGGCGATTGCCGACACTCCTTTTCCTGCCACTAGAAAAGAATTGAGGTCTTTCCTCGGACTTGTCGGCTACTACCGGCGGTTTATCCCACAATTTGCAGACATAGCGGCCCCTCTTACTGATGCCCTGAGGGTTACCGGGAAATCATCTACGCCGGTACGTCCATCAGTTGGAATGTTGGAAGCCTTTCGGATACTGAAATCGATTATCACATCTACACCGGTACTCTCTTCACCGGACTTCTCACGGCCGTTTTCGCTACATACGGATGCATCTGATTTTGGGATTGGGGCGGTCCTATCCCAAGTGGGTAGCGACGGTCAGGATCATCCAATACTGTATGTTAGTAGGAAACTGTTTCCTCGTGAACTTAAATATGCTACGATTGAGAAAGAATGCCTCGCTATAAAGTGGGCTATCGAAAAACTGGCTTACTATCTAGAAGGCCGACGTTTTGAACTGTTTACGGATCATGCCCCACTGTTATGGATGGCTCGCAACAAGGCGAATAATGCTAGAGTCATGCGCTGGTTCCTATCACTACAGCCTTACGTATTTTCGATCCATCACCGAAAAGGCGTTGATAATGTGGGTGCTGACTTTCTATCCCGTCACCCACTCACCGATCGTGAGTGTCCAGGGGGGGGAGGTGTGTAGCGACCTGGGACAGCGACAACAGAAGGGGTGGACACAGAGTTCAGTGAAACAAAGGTCCGATACCACATCTCATTCATTATACCCCCCACAGAACGTCAACAGTGACTTTGAGATACAAGAAGAGGAACCAGATCACTGGCCCTTTAAGGGAGAGTGGAGCCAAGAGTGGGAGGAGTCACGACAAGAGGAGGAGACGTCATATACCAGGGACAACGAATCAGGTGTGTGCTTGTTCACCCGGAGGGAGCGGAGCGGAGAGGAGAGAGAGCGTGGAGAAAGGAGGGCGTTGGCGGAGTTCGAGAGGACGGAGTTCGAGACGACGGAGACGAGGCGAGGAGAAGACGAAGCGGACGGAGAGAAGCCAGGAGGCCACCGACACCGCGGATCGCCCAGCCATACGCCCGCGGGAGGTGTATGGCTCAACCAGGTACGCAACACTATTAAGGGTTGGGTCAGCCGTAAAGGAGGGCTCTTGGAATAACCGCAGTGTTTACCCACCTTTTGGTCTGGTGTTCCCACCCCGAGCACAAACCCCTCACAGCCGGCACTTTGAGTAGACGTGGAGCACAAATGGTTATTCCCCTCACTCCCTACCCTTTAGTATTGTAAGACGTCTGGACATCCCACTCATACTGTGTATTTCTCCTTCTGTTCCGACTGAGAGACAAAGACGGAGCCAGACGAGAAACCACCTCGACGGACACCCGAGAGAGGCCGTCGACCAGAAACAGTGGAAGCCTGTATTAAAAGAACCGCGAGGAGTAGATCGCCAAGAGGAACTGTCAATAGAGGAAAGAAAAGCTCTGATCTTTTGTTTGCCAAAATAAAACCTAAGAAGACAAGAATTCACGTTTTGCCTATCTATACCGACCCCGTTACACCGCCCAAACAATATTATTAATGACTGTCCACAGAAATCTCTTTTTGAATCCAATGGCAATAAATGTACATGGTTGTCCACCAATTTCTAAGTTTGTCCTGTAGTTGGAATTGTTTCAGTGCCTTTGCAGAGCAGACAGTGCAACACCAAACTCGTGCATCCATTTTTTATTTTTTTTAAAAAACAATTATCATATATTAATTTTTGGGTGTATAGCACAGTCCTTATTCCAAGGCACAGCGAGACACTCTACAGAAAGCATCTTTCTTGATTGTATCAACAGCTTCTGGAACATGAAGTGCTGTGCTTAACCAGCGTGCTGCATTTACAGTACGGCTGGAGCATAGTACAGGTACCAGAATTTGAGATGGAGTCAGATACGAACAAGGGACTGGGAAAAGGCCGAACAGCACATTGTACAGTTGTTTTTTTATATTCCATTATATTACACATTTTCTTTCTAATTCATATACTCAAATTTATTTGCAGTACTTTACACATATTTAACATTCGAGGAACATGTCAGTATAAATGATTTGCCCAGCTTCACAAATTTCTTTTTTGTTGACCTGCCAAGAGCATGACCAAAACTCAGGCCTTTAGCTTCCAGTGTCTGAGATCAGCTCCTTAGGGACAACACTGAACAAGAAAACTCATGGCAATTAGGAGCAGGAAGGGCCCATCACTGTGGCAACCTTAGGCCTTCCTCTGGAGTGAGACTCGCTCCCTGGAGGAGGGAACTGCCAGTGTGTAAGCTGATGTGTCACCAGTGGTTTCATCCGCTTGATCAGAGCTTTCAGGAAGTTAAAGTTGTTTCGTCGATTTATCTGCACCATCATTTTGCATTGAAGCGATGTCAACCAAGGATGTGGTCTCACGGCTAGAGCTGTCGACTTTAGAGCTGGGAAACCAAGGTTCAAGCTTCGGGTCGACTCCGCATCCTCCGATTCTGGGAAAATCACTTAATCTCCCCGTGCCTCCCAAAAAAAGGAATGTGTCCTTGTGTAACGTAACTGTTGCTCATGTAAAGCACTCCAATACCTTTGGGTGGAGTTTGCGCTATATAAATCTGCAAAAAAATGAATGACGGGCAAACCTAAATTCAACCCGTTGAAAGTTTGTTCCCTTGTAATAAGAATTTTCCTGCATTTGTTAATCCCTAATCCTTCTTGAGCACAGCAGATTAAGTGTTCAGCATATGCCACTGAAGCCTAGGGTCCATCTTCTGTGCAGCAGATAATTGGGCTCTTTCTGTCATCATTACTGTATTTTTCTTTTTGCACTCTACAGGGCTGGCTTTTAGTGATTAAAAATAGACCAGCCCTAATCCTGAGATGGTGAGCCCTGAAGTTCATTTTGAGTGCATGTGCTACCAGAACACGATGTTCAAAATCTCAGCACAGTCAAAGGCACAAGCAGTGCTACCATTATGGGGGCAACAATATACGAGCTACACCACTTGATACGCATGTGCTGATGTCTGTCAGCAAAAGGTCTGTTATTAGAGACAATCTAAATCAATACGAACTATTTGGAAATTAGCAAAAAATAATTAAGCTCTACATCAGCAGGAAAACCTAAAGAAATGTAGAAGTGATACAGAAAATGCATATTAACTGTTTTAACTTTATTGTTATGGGATTTTGGTTGTGCTGTGTTGCCATGAGGATATCCTTGCAGGCGTGTCGGACTTCAGCTGCTTTCATGCCCTGGTCTCAAGGTTTCCGTCACAGGTAGGACTACTGATTGTTTCTGATTGTTTCAGTTAGGCCAGGAGAGGTGTGTTTATTTGGCAGTTTTTATTGATATGTTTAGTTTTATTGGTTGGTCTTGTTTGGAGTGTGTACCTGGAGGTCTTCAACAGTTCGGCTAAGTGCCAGTCTTGTATGATTGTAGGTGCATTCCCGACTTGAAGTAAATGAGTACAACACCTTGTTAGCATTTATTTTCCCAATAAGTAAGGCTAGCTTTGGCGTGTTGGTTTACTTAAGTGTTGTCATGAAGTGTTGTATTGTTTCATAAGGAGTGATTTTGTGAAATCCAACTTTCTGTTGCCATCGAACAGTGCTGGTGGGCACACGTTATTCTGATAATGTTTTGGGGGGTTGTTTATTTTTTCCATGGTTGGCAAAATTGTGAACTTGGCGATACCCAGCTTTTTGGAATAATTTATGTTTTGAAATGTATTCAGTGTTTTATCACTTGATTTTGTTTTGGTGCTGTATTCTCTGTTGTCCAGTAGAAATTTATTTTATGTGCATTGGAGCATCCTAGAAATAGCTGCAACTGCACTGCTCTGAAGTCTTAAGTGCAACCTCACTCAGTGTTCACTATCTTAAGTGTTGGATATTATACTGCACGTTGTCAGATTTTACTACCCAACTCTATGGCCTGTTTGAGCTGTTTTGGATAGGTGTGTTGCCCATTGTTGAAAGTTTGAGTGTCGTTACTTACGAGGGAGTACTGTCACAGGCTTATTGGAATAAAAAAATAGCAAACCTACAAGGTTGATGTATGCGAAGTATTCTATCAATAGTCGCAACTCATCATGTTCCTTTAATACTCAGGGCTGTATCACATAAAGTGAGCAGTGGGATCACTAATTCAAAACACATTCTGTGCCACAGTTTTGGGCTGCTGGTGTCTTAAGTAGTTGAAGAGCTGCAGGAGCTATATTTTAACAACATAGTGGCAAATGGTTGCTTGTCACAGGCACTTTCAAGGCATGTGTTGCTTTTAACTGGAAATGTGCCAGCATCTGTTGACATACCGAAAGTAAAAAACATAACATAGCAGAACATACACAAAGTAACAAAAAAAAATTCAACATAACAGGGCACAACACAACCAAATGGTCAAAACAGAACACAATACAACAACCACAGTATAGCACAAAAAAATCAGATTGCAATAATGCAGCACAAAAATCGAAATAACACATCACCACCACAGCAAAATCCATCACAACAAATGTACATAAACATTGTTGTTACACAGTCCCACCTCCAGAATCCTGTTTTCATTTTACAGTGGTAAAAGGTGATTGGAGCAAACACTGTCTTATGTTCCCACCAAGGCCGGTCAAGTGCTCTTGCTGTTCCACACCTGCAGTGAACATTCAAGAATACACTTCACATTGAACATTCAAGAAGACACTTGGATTAATATTTAATATTTTATTAGATTATGGCAGCACAGAATATCCAAGTTTTGGCATATATTATGAAGTTAACTTTCATCACTCGCCATTGTTTGTAATGGCCTTTAGTCGGATACTAGTGGCTTGACTGCAAAGTTCATGACCACACATAGGAGAGAAACCCCTGTGATGGAGGCCCCTCCCAAATGGTAGTTTTAGAATGTATCATGCTCTGCTGATCCACAATAACAATCTAATCCAAGACAGAGTACTTGGTAGACAAAGCCTACAGGCACGCCTAGATCAGTGCAATCAATTTCTGACATGCTTTGAGCAGGAGGAATCGCCTAGATTTAAGCGGACCTGTGCAAATGTAAACTATACCAGCGTAATTTGCGTAATTTCAGAAATTTTGCATTATGTTTTTCATGTGAAGTTCATGGAATGATGTCATTGTGCCACTTCATGTAATTACATGTCATTCTTAGCAAATTTTACATCAAAAGCACCATTCGTATTAAAAATATATAGCAAACCCAGTGGAACATGAGAATATGACCAGCCATTGTTCAAAGTGCTTTCATCATAGTCCCGTTTTGCGAGTCCTTAATAGCGATTATTAAGGAATCGCTATTAAGGACTTGCAAAACGGGATTCATGTAGGAATGGCACAAAATTTTGCGATTCCTACATCATCCTTATTTGCGTTTAGCAAATTGCTAATCGCAAATAAGGAATAACTGCCCATTCATTCCTATGGGCCTACAGGCCCATAGGAATGAATGGGCAGTTATTCCTTATTTGCGATTAACAATTTGCTAATCGCAAATAAGGATGCGATTTCAAGGGTGCCAGGGGTGTCCAAAGGAAACCCTGTAGCACCCCTGAAAAGCAAATGTACACAGGTGTTGCGCAACACAGGTGTTTGTGTAACATGCAACTGAGAAAAATGCACTAAAGTGCTTTTTTCTATTTTTTCGCTATTTACCACGAAGTCAGACTTCGTGGTAAATAGCGTCCGGAAATTGCGAATTCGCATATTTTAAAAGTTTCATGAATTGCATTTAAGGAATCTCAAATAGAGATTCCTTAAATGCAATTCCTCGCAAATATGCGATTTCGCTATTAGCGATTTTTGCATTTGAGATGATGAATCCCAAATGCAAAAATTGTGCTCGCAAAGGGCCAGATTCTGATAATCTTGCCCTTTGCGAGCCCATTTTCCAATGATGAATCTAGCTGTTTGTGTTTTTTTAAGCATTTTTACTGCGAAATGTATCCTTGCATCAAAAATTGACGCAAGGGTGCATTTTGTATTAAAATATAGAGCTAAATGGTGGGTTTGTTTTTAACCTATTACGCATCAGTTTGCCAAAAATTCAATTAATTACGGAAATTTGGCACATCACTAGTTTAAAGTATTTAAGTTTGTGCGCAGGATTGACCCTGTGCTGGCCTTCTTAGCAAATAAGGCCCGTGGAATCGGGTTCATTACGAGGACTTAAGGCAAAGTACTAGAGAAACTGTGGAAGTGTTTACATGATTTTATAAACTGCATTCTTCTCATGCGGATCCTCGGGAAATGTGTTAATCTTTTCTAGGTAAATTGCTCTATGTGCTCATAGTGCCATTCGGACTGAGGCCCCTTGGGCTCCAGCAGCTGCTATGAAGCTATCGGTAGTCATTCACAAAGTTCCCAATGAGAACGCCACATGCTTAGATAGTCTTCCCTATGAAATACAGAAACCTTGGGGAAGGACATACTGATACCATTGCTGCAAGCAATAAGGAATGCTATGTGGGGGCAGCGATACCTCCCTCAATTGCTCCATCATAGTCTTTTTGATGAAAGTTAAATTCTCACTAAATCGGGAGTCCTATCACCAAATTTTATAGTGTAGTTCTGATTAAATGTTGTGGAGCCTGTGATTTCCAATGGGGATGTGTGGAAAGCTAGTAGGTTTGTAGACTGTTAATGCATTGTAATGTAGTGTTCTTTAAAGAGAAGTGTCTTCAACTGTTTCCTAAATTGAAGCAGCATTGGAGAAGTCCTGATGAATATGGAGATGTTGTTCTAGAAACTGGATGCATAGATGGAAAAGGGCTGCTGATTTTGTTTTTGTTTTGATACTTCATAGTCTGCAGGCTGATTGTGTGGTGTTGCTGTTGCGCAGAGAACCACCAGAGATGGTGAGCGTGTCTGCAAGATAAGAGTGCTGTGAGCTTCTTGTACGTCCTGAGACTGCTGCATTGCCTCTTCTGATCCTGTTCTTGAGATAGGTGCAGACCAAGGGCATCCATTCTGGAGAGATCTTCCTGCACCAAGTTTAGGAAATACTGAATAGAAGAGTCCTATTTCATCTAGTTGTCGGTCCTGTTCCCCTACTCTTAGCTCAGTGTCTTCTTGGGACCTGCTTGCTGTCCTGGGTGACCAGGAGTGGCCCTGGTAAGCAACGTTGTTCTAGTTCTCTGACTGTGGCTGCCAGATCCACTCCCAGCTTTCCCATCTTCAGGTGCTGACTCTACTCGCATGGTGGCTTTCACTGGGAGCTTGCTGGCTATGTTCAGGCATCCCTCTGATGTGCCTTCCGAACTCAACGTGCTTGCAGAATCTTTGAACATGCCTCCTGTGGTGACCCCTACTTCAGTGCTGGTCAACTCATTTGGTACTCCTGACACCATCTAACCTCAACAGCCCCTATATTGCCCCCGAAGGCTTTGCTGTGTGTGCTGGGATCAACTCCAATACTAACATCATCTAAAGTGCCAATTTCAGTTCAACTTTCAGCATTTTTGAGGGGCAGAGTAGCTTTGGCTAAAGCGGAGTGCACAGCACGGAGAGGCAAGCCTTGGGTTTTCTGCTGAACTTGAACAAGCTTCAGATAAGGGCTTTCATGTTGAGATGGACAGTGTGAGGCAGGGATTCTTCTCTCTTATTTGGAGTCTGATGAAGGCCTCTTTTTCTTATTTCCAAAACACCAGTGACCTAGGTTCCTTGTGTGAGGTTGCCCTTCAAGTTCCTAGGAAATCCCTTTGCAGACATTTTTTCTTTTAAAGCAGTCCTGTGCAAAACGGCTGAGGTCCTTGAGTTAACGTTGCATGTTAGTGAAGTACCGACTAACTTAATGACAAAAATTCCACAGACAAGCTCCTTAATAAATGAATCCTCATTGCCTTTTAAAAATGCCCTCTAGGTCCTAATACATCTGCTTGGGCTAAGCTGGCCTCCACCCACGCCGTCTTCCACCATGTTTCTCATTGTCAATGTCAAGGTCCATGTGAGCCAAGCTTTCTATCCTTTCACCCTTCGACTGAGGGTGTGGTACTTCATCTGATAGAGAGTCTCAATAGATTGAGACAGCGGGAAAGACATTGTTCTTTTTGGAGAGACTGGCTCTTTATTTATGCAATGCTGCATGACTGTTAGTTCACTTCTCACATGTTCTTTGGAAGATAATGCAGATGATGCTTCTCCTCAAAACCAGATCACGTGAAAGGACAACTTGTCGAAGTGGTTGGTGATTAGTTTGGGCACCCAACCAAATTCTTACATCTGTTACTTATAACCGGGTTTTGGTGTCTATGTGTTCCTCTGTGTAATCCTTTGTAGACATGTTTGGGTCTGCACCACTAGTATCCCTAGAGTCATCCTGACAAGCCTGATGGGCATGGCCTTTGATGGTTCACACCTCTTTGATAAAAAAATGCCTTCTGGGCCTCAGAAGGAATTGCTCGCCAAGGTTCCACTGGCAAATATTGTTGCTTGGATTCTTTTGCGTGAATCACCATAGGTAGTGTGGAAGATTCAAGGGATATTTTAGAATATAGGCTGGTAGGGAACTTCAGCCTTCCCAAGCTGGTCAAGATCCATCTGCCATCCCGTGGCTAAGGGAAGATGTGATGCCTTAAAGGAGGAAAGAGGCTGAAAACATCAGTCTTCTTCCTATTCCTGCTCTGCCTCCCATGCCAGATAATGCATCACTGTGGGAAGGAGATTTCTTCATGCCTGACGTGATCACCCTCCCTCAGTATGGGCCACAGAGCACTTCGAATAGTTCATGAGGATTCATCCTCACCTTTCAGGTGCTCATATGCTAACTCCATTTTATTCTTGCCCATGTGCTGTTCATGATGCAGAGTGCCTTCACTCTTTGATTAGGCTGCAGTAGAGTGGATCCCAGAACTTGAGGATTCCCTCTTCTTCGGCAAGTTTTAGTATAGCTGTCCAGAGTTCTAACCCTGAAGTCTAGGGTGTGCCTGCTTCACTCTGCAGGCGTGTTTCATTCTTTGGTCCTGCAGGCTGATGGATACATGTTGTGTTCTGTACAAGGTTTCACTAGTTTTCAATTGCAGCTCTGACGTTTGGCATTGTATCAGCTTTTTATGTCATTATGTGAATTGTGTTGGTGAGGGTTATACGTCTTTGTGGAACAGAACTACAGGTGTTGCCGTTTCTCAAGCACTAGACGCTAGAATCAGACTTACCATGGCAGGAATTGACTACCTCCCAAGTCCAGTTGCTTTCTTTATTTCTGTTTTTCCCATCCACTTCATATACTTCCGTCAGCTTACACACCATGTCTTCCATTTGTGACCGGGCTACTCTTGAGTGACTGCATGTTCCTTTCACCCAGGAGGTCTTGGCGCTTTTAGGGCAGGCTTACGCTATTTTGGAAGAAGTTGCCTATATATAGGAAGGCACAGGTCACAACTTTGAAGGATACACCATTGGGACAGAGATTGAGAGGCTATGTTGGTGGTGATTCATCTAGCCGGTTAACTGACCATGAGGACAGATGATCTTACTTGTGACATATCGCTGATGTTTTGCTTTATCTTCCTCCGAAGGAGGTTGAGCCTAAACTTTCAGTGAAGCGGCCTTCTGATGATTGCCTTGTTTTTCATGATAGTGCTGTCATGGTTGTACTGCCCCTTCTGTTTGCTCTTGGCCTTCTGGGAGACTTCGCTTTTAGGCGATTACATTGCTTCTGTCCTCTGCCTCCTTGTGTTCAGAGGCAGCCTTGTCAAAGCTGAGGCAAATGATAATGAGCCCCACGGAGAGGGGTGGCGTTCAAATCTGTTAATTGTTCTATCTCTGTTCTTTTCTTCTACTTCCATTCATGATGGTTCTGCTCTGGTTTAGGAGGGATAAGTCCTTCATATGAAACTTCAGACATGGCTGTTTCAGGACAGAAGCGCGGTGAAGACCACCTATGCTAATGTGCTTTGCCCTTAAGGTGATGGAGGCCATCTTGGCTGCACGTTGCCCTCTGTGGAACTGTGTACGGTAGTAACGAGACACCATTTCATTAGTCGCCTGAACCTTTTTCATCTGTTGAGGGGGCAAAGTTTGGTCATTTTTTTCTAGTGGATTCTTAATTGGGGTCGAGGCAAAGCTGCCATTATAAATGTATAATTTGTTATTGTTACATCTGTTAGACATGTGCCTATTTAGGCTTCTCTCCATTTCTATTTCAGTTTCTACGTTCCGTCAAACAGTGAAAGGGATTCACAGCTGGTACAAGTAAGAGGGGTTGGGCGGGGCGGGCAGGAGGGAGTTGACATACAACGGAATAGAGAAAATAAAATAAATAAATATGTAAAACCACTTTTCTAGCGCTCGCCGCATTGCCGACTCTGCAAGGTAAGTGGTTTTATTTCTTTTTTATTTTATTTTCCCTATCCCATCATATGTTGACTTTCCTCCCCCCACCCCGCCCCACCGCTCTTACCTTTACCGGCCGCGCCTGCTGCAATGCTAGCATCTTTGAGCGAGTTGGTTTTACAATGACCTAGCTGGCTCATCATGGTTGGAGATGTGAGGCCCTAGGAGGGCAGGGCAGTCCAGAAATGATGGACTGTTTTCTGATACATCATTTTAAAGAATAGAAAGGAACGAAAAAAAACATTCTTGGAAAGGTCGGACTGAATTTGGCCTTGTACATGCACTGTTCTACTCTGCATAGTTACAAAAATAAGGTTTGTGAAGTACAGCTAGATATGTATCTTGAATCCATCGAGGAGTGTTCCTGGCCTAGACATGGGTTGAACTGTAATGCGATATTAGGTTGTGATTGACCCTGGTGATACAGGGGTGGATTCTTCATTCAGAATGGCAAACTTTGTTGACTGAATTCCTGCAGACCCACCTTCTAGGAGAGTGTTGTTATGGGATTGGTTCAAGATGTCAGGAATCTGCTGACAGAAGTATCCTTCAGAAGAATAACTTACTTTACCTTTAGAAACAATATTTCTTTGGATACTCTACCTGCAGATTTCTTTTTAGTTTTTGCACTTCATTCCAGTGAGTACAGTCAGTCTCGTCTCTGTCTTTGCAGATGTGCCTTCCCTTCCTCTATTCATATTTAAGTTTCAAACCTAAAGGTTTTACTTGTTATTTCGTTGCCACTTGACCCAAAGAGGTCGTGTACATGCACAGTTATACTCCTTATAGTTATAAAAGTAAGGCTTATTGAGTTAAGGTAGATAGGTACATTAGATGAGTTGTATGAACCCATCTGGAAGCAGGATAACAGTCTCTTGCTTCTGCTCTAACCGCTACACAGAGAATCCCACATAGGACATGATGCAACCATCAAACTCCGATTAACGTACAGGTCAGCCTGTAATTGCTCTGGGTCGGTTGTGTGCTACAATCCATAACACACCATGGTACCCAGTGGCAGAACCAGACCTGAAGAGTTATCCCCTCAGCCTTCTTCGGCACTACTCTTTTTGCAGACATAGTGAGTTGACGTCATAGTGTTGTTAAGTCAGCCAGACCGAGGAGGATTTTTATTACTACTGTTTGTTGGGTAGGGATGCGTTCCTGTGACAGGAGATGCTTAATGGGAGATGAAATTGATAGTATGCGTATGCTGTAACGTTATGTGTGCCCACACTCTTTTTAACATTCCTATATGTTTAAAACAAGCTAGTTAACACATGTAGGGTTAGTGCCCTTTAAACAGGCAAACTTAATCAACCTCTGTTTGTCGCTATTGATGTCAACGCCTCTGTCCACCTCGTACGCATCTCTTGTCACTCTTCTGATGACCTGTTAGTAGAGTCCAGTCAACATCACACACCAACCTATATGTGAGTTCCTACAAGTTACTGTCTCATTTGCTCAAAAGAAGTGAGAGACAGACCCACTGGCCAGCTTCCCTGCAAATCCTCACTGTGCTCATTGCCTAAACCGCCCCCATCTCAGATGAGCTCTCATTGCAAGAAAGTAGTGCCTCAGTCTACTTGTGTCCACGGCGGGGACCTGCATCCCTGCTCGCATTCATTGTGCCTTCATATCTGGTAAGTCTATGGGCTTACTTCATTGAAATTCAGCTAGAGGTAAAAAAAATCTATGGGTAATTTCCCAAATACGCAAAAAATGAAAAAGTTTACATTTTCCACAGATAAATCTGTGCTACAAATTTGGGTCAGCTCTGGTTATTATCTTATGGCACACTATTAACAAACAGATTGTTCTCAAGCCATAGACAAACACAGGGGGTATTTCCTTACCACAGATCATTTGTGAGTACCCTAAAATGATTTCCAGAATGCTAACAACAGATCCTGTAGTTTCAGATTGGCTGGTGCGTCAGATGCAATGATCTCGTTAATTCCTGGATACAGTGCTCACATGTCTACCTCTGTCTGGAATGGCTTCCACAGTGGCCTGTGGTGGCTGAAGTCACAGGCTGCAGCGTGACCACTTCTCACCCCGTGTGATATCTGCAAGTGAGAGATCCGTTTAGTCTCTCCATAAGCTGCCATGACCCAGGAGCTTAAAACACAAGTCACTCAGACCCACAGGACAGAAAATCCCTGCCTGCCACAGGAGCCAAAGTCGATTATAGGTGTAGGTGCAAAGAAAACATCCCTTCACGATATTTGTACTGTTAACCCCTTAGCTGCGCGAAACGTTCCGCGCAAGTACGGAATGTTCTATTGAGCGGGCAGGGCCGAGACGGCCAACGGACGTGCGCAGCATTACAAAGGTAGTGCACGCGACGGCCGTTGGCCGTCAGAAGCAGCCATGAGGTTAATGTAATAGGTAATGGAGCCAACATTATTTGCACGACAAATAAATGACACACACTAGTTTTATACTATTTCCGACATGAAGTGAAAAAATACATTGTTATCTACATTTCAAATAATAAAGACATGACAATGTTTGAAGTAAAGTTTGGTTTGTTCCATTTTTCCATTGTTTAGGTCGAGCCTACCATACAGCGCAAACTTTCTGGCTGCAAACAAACTATTGTTTGCTTACCAAGAACTTACAGGGCCTTAGGGTCCGCACATTGCTTACTATTGTTTGTCTTTCTCATCACTCTAAATTTCTTGCTTCTTATCCCACAGGTTTCCTTGATCAGCTTGTACTATCTTAAGTTTGACACTCCTCTAAAACATAGCTTCTTCACATCCTCTTGACAAGCTGGCTTATGTTCTTCAACTGCTGACAGTTGGGGACGTTTTTGTTTTCTTTTTATTTATTCATTTCCCAGCTTCATTTTTAGGTCGAGCCTGCAACATCGCATGAGCTGCATGCAATCCCGCTTGTGACACACTATCGTGTACACTAAAGGGCTTGGCGCTGGACCATTGCTTTAGGGCACTATAACTCGTGCCCTAAAGTAAATATAGCTCGCGCCCCCACCATGCACAGTGATGTCATCAATGATGTAATTTCAGATGTTGCAGTGAAGTTATCAGAACATGTCATGGGTAATGTAATGTGTGAGGTCATTGGCAGGGCATGGTGAGGTTGTGAGCTATAGTTACTGTAGGGCACGAGGGGAACATCCTTTACAACTCAACTTTTACCACGCAGTGCCTTTACGACACAACTATTACAACGCATGTTATTACAACGCATAGCACTGGGGGGCGCTCTAGGATAGGGAATAGATTTAATTTACTATCCAACACCTTCCCTACTATCCACGGGGACTGGAGTTGGAATAGTAAATTAAACTATTCACTATCCAGCACCCCTTAACGCTATGCGTTGTAACAGCATGCGTTGTAAAAACTGCGATGTAAAGGCATGCGTGGTAAATCCATGCGTTGTAATGTCATACATCCGGGCACGAGTCATAGTTACTTGAGATAACTATAACTGGTGAATATCAGAGGTTTTGTTTGTTTAAAACAGTATGTTTTAACTGACACTTCCACCTAACTATAACGTCCCTTTAACCTTTTGTTTTTTTTCAGCATATTTCTCAGTACATTTTTTTTTAAATAAGATATAATTACATTTACTAACTATAATGTCACTTTAACCTTTGTTTTTTTTCAGTAAATTTCTTGTTTTTTTATGTAATTAAGCTGTCTATCACCATGTGCAGCATGGGGTTGACAAGCCCCCATGGGTGCCTAACTCCCCTGCTGCGCATGGCTGACTATATGATGTAACAAAATAAAGGGTTGGATTTTAGGTAAGGCAGAACTACTGGCTTTGCCAAAGAGTCAAAATACAAAAGCAGTATCCTATTGGGTTTAGAAAAAAGGTCAGCACATCAACATATGAAACATAGATCTATTGGCTCTGATAAAAAATCCCTAATAACTTTAATCAAATCTATGTGATAAATTCATACATTTCAATGTTTAATAATAATGAGTGCCTCATGATATTTAAGCATTTTTAATAAAAACATTAAACATATGTTTGAGTCTTTTTTTAACATTTTTCAAGCCACAAAGTGCAAACATTGAACCAATCACAAAGGGCCGCTCCACTACAGTTGAAGAGCATTCAGCTCCACCTCAAAGTGCTTTAAAAACTATGGTACGGTCTCCTGGGGTCATGGATTCAGTCACATAACAGACTCACTGTATGTTTTTAGGTTTCGCCTGGTGAAATCTTATGTCTTGCAGTAAGGGGCTTTGTCCCGCCTGTCTCTTCCATTGGCTAGCTCCATAAATGGAGGCTAGCCATTGGAAGAGAGATCTGTCCGTAATTCTCGGAGCAGATTCGTGGGCGTTCCGTAGATTTTTTCTCATCCCGCCCCTTTTTAAACGTCATGCGGCGGTGGGCGTTTACTTTTTTTTCCAGCCTTTTATTTTGTCATTTGTCCCGACCTCTGGTGAGTGCTTGCTGCTGTCCTGCCTTCCCCCACCCCCCTCCCGCTGTCCGTGTCTCTGTTCCCACCTGTCCTGCCTTCCCCTGCCCCCCTCCCGCTGTCCGTGTCTCTGTTCCCACCCCCCTCCATTGCTTTGCATGTGCTTGTTTTGGGTTGCCACAATAGAGGCGAAAGTCTCTTGAAAAGACGGCCGTGTCTATGCTCGCTATCAGCATTACATGGGAGGACTAGTTGTGGCCCAGTCGGTGCCAAAGAATGGGCGGGGCAGTGTTTCGGCCAACCAGGTGCCAGGTAAACATTTGGAAATAGCATCTGCGAAGTGACCGTGCAGTCTCAAAATGAAAGCCTAGTTGATGAATTGCTGACATATGTAATGTGCATCGGAAAAATAACCCAGCAAACAAAAGAATCTTCATAAGCCCAAAGGGTTCACATGATTCCTGGACATGTATACATTCATCATATATGCCATATTCGAATGTGGAGATTATTATCAAAAATTCCCAGAGCCATTCCTATTTCTTGCTAACAATTGTAAAAGGCATCTGGGGAATAGTCCTGTTCCATCTTTTTAGTGATGGCGTCAGCAACTGCTGAGTTAGTGGCAGGGTATAAAACGTCATCAAGGGTCAGGGTGGCATCCTCCCCGCATTGAGCCAATAATTCTCTTTTGATATTTACTGTAGCAAGCCACAGACGGCATTGGTCCACTGGTGATGCTGAGCCACTGATGATCGTACTCCACAGACATTGCTGTAAATCAGGCCCCTGTGGTGTGGGGGAGACCCTTTGAAGGGGCCACCTGGACACCAGAAGGTCAATGAATACCTCTAAGATATAGGAGACTCAAGGACCCCATATCACATGCTGCAAGGTGGTCCGCCATTTTGTGTTACGCCACTGACCACAGATACTGAGCCACTGATGAACCCAGCCACTGATGATAGTGAACCAGTGATAACACTGAGTTACTGATGACCTTGGGCCGCTGAGGATACTCAAACCCTCAAGTAGTTGAGCCACTGATAATATGGAGACAATGATAATACTGAGCATTGACAATACTGAGCCACTGATTATACCCAGCCGTGGATAATACTGATCCAGTGATGATACTGAGGTGCGGATGATACTGAGGTGCGGATGATACTGAGGCGTGGATGATACAGAGGCGCAGATGATACAGAGGCGCAGATGAAACAGTGGCACGGATGATACGGAGGCACGGATGATACGGAGGCACGGATGATGTGGAGGCACGAATGAAGGATGGTACAGCCGCAAGGATGGCGTAAAGCAATATATAACACTGAGCCACTCATGGATATTATACTGAAGCACTGGCAACAAAAAAATACTTTAGTGCTTCGGGCATCAGTTTGCAGCACTAGTGAGGAGTATTTTTAGGCCAACTCGTAAGCAAGGTAACCAACAGCGGTGATTATTGGGGTAAAGCTAGCTCAGTCAAATGAATGCCTGCTATCTTGATCAGCATCTAATATGGGTTCCAATCCCAGGAGGATAGCTCAGGAACTTAATGTGCCTTTATGTGTGATCAATATGTCTAATATTTGGTGTAATAGAAAGCTAGCTAAGGCGTTCATCTTTCCCAGGTCAATGAAATGCTATTATGTAATATTAAAAAGTAATATTGTTATGTTATAGCAAATGCACTCTCTGACTACCCTAACATGAACTCCAGAGGGGTAGCATCGATGCCACTGCGGCGAAGGTCACCCGCCGTGGCCTCTCCTTCTGTGCCCTCTCCCACTTGCATGCTCCTCCTTGCCGATCTCGCTAGCCACATCTGCCCTTCCTGCCGGATTATCGCTCTCTCTGCCCTTGTTTCCCTCACCTCTCTCACTCCCCTTCTGAGCCCCCTGTACATGTAGCGCTCTGCCCCTCTGTTTTAAGCAGCTCGGGTCTTCCCGCCGCCCCCTCCCTCGTGCCACCAATGTTTTAAAAGCTCTGGGCTACAACTTGTTTTGTTCGGTTTCAAATCCCCCTCCTTGGTTTTGCCTTGAACTCTTCGCAGCTCCCCATCGCCTCTGCCCCCAGAGTGCCTCCTTGTGCTGTGTGCCTGTCTCCCCGCGGGGCATCTTGACCCGGCTGAGGACGGGAGGTTGCGGAGGTTCTCCTACGTGGTGCAGCAGTGCCAGGCCGGCTTTGGCACCCCAGCGCCGCTCTGGGGAGGGCACCAGAGGACTTACAGCGTGGAGCTCAGCGGACGCCACCACACCGGGGGCACCCAGGAGAGGACCCGACGCATGAGTCTGCTCGTACCCGGCCTGCAGCTCCGCCAGCACGTCCAGTTCGGGCCCGGCGTGCAGCTGCACGAGCAGGCGCCCAGAGGAGGTGGCAGCCAGGCGGCGGTGCGGAACAACAGCCAGCAGCAGAGCCCCGGGGGGGCACAGCTCCTCACACAGCCCAGTGCAGCATCGCTATATATTAATAACACATAAATACGTTTCTAAATGATGCTGCCCGTGCACCCCTCCCCTTCCCCCACTGTCGCCCCTCCCACCCGGGCCATAAGTACCATGCCCCAATCTTAGCTAAGACCAGGGCCACCTAGACTCAATCAGCAGGGGAGACGACACTATGCCGCAGGGATGACTGAAGTATGGGGCACGAAAAAAGGTACATTACATTACTTAATGCAGCACATATGATGGTATTTCCTCTTTATTTTGTCATTTGCACACAGGTAAACACTTTTGGGCCGATATCTCACCTCATTAGTACAAGTGTAACTCCTAAAGACAGCAGCAAGCATCAGAAGGAGGCCAGTCTCTGCACAGGTCATGGCACTGTGCTGTAATGTGCGTGGCTGCATTTCAGTAACTTTAGATCCGTTTGAACGGGGACATTTTTAAATTAAAATCTGCAGAGTATGCAGCAGAGGGTGGGTTATGTGGCAAATTCCTAATTATATGGAAAACACAGCAGCTACAAACTCGCATGATTCCAGTGGACAGGGCTAAGACCCACAAGCGGGACTTAGACACATGGCCAAGGCTGCAGGCGCCGCCTCTAATCGAAGCCTACTGCACAGTCACGTTAGTGGTATTTCTATAGCGCTTTCAATTATTCCCACGCTGCTGTAGTGCTTTGTCCATCTGACACCCACTCCTGAGGGACTAGAACAGCCGTTGTTTGGTAGTGTCTGTCGCTTGTGTGTGGTTAGAACAGAAGAGAGGCTTTTAGTCTTCAGGTCTTGTTTATGTCATTTACCCTGAAAGTAAAATGTGTCTGTTCTAGGAGAGTGATTGTGTATGTGTGAGTGTGAAGGGAGACTTTCCATCGCAACCAAGCTTCTTATAAATAGCTTTGTCTTGTTACTTTCCTGTTCCCACCCCCTCCCGTCGGCCGTGTTCTCCATCCCCCCCACCCCTTTCCCGTTGTCGTGTTCCCGTTCTCTTTGGTCCCACCCCGCTCCCGCTGCCCGTCCTGTTTACCATGGTCTCCATTGTCACCCCCCCTCTTCCCAGTTTACACCACTTTTGCAATCAAGAATTTTCTATGTGTGGACAAAATGTGCACGTGCGCGTGCATGGCGGCGTGTGAACAGAAGTGAAGCAAGGCGGTTTGTGGGGCCGGGGTTCGTTGCGGAGATTAGAGGGCTTTTTTTTTTTGCTTTCGCTCGTGCGTTCGCAGTGCGTGAAGCAGTCCTGCTGACTCACCTGTCTCACCTTCCATGCCTACGTCGTCTGTCTGTGAGCTGTGCCACTGCCTGGGGGAGCTACAAAAGGGGTGAGTCTGACCTGCGGGGGTGAGGGGATAAACCGTTACCCATATGTTTAACATGCCCTTCTCTGCGGGGTCTGGTTGACTTTAAGAGTGCACCCAACACTTCTGTTATTTGACGCTTGTCATATAACAACAGCTTTCTGTCTCATTGGAGAGTCAGGCCAGTGAGAGCCCTGGGGACGTTTACACCACCTTTTGGGAATCATACATTTTTATTGTAAACACAAGACGCCTAGGCTATAGAGCAATCTGGTCGTGCCCAAAGTGCAGGCATTACATGTAAGTGCACGTACTGGATTTTTGATTCCAGTACGACCCTAATTGTCAACTTCCTCTCGTGATCTGAGAGACAGCATTGTGTGTAAGAAAGACAGCAGTGTGTTAGAAACAGCAGCGTATAGAAGAGAGACAGCAGTGTGAGAGACAGCATAAGTGTGTTCTAGGGAGAGGCAGCAGTGTGAGAGAGACAGCAGTGTGAGAGAGACAGGAGTGTGAGAGAGACAGCATTGTGTGTAAGAAAGACAGCAGTGTGTGAAACAGCAGTGTGTGTGAGAGAGACAGCAGTGTGAGAGACAGCATATGTGTGTTCTAGGGAGATACAGCAGTGTGAGAGAGACAGCAGTGTGAGAGACATTTTAATTATGTTTTGGTTTTTTAAACAAATAAAACGCATTGTTATTTGCAATGTCAATAGCTCGAACTCGCGCAAATATGCGACCTATTGCATTGCAAATGCAATAGGTCTCGCAGTTGCGAGAGATTAAGCTATTGGCATTGTAAATGACAATGCCCTTTATTTATCTGTTTTCAAAACCAACACATAAATAAAAATGTTGTCATTTACAATGCCAATAGCTCTAACTTTTGCAAAGGCGAGACCGTTGCATTGTAAATGCTTGTTTAATGTTGAACTCCCTGCAGCACCTCCTCCCCACATTATTTAAAAAGGTTAGTGGTTCCCCTGGCACCACCAGGAATAAAAATATTATACACAAATGTCCTAGAGCATTACGGAGTGTTGCCACAACGGAGCAGCTCCTGCCGCTTATTTATTATATCTTTTTTGGGGGTAAGTGGGTGCCATAGTGCCCACCCAGGGTAGTCCACATCACCTAAATTGTTGGGAAAAGTCAGGGGAACACCAAGGACCCGTTGCTTCTGCCGGCTCCCTATCTGTACCCATATTGGGGATGGTGGGAGGTATCAAATTGTTTCATTAAGTTATCATTGGGGGGTGCGGAGGGAGCCCTACAGCCCCCACAGCCGCGCCCTCCAGCTATCACACTTATGGTACAAAATTGTCCTTATTCCAGAATTCCTAGTTCAGAATTCATATTGCAGAGAGAACCTGAGTTTATAATCTCATGCCGATCGGTGCTAGTAGACTATTGTGCTAAGAATGCAGTTGGGAGAATAATTTCCTGGACACAGACATATTGTCATATCTGTAGAATAAATTATGCAGCAATAACTGGGCTGGTGCTTGTGGGACATACTAGAAATCAGCTACGAATATGAGGCGAATTATGCGTATAATGATTATGCATTGCACAAATCATTGAGTTATCATGAAACGTACTTGCTGACATTACGCAATATTGAAAAATGTTTATATTACAAATGAATCTTGTAATAGAATAACATCTTTTTGCATGGCGTTCAATGCGTATACATCTTGCACATGCATTGAACACGTTCCAAAATGGCGCTCACAATTTCGATACTTTTTATTAGTTAAGATAGTGTTCCTTTTTTATGTTGATGAATTACTGACGACACAGGAATTTGAACAAATTAATTGCGCTTAAATTCATTGATGTGTGCTGATACGCTGAACGCTGAGAGAGGAGCAAGCCAAAATTTGTCCGTGTAACTCATGAAATGAAACAAAGTTTATTCCCCTCTTCCGTGACTGCTGTCTCTTCCTTGGAAGGATTTGTAGCTACGTATATATTTATACAAGGCTCGAGTCGGGGGTACACGCAGGTACACGGTGTCCCCCCACTCATTTCACAGGGTGGAAGGCGTCCACCCTGCGAAGAAGTTGAGCCCCACAGAAATATGCTGAACTTGTCCCGGTGTAATTTTCAGACACCGGGCACGTTCAACAGAACCTGCATGTTATCTGCTTTCCATTCCCAGCAGCAATGTGCAGGCAGAGAGGGAGCATTTTTTTCACCTCCAGCTGGGCTGAAGTTAAGGGGCGATCATCCAGCCTCCTTTTGTTTGTATATGCTGACTGGGGGTCGCCTGGAACCTTACATCTAAATGTAAATGCCACAGAGGGAAACAAAGGCACACAACTTGCCTTCTCTTCATAGGTACTTAAGAGAGGCATGCTTTTGACTTTGTTCTGTCCCTGTGTAGAAATGCAGACACTGTAAGACTGCCAGATGGGTTAGTCTGTCCAAGTATTTACACAAATAATTTAAATAGCACTATTTTATTTATTTTATACCGCTACGTCCTGGGGTCATTTGCATATTGTCTTACTTGGTCAGTCCCCCCACTTCTTTTTATAGGACTTGTGCCCTGTGTGTGTGTGTGTGTGTATATATATATACACACACACACACACACACACACACACACACACACACTCTTTAGGAGGGCTAGGCAGCACTAAAGCTGCCTGTAGTTATAACACTTAAGCACAGAATGTGCAGGAGCAGCTGAAGTTCTCCACTTGTTGTCCTCGGGTGATCATTATCCGCGACCGCGATTACAATCCAGTCCAGGAGAAGGACGAATACCACATGCAAATTCGATTACAAGGCTTTCATTCCATTATCCTGGAGACGAGGAGAGGGATCATAGTAATTCATTACGATCTGCACAGGCAAGGCCTTTTACGTCCTGTCTGTTTTACTGTAATAAGGTATCCCACAATCCCCTTCTCCCTGGCCATCTGCTAGAGAATGCGCCCCTCCCTTTTCATTTTTTTCTAGTCTGGCAAGTGTTAACTGCATTAAAGATTAATGGCAAATAGTCTTTTAATACCAATATCGCTTTGTTGCTAGTTCTGTACTTGAATTTGGCTTATTCGCTTTTCTGAGGTCAAAATAATAAAAACATGTCTTAAAAAATATTGAGGCAAATGCATTTAATGGTGGCTCACAGGAAAGACTCAATGTGGCTTGTCAGGAAATACTAAAAGGCAACATTTCCCAAAACAGGAAGTCCTCGGATGTTGCAGTTTTTCTGTTTCTTTCCATCTGCATAAACGATTTGCTACAAACATTGGCTCCAAGCCACAGAAAACACTCCATAGGCTTTCTCACCATATGTTCAATGTGTTTAGAATTTTCTCTGTACCTGGAAATCTGCGACGGAGCAGGCTGTCACAGCATGCATTTGAGAATCATAATGTTTGGTGATTAAGAAGCATGTGTAATTAGTTGTGCAATGTCTTGCACAAGTGGATTTCCTTATCAAAACTTGTTTTTCCCTCCACTGAGCAAATATTTTCACCCAAGGTGGATCCCATTCCTCACATCCCCTCGAGTTTGGGCGATTTTTCTTTCCATTCGTACCCTCGAATCAGATTTATTCTAGCCCATGAAACACGTAAATCTCAGGCTGTTTCCGGAGAGGGAAGGGCTGAGTAAGTATTTACGATTTTCCATGAATAAGTAATATGATGGTGCTTCCCAAACTTTTTTCATTCCTCCTGCCTTGGTTTTACTCCCATCTATGGTATAAAACCTACTTGTACAAACAAGCATTGTCAAAGTGTGTAAGTCCTATTCGAGATCTATTGGCTTCGCCAATGTTTTTTAGCCATTCTATACAGCAGATCAGCTGCTGTGCAACATGGTTGAAAGTAAAAAAAAAAAAAGAGCTATGACGTAACCACCATTGGGCACGCCATAGCGCTGTTTTAGGTCTCGCGTGGCGTCGGGTGCGCATATGCGCACTCGTTTTACTTTCCGCCATGCTGTTTAACAAGGCTAAAAACATGGACAAAGGTGATAAATCTCCCATAGGCAAGACCTATTGGGTTTGCCAGGACTTGGTTTTCAAAGGGTAGAAAAACAGAATGGCTTTAATAGACAAAATGGAAGTAGGCAGAGGGTGAAAATACTTTCAGGGTGGGTAATTGGGGTGTGCCATCCCCCAAATAAATGAATTCTTGGCTTGTTAGTTGGGTCCGGGCCCTGAGTCGGGCCTGCTATCTCTTAGTAGGTTTTTCTCATTGTGAGCCAGGAATTCAATACAAAACAGTGACCTTTGATGTAAAGGGGAGACAGAAAACAGTGGCTGAATTTCAATGTGAAACCAGGCAACCTGGAATGAATATTTTATTTCACAGAGCCTTATTTTTCATCCTTATCACACATGAGTGAACTTTTAAATACCTGAGATCAGGATTTGCACTGTACAAGCACTTCTTATGTTTGATTTAATAGACTATAATGTTGCTCCATCTATAATAAGAATCTAGGTCACGTTTAGGGTTAGCAAGACTACTGACTTGCCTCTTTGGTATTGTAGTTGGGTAGCAAGCCATGAATATTTCTAAAAACTATAATTTTTAATAAATGTATGTCCATGCAGGGATATCTGATGCACTAAGGTGAACCCTTCCCTCATGTTAAAGAAATAAGCTTTTTTGAATGTTGAATAGATTGTATCATATTTTTACCTTACGCTTGTTGCATGATATACATGCCAAATGTTTTCATGCCTCGGCTCGTGCAGGGACTCTTAGAGCCGAACCAGGGCCATGGCTCGGCTCTGACTTGCCCTACTAATTTGCCTGCACACCTTCCTCTGTTTGCGATTTAGGCTTAGTACATGGGGCCATCAAACACTTGATAAAACGATTTTTAAAAGGCGAGGGCTAGAAACATGGAGCCCTGCCCACATGCACCACTTTGACAACTCTACCATCGAAGCTTCTTGTATCAGAGACGAAAAACAGTGTATGCAGTGAAAAAACATTTAAAATAAGTAATGCCAGGGCAGGGACTCTAGGCTGTTGTGCTGTACGTACTCCTAGTCATGAGTTCCCTGGGAAACTACTAGGCTCAGGTGGGACAAGCTGGGGCCTAGCTTTGGCACGGTGTTTGGGTTTTGACATCCCTCAATTGCATTCATGGTTTGGTAGTTGGGTATGGATCCAGAGTCGGGTCTGCTGTGTCTGTGTCATTTTTTCTCGTTGTTCTCATTTCTCTAAGCATTTTAACTTGTTCATTTTTTGGATTGTGATCTTAAATATATATACTGACCACTTTACTAAAAAAGTAGTTTATCTATAGCCCCAGAAGTACTCATTGAATGGGTGCAAATGTACTACTTTTTGGAATTCACAAACATTTGCCGTAGTAGGCTAGAAAAGCTGCACCAGTTTCAAGTTTCCAAAGATTCTACTAGCAAAAACCCAAAAGGTGATAGGGTGAATCCTTACAAATATTCTAACCAGTGGTGATCACTCAGGGTAGTATTGCAACCCACTGTTTGTTGCCCATTGTGCCAATCTAGACAGAGGCCGACCTAATACAAATCAGTACTGACCCTGTTACTCATTGAAATAGTACATCTCAAGCCTTGATCTTCTCACCACTCCATCCTGCAGCCCATTGCTTTTGTTTAGTTTGGAAATATGAGATTCATATTCCCCAAATGTCAATGAGTAAGCTATGCCCGTGTATGTTTTTCAGAAACTAAAGGAGGCACTTCCTCTTTTTATGTTCAATTGAAAAGTGCAGGTGTCTACTTTGATTCGAAAGCAGTAACTACTAAAGTAGATTTGATTTGAATGGGCTGGATTTGTGGTGTATTTTCATATTATTCCTGTGGAAGAAGACATCAGCTGACGTTTAGCTGCTGGAATGTTTTTGCTCAGCTTTTGGAAATTAACATTATTTGAGACCTTCAGTGACTTGCTTTCAGTCCATGTGTAGTTTCGGCTTACGTGAGGGGAGGGTGAGCAGTCAAGCAAAAACGATAGGAGGGCAGGTGCAAACAACAAAGAAGGAAGGGAAAGCAACAACAATAAGAGGGGGCAGGGAGGCAAGCATCAACAAAAGGGGTGAGGGGGCAAACAACAATGAGGGGAGATGGGTGACTGCAAGCAACAATGATGAGTAAGCAAAGGGGGAGGAGCAGAAGGCAATACCACTCGCAGTGCTGCTAGACTGCCTACACGACCCCTCCACCTCGTAGCGCGTCATAGTTAGCTTCTGCATCTCCACTTCCGGGTCGAGGACGCCGACCGGAGAGCGAGGAAGCTGAGGAGCGACCCGAGCGACATTTCAACTTTTTGCTTTTAGGAGGGGGTGGCGATATTATCACCCCATAGCTCAGATGCTCTGCCACAGTTTTCAGCTGGGCATTCTTTTCGTGGGCCCGAGCAGCCTTGCTTGTATACATATCGCACATAAGCCTCCTCGCTCTGGAACCAGTGAAGTGGCCACACGCAGGCACAGCAAGATAGGCGATGTGTGGATTGATTTTATTTTTGTTTTTGCCTCCTCTCTCTCACTGTTGCAAGGCTGTCCTCTATCCTTGGCTTCCCACTGCTTTGCATAATCAGGTTGCATACTATATGGGTTTTTTGGGATAAGCGTTACGCTTCACCCTACTCATCAGTGAAGAAGAAACAAAAAAAGAGGGCAAAAGTACAAGGCTTTATAAAACAGTGGCAAGAGGAGGCAAAAGGAGACCACCAGGTTTTACACTAGTTGGTGAGTACCAGTATGGAAATTTGGGGGAAAAATCTGATTAGGTGTGGGTCGCTGGTTGGTTCTCTTCTCCTCCTTTCAGGAACTTTTTTTTCCTTAAAGCTAAACTAACAACAAAAAATACAAAGAATGGGCTAGCACTCTAAAATAGCAAATTTTATGGTAAATATGGATACCGCACAGAAATCCAAAACCCGTACAGCTCAACTGAAAAACGCAGTAAGGGCAGAGTGAAGTCAAAAAATGTATCAGGGCTCAGCAAAGGGCTCCCTAAGCTCTGAAGAGGAAAATCCTGATAACTGTGTGGATGCTGGGGCAGATGGGGCTCTAATACATGAGAAAGCAGCAGAAACATTGGGAGAGCATAGGGGTAATGCCACAAATTGGGGAATAGCCCAACCCCTAACAGTGAGGGGGGAAAGGATCTCTCCGTGGATGCTCAGCAACAAATAACATAAGCACCCCCGACAGGATGGACAGGACAAAAGACTTCCTGCTTTTTGTAAAGGCAAAAACTCCTACTTTAACCTTGCAGGATAGTCTGAAAATTGCTGAGCTAAGGAAAATTGTAACAACTCAGATTCCCTTCACAATTGCAAAACATATGGTACAAGCGAGCGAAGACCTTTCCACTGAACAGTCCTCAGCATCAATGGAAGTTCTGCCTCGCAAGGACTCCCCTAACATTATCATGAACACACAACAGCAGCAAGACCAGAGTCCGTTGGAACAAGAGGATCTGGAAGAGATGCTACAAGCAAAACAGAAAGGGGAGGAGACCACTGTCCAGTGGGATATCAAAACGATGCTGAACGTCATCCTGGAAGAAATTAGAGAATTAAAGACTACCCAAGCTAGTGAAATAGCATCTCTTCATCAGCGATTATCTAAGATCGAAGAAGCAGTGAGCAGCATGCTAGCAGGAATACAGCAGGCATAGCCAAGGATTTACATATTGAGGATCAAATGTGTTCTATGCAGCACAGGCTATTATAGCAAAGAAACAAAAGATATCACTTAAAAAAAATCGATGAGTTAGAAAATCATTCACGTCACTCAAACCTGCGCTTACTGGAAGGGTACGAGGGATCACAAATGTTGCAATGGATCAAGACATTCTTAAAGAAAAATGTATTGCGAGAGCACTCAGGAGATCTCACAATCACACGGGCCCAGCGAGTACGGGTGCAACCTTTTCCAAATTCAAAGTTACCTTGGACAATTTTGATACATTTTGCAGATATTCATGTGAAAGAAAGGATATTAACAAGAGCTCTCCATAGGAAACAATTCTCCATGGAGGAAATACCTTCCTGTCGCATCTTTTCAGACATGTCAGCTGTGGCAGCACAGCGCAGAAAGGAATTTGTAATACTACTTCAACTTTTTAAGGCACAGGGTGCACAGGTGGCTATAGCTCAACAGTCGAAATTAAGAGTCCTGATCAAAGGGAAATTCCATATGTTTTCTAGCCTAGCTGAAGCCCAAGAGAGGCTGCAAACTATCTCAAAGTAATTGAATCAGTACAGAGGGATATGGCAGATGACGTGAAGGGTTTATCTCTTTCTTTTCAGGGGTGGAGGGGTGGGCAGTCAATTGGGTGCAAAACCATGGCACCCCAAAAGGGTAGGTACTATCTTGAGAGGGGTATTGTGGACTATTCCTCTCTCAATGGGGGATATCAATGTGGCAGCTGCAAGGGGGCACGTTGTAGGGGGGTTGGAGGGGTGGCACATGGAGGAGGGCTGGTGTTCTTTCACAATAAAAAAATACGCAGAATTTGAGCTAATAGCAGAATGCAGAAAAGAAATGTCAGAAATCCCTTAATATTCTTTGAGAAAAACAATTTTTATAAAAGATATGAGGTTTAAAATTACAGTATTATCCTGTAATGTCAATGGTGTATCCAACAAACGAAAATATGGAGGTTGATTAGGTTTTTAACATCTTTCTCCCCACAGGTTATAATGTTTCAAGAAACTCACTTGAAATCTAACAACCCAAAACTTTTTATCCCAAAATACTATCATGCGGCCTATTTTGCTTCAGCTGGACTCGCAGTGAGGGGGGTAGCAATATATCTGGGGAAGTGGATAGATTGTGAGGACATACAAGTTAGATGGAACCCCAATGGCAGATGGATCTGGGTAACAACTTGAATCAATGCCAAGATGATCAAATTAGTGAGCCATTATGCCACGGTAACTGACGACTCTAAAGCAATCTTCCAGATAAGTGAGCTGGACATGGGAGCAATATGACCCATAGTTATGGGAAGGGGTTTTAATTTTATACAGGATCTGGTCAAAGATACCTCAAACAAAACAAAGAAGAAATAAAGCCCCATACAAAGAAAGTAATTGATTTACTGAAGAGGGAGTTTCTTTTGGTTGATCCTTGGCGCAGTGTCAATATTAAATCTGCTACACTTGCTATTCGCAGCGATTGAAATCTGCTGCACGTTTAGACTTTAAAAAAAATTCTCGTTCACTTAAGTGTCTGGGTTCTGAAATATGGGCTAAAGCCTTTTCTGACCATTCATTGATTAGTGTTGATCTCGAAGCTGAGGCCAGCATAAGAGAAAGGGCCAGGTGGCAGATGGACCGCTCTCTTCTTTCTAATCAGCAATGGGTATGAGATATAAGCAAATCTATAGAAAACTTTTTTCTCACCAACAAAGGTACTGCATCTCTTTTTTGGTTTTGGGATCCTTTAAGGCCACTATTTGTGGACAAATGATAGCCTTTACAGCTGCACAATTTAAAAAGTGGCAGGCAGATATAGCTCAATTACAACAACTTATTACAGCTGAGTAATGGGCGGCACGGGTCACAAAATGTTAGCAGGCAATTAGAGAAAGCGAAGCACGAGCTAAGATATTTTTTGTATATTAGAGAAAATTCAAAGTTCACAGCTATATCAGCACCGGGTATATGAGGAAAGCCAGTTGATAGGGAAGTTTCTTGCTCGTTCAACCAGAACTAAAAAGGAAATAGCAACAATCAGGGAATTGGCGTAACCACAGCATTATAATAATTTATATGCAGCAAAATGTGCAGTCTCAAATGAGTATATATCCTCTTGCTTTCACTCTCTAAATCTCCCACAACTAACTATTGCAAAAATTAAAGAGTTAGATGCAGCTATAACAGCAGCTGAAATTCAACTTGCCCTCTCAACAATGTCAAGTGGCAAGGCTTCCGTCAACAATGGTTTCCCAATAGAATTTTATAAAAATCTTTATTAAGAAGCTGACACCCTTTCTGGTTGAACTTTTTATTTTTTTATTTTTTTTGAAGAACCTTTATTTGTTACCTCAAGGAAATACACATATGGGCCTACAACCACCCCGGCCGGCCGCTAATCAAGTCGTAAGTACAGCAAAGCAATATAGAAGAATACAGCAACCCGAAAATCGGGGTCTAACAATTGTCCAGGATATAACTTGTATTCAAGCGTACAATACAAGATTCAGGAGTCGAGAAGGTTCATTTTACAATAAAGAAAAATTCAAAATCAATGCCACACGGTCATACAAGGTCCTACAATAGCAAGCATAAAGCAGGAAATCCGCAAATAGTCCAAATACGTTTGAAGTATTGGGGGTAAGGCATACAAGTCAGGATAAACGTAAAAAACAAACACGATACGTAACAAAGTTGCACCCCACCCCTCAAAACGAAACATACTGTAGGAAACATGAAAAACGGCGACACCAAAAGGAAAGACAGACAAAGGGCCATAGAAACAAAGAAAGGACAAATTAACAAACCCCTTCCCCCTACCCCCAAGCAGCATGCCTGTCGCCCTAAATAAGAGACCCGAAATGAAGAAAAAGAGGAGAAATGTGGGGAAGGGCCATCGATCTGGCCACCCGCCCCCCCCCCCCACCACCGCGCGCAGTAAACATCCTAAAAGCAAGATCAGAATAGCCATGGAAAACAATAATCACCGATAGCACAATCAATAACATCCCCGTTGAGTGTCCCCCAAATCACCGGCAGCCAACAATGAGTTCCATTATGTCCTAGACGGTTTCACCCCTGGCCTTTTCTATCAGTAGTACCAACATACATCCACTTATCAATCGACCTACAGAGCAGCGTGGAGGGATCAAGAGATCCTGGCGGACCGGGCAGTGTTGTTACTCCATGGGACCTCAGCGCCCAAAACCCAGCCGAATATGTATAGCGGAAATCCAACTGTGCCTGTAGCAATCCCGAAAACACCCTCCAGTCCGAACACAGTCTCGCCAGCCAGGGAAAGAGAGTCACACCATCCGACAAGCGCTGAAACTCCGCCGGGGCAGCCCAAACCACAGAACGACGTGGTTTACCCAGCCGCCGAGCAGACAAGGGCCCCGACGAGGCACCCGCATGTACAACAGATCTGTCCAAAGCGATCTCATGAGCCGGGTATTCCAGCGTCTCCACGAACCGAGGCGTAGCTGGAAAACTCATCACTGACGCAGAGGCGGGCACATCGGCGCTTCCTTGAGATCGAACTATGTCCGTGTGGAACGGCGGTACAACAATGGCAGCCATCCTTCTTCCCAGATCTCGGGCGTCCAGGATCAGGGTCATATGCAGTGTCGTGTATTTCTATAGGTTCTGAATCGATCCCCCTATTCCTGACCCTATTCTGGTTAAACTACCTAGCTAGTTAACTAACAGTCAGCCCATGAGGCAAGAAATCCCCCATGATGCAGATACCGTTATCTGACGCAGTCACACTACGGCACAGGAACGTGTTATCTGATTAGGTCATAACGCTTGAGATCTAATTAGACAAGCGACATTCCTCCAGCCCCTGATAAGGCATACGACGTTCTCATAACAAATCAAACCTATGACAACCTGGATAATCCGTGCGGCCATTGTTTTGATTTCACAGAGAACTTTAGTAAAGAATGTGCTAACGAGCAAGTCGTATGACATCTTTATTGACGTACCTATGTCCATCCTTACGTCAATCCCGGCACCTTTAAGGTATAAATATTGCCGACCTTGCCCTATGCAAAACACACGCGTGGTGACAAGACGGAGCAGCCATACTTGCCGAAGCCGAGAGCAGAAGCAGACCCCGCAGGCAGCAGCCCCGCCTTCCTGACGCGCTGAGAGACGTGCTGCTATCTCAAGCCGAGAGACCCAGCACCGGCGCTTCTGGGCAGCCCTCGCAGGCAGCCTGGAATATCGAGAGCAGAGAAAGAGATACCACTCCTCATTCATCCTAAATTCCAGGTACAGAACTGAATAACCCCTCCTAGAGAATTCTTTAGTTATTCACTTGGCAAAAACAAACTTAACTTAAACTGTAACTTTCTATTCCCGCCCACGCATTAGACTTAGGTCAGGTACACGGGGTAGGCGTATTTAGAAACACCAGTTGAGTACGTTTAGTCAAATGTATATGTGTATGTAAATATATTTTAATCATTTTAAACATCATATGGCTCAGAAACCATATCAATGTTTTTACAGTATTATTTTATACTATTGCTTCTAATGTATGCACTTTACTTAACTATAAGTATTGCAATAATATCGATCCATTTCTCTTGTACGAGAAAAGAGACTGATCAATAAATAACACCTTTTATTGAACACGCCCGTCTCTTCCTTTTCTCTACATTCTGATGAGACTAAGAATGCACGTACTGACTGAGTAAAATAATTGCCTTGTGCTCACACGACTCTCGAGATTGACTCTTGATTAGGGGAGAGCAAAGTTGTCATGTTCTATGGTTGTCAGAAACTAAATCCCTTCTTGTCTAATCAGGGGAGTTAATCCTTCCTTGAACATTCGAGAAAGTTTCTAGCGAACTCTGAGCTTAGCTGGCAAACCCAAAAATTAAGTCTAGTATCGACAGTAGTAGACCTAGTTAACGTCTGGCCTAGGCCTTTACTGCTGTAGGTACTATTCCAATGCGCAGAGCCTATTGGGAAAATAGGAGCTACACTACATGGCGCCCAACGCGTTTGGAAAGGGCGATAAAACTAACGTAAGACATTTAGAGTAACTCAGTCGTGCTTTCTCACTCAGACCCCTTTTCCCAAATACTCCAAAGACGTCTGGAGTGGGTGAAAGGTTATATCCTCCAAAACCTCGCAGGAGGGAACTCCTATGTATGGTTCTTGGTCTAGTCAACGTTGAAGGATAAAACAGTTCCAAGATATTGTGCATCTAATCTCTGTTTCCATAAAGAAACCTGATCTGCAAATAAACATAATACCATCCTGTCAGCAAAATGGACAGCGATGAAGAACGAGAGGTTACTAGATTAGCTACTGAAATAGCAGATGCTGATGCTACCATGCAAACAGCAGACCCGGATATAATACTCATCCAGGTCGCCAAAAGGAGATCTATAACCTTAAAACTTATAGAAAATGGACTGACACCTAGAGGTGGCACAGTCATATTCGTAATCGAGGCACACGAATATCGGCAGACAGAGGTATACTATACATGGATACATTTTCCAGCAGCTAATACTGTAACAAAGTACTTCCACTATTACAAAGTAGAGGAACCTCCTAATGAGTACACTCCTTTTGAGGAGGTGGAAGTACCACTCAAATTCCAAGAGCATTTGCTCTTATTTGATGGCGCCCTAATACATAACAATCACATTACAAGGCTCGGTCCTTTAGGAAGACCAGGAGCAACGTGGCCGGTCCTAGCCGGATACACACCACATCCAGACATCGAAAGAATGCCTGCAGCAGAGCTATTAATACAGCTAAAACAACTACTAAAAATTCACAGACAATTAGTTCAGTATGTAATGCGGACTTCAACAATTCAGCCAGCGATTAAACTTCCACAGCTGACCCCTCACCAGGGGAACACAAATAAAATTACACCACAGAACATCCAATCCTGCCTAGGTAAAGTCCCAGCAAAACGGGAACAAATACCATTCTGGTTGGCACAGAAAATTACCCAAATAGCGGCGGTGTTTCCTGACACCACCCCATTAGAAAAACACAGGATTCTGACTATATGTCTCCCAATGGGAATCGCACCACACATTGAGGACTGTGACACTTGGGGTACAGTCTTTGCTTCCATCTACACAAAAACGCACGGTGTTCCATCCATTTCGGTAATACCAGATGTGCTAAAACAAATTCAAGATGAATACGGTCCAGAACCTGCTTTAACTCTTGGTATGAAATTACTAAAAGACTTCAAGCAGGTCTCGGCTATATTACTAGCCAACATAAAGGGTGAAGCAGCAAACGTGGCGATCCGCCAGAGGTTAAAAGAGACAGATATAGCAGACCAACCAGCTGAAATTGCCAGAATCATAGAAAAATCCTATGAAGAACTAGGCAGAGATAGTCTAGGTGGAATACCAGTAAAACCGCAACTGACTACAAGTCCAGAAAAAATGTTTTTTAATAATAATAATAATTCACCAAAAAAGAACTGGGATGGGAACAAACAATCCAATCCTAAAGAAAAGAAATTCCAGTCCAGAGGAAGGTCTCCTAGGCGAAGAGAGAAATCTCCAAACCCAAGACAAAGGTCACCCCAGAGTGACCCCTCTGGGAATAGATATAACCTTAGAAATAGGGATAATATTAAAAAACCTGATAGATATCAAGACATTGATACACGTCCCTCTCAATCTTTTCAGAATTCCTCGCAGAAATCGGAAAGAAGAGGACGATCAGAAGAGCACGCCAAGTCCAAAGACAAGGAACCTGCTCAACTGAAAAAGAAATCACAATTTCCAAAAAAGAAGGTAGCCAGTATCAAGGTAGTTAACAATGCCGAGAATACTGAGGACACAACTGAAAAACGGAGAGTGGGCTCAGACAATGCTAGACAGCGCAGCAGAGGTGAGCATAGCTCGCAAAGTCCTTATGAATCATCTGGAGACAGTGGACACGAATGAATACCTTCAAGTGGAAACTGCAGACACCAGAGTTAGCAAGCCCCACAAGATATACGAGATAACATTACGTATAGAGGGAGATAAGACTAGGAAAATAAGGGGACTATTTTGGGATAACCTCTCCAAAGGCTATGACATCCTTCTAGCTGAAAAAGACTGGCCACCAGAGTTTGTCAGGGAGTGCCCTCATGGCGAAGAAGTAATTATGCCTGCCTTCTCGAATCAAATACCGATTCATAAAAAATACACACTTGCTAGAAAGTGGGCAGTGGCCTTAGCACCTGCTTTATATAAAAATCATGTAGGATGGGATGAGGATTCTCCTCCTCACAAAATCCAGTTAAAATCACAACCAACTGCACAAAGGCAGTACCCAATTAAGCAAGAAGCTAAAAAACAAGTAAATGAAATACTAGATCAGCTAGAATACCAGGGGGTGATTGAAACTTGCACCTCACAAATGAACAATCCTTTGTTTCCGGTCTCCAAACCAGACAATTCGTACCGTCTAGTTTTGGATTACCGACACCTTAACACATGTTGCAAAACTTTTGCAGTGCAAAATTCACACAGTGCTGCACTAATGAATAACATAGTGCGCAAAAAAAACAAAACTACCTTGGACATCTCCAACGGGTTCTTTTGTCAAAACATAGCACCAGAGAGCAGATATTTAACAGCTTTCTCAGTAAATGGCACTCAAAAACAATTCTGTCGGTTAGCCCAGGGGTACAAGAGTAGCCCGGGGGTATTCTCAGCGAGAGTAACAGAATTACTACAACAATATGATGATGAAGCATTATCTTATGTCGATGACATTTACTTAACAGATGATGACTTGGAGACTCACTTGAAAAGAGTGAACACCATAATACTTGGGTTCGCTGCAGAGGGTTACAAATTCAACTTCAAAAAGTCCAGAATTGCCCATCTGACGGTCCTATTCTTAGGATATGAGCTATCAAGTGAAGGTAAAAGCCTGGCAGACAATTTCCTAGAGAAATGTGCCGTAATCCAAGCTCCTAAAACACTAAAAAACCTACAGTCAATTCTAGGCTTCCTAAATTTCGGAAGAACATACATTGCAAATTACGCAGAAAGGGTCAAACCCCTTTATGATCTAATTAAACCAGACTTTAAAAGATCCAGTTGGACTCAAACACACACAGAAATTTTGAGATCCTTACAAACAGACATGCTAAATAAAACAAAATTAGAAACCCGTGATAATACACGCAACCTTGTGATCCGAGTCATCCCAGGGAGATGCGGATTCACATACCTGACCTCTAATGAGGGAGAAAAGGTACCAATTGCATTCAGATCACACTTGTACACAAAAGCTGAACAGAGATTCAGCAACAAAGGAAAAATTGTTCAAGCAGTTCAAACCGCAATAGCTAGAGAAAAAGACATAGCTGACGGTAGACATATCACAGTCAGAACAGCTGAATCAGCCTTTGAAGCATTAACAACACCGTGTAATTTACCAACAACAACATTGGATCCGGAATGGATACAATGGGTGAATTCAATCACAACGGACAAAGTATACTACTACTTTGATCCAGAACTAGAAGAATTGAAAAATCTAAAATATGAAAAGACGTATCCTCTGCCAATCGACATTCTGCCTCTACGACATTACGCCTGTGTAATCTATACAGACGGACATGCTCAACCCTCCGTTTGGGGAGAACATGCATACAATCCCACATGTGAGATCACAAAAGAAGTGTGGCGCGGAGGTAAACTAAGACCTCTATTAACGAAATCACACTCAGTAGAAACTAATTCAGAACTGCAAACTGAAATAATAGCTTTGAAAATGGCGCTAGATAATGCGGATCGCGAATTCCCGACACTTATAGTGTCAGATTCATATTTCTGCGTCAAAGCATATAACAAGGATTTGCAGACATGGATTCAGAACGGTTACAAAGATGACACAGATGCACCAATAAAGCAGAGACTTCTCTGGGAACAAGTAGCTCTTTTGAAGAAAGAACTACCAAAGACTCACGTGACTCACTCACTGAGTCATCAACGTGATGGCGTTCACGTTGTAGGGAATTCATTGGCTGAGACAGCCGCAGCGGCAGCCACTAAATCGGCTCCCGTAGATCGGAAAAAGCGTACATTAAAATACATTGACGGTGAAACATTGCTGGCGGTGAAAACGTCATCAAAAGGCGACTGCTCAGCGTTACCGATCAACTATCCACTCAATTATACATACATAATCGATGCAAACTCCGTCCCTTTTGCTCGAATCCCTGGAGTGGGGGATAGAGTGATTCCAAACATGGACAGGAGAAACTTGTTAATCGCAGACGCACACATGGGCGAGGGTCACAGACACCTTAAATTAAAAGATTCTCTGGAAGATTTACAATCACGGTACTGGTGGCCAGGCATGAGCCTCCATCTTACCATCTTTGTAAAAAACTGCCCAAACTGCAACAGAGATCGCAGTGGGGAGAGAAGCAGTTTAATACCTCGTCGTATCAAGGCAGATAATATTACCAGCAAAAAGAATGGCTTGCGATTAACATATACAGGCTAGTTCCCACTTATAATGTAGATCCACAGCACTCGGCTGACGTCCGGACTATTATACAAGATTTGCGAGTCTAAATGGCATATACGCTAAGAGCATGCTACGTTCGACCATTTTTTTTTCTTTTTCTCAGGCAATCCAGCCTGGGGGGGGAAAGAATGGCCAAATGAGCACAGCCCAGCGGGAATCTTCTCACTTCCTTCCTGAGGGTATGGGATGGTGTAAAGAAAAAACCAAGACAGAAAGCAATCTATAATAGAAAGGATATTAGGTTCGGGAGCTGGGTGGGTCAAACATCTAATAAGTGTCCAACATAGTCTAAATAACTTGCCAAGAAATTCTCTGAAGGGATTCAGTCCGTACGAATTATTATTCGGAACTAGGATGTTGATCTCTGACCTTGATAGTCAGACTTCAGTGGTAATAGAAAAAACCTTTGATGTCAAAGACCGTTTGGCTATTTTGCAGGACTTAAACAAAACAAGAAAAGACCTGAGCAACATACAGTTGAAACAACAGCCAACAACCACTGAAGAATCACCACCTGTCCCAGCAAGACCTGTCTGGATTCCAAAAGTCGGGGATCTAGTCAGGGAGAAGATCGCGGTAAAGAAGGAATTTGGGCCTTCTTACAGAAAAGCAGTTCCTGTCTTGTCTGTCAACGGGACAAGATCAGTTGTACTACCGCCACTTGCTGGAAAAAAGGAGAACCGAGTTGTATCCATCGACCTGGTAAAACCACAACATGTGGCCGATAACAAACAGTAGGCCAAGTGGACTCCCAATAAGTAGCAGAACACCAAGGTTTGCTACCAGTACAGAGGTCCTAACAAAGAGGCTCATCACATTCGAAACGCCTACAGAAGAACAACAAGGACTATGCAACAATGCAATAGAACTTAGACCTCTGAAAACCCAAATAAAGACATTTAGCAGAGACACACCAATCTATACTGAAGTACCAAGTGAAAATGCAAGAAACAAAAATCCTGAACCAATTGGAACAATTGACAGAACTGCATCCGGTTACTTCATCAACTTCGATGATTCCTCTGAAGGTTTCAGCGAACAAAAGACACAGCCATCATCAAAATCCTTTAAAGAAAAAGCGAAGGAACTTTTGAAACAACTAAAAGAAACATATCTGATTTCTCCATGGATTGAATTTTGGGTGGGTTTTGGTGCATTTATCCTCATACTTTGGCTCATCATGGTATTTACTTTGGGACGCTTCATTGAGGGAAAATATGCTAAAATGGACACAGCAAGTCAGAACATCAACTTGGTCCTCAAACCACACACATCTTCACACGTCGAGAAAAGAGAACTTTCTTCAGAACTTTCTTCAGCCAACTTCACAGCAATTCCAATACCTGGTGGGGTAGCCTGGGACAACACTGACTATGAAATTTATGGTCCGGTCGAGATCCTGAAATATCCACACCAAATTAAGATCTCTTTGAGTGACTTTGCAAAACCAAACTCATTTGCTGATGATTGGGACTTTGAAAGTATAAACAATATGATGTCTGACTTAGTAATGTCTGCTAAATTTACAAAACATGATTATTTGCAAGGTTCTACAAATTATGATAGTATGTATTGCTATAACCACTATGGTAACCATTTCTTGCATAAATCTACACAACCTAGAAATGTTTTAAATTATAATCAATGGGAACATTGTGCTACACCTCCAAAAGGGAGCTCTAGAACCGTTTATGACAAATATTCATACTTTCAAGGTTTTAACACTAGTAATGCTGAAACATTTTATTATAAATTGTCAAACAAGACAGGGACCAAAACCATGATAACCAACACAAAATTGATTTATTCTGATTCATTCTTTGAAAAAATGAATACTTTTGGATTCGATTATTGGGACAAAAATGTTGATTTGAAAAGTGTTTGGGGTACAAAAGAATGGCAAGTACAGGGTATAGAAGCTTTGTTTAGAGCCTGCATGATCCCAGAACAAATGATATTTTTAAATGACACTGTTCAACAAACCACCTGTCTTGGCTTAGCCAAAATCAAAGATTTAAATAACCCGTCTATTCCAAAGCCAACAATGTTTAGCAATAACTCTGATACAGATGAAGAAATAGACATAAACCATATACTTAACCAAAACAGAACACATCCTGATTGGAAACAATGGTTGATCTGGCCCACAGATACAAATAACTGTCAAGATAGATTCCTGAATAAAACACAGGGTTTCAAAATGACCAGGCCAGACCCTAGATATCCCCAAAGACATCACCCAGGGATAATAACAACCTACAGTGTGGGCAAATTATGCCTTCAATGGCTACAGTCTTCCACACTGCCTGAAATTAAGCAACACCTAACTTTACTTACTGATGGTGCTGACTTGCGTGATTTCATAATGGGACCACGCAAACAGCGTCAAAAGCGTTTCATAGCAGCCTCTGTATATGCAGCATACAATGAGGCCTGGAAGGTTACTCAAATTGAAACAGCAGAGAGAATACGTGAAATTGATCGTATTAATTTGGAAAAATCACTTTCTGTAGTGGACAATGGGTTAATGACTCTGTCCTCCAGAATTTTTTCATTGGACAGTATTGTGTCTTCAGCAATCGATATATTATCGCAAGACTTACTGTTATTACAACATGGTCAGTCACAATTGCGTTCTATTGTACAGCTTGGCTGGACGTTACAAAATCTGCGTTCTGGCTATGTGCCTTGGCGTTTAATCAACACAACGTCACTATTCCAAATCTTTAACCTTACTGATAGACAAATCGGTATGGCGCAGAAGGATGCTGATTATACAATCTTGAGCATTGAAAAACTAGAAAGATTACCGTTGACAATGTCAGAACGACCTGTCAGTGAATGGATAATCCACG
Source organism: Lissotriton helveticus (assembly GCF_964261635.1). Classification (NCBI taxonomy): domain Eukaryota; kingdom Metazoa; phylum Chordata; class Amphibia; order Caudata; family Salamandridae; genus Lissotriton; species Lissotriton helveticus. Next base: position 1,545,615,817 of record NC_136061.1, read on the forward strand.
GAATCATAAATATTCCAATCTCAACCTTCAGGTTTCAATACTGCCAAAAATATATACAGGCTGGCATGTACGAGAAATTGGGAAAGGGGTACCTTAAAACAACTTGGAACCTGCCCTATTCACATGCATGTGTCAGTAACAAAGGACAGAAAGTGTTTCTTAGTGGCAACAATTGTGCTATGTCGCTAAGCGGCACACTTCTGTGTAACGGTATTAGTTTGCACGGAGCCTGTGAAGGGAATTCATACAACCTTTCATGTCACCAGCAAGGCGCACCTGCAACTGAAATAGAACCATTCTTTCAAAGACTCTATAATGGGAGTTACAGTCTTATTGTAGACCGCAGATGTTGTAGTCTTATGCCCGGGACTCCTTATCTCGTCACTACGACGGCGAAGGTCAAGTGCTGTGGACGTTCTTTGTTCCCCAGCTCCTTTCCAGACAGGGAGGCAAGGGCATGGCCCGGTTTGAAAATTACTTCTATTCGAATAGACACTTTAAGCAGAATGAAAACAGTGCTTCTTCAGACGCCTACAAGGCTCACGTCATCTAAAGAAACGTATGATCTACAAGTCGCAAGGACGACTGCAGAGATACATACATTATTATCAACTAATTCCCCCGTACATTTCGCGGAAATCCTGAGCGAAATCTTAAATATTTCTGATACCACTGGGGTCTCAAAGGTATTTAAGACAGTATTTTCGATGGCATTAACACCATTCAAAGCCATACTGGGTATTTTTCCAGATTTCGTCCATTCGATTTTTGGCGGACTTCCCTTGATCCTGGGACTAATTGCAGGAATCCTATTCCTAGTCCTTATTTTTCGTTATGGCAACCCATGTCACAGAACAAACTCTCACGACAATGGAAGATACGATCCTAGCCATTGGATACCGGGACCGGATATCAAAAATCCTGGGACTCTCCCGGCTTAGAGACCTAAACATGACTTGGTTTCTATCATTTCGACCAATGTGGCAAAGGTGTGTTTTACCTGTACTAAGGTGTCTGCTATGCGGAGAAGAATGCGTGTTAGACACCTGTCTGACGCTACAATCGGATGCGCCGGTGGATGCAGATACACTGTTGGTTCCTACCAAGGTTCACGCACTGTGCTGCCCTCAAAGGCTGCCAATTCTGATGACGGCATTCCTGGAATCTTCACCACTACGATTGAAGAGTAGTGAAGTTCAAGATGAAAGCAACATCGAACAGGTACGACCTTCTGTCAGCAATGCTAATCAGAATGTCAATGGAGACAATCATGCGCACGAATGCATGGTTACCCCTATTTCCGACTTAGTGGAACTTTCCCATGAAGCTGTTGACAGTTTTTTCGAAAGCCTGAATGATATGATGTTCTCTCCGGAACAGAAATAGAGACTTTTGAGTAAACTCGCACACGGCGTTCCCTGAATTCGGCCTTCAACCTTTAAAAAAATAAAGTCACATGAACAATTACAATCCAGTTCACGGACAGCAACTTTTTTCAGCAAGCCCTTAAAATATTTTTCTATATATTTTTTCCCCGGGACACTGATCTTCTGCTTAAAGTAAGAAACTATTCCTAGAGAACTAAGATTTCTATTTTTTTAGATACTTTATAGACTTTATATAGACTTTAGCTGCCCGCTGGTATGTTCACAATATATTTTATGTGATGAAATGGTTTCGACTTTTTTTCTGTATAGCCATATTAAGAGCCATTTCATGTGTATTTCTCATATACCAACAAGCAATAATGCATAACAATGCGTGTTTACTTTTGCATTTAATTCATAGCTTAAGTGCATACAATATATATGACTGCAATTTTTCAGTATATTTGAAAATTTCAAAATGCATTTATGTATTTTGGGGTGGTAAGGTATACACTATACTCTATAGTATGTTGTACTATGTTATACTATGCATAGATTAGTAGATATGACCATAGTTAGCGTGGAGTGGGTGTCGTGTATTTCTATAGGTTCTGAATCGATCCCCCTATTCCTGACCCTATTCTGGTTAAACTACCTAGCTAGTTAACTAACAGTCAGCCCATGAGGCAAGAAATCCCCCATGATGCAGATACCGTTATCTGACGCAGTCACACTACGGCACAGGAACGTGTTATCTGATTAGGTCATAACGCTTGAGATCTAATTAGACAAGCGACATTCCTCCAGCCCCTGATAAGGCATACGACGTTCTCATAACAAATCAAACCTATGACAACCTGGATAATCCGTGCGGCCATTGTTTTGATTTCACAGAGAACTTTAGTAAAGAATGTGCTAACGAGCAAGTCGTATGACATCTTTATTGACGTACCTATGTCCATCCTTACGTCAATCCCGGCACCTTTAAGGTATAAATATTGCCGACCTTGCCCTATGCAAAACACACGCGTGGTGACAAGACGGAGCAGCCATACTTGCCGAAGCCGAGAGCAGAAGCAGACCCCGCAGGCAGCAGCCCCGCCTTCCTGACGCGCTGAGAGACGCGCTGCTATCTCAAGCCGAGAGACCCAGCACCGGCGCTTCTGGGCAGCCCTCGCAGGCAGCCTGGAATATCGAGAGCAGAGAAAGAGATACCATTCCTCATTCATCCTAAATTCCAGGTACAGAACTGAATAACCCCTCCTAGAGAATTCTTTAGTTATTCACTTGGCAAAAACAAACTTAACTTAAACTGTAACTTTCTATTCCCGCCCACGCATTAGACTTAGGTCAGGTACACGGGGTAGGCGTATTTAGAAACACCAGTTGAGTACGTTTAGTCAAATGTATATGTGTATGTAAATATATTTTAATCATTTTAAACATCATATGGCTCAGAAACCATATCAATGTTTTTACAGTATTATTTTATACTATTGCTTCTAATGTATGCACTTTACTTAACTATAAGTATTGCAATAATATCGATCCATTTCTCTTGTACGAGAAAAGAGACTGATCAATAAATAACACCTTTTATTGAACACGCCCGTCTCTTCCTTTTCTCTACATTCTGATGAGACTAAGAATGCACGTACTGACTGAGTAAAATAATTGCCTTGTGCTCACACGACTCTCGAGATTGACTCTTGATTAGGGGAGAGCAAAGTTGTCATGTTCTATGGTTGTCAGAAACTAAATCCCTTCTTGTCTAATCAGGGGAGTTAATCCTTCCTTGAACATTCGAGAAAGTTTCTAGCGAACTCTGAGCTTAGCTGGCAAACCCAAAAATTAAGTCTAGTATCGACAGTAGTAGACCTAGTTAACGTCTGGCCTAGGCCTTTACTGCTGTAGGTACTATTCCAATGCGCAGAGCCTATTGGGAAAATAGGAGCTACACTACAGCAGGGTTGTTAGCGCAGCCAATATATCTCTGGACGTGGGCTTCATCTCGTGTCGCCAGACCTCAGGACTCTCTCTCACAGCGGCTTCTCTGTCTGGATGTGGTCTGCGCAAGAGGGTGCCATCCGCCATCTTAGCTGATCCGGCCTCGTCCTTCTCCATCTCACCTCGGGACCGGCCCCACACCGGGGCGCAACAGGATTCACCACGGGGACCCCGAAGGTCAGGGTAGGCTTCTCAACGAAGGGTCACCAAAGGGCTAAACAAAATCTCCACCGCTCCCCGTGAGCCGTCCATCAAGTCCGGGAGAAGTCATTAATCATGCCCGGACACAACACTGGAAAGGGGGCCAAGTATCGCGCATTTCCCTCGACCCTGCTCTACCGCACACCTCACAAGGCACTCCGCTAGACGCATTGGGTCGGCACTGTCGCCAGCGGCCCATCAGACCATCGGTGTTCTCCGGCCGACTCCCCACCTCCACCAGAGGCCGCTGTTGTTGCAGTCTCGGCCGGCTGCTCTCCTCACTCGACACCCCGATCCCAGCTCCGTGAAGGCCGCAAAACAATCGGGGACATTTCCACGGGTCTGCCGCACGTAGAAGCCTCAGGAGCAAACGGTAAGTGAAAGTTATCCTTCGCCTACTTAAATATGTCGTTACGACTCAGGATATTTGCCAGGATGTATGTGCGGGGTGAGAAGGCTCACGGAGCCGAGCTTCTAAGCAGCCATCTCGGTCGCCAGCTTGGCTCCTCCCCTCCTGGTTGAACTTTTTAACACAATAAAAAAAAAGGGGGAGAGATTCCATCTGATTTTAAAGAGTCAACTATATATAGCTTTGTCAAGAAAGGCAAGAACCCGAGAGATGCAAATGCATACAGACCGATAAATTAAATGCCGACTATAAAATCCTAACGAAAATATGGACAAGGCATGTCTCACCTATAGCCCAGAACCTAATACATATGGACCAGACAGGATTCATTGCTAACAGAATGTCATTGAATACAACTTTTTTAATACAAGCCCATAATTATTTTAATATCAATCAGACATCTGCAGTCATAATGATGGTAGACACAGAGAAGGTATTTGATCTAGTCAATTTGGGAGGCTCTTTTTTATGCCCTTATGAAGTTTGGCTTCCTTTCACAGTTTATTAACATGCTTTATAGATTATATCATGGTGCACAGGCAAAGGGTCTTATTAATTCAAGCTTAAAAGGAGTTCCTAAAATAGAGGGACCAGTGTTGTTTACTTTATTTATTGAACCTTTAGCTATCAGTATTTGGGCCAGTGGGGATATGGAGCCACCAATTCTGGGAATGTCTAAATTAAAGCTATTCATGGATGATATACTAATAGTATCTTAGGCCAGAAAGATAAAATCTTAAAGAATTAATGGCAGAATTTGATTGTTTTCAAGCAATAGGGGGATATAAAATAAACCATAGCAAGACAGAAATGCTTGTATTTAATGCCCTGTATAGCATATTCCCTTTAAATCTTCAGCAACAGGCATCTCATAACCAACCAATTTGTTATCAAGGGGTAAGAGTAACAAACAAATACGAAGAACTTTATAGACTGGATTACAAGCCAATGTTGAGTAAAATTAAGGAATTATTGGATAGATGGACATTTCTCCCTCTTACATTGATAGAACGTGTAGCATTGATCAAAATGTCTATCTTACCTTTGTTGATTTATCTTTTTCCTAATAATCGAATTAAAATTAACAGGGCATATTTTAAGGAACTAGACACACTTCTTAAGCATTTTATGGTCATGGTCGATTTGCGTTACCCAAAATGTATTCTTACTACGAAGCAGCCCTTATAGATAGAACAGTGCGCATCTTAGATGCTGTAGGAACACAGGACAATATTTTTATTGAAAAGATGGTGCAGGAGGAGGGGTTGCAGATACCGGCTTTCTTAAAGACTTCAAAGCTCCCAAAAAGACAAGATACAAGGTTCTTCAGGAATACTCTACCCGACTTCAAACATTTTATGCCGTAAGGGGACAGTCTTCGGGCTATAGATAACTGCAGTTAGACGAATGCCAGGCCTTGGGGTTACAAATTCCTAAAAATCATACGAGGTACTGGGATATGAACAGATGTAAAGAATTAGGACATTTTATGGTAGAAAGCGGTATTATCTCCAGGAATACATCCAAGGAAGATGTGGCAATCTTTGTAAGCTTTTTTTATTTTGGATATCTGCAGATTGTGCACTTTATAAAAACAATTCAATGTACCAACATGCTCCATCTCTTCACCAACAAGGATGGCTCTTTTTAAGACAAGAATGAGGGGGATAGGAAATTGGTATAGGCTTCTAAGGAGTCAAACGGATTGTATCTTGATAAACAACTTTGTAGGGAAGACATCCTTGACAACCCAGTGTACTTTTTCAGAATCAGAAAGGCAGTTGATCTCAAAATTAGGGAACTCAGCCCAAAGAGCTGCAAACTACAAGAGAATGTCTTTTCTGTCTCACTGGATGGCATACCATACCCCTAGAGTCCTTTCAAAGATTTATCTGGAGGTGGAAGATCATTGTTTTCAATGTAAGCAGCTTGGGAGCGGAGATTGGCTCCATGTTGTTTTTACCTGCCCCAAAATAAAATTGTTTTGGGAATAGATGCCTTAAGCAGGGGGCTAAATATACAGATACAACCCAGTGTAGGTGTAGCACTCTTTGGGCTTAGCACCCAAAGGCAATCTCAACTTTGGAGAAAGGCGCTGTTGTATTTATAATTATTATGTCTTTAGTTGCTCGCGCGTTGATTCTCCAGAATTGGAGGACTAATAGCACACCAATTTATCAAGAATGGTATATTAAAATGATCCATACTCAAAAGTTTGAGAAAGCATATGCTAGCAGGGTCAGGGGCCTTAAAAGATCTACTGATTATTGGCAATTTATGACAAAGATCTAGAACTATACATCAGGAATCTCTCCTGAACAACAAATATTATTTTCTTTAAAATACACACAAGCACTTCATGGGACATAATTATATAGAATCGATAGCTGTTAAATTCCTTATCCTTACACTTTAAGTATTACATATTCAATGTATGCACTTATGCATATCCACACTTTCTAGATATACCTAGGATTAGATGCAGTATTGAAAATACAATGATGTAAAAGATTGTATCAGATTTTGTAACTTAACCGCATGCGCGCGGCGGCTTTTTAAAAACCAACGTTACATGACGAGCTCAGCTCGTCATCAGCGTGCGAGCGGCGCAACTCATGACGAGCTCAGCTCGTCATCAACGCCGAAGTGGTTAAACACATGTTCCTATATCGTATTACTGTGGTGAAGCCATCAAGGTACTAAGCGTGAGGAAGAGCGGATCGATGAATTGAATACATATTTCTACTGCATTGTAAATCCAACTGGTCTATGTTATTTTGTATATGTATTCTGCTATTTTATAGAAATATCTTGACGAGTCTCTCGTTTAAGCTCAAACAACCATGACAAATTTGGTGTATCTGTTTTATCTGCTTATTAAAGAACAAAAAGAGGAAGCAAAAACAAAGAAATGTACCTGAACCTGAGCAGGGAAAGTACACTAATAAAGATATTAATCAGTATTTGATCCATTCTCCAAGGAAGAGACAAACACATGAGGAGAGAAAGTGAAACCGGCACATGCTGACCAATGAGAGGCAAGGAAATGAGTGACAATAAAGCCACCCAATGTTAAGTAATGTGCTAGCCCTAAGAGCCCTTTTTAGGTTTTTGTAAGTAACAAAAGATCTTGAAAGTGACAGTGCATGTACTGTCTCAAGTGAGACCTAAAAGTATGTGTGAAAAAATCTTTTTACAAGAGAAATCCTGTGTTTTTAAATTAGTAAAAGTGGCCTAATGTTATTTAGAAACAGGCACAGCAACTTTAGACTTGTACATTTAACCCATAGATGTGTTTGTGAATAAGGCCTTACACATTTACTACATCTTCTTGCCTACGTTAACCAAGCATGACAAATAGTGCAGTTATTACAGTTGATGGGTCTGTGAAACAAAACAGCTGAATTCAACCAGTGGAGCTAGTTTGCAGAGTCTGCATGACTATCTACATTAACCTCTTTAGTGCAGGCATCGGCCACCGCAGGGTTCACTGGCGCCATTACTACAAAAGTTAAAGTAAAACTAGCATATCAGCTTCTTTTACTGCATCAGTGCTCAAGGGCATATCTCAGCCCGCCCTGATCACTTACTGAATTGGTGAGGTTTCGTTGGAAAGAGGAGAATCTCTCCTTTCCAATGGAATCTCTATGCAGTGGATCTCTGCCTGGTGATAGTAGCAAGAGAGTGATCCCCAAGCAGTGATTCTTCCACTAGACATAGGAGATTTTTTGCAGGGGGAGCAGCCCTTAACCCCCTGCCCCCCCAAAAAAAGTTAGCATTTCTGCCCCCAGAGGGTAGATGTGGTCCCGGGGCGTGGTCATAAAGCCCATTGGATACCAGGGATATATACATAAAAAAGAAGCATGCTGGTAACATTCTGGTGGGGTTGCCCACCATGGGTATAGCCCAACCCAAAAAGGGTCAACAGTCTTTCTGTACCAGGGGGCAGAATGCAGGTTTGCCCCAATCTGCCTCTCTCGATAGGGCAGAAAGCCACCTAGACACCATGGATATATATTGGGGGGAAAACATATGGGTGGGGGCTACCCACCATGGGCATGGCCATGCCCCCACCCCAAAAAGAGTCCAACAGTTTTTCTGCCATCCAAGGGCAGATTATAGGTTTGCCTTATTCTGCTTCCCCAGGGGGGCAGAAACTCCACTAGGCACCAAGGATTTTGCATTTGGGGCAAATGAAAAGGGTGCATGTGTCACACTCTGGCATTGGCCATACCCTTGCCCCAAACTGCCCATATTACCCGCAGTGGGACTCCCATTAAACATGGTTTGATCCTTCCTGTTGTGTGCACTTGGCACACCACACAAGTGGGGTAGCGTTTTTATCTAAACAAGTTGGGCAACACTGGTTGGTAGAAATATTCTGGAGCCCTTCAGATTTCAGAAGCTTACATCACAGAAATGCAAGGCAAATTTGTGATTTTAGGTAAAGATTGAGGTTTGCAGATCATAGTGGATAGGAAACCGTTGTGGGATCTATGCGAAGCACACCACCCTGGAATCCTTTGGTTGTCTAGTTTACAAAAATAACTCTGGGTGGCTGGTTTCAATGGGTGGCGGCTGAACCCGATATCAAATACTTATGGGTGAACTCGCTATGTAGTGTTTTAAAGCCATTTGTCTTGTGGTCCCTTGCCCACGCACACACGTGGGGTACCATTGTTATCAAGAGACTTGACGGAACACTGGGCAGAAGGAAATGTGTGGATCTCCAGAGATTCTGGAAATTTCCTGCACAGAAATGTGAGAAAATATGTGTTTTTAGCTGAAGTTTGAGGTTTCAGGAGCATTGCAGGTAAGAAAACGGTGGGGCATTCATGCAAGGCACACCATCCTGGACACCCCAGGTGTGTAGTTTTCCGAATTATCTGGGTTTGGTAGGTTTACCTAGGTGCCAGCTTAGCTAGGGACCAATAAGCACGACTACCCAAATTGCAAAAAAAATGGTTGTATTTTAGTGTAAAAAATCTGATGTGTCCATGCAACATTTTGGACCTTTTTCCTGTCTTGGATGTCAGGCCCAGCCTACGAGTAGGGTGGGATCTTTATCGGGACAAATGGGGGAGGAATGGGTGGTAAGAATTTTGTGGAACCCTGTGGTTTCCAAAAGTTTAAATGAAAGGAAAATGTGAAATTGTAGGCAAAGTTTGAGCTTTGCAGGACATTATGGATAAGAAAATATTGTAGGATATATACAAGGCATGCCACCCTGGACTCCCCTGGGTGTCTGCTTTTCAGAAATGTCTGGGTTTGGTGGGTTTCCCAAAGTGGCCGCTGAGCCCGGGCCCAAAAAACGCAGCCACCCCCTCTGCCAAATCAGGGTGTTTTTTACAGGAATTGTTGACGTCGCTGCATTGCATTTTGGGCCTTTTCCTGTCAGACACTAGACCCACCCACACACAAGTAAGGTCATTTTTTATCGAGAGACGAGGGGAAACACTGGGTGGTACGACATTAGTGACTCCCCACAGATTCCAGAACTTTATCTCTTAGAAATGTAAGGAAAATGTGTGTTTTCAGGCAATGTTTGAGATTTGCAAGGGCTTCTGGGTAAGAAGGCTTGGTGAGAGTCACACAAGTCACCACATCCTGGATTTCCCTGGGTTTCTAGTTTTCAGAAACGTGCGGGTTTGGTAGGTTACCTTAGGGGCCGACTGAGCTTGGGCCCAAAATCCACAGCTGTGTTTCCGGTCACGTTTGATAGACCCACTCTCACAACTGAGGTACCTTTTTTATTGGGAGATGTGAGGGAATGGTTGGTGGTAGGACATTTGTGGCTCCCCACAGATTCCAAAACTTTCCCTCACATAAATGTGAGGAAATTGAATTATTTTAGTAAATGTTTGAGGTTTGCAAGGACTTCTGTGTAAGAAACCCTGCTCAGAGCTACAGTTTTCAGAAATGTGTGGGTTTGCTAGGTTTCTATATGTGTTGGCTGAGCTATGGCCCAAAACCCACAGCTTCCCAAATTGCTAAAAAAAAGGGTTGTTTTTGAGAGGAAAAAATTTGATCAGTCTATGTTTGGTTTTGGGCCCTTTTCTGTTGCAGGCACTAGGCCCACCCACACAAGTTTGTTATCATTTTTATCGGTAAACATGTGGGGACGCTAGGGGGTAGGAAGTTTGTGGCTTCTTGGAAATTCCAGAACTTTCCCTCACAGAAATCTGAGGAAAATTTGTGTTTTTAGCCAAAGGTTGAGGTTTGCAAGGACTTCTGGTTGAGAAAACCTAGTGAGAGCCACACAAGTCACACCACCCTGGACACCCCCTGGTGTCTAGTTTTTAGAAATATCTGGGTATGGTTGATTTCCTGGGTGGCGTCTGAGCTAGGGCACAAAATCGGCAGCTATCTATCTTGTAAAACAAAGTGTGGATTTTGCTGGGTAAAATATAAGTCTTCAAGTCGGGTTTCAGGGTCTTTTGTGTCAAAGGCGCTAGGCCCAGGCCCACAAGTGAGGTGCCGTTTTTATCGGAAATGTGTGATAACACAAAATAGTAGCACATTTGCTATTATCAATTTATTTTCTCTGCATTTATTTCTTCCAAATTTAAGTTCGTTTGCAAGAAAGGAGACCTTCAGCAAAATGTCCACTGAATCACAATAGTCTGGGTAACCCTAAATTCAAAGGGTACAAATGACCACTGCTGCTAAACTCAGAATGTGGTGTACATTTAGGAAATACATAGGTTCCCTTCATACCCATTTTTCACTCTTTACAATTTACCAAATGAATTGCTCTAAATTCGATACACAATGAAAAAACATGGTAAAGCACAGCTCACTTGTTGGCTCGGGGTACCTTGGATTTTTGGACAGACTAATAACCCTATATATCCCTGTGATCAGAAAGGTCGGTTGGATGTAAGAGTATATTATTTTTGTAAGTTGGCCATTGTGACGAGAAGTTACAGATGAAAAGGTGCTCACAAAGGTCTGTTTCTTTCTACTCATTTAAACAAAAAATTCAACAGTTAGTTTCTTTGGAAAACCCTAAGGGAGCTACACAACTGACCCTTGCTGAATTCAAACGTTTGTGTATGTTTCGGAATTCTATAGCTCTTTAGGATCACCCATGGCTTTCACACCTGTTTCCACCACAAACTAGAAGTGAGTTAATAATTGGCGTTAGCATGAGCTGAAGCCATTTTGTTTGTGGCATCCATTTTGTCAGCTATGTAATTCTTCTGTCTTCACTGTTGCTTGCCTTTCTATTCTCCTTTTGTCATCAGCTTTAGTTAACTCCTTCTGTACTGAGCCAAAGCATTGTATGAAAAAAGGCCTGTAGCTGCTAGAATGCACCTCGCTGAAGATGTAACTGCCGATCACTCTTTGCTACTTTAAGCAGTTCTGTTCCCCCTCCCACTTTGCTCACTAAGTGATCTCCATCTGCCCATGTTTGTCGGTAGTTATTCCTGCGTATGCTTGTACCTTCTATTTGTAACTACATGCCTACAGTGCAGAAAAACTATGTAAGGGCTGTGTTCTGTGACTACAGTGTACTACCTCAGGTAGCACTTGAGGGCGCTGCCTGAGTGCCTCATGAGCAGGCCCGGACTGGCTGTAGCGGGCACCGGGCAATCCCCCGGTGCGCCGCATGGGTGGGGGACGGTTTTGGGCACCTGGGGGGCGATTTTGTTACAGGGCCGTTGCTGCAAAATCGGCCCTGTAACAAAATCGGCCCTGGCAAAGAGCTCGGCGGCACCCCGGGGGGTGGAGGGCCGCCAGAGCACTCTGCCAGGGCCGGTTTTGGTTCCCAGTCCGACCCTGCTCATGAGTGATTAGTAAACGTGTTCTTTGAATTCCAGCTTCAGTGCCAATCTCTGTTTTGTTGGTCTATGGACCCGTGGTCAAGATAAGGGTGAACCCTTCACTTGTGTGCCCCTTAAAAAAGGCACATTTCCACACTAACATTTGGAATAATGGGCTACATCTTAGAAAAATTCCCCAACTGTGGTAAATATGTTTTTTTTTTATTCAGCTCTGCTCACTCGTCAAAGCTGGGAAGATGGTCATTTTAGTGCAGCAAACCTATCATTGATGCGATTTTTAGGGGGAAAAACAGACACTTTCTTGTGCAGCAGTGTTTTCCCATTTCCCCCCCCAAAAAACAAAATATAGCTATATTTTAGCTGTTGTCTCTGGCCCCTTCAGGGAAATTCACAAACCCCGAGTACCCTAAGATTCCCCATGATGTTTGTAAAAATGGACACAAAAATCAGAGTCAGCTTCCATTCCACCCCAGCAACTCTGAACAGATTCATGTGTCCCTTCCTTTGATTAGCACCGGTCCTAGCCCAGCTACTTCAGCCCATCCCCAGGGCTTTCCACTGACTCTAGTCTGACCAGATCAGGATCTCTCAAAGGACTTTCACTGGCTCTGGCACTGGCTCTACTTCAATTTCTGTGTCTGGCCCTTCACTTATTCTACTCCAGCCATGCTTGTCCTGCTGTCAGGGTGCTGCACCCATAGAATTTCAACTGGCCCCATGAATAAAGGATCCTGTGCAAGACCATCTTTCTCATCTACAAAGCTATCAAGTAAACTACACCCACTTGTGTACAGAACCTGGCCCACAAACATATCATCTAAAATAAAAACCAAAGCTGCAGCTTATGTTGAAGAATCACTCACTCCCTAAATCAAAGAAATGTGTTTGGGTTGACTAACACTGTTACTGTTAACCAATCTACTCCAGATCTCCATGATCTCCGTTGTTCATCGGAGCCACTATTTGCTCTGACTCGGTCAGCAGATATAATTTGACCCTTCATCTCAAAGCATAGCTCCAAGCCCAACTTTAAAAAAAAGTAATCATTTCAGAAATGCAACACAGTGCTTAGGGCTTTATTATGAATTTGGCGATCCGATGGACATCCAAACCCACGGTGGCGGTGCGGCTACTGCAGTACCGGTGGTCTGACCGCCCTATTACAAGTAGTGGGGTCAGACCACCATAATACTGCTGCTGACCCCAGGAATCCGCAATCCCTGCCGGTCTTGCAGCGGTTTTGAGGCCACAATATGCTTGGTTGGACCGCTGCGGCCTAGTCAAGCATATTCCGAGTTTCCTCCCCGCTTCACTTTTCACAACGGTGAGCCCATCATGAAACGTTTGGCAGTGAGGAAACAGAGGGGTGCCTACAGGGCCCCTTGTGACTCTGGGGATACATGCTGTGGGCACATGGTGTGTGCCCTGTCTGCATGCACCCCTAGTTCCTGCAGGGCATGGACTTGACATTCCATGCCCCGCAGGCACTTGCTTCGGTTTTCTCATTGCGTTGCCTTTTTCATAGACACCGCTGTGGGACTGCCAAAGAACCACCCACCAGTGATGAAAAACATAAAAATTTGGCGGGTGGGGCTTACATGGGTTTGGCGGTGCTGGAGTGGGTGAACTTGGTCCTGCTCCATCAAACTCATAATAAGGCCCCAGGTTTTGGCACCCTCTACTTCAACAGATAAAAGATAGAACATTAAAGTAATCAACTATATGATATGGGAAAGGAAAGGGAAAGGAAAAAAATAAAACATTCATACTGGAAAGAAACATTTGGAAACAAGCATTTGCAATGCAATAGGTCTCGCATTAGGAAAGTTTGAGCTATTGGTATTGTAAATGACATTTTTTTTATTTGTGTGTTGGTTTTGTAAATAGCGAAATTATTTGCTTTGTCATTCACGATGCCAATAGTTTTAACTTTCGCAAATGTGACACCTATAGCATTTGTCATGCAATATGTGTTGTATTTATGTGACTTCGATGTATTGATATTACAAACAATGGCTTTTAATTTGTAATAATTAATACTTAAATAAAAGTTATTGTAATTTATAATGGCAATAGCTTAAAGTTTTGTAAATAACTTTTGTGAAGATTATCTTCAGTGTATTTTATTGTGACGAAAATCAAAGAACAGAAGTGAAATATTAACATCTTTTGTGACATTTGTAATAAAGCTTGAAACATTGAGAACATATTTGAACCAGTTGTTGTTGAATGGTTGCACAGATTGATGCTGTGGTGGCGACGAGTGATGCTGTGGTGGCGACGAGTGATGCTGTGGTAGCACATAGTGATGCTTTGGTAGCGCATAGTGATGCTGTGGTAGCACATAGTGATGCTGTGGTAGCGCATAGTGATGCTGTGGTGCCCCTGAGGGATGCTGTGGGCCCCTGAGTGATGCTGTGGTGCCCCTGCGTGATGCTGTGGTGATGCGAATGATAGATAGAGTGAGGGCGATAGAGTGAGGGTGGTAGAGTGAGGGCGGTAGAGTGAGGGCGGTAGAGTGGTAGCGTGGTGAGGGTGTGTGAGAGGGTGAGGGTGTGTGAGAGGGAGAGGGTGTGTGAGGGTGTGTGAGGGGGGTGTGATTGTGAGGGTGTGTGAGAATTAGGGTGTATAAGGGTGAGGGTGTATGAGGGTGAGGGGGTGTATGAGGGTGAGGGGGGTGTATGAGGGTGAGGGGGTGTATGAGGGCGAGGGGGTGTGAGGGTGAGGGTGTGAGGGAGGGTGAGGGGGTGTGAGGGTGAGGGGATGTGGAGGTGAGGGGGTGGGTGAGGGGTGTGTGAGGGTGAGGGGGTGAGAGGATGTGTGAGGGTGAGGCTGTGTGAGGGTGAAAGGGTGGGTGAGGGTGAGAGGGTGGGTGAGGGTGAGAGGGTGGGTGAGAGGGTGGGTGAGGGGGTGAGGGGGTGTGAGGGTGAAGGGGTGTGAGGGTGGGGGTGTGAGGGTGAGGGTGTGAGGGATGGTGTGAGGGATGGTGAGGGGATGTGAGGGTGAGGGGGTGTGAGGGTGAAGGGGGGTGAGGGTGAGGGGATGTGAGGGTGAGGGGATGGGAGGGTGAGGGGATGTGAGGGTGAGGGGATGTGAGGGTGAGGGGTGTGAGGGTGTGTGAGGGTGAGAGGGTGTGTGAGGGTGAGAGGGTAAGTGAGGGTGAGAGGGTAAGTGAGGGGGAGAGGGGGTGTGAGGGTGAGGGGGTGTGTGAGGGTGAGGGAGGGTGAGGGGGTGTGTGAGGGTGTGAAGGTGAGAGGGTGTGTGAGGGTGAGAGGGTGGGTGAGGGTGAGAGGGTGGGTAAGGGTGAGAGGGTGGGTAAGGGTAATTGGGTGGGTGAGGGTGTGTGTGAGGGTGAGGGGGTGTGAGGGAGGATGAGGGGATGGGAGGGTGAGGGGATGTGAGGGTGAGGGTGTGTGTGAGGGTGAGGGGCTGTGGGGGGGTAAGGGCGAGGGTGTGAAGGTGAGAGAGTGTGTGAGGTTGAGAGTGTGTGTGAGGGGGTTAGGGAGGGTGAGGGGATGTGAGTGTGAGGGGATGTGAGGGTGAGGGGGTGTGAGGGTGAGGGTGTTTCAGAACTCAAACTCATTAACTTGGAGCCAGCGACATTTTGCAACACATGTACGTGTAATGCCAATTACTTCCAATGGCGTACAGGCACACACGCAAATTCGATACAAAGAGTAAGGCCAAGATGATGTGCCCTCACTTGTAGTGTATGTGATGGACAACACACTTTTAAATTACTTATTAAATTAAACACCAAGCAAGCCTTTACTTTAAGTGTCAGCCCTGTGTTACGGAAACCGCTGGTGAATCAAGATTGGGCTGTGCAACTAATCACAGGATAGTCAGGGGCTACACATTTTGCAGGAACCGTAAATATTGTTTACAGAATTGATACCAATTACAAGCTATAAATAAACAGATGGAACATGCGGAAGAGTGGCAAAGGAGTTTGCATATAACCAAGTGCCCTTCTGCGTCTCCCATTAAAACTTCAGATACTAACTGCTACCAACTACAGTAGAGAATGTAGCACACACCCTTCAGCAGCAAAACTGTGCAGATCGATCCAGCTTGTCTACAAAAAACAACTGCGTGAAAAGACTGTGTAGCAGACTGATCTGGACTTAACGATACGTTATTGACCGACGTATCATAACTAACACTCTCAAGTGCAAAGCAACCCAAACAGAAAAGTAATTCACATTTACCCAGAGTACAACATATGAAATATATTGCTTGCTCGGCCTGTGTGGTGTGTTCCTGTGAGCCCACTGTAATCTATGTGACGCACTGCCATGCAAAGTATGGGCAGACTCACCGCGAAGACGGAAGCTGCGGACTGCTTGCCGATGACTGGCTGTTGTGTGATTTTACAGCCCCAGCTGGTGGTTTTGTTTTCATTTTTGCTTTTTTTCAGCCGGTTACAGGGTGCGTGGCTCTTCCTGTATCTGTGATCATGAAAAACAAGCCCCCTCGTTGCCGTGGTAACCCTCAGAGCTGGTGCCAATCCCGGAGCGGCTTGGTGGTGATGTCGATGGACTCTGGTCCCGGTGAATTCAATTTAAGTGCTCTTGCGTCTCCCAGGCCAGCGGCGGTTGTGTAATCCGCATGCAAAGTGCATGTCAAACAGGGGCATCAAAGGAAGCAGAGGAGATGGTGGGGGACAGCTGGGCATAGCGACGCGACCCGAGCCCCTTACAATAAAGACCTACCCCAGAGAACAGATGGGAGAGGGCTCGGCAAGGTGAAAAGATACGGCTGTGAGACACGCTCTGTGTTGGGGGAGGGGGAGGAGCGTTAAAGCGCGGGCTCAAGAACAGCGATGCGAAGTGAAATTAGAGCAGAGCAAGCGCAGGAAAACTGTAAGGAAACACCCAGCAGGGAAATAATAGAGCAAGGCAGCACACGTGTAAAGAAACACCCAGCAATGAAATCATAGCCGAGGAAGCTGCAAACGAAACGCCCGGCAGTGGATGCAGAGCAAGCCCAGCAAACTGGCAAAGAAACACCCGGCAGTGAAATCATAGCAGAGCAAGCGCAGCAAACGTGTAAAGAAACGTCTGGCAGTGAAATCCTATCAGATGAAGCAGTAACGTGTAAAGAAATGCCCGGAAGTGAAATCATAGTAGAACAAGCGCAGCAGACGTGTAAAGAAACAGCCGGCAATGTTGAACAGCATAAACAATGCACTGTGAATTCAAGTCACAGCATCGAATTCACATAGGAAGTGCCGTGAATCGATCTCGGAGCGGGGTGGGGAGAAATAAAACAAGCATTGGCGGCCGCAAAAAAAAAATGGGCCGCGAAATGAACAAAAAAACAAGCTCTTGCCATTGCTGTGGGGGGTGGGAGCGCATTGGCGGGGGAGCAGCAGCCTTTGATGTGCGAGCGAGTGGGAGGGAACAGGGTGTGATTAAGAAGTGAGCTCAAGCGCGCGCTGGGGAAGCGTCACGCTTGAGTAACTCACATGCATTGGGGACAATCCTCGGTGGTTTCAAGAGCTGTTTTGCCCACTATAATCTCGCAGAACAACACATGCGCGTTGGTTCAGCGAGACCTAAAAAGTGAAAATATCTAAAAAGAGTATGGGAAATATGGGACAAGGGGAGGGATAAAAAAAATAGACAAAAATAAATAAGAATATTGTGCATCTGCCATCTCATCTTCTAGTCAACACCAGAAAAAAAGAAAATGAATGAAAGACTAATTAGATGACCAACTATGTCTGCAACTTCCACATTGTAACACATCTTGCGACCATAGGGGCTTGAGAGAAATTGTTCATAACATGAAAACCTCTAGTTTAAGTAGAAAACATCTCTGTTCGCTCTTGATTTCTGCTCTAGGATACTTTTCTGAATCTGAAATTTCAATTTGTTTATTATAGTCTTTTTAATAAAACAACGAGCAAACTGAGTTTCCATATTTCAGGCTCTCATGTTACCCATAAATTCACCCTACGCGTTTTCTTTATTTATTGAACTTTTTCCTTCACATTTAACATAAAACATGGGCCCTTTTCATGATTTACATCTCAAAACAATACACAAAAATAGACAAACAAGTATATACCAAACCAATGCTCAAAGTTTTAACTATTTTGTTTAATTCACAATCAAATATAGAAAAGTTTTCAAATGATCAACTTTGCTTCTTTATTTGTAGATACTTAATTAGTTTTAATGTATTAATTTTACTATTATTTAAATTTTGAAAAAGAGTTGCAGACCCCCTGAGTAGGGCTCACAGACCACCAGGGGTTCCCAGACCACAGGTTAAGAACCACTGGGATAAATGAGTTGATGCACATCACAAGCAGACCTGCATCCCATAAGTGTGGCTTGGACTTTCAGTAATCTTTGAAGAAGGTACCTAGGAAGTGGTAGATGCTATTCATTTTGAAATGTACGTAGACAACCCACCACCAGCCTGGAGATTGATGATGGGCTGCCTGGTACTTGTGAAGCCAGAAAAACATGGGACTTTTGACATGATGCCTTAGTAAAGGAGGTCTTGACTTTCTAATTTACCAAGGTTTCTTTTTACTCAAGAGGCAAAGGTATTGAAGAACATTAGAATGGTTTTGGTGTGGAAGAGGGTGAGCTAGAAAACTCCATATGATAGCCATGCATAGATTGGAGAACCCAGGGTTTAGGGGTGCCTGAGACATACCTTGGTGCCAAAAGGGAGAGCTTGCAGCCTATCTTTAGAGGGAAGAAAGTAAGGACTATGGATGGGCCTTTCTGAAAAATTACTGCTGTGAACAGAGTAGGTGCCCCAAACCCTCCAGTGCGTCCACATCTTTATAGCAAGAGGTTCAGTCTACAACATCTCAGACCTGCAATGGTGCGTGCCTCCTAACTTTACAGGGGCAGAAGCCCCGTGGGAGGACCTATCTGAAGAATTGATGCTGTGAGCGGGAAGGTGACTCAAAGTTTGTGGTTCCTATGGGACGATTTCTCTATGGGACGATTTATGATCTACCATGTCTGAAGTCTCCAGGAGAAGTGACCAAGAATGTGGATGTTTAACTCCCTACTAACAATCAAAAGTGGAAAGGATCACTAGTCCTGCAGAACCCAAGGTGCAGGATGTACGGGTTGTCTCCCAAATATTAACCCTCATGCACGTGTCTTTTCGTTGTTCTGTTGTTCTGATCTCGTGGCGGTATATACTGGGTACCCGCTTTTTAAAGTACACGTAAGTGTATAATCATTGGGTTATTTTTTGTAAAATGCACCCTCCACCGGGAGGTTCTTTTTGGGTTGTGACAGTAGTGATCGTGGAAGTGGTTGGTGAGTGAGAAAGGTAAGGTATATAGTTAAAATACCCGTACAGCCAGATTATTTATTTTAATTGGTCTGGATTCGGGTAGCTTCAATGAGCTTTTAATATGAAGGGTAAGTGCGTTTCTTGGATTGATTTTAGGAAGTACAAACGCATTTATTTAGTGTGAAAAAAAAAATGTGGGGGGAGAGGTCGACATGTTTCTGCCCTAGTAGCCGTGAGGCGGTCTGTGGGCATTCATCAGGACCGGTGAGTGAAAGTGTGTAAGGAAAGGAATATTATTAACCTGTTCCTTGGTGCGAGGTCACTTGGTACCTCATGTTAAATAGCGCATTGCGGCATCAGTTGGGAGGCGCTGGGGTGCGGATGGTAATTTGCCTCGCTACCGTAGCTAACAGCTTGTGCTGTCGCAGCCTTCAGCCAACCGGAAATCATGACCTCGCACCAAGGAACAGGTTAATAATATTCCTTTCCTTACACACTTTCACTCACCGGTCCTGATGAATGCCCACAGACCGCCTCACGGCTACTAGGGCAGAAACATGTCGACCTCTCCCCCCACATTTTTTTTTCACACTGAATAAATGCGTTTGGACTTCCTAAAATCAATCCAAGAAACACACTTACCCTTCATATTAAAAGCTCATTGAAGCTACCCGAATCCAGACCAATTAAAATAAATAATCTGGCTGTACGGGTATTTTAACTATATACCTTACCTTTCTCACTCACCAACCACTTCCACGATCACTACTGTCACAACCCAAAAAGAACCTCCCGGTGGAGGGTGCATTTTACAAAAAATAACCCAATGATTATGCACTTACGTGTACTTTAAAAAGCGGGTACCTAGTATATACCGCCACGAGATCAGAACAACAGAACAACGAAAAGACACGTGCATGAGGGTTAATATTTGGGAGACAACCCGTACATCCTGCAACTTGGGTTCTGCAGGACTAGTGATTCTTTCCACTTTTGATTGTTAGTATGAACCTAGGAGACTGAAAGGATCAAACTCTACCTCCCCCCCCCTTCTTGATTTTTCGCGATGTTTAACTCCCTCCAGCCCTGTCAGGTGACCTTATGAGAATAGAGCAATAATTGCACCATTAACAAATGCACAATACACATAAACATTGTTATAGTACATAATATATCCAGATCTAAAGTCAAATAGTAAGTTGTGCCTTTCAATCAAAAGAATGTATGAGAGCCTAAATGAAACATCAAGAGAAAGAAAATCATCAGAGCAGTATTCATTGCACAGTAAAAACTACTTATACCAATTAATACGTATTGGAAGAGGCTGTTGCTAGGGAGAACAGCCAACTTTGTTGCTATTAGAGCAATTAACTCTTTGTGATGTCTGATGTATTGCCCTTTGGATATTTTAGGAATTAAAAGGGATGTGCCCTAGGGCATGCCTTTTGCCTTGCAATTACATCAGGACCATGAAAATGCATTAAGCAAAATCGGAGTCATAAATAAAACAAAATGCATAAACAAACTGGATCATAAGTTTGAGAAGCACACGTCCTACAAGTCAAAAGGGAGCCATAGTGAAGCTTTAAAACGTCAGATGCAGGAAAGCATTGCCACATAGTTCAGCTGTGTTGGTCATATTGCTTCGATGGGAGAAGTCAGAGGTTGTTACCACCAAATGGCCAGTTTTAAAGGCAGGTCACCCAGGCAGCAGTCAATTACATTGTAATCGGACAGTAATCTTTTTATGTGGCAATTTTTACCTACATACTTTGTCTCTGAAAATGGGGCTGTCCTGTCCAAGAGCAGACTAATAGCCTGATTTTGAGTTTGATAGCTGGGATACTCCATTCCAAGTTTGGACAACGTTTTGTCTAATGTATTGCAAGCACATTACAGTCTATGCCACTTTTAAAATGCCAGGTTGGAATATCCATCACATTTTTTAACTTAACTTCAAGGCTTCGCCGGGAGCGTTTCGTGCAGGTAAGAGTGGTGGGGTGGGGGGGAACTCGATAGTCGTCGACGAGGGAAAATTAAATAAATGATTAATTTTCCCGTATCTTCGTCTGTCGAGTACCCCCCACTCTCTCTCCGAATTACCGCCCCACCGTTCTTACCTTCACGAGCCACTCCTAGGCTTCTCCTAAGACAGGCATTCTCTGATGCAAAAATGTTTTAAAAAACAACCACAGTCCAGGGACCAAGGAACTAAGGGGCATATTACCAAGCAATAGCGATAATTATCGCTATTGCTTGGTTAGAGATAAAATTTTACCGCTAAGCTGCGGCGATTTTTATCGCAGATAAACCTTGGTATTACCAAGGTTTATCGCAAATGCGATAAAAACGGCCGCAATGCATGAATATCGCTGAAAAGTCAGCGATATTCATGCATTACCGAGCTAATGCTCTTAGCCATGTTATCCACCTCCCATTGGATAACATGGCTAAGAACTGCTCAGGGCAGGTGTTAGCTTTTGGAGATATTCGCGCTTAGCGCGAATATCTCCAAAAGTTGGTAATAGGAGATAGCGATGTTAGCGACTGTTTCCAGTCGCTAACATCTTGGCATGCCCACTTTGCATGTCATTAGTGATAAATATCACTGACATGCAAAGTGGGGCCCAAGATGGACGCTATCTCCTACTAGCTGTCGCTAACTGGTGTTAGCGCCAGCTAGGTAATAGGGAGATAATTTTATCTTCGCTTTCTTGGCTTTTAAAGCCAAAAAAGCGGAGATAAACCCCCTTGATAATATGCCCCTAAGTGCCATGGATCTGCTGCCTGTCTGGGCTGTGCACATATTTGATGGGGTGTTAGAGAATGCACCCCTAGGGGACATTATGGCCCCAAGGGACGCACATGTTGGTGTCTCTAGATGAGCCTGTCCTGGTGCAGATTCCGCACCAGCTCTATTTGAGGAGCCCTGCTGCTTTCATTTTTATAAAGCAAACAAACTGTATTTAGAAAAGCTAACGCACTGTAGTCTTTTAAATAGTATCATGTTTTCCACATGCTGAACATTCCTAGCTAAGTGCCTGAGGGTTCTCACGTGGCTGTCGAATATTTGGCAAAGGCTGAAAGGAAGTGTTTGTAAACAGAAATCGCTAGAGCAACAGGGATGAGAGTTACAAAGGAAGCAGAAACCGATGAGAACAATAACAAATGATGGCAAGAATATTGTGTTTTTCCCTAATTTGAGGACTGGGGAATTTGTGTCTCGGTTGGCGACCTGTCCTTTAGCTATTAATCTCTAGTTCTGCCTGCTGGGAGTCAGTTATGCATCTAGTGCTAGTTTTTTCTTCGCATTATGGTACTTGCATACTTTCCCATTGTAAGTTCAGGGGCGAAAGGATGGAAATAGAAATGCACTGACAACTCACACCAGACAACTATGCATCACCAATGGAGAAAACTGAACTGTCTGAACAATTTATGTAGCACCTGTATAACACGTTTCAGCCCTAGAAATACCCGCTCGGCCTTCCATCTTCTCAGGAATAACATTGGAACCTTATTTTAGTTTGTAGGAGTAAGATTCTCAGGCTTGTGAAAGCTCTGGCTTGCTCGGACCAATTGTTTGAAAGAATGACTTTGCAATACTCAGAGGACGATAGGTAGTAGATGTCACTTTCATCTGCCTCCTAGCATTCTATCTTATCTGCCCATTTGCAACCATATTTTGTTTGAGCCTTTTGATTTCCTCACTGGGGTTAAACATGCCACAGGGGTCCACCTATTGTCATTCTTTGGACATTATTTTGCATGACTGGTGAGGATTTCATAGAAACCTCTTCTTCGGAGGTGAAACACAGCTTGCTCATCCTGTACGGTACCAGGTTCTGGCTTCCCTCGCTGATCCTTCATTGTCACATTGTATGACCGGACATTTGCTCTTCCCAGACGGACAGTCTGGGGTGATTATCTTCAGTATACCATGGCCTATTTGGATCTCGTAGACATCCAATGAGTCTACCAGTGGGAACTGTCAGAAGAGTAGCATTGGCTGAGTAAAAAAAAAAATCCAATAAATCAGGACGAGGCAGAAGATAACTATGAGGAGCATCCTTTCCATTCTTGTTTTTCTTCTGGACTCTTTCCAGCTCTTGCAAAACTGTTACTGTCCTTCGATGATTTGAAAAGGCTTAACTCGATCCCTCTAACCACTCCAAGTATCGCCTTATACCACTTCTGGATCTTTGAAGTAAATTGAAACACATTACAGTTGCAAATGTCAACATCTGTTCTCATCATACTTGACTTATCTGCAGCATTTGATATTCGACTATATTGCCTTACTTCTTCACATTCTTCTTTGGGTATTTTTCAACTTGCACGGCAGAGATTTTAAACTTGCATTTCTGGCATTCTCTTGACAAGTTCCCATCCCTACTTTGCTTTCCAAGTGTACCCTTCCTGTAGTTTAACCTGTTTTCTCTGAATTGCACAGATCTGTTCTATTATTCTGTAATTTGGCTTTGATGCCACATATTATATGTTAATTATTCTTACTCATTCATTTCACTTCCTTTATTCACCATTTCTCTTCCTTCTTTAGTAAAAAATTGGAATTTCTCCTTCTTAAAATCTTATTTATAATGTATTCCAGATACGTTATTGTCTCCATCAAATCTACTTTTTCTCATTGTCTCCCAGTAATCTAAAATGTGCTTCTAGCATTCCCTTGAGGGATTGTAATTCCTTCACACTTCTATCCTTTTGTAGTTTAAACTAATGGCTTTCTCTTTATTTTTGATTACCTTCATATGTAACATCCCTGCTTAAACTATTCAAAATTCTTGTGTGCGAATATACTATTCTCTTGTTTACTTTTCTCTCGCATCCTGTGTTTGTCGCTTTAGGATACATAGTCGATAGTTTTGGATTCACTTGATTTGTGTTTGTTTTCTTTTTCTGCTTCATGGTCCTTTTTCTCCTGAATCATTATGCACTCCGTCCATGTCCCTGTGTTGTTCTTCCTACATAAATTCGCTTTTGAGATCTTGCAAGTCTCCAGCCCTCCTGGACCTGTGTTGTACCTCACTTCTCTGCATCAACCTTCTAGATGAAACGAGGGACCTAGGATATGTTTGTTTAGTAGACAGATGACCTAGTCACATCACCACCCTACACAGCAGCCAGCACACCCTAACAGTACCAGACAAGGAACACACAAAATGTGCCTTCAAGGTGAACTGTAAAAGACCACAATTGTAGTTTTGGAGTAGAAATGAACTAGCACAGAAGGTTCAGATTCTTTGCAAGTGACACATAAACTACAGGTACTCTATATGCTCAGAAGCTGCCCCATACATGGCTTCAGGGTACAGATTCCCTTTGCTGATTAGTGTGTAGATACATAGCTTGAATTTCTTGTGTCATTCACTAAACAGGCATTAAAGGACCAAACAGCCAACCCCATCAATAATCACACAAACTCTGCACTAAATTATCCAAACTCCACAGCAGCCATAGCTGCCAAAATTCCAACACAGGAAATGCATGATGTATAAGTCATCACATAGAAATTGTATGCAGGCCTAAGGGAACCAACATACCTCGCACTGGAAGACACACTTACTTACTGTGAGACTCACTTGCAGAAGAACTGCAAATTTGGACTCTGCAGATTATATGTACAAAAAATTCAGAATACCTTCCACTTGTCAGAAAAACAAATTACAAAGGCAACACTGACCAACTAAGGAGCAAATGCCCATGCGCTAGAAACAGAGACAGATTGGCATCAAACCAGAGGTTTAAAGAGGCTGCTGTGTCACAGGTGTACTTCTTGTATTTGGCAATTGGTTATCCTATGCTGACCTATCCAGCGATATCTTATAACCCCTTTAATGATGCAGCTCCATTAGAACAGATTGTTTCACCATCCAGCTCTGTGGCAGGTGTAGTCATTGGTTACTTCCACAGAACTATGTGGACTGACCTATCCGAGCACAATGATTTGTTACTGACGGAGCCAGGACTGGTACACCACAGAGTTCCTGGAGACATGAGGCGAGTTGTTTACAGTATGCATACTTACGTACAGTAGACACTAAATGTTGCCGTGCTCCATGCTGCATAATCTGGAATGGGAGAGGTCTAGCAGACTTACATTGCCTTGCTGAGTGGCTGCCCACTTTCCCCCCCCCACTGCATATCATGGAGCAAGTAGTCTTGACTGTGCAGGGGAATACCATTTGTATTTATTTAGAAAGAGTTTTACAATGTGTGAATGACCAGGGATCTCAGAGTGCTGTGCTGTATAAAGAAAAAGACACACAAATGATAGACGGAATGCCGAACAAATCAAACATTCACCCCAGTCAAGAGAGCTGGGTTAAATCCATTATTATTTTGCTCACCATGCCACCCCAGTATAGACCCAGCCATATGCAAATCAGTCTTGACCCTGCTCCTCGTGGGAACAGTCCAGACCAAAATGCCAAGCCAGGTCCTCCCTGGGCCAGAAACAAGCATCCTGGGACCGGTTTAGGGGTATTATCGCTCATCAGGCAGGCTATCTTGAATCCAGTGGCTCAGCGAGCATGGGACCCACGTCTTGGCATACGTAGGGCGAGAAAGCAAAAGACACACAAATGATGGACAGTTCTGTCCATCATTTGTTGCCGCAGTGCAGAATAAAGAAGCAGCAACATGTTACAGGGAAGAAAGTTCAACTGGTAATTTGAGGCGAGGTAAGCCACCCCTCGTCTGCCAAACAAAAATTGGTCAAGAAAATACCGTCCAGGAATTAAATAAGATCAATACATAAGAAGAGTAAAAAGGGAGCCAGTAAATTCACTGCTGTGGTGGGAATCCATAACTGCACTCATGACATACTCATAACAAGTCAGTGCATTGGGTATAGTTTGAGCAGAAGAGATTTGACGCTCTTGTTGAAAGCCACCAAGGAAGTGTTTGTTCGTATCTCGGGGGTAGTGCCTTCCAGATCCTGAGTTGAATTTCCAGTGGAGGAGCGGGGTCGGATCTCTCTTGTGTGCATCTGTGTGATTCTAGAAGTAACTAGTCTGAGCGGTGCAGTGAGAGGCTACCTCCACAAAGACCGAGTTTCTGTGCCAGGCATTTAGGGTCCTAAATGAAAACCCTTTGGAGGCAATATGGGTTATCTTGAGGATGCAACGGGAGCCACTGTGTGTGAGCAGAGACAGATTAATGTGGTCAAAGCGTCTAGCTCCAGAGACTAGCCTAGTAGCCGCACTGAGCGTAACCATCAGCGGAACAAGGTGAGTCTTTGGCGTGGCAGGTTCAATCTGCATTTTCATGGCAAAGTCTAGAAATTACAAGCATTTGTTTCGTGTTTTGAAGGTCATGTAGTGGGATGGAAGTATTTGTACTCCGAATATTTTTCATGAGCACCATCCCATCTCGTGAGGGACTTTCAAGTTATTTTCAGCCATTGCATGACAGGTACCCAAGCAGTTTTCTCAGCAAGACCATTTTGTAAACCACCTCTGAGGTGAAACCACAACTTACCCTTGGAAAGGGTCTGACAGGTGGGAAATTCCATGTGGCAAGACCACTCAGTGGGTGCAGTCTCTGACAGATTCAGGCAGATTTGTCAGTCGCAGCCGGCACATGTAAGAGCGGTGGAGAGGGCAGGTGCAGGGCGGGATGGAGGTCGGGGAAGTTGACATACGACAGGATAGGTTAAATTTTTTTTAAAAATAAGGCCACTTACCTTGCGCTCGCCGAGTCGACGATGCGGCGAGCGCAAGGTAAGTGGTTTTCTTAAATTTAATTTAACTTATCCCAATCTATGTCGACTTCCGCCGACCCCACCGCTCTTACATGTGCCGGTCACCACTGAGTTTTGTGCTAATCATCTTTAACAGTCTGACAAAATCCCTAATGGAATGGAAGGACTGTCTCTGTACCTTTCTTGCAATGTCTTTTTTTCTCCCCATCCGTTCATGATTTTGAGACTTCGCTCATGTGTCGGCACACTTATTCCCCATAAATAGGGCAGCAACAGGCCGTTTTTTCTAAAATGTCAAATATATTAGCTGAACATAAAATAAAGTCCACCCACGCAAAAAGGGGCAGTCATGATGCACAGATACTCTAGCTCACTGGGTATCGTGGAAGGGAGTGCTGAAAGGTCCCTGATGTATAACACATTGCTGCTTCAACAGCCACCACTGGTCCAATACCAATCTCCACCTTTCTGACCCACTGGGAAAACACCCGGTGCCCGCTACGGCTAGTCCTGTCCTGCCTGACACGGTGTGCGTTAGGTAGATAAGAGTCTTGCACCACATGCTTTGTCAGTGAATTGAGAGCAAAATATGGATGACTCATCAGATGAGATACTGAAGACAGATCAGCCGTGTCCGTCTGTCCTAATTTTGTTATTTTTTAAAACAATAACATGAAATCTTGCAATGGTTGGACTAATGTGCTCAGTCTATTAAAGACCTCTTCCTCGTATCGTAAGACTATTTGCTATAGATTATCGGGCAGCTGTACTTGACTACGGACGCGTCAGTCGGTGGCTGGTGGGCGCTGAAAAGATACACTTGCGTGATTTCACCTTCCCAAGGTTACGCTGCAAGCCTGGCTGTTTATGAGACAGCGCGGTATGTCACGTTAGCTCACCGCCGACCGCCTTCAAGATATGAGCACACTTGGCAAGCAGAAAGCAGAGCTGAGCAAGGATGGGGATAAGCTGAAAGACGGCACGTCTGCCATAACACACCACACACGAATGCAAATTTAGCAACAATTGTAAATTTAAAAAAATAAAAAAGAAAAGGATCCGCCACAGTGTAAATCCAATGTATTTGGGGCATGTGGGGCTCTGGTGCCACCTGGTGGCAAAATCAAGTCTGGCTAAAATTGTTCATATACATTTTTTCCATGTTGTATTTTCTTAGAAAATTGTCTGTGGAATACGTAGATTTCATTGCACACACCGGTGAGGTGAACGTGCCGTTATTGTTCACCGATACTACCTCGCTCTTTAGCGATACTACCACTACTACCACAGCAGTACAACGGCTTGGTTGTCATTCCTACCACGGGCAGGTCCTTGGCTTTGCGTCAGTCTGACTGCCACCTCTTCTCGGCTACGTCCTACGCAGGTTGCGTGCGCGCCCCCTCGTGCCAGCCTCGAGGCTGCATGTTCCCCGCCACGCGCGCAGCGCTAGCTTCACTGCTTTTTAAAATGCACGCCCATAAAGGTCAACGGAGGTTGGGCGGCTGACAACAAAACCAAAAGAAGAATGATGCATTCGGCATAAGATGATAGTCGCCATTATTATAAAATTTATTGAAGGGGCCATCCAGTAAAATGAGGAAAAACAATTGTGTTCCTGGATATTTTGTGTTTCTATCAGTGCTTAATTTGAGCTGGTGGCTTTCGTTGCGCAGCACCATTACTTAATCATCAACACCAACTCATTTCATGAGCAAATTCATTTATGGGGAGATTATGTGATTTGCCCCAAATCACAGGGTGTTGAGCCAACGATGAGACATGAACCTGCTTCCGCAGCGTCAAAGTAGGCAGCTCTGTCCACCACGTATCTCGAGAGAGGGTACCCCACTGGACACCAGGGAACAGGGTACAGGAGATCTGTGCGCCGAGTCTGGCATGCACATATGTGAGTCTATTCGAAAACAAACACATATACAACGAAGTGAGCCCATACTATGAAAACATCCGTAACTGGGCACGCTTCATAGACGATATATTTTTTATCTGGCAGGGTACCACTGAGTCCCTGCTTGAATTCCTGTCTTGGCTAAATCTAGGAGATCCAAACCTTAAATTTACAGCGGCGTATAGTAGCTCTAATGTCAACTTCCTAGACATCTGTATTAAGAGCCAAGAGAAACATCTGAAAGTAGAACTGTATAAAAAGGAATCAGACCGCAATACCATTTTGCATTACAATAGTTATCACCCTAAGAGCCAAAAAGACTCAATCCCCTTCGGGGAGTTTCTCCGGCTGAGAAGGAACTGCACGGATCTAGATGACTTTTACAGGCATGCGCAAGAAATGAAAACCAAATTCAGAGAAAGGGGCTACCCAAAAAAACTAATCGAACATTCTCTGAAAAGAGCCCGTTTCTATGACAGGGACTGCTTACTTTCAAAGAAAGAGAAAAAGAAAACCCAGGACAAAATAGTAATGGTCAGCCAGTACTCAGCCATAGCAAACCAGGTCAAGAACATTATAAACCGTAATTGGAAAATTCTGAACAATGGACCAGATATTACCACACTTGAACGCCCACTATATGCATACAGAAAGAACAAAAACCTGAGATCAACCCTGGTACACACCTACAGGGATGACCAATTAGAAAATCAAACCACCCTGAGTGGTACAAAAGCAGTAGGGAACCACAAGTGTGGTAACTGTTGTATTTGTGACCTATGTATGGTTACGAAGAAGGTGGAACACAACGGTGCCTCACATGAAATCACCACCCTGAACAACTGTAGAACCAAAAATGTAATATATATGATCCTGTGTCCCTGCGACCAAGCATATATAGGAGAGACAGGTAGAGAAATGAGACTAAGGGTAGGAGAACATAAGTCTGCTATAAAAAACAGCAAAGAAAATGCGCCATTAGTTAACCACTGGAAAGAGCATGGACATAGCGAAAAAGATCTAAGATGGGTCATCCTGGAAAGAATAAAGGAACAGACCAGACAAGGCAACAGTACAACCAGAAGAAAACAACAAGAGCAGTGGTATATGGTTAAATTCAACACGATCAGAAGAGGCCTTAACTCTAGAGAGGAGTGGGAAGCACTGATCTGATCGAACAAGGTAGAGGCAGACACAGCAGATATAACAGGGTAGACTTATCAGATATTGCAGAAAATGTAGGCAACAGATAAGGATATCCCGTCTTCAGGTAATACACATATTACCACAATAAGGAATAGATTAAATTGGAGTGTAGGATAGATTAACAGAGTTTAACAAAGAGACATACAAATATAATATCCCAAACACGGGGATACACGAGTGGGTTGAATATACATGCCGGTGAAGATCTCTCTTGCCTAAAATACAATTTTTCATACACCAGATAATAATATTGTTGACTAGTATTGGATAGAACTGCGATAAACAATCCCCACAACAAGAGGAATGTCCACCAACGGGAGATGCATCGCATCATTAAACCATAAGAGGAGCGTGCAACCTAAAATCAGTATGTCACGAGTAAGTACCCAAATAAACCAGTCTGCCACAAGACCTAAACAACATGTGTCTTTTAAGAGGACATAGGAAACCCGTCGTGCAACAACTTAGGGCGCACGCGTAATAAAATATACTTTCAAGACAGAGGTTGAATTAAATATAATAAATAAAATAAAAGATATGGCGATTATAAAAATAATCAGCTGGTAATGTCCCCACTAAGGTCTCAAGTAATTCTTGCAACATAACGACGGGGATTATATAATATCTTAGGTGGTTGGCCCACTTTGTGCATATAAAATCATTACGACCACTCCGTTCCAAGATGGCGCCATCCGTTACAGACTACTCAGCTCCGGCATCAGGCCACGGCGCCCCAGGTGAAATCAATCTACCCGAGTGTTGCCTTAGTATAAAAAAGAGGTCTCCGCCAGCAACACTTTAGAGAGTGCTGGAACGAGGCAGAGACGCGGCTCGACCTAAGACGAGGTAAGCGAGGTCCCCCGGGGTAGTTAGTCTTAGATCAGGTAGTGATAAGCGGGGCTACTTTGTACTTTAACCTATGTTAAGCTAAATCAGGCTCCGCAGTTGGCACGCTCGAGCGAGAGGTCCCACTGAGCCGTTTTTAAATATTAGCTCTTAGCCTCCCCTACCTGCCATTAAATAGCAGTACATGGGGTCGATGGTAACAGACAGCAACTTAGTTGCTAAATAATAATAAACTTAGAGGAGTCTGCCTACTTAAAAAAAAGGAAGGAAGGGGCGGTAAAACATGAAAAATCAACATAGAATAATTAAGACACCAAAAAACCTAAAAGAGAGGAATGAATTAACACGTTATTTCCGTTAAGTAACAACAAGAGAAAAGATGCGGAGATGATAGATTCATACCACTATCAACAGGTATCTCTGTATCTATTTGCCCTAACAGAACATATCCAGTTTCCCTAAGGAGAGCATGAACGCTATGCCCGTCCAATGAGAGTTTTACACGTTTTTAAGGTAAGATGGCCTAAAGTAAATGCGCTAGACGTGAAAACGCAGTTTCTTCCTTTATTGAGGACAGTCACAAAACAAAACGCTGTTTTTTACCCTTATAGATACTCAGCAAAATTGTCTAATAAAGTACAAGCACAGGAGAAGTAAACCCGATAGAAGTATCCCTGCTCAGATAATAGAGGTAATTACTATAATTAGTCAAACCCTGTTGCTGAGACTAGATATCACTAGACCAGTATATAGATGCATATCCATTTATGCCCCCAGATATATCCCGGGGGGATCCTGAGACGTGATAGTGAAGACGTCAACTATAACCTCTCGGATGCTTATATTTGGATCTCCCTCAACATAGATGGGGTAAGAGTGGTTTACAGTTGTAGAGAATGGAATGAGAGTGTTATGTATGAGTCCCAAAACTTGACCCTACAGTAATTTCCACATCGAATTGGATTCGGAGGGCTAACTGATGCCCTTAGGGGCGAGACGGAAATTAGACATGAAATGTAGAGCTAACTATACATATGGCGAAATGTGCACAATGAGTTATCACCGATTGTTCAATACACTTGTACCTCAATAACCATGTCAGCAAGAGAAGGGATGTGAGAGATATCTCTCATACATGGTGACATTTGTAAAATTAAAAACCCGGATGCATGAGAAATTGATGATATTCAATATAAGACAGTGACACTTTGTCTTTCTCCTCATATATTTGCAGAGAGGGTGCTTGCCACCATTTTGTCAAGTAAGAAACCCCGATGTAAGAAGTCCTGAAGAAGGTGCTACTATATCAGTTGTTCTGCACCGAAACGCGTCGACGCACTTTTTGTAAATACCGAGAATCCAACCAGGGCCCAGTGAACAACTGATGTACAGGACTCACTGTTACTGTTGTTTACATTGATGGAATAGTTTTGCAAGCCTTTGGATCCAACGATAAATAGTGGCAAATAGATCTGGTAGCCACAACTGAACTAGGGGGTACACATTATTAGGCTTAATTCTTTTTCCATTTTTATACATGAGTTGTTTATATATGTTCTTATGTGTTTTGTGCTACATTATTTTTTAATCTCTAAATTCTGAATTTTTTACTGTGATGAAAATATTGTGATTTAATGTCTTTTCATTGGTGGTTTACACAACAGAAATGTGCTGATATTTTTAAATGTGATATTGATTTGTTTGTATATTATTTTCTTGTACATGTTTTTATTAAAATATAGATTGTAAACGATCCAATTTGGTTGTGGAAATTGAAATATTTTTCCAAGCACGGCCATCTGGCCACACAGATTTAAATTATGTGTGCATGAAGCGGTGTGAAAGTAGAAACGAGCATTCCCCAGGGATTTCCCTTTGACTTAAGCTCTGTCTACCACACCACATCCTCTGGCTAGTAGTTGGTTCTCTTATAGGCGGCACAAACAGGAGAAATGGGCTGGTGCAAGCTGCTGCCTCACGAGAGCCCTTGCACTTGTTTGTCACAAATTAACCATTGGTTTCTATCAAGCACCAACAATAACCCCTCTAGAGTATTGTCCTGTTTGATTACATATTCTTGGGCTTTGAGATCTGTTGTGACATCATACACCGGACAGCCCATTTAATACTCACTTGAACGTATGTTATCAGAGAGATATTAGAGCTTTAGTAAGTAACACAAAGCACAGTGTTAGAGATCCAGTAACAGGTGGACTATTCTGGCTCCTGTGGGGTGTGTCAACTCGTCAACACTTGAAGAAGCTGAGGATGGTTTTGAGTCAACAGATGTATTATAGAATTCCACAAAGAAATAAGCCCCCAAGGAACCCTGCATCCAGCACCAACCTTCTTCTAGCTGTCTCTAGCATTTTTCCCCCAACACCATTCCTTATTGCAAATGGCTGCCAAGCAGGACTTTAAGTGGGATGAAAAAAGTGTGTGTGGGGGGGGGGGGGCGGGGAGGTGTCCTTAAAAGAGGCATGGCCTGTATAATTAAGTGTAAACTAAAATTCCATAGAGTGCCACCCTTGTAATGCATTTGCAGAGAATCACAAGTGCAACTGGCATACACGATCATTGCTCTGTGTGAATACAGGGCCCAAAAGTGACCTGCTTCAATGTCCATTTTTAAATGAGACCTGAAGGGACCCGTCCCACTTAAAGCACTGCTACCAAGGATGAAGTCTAAACATTGATATTCCAATGCATCAAGCCCTGTGTGGTTACGCACACAGGGCTCTGTATTAGGCACACTAAGTAAGTGTCCCAATTTACTTGAGTCTGAAACACATATATGCATCCAAGGAAAGAATCCAACAAATGTCCACTTTACGGGCGACACCGGTCTCCTCCTTTCATACATCTTAAATTTGAAAGCATGTTATTGCAGTAATCCAATGCTCTGGCCTGTTCCTCCAGTTATTTATAAGTGCATTTATTTATTTATTTAAAATGTAGCGCTCATGTATTGTGAAATATGTGGGTACCTTACACTGAACTGCATACAATGATTCTACATTTAGCGAGCGAAGAAACTAAGAGCCACAGGCCATTGCAAAGACACAAATCTGTAAGGTGCAGTTTAGTAGGGCAATACAAGCTGGATCAGCTAAGAGCAGCGGGGCGAGAATAGAAATAGAGGATAATATGGTAACAGTTAAGCGGTGGTGAGGGTATGGTGTGCATAGCAGGGCTGATTGGAGTGGTTAAAAGTGCCGGGGCTCTCGTCAGGAGGCAGCTTGCACTGCCCATTTCTCCTTTTAGCACCGCCTAAAAGAGAACCAACTGCTAACCATGAAAGTGAGGAGATGATGTGGCATAATGGCCAGAGCTGCTGACTTCGGAACTGAAGAACCTTAAGTCTCGGCATCGGCTCAACATCCTGTGATTCTGGGCAAATCACGTAATCTCTCAGTAAGTTAATGTGTCCTTAACTGGTGCCCATGAAAAGCGCCGGTGTTGATAATTAAGTGCTGGTGCTGAACACCGGTAAATACAGGCTTAAATTACGCACTGGCTGATTGAGTGTCACTGTTTAGCTCAACTTTAGGGGACAGCAAGGAGTGTAGAAGGCAGGTTGCAGTAGAGCCACAGAAGAGTGACATTTCAGTAGGGGTAGCAACAGCACAGCTATAAAGAGTAACATAGTGTGACTACATGTTCAGTCGTAAAGAGGGTGTGGTTGTGAGTCCCGCTGGAAGTGAGTCCCATTGGAGAAGGGTAGCTCCTGAGAAAGACCAGTGTTGGGAGAAGAGGGAGTCTGAAATGGGGGGACGTAAACATGGGGCAGGAGAAGGTCACACAGAAAGGAACAACAGAGAAAGAAGGATCAGCTGAATACCCTTTGAAGTAACACAATATCAGCTTGTCATATTAGGGCATGACTTACCTGCTGCATAGAATTCCTGAACCTCAGCTTCCGAGGTTGTTGAGTTCCCCGCTGATGCCTCTGCCAGTATCCAGCGAGCGCCCATCCACAGAGGGCAAGGGCACTCCTTCAGCCAGGAGGCTTGTAACTGTCCATACCTGAGATGTGATGGAAATGCCAAACATCTCTTGCAGCTTTCTTTCCCTCTGTGTCCCCGGTGCAGCCTTTGGTTCCGCAGTGCTGCAGCGAAGCAGAAGTAAGCGCTGATTCAGCAGCGAGGCTGCCAATGCATCATCTGCGAGGGCACTTGGGACAAGAGACCAAGGTTACACCCTCCTGCAAAGCGCCACTTCTTGCCTTAAAAAGTAAGCACAGAGTTCCTGCTGAGTGGTGGAAATAAAGATGCAACTGATGCTGCAGAAAGGACTGATGGTTGCACCCAGTAAGGACTGCAAGAGGCTTAACACTCTACACACTGTGAGCCAGCTGAAGAGAAATGCACCAGAGTGGGGATATTTTGCACCAATGTTGAACCCACAATTGCAGTGACCAGTGGAAGAAGTTGTTTTTGCAATGGTACTTCAGTTGAAATATTGTTTTGACACCCTACTTCAGTACAAACGACACTGCAATATTTCGTACCCTGCAAAAGTGCAACATTAATTGGAACACGTATCTAACCTATCATGTCACTAAACACATATGTGATCATTATTTTTATACTCCTAAAACAAAATCTTCTGTTGAAGAAATGATTGCATTGTCTAATTTCTTCTCTTGTGTGTTTATAGGATGTTTAATGCCATCTGCTACAGCATGTATGTAACCAAATTAAAACTAAATATTCCTGATATATGCTGAACATACCACTATCAGCAGTTGTGTTTATGTGTAATACATCACAGGGATATCTTAATGATTTTTGGGGCCCTAGGTGCAGGTGTATTTTGGGGCCCCTGTTAAGAACAGTATTGAATTTATGATCTAATTTCAGCTCTTCCATGCCCTCTTTGGCCAGGTCACTGACAGTGTACAGGCACGCTTGCCAATTCTAAATGTTTTTAAATCTAGTATTCATGGATAGTGACGTGTTTTCAATATAGTAACACAGCAGCAGCTCACTAATATTATTGCAAATAATCTCTGTGGCACCCTCCCATTTCTCATTTGTGAGGTCTTGTTTTGATCTAAAAAAACTTTTTTAAATGGAAGTTGCATGAAACAAAAAAACTAAATTTCTCAGCAAAATGTCTGTATTAGACTCTCACACATCACCCACACTGAAAATAATTAAACGAAAATGGCATTTCAAACAATCTGCTTCAAGAAATATTCAAGGTCATCGGGGCAAAGCTTTCTGCAGAACCGAGCTGGCTCTATCAGGAGACTCTGAAATGTTGGGGCCCTGTGCCAGAGCCCACTTTGCCCATGCTTTAAAACGTCCCTGGTAAGTCAGGCTCTGGGTGGTTCACACTCCTGTTTCTGGTGCATATTAACCACTTGGCTGCTATGCGTTTTCCCCCCCGGTGCTGGGATCCCACATTTTCCATTGTTCATGACGAGCTGGGCTCGTCATGAGCGTGCGAGGAGGCTACACCATGACGAGCCCAGCTCGTCATGAGCGTGGAAGGGGTTAAATGCATAACACCCTTAATTTACCACTTCCCAACAGCAGCATCTAGCACCACCGAACCCCCAAAGTGCAAACCTTCACCGAATTGGTACATTGCGTAACCAGACTCATCATTCCCCATACTGCCTCGTCAATTTCCTTCACGTATTCACAATATATTCATCAAGCTCAATAAAAAAATAACCAACAGCTAAAATCCTTGTCGAAAGAAGCATTAATGATTTTAAACTTAGACAGTTCTCCATTGAGTGCACCGACAGAGGAAGAAGTGCATGTTCCTTGTGAAGTCATTACCTCGCTCTGAAGTAACTGCTAAAATCAATCGGCAAAACTCTAAGGCGGTGTGGAGTTTCCTCCACTTCAGGTGGAAGAAAATTGATTGCAAAAGAGCTTGCTAGGTGTGCCACATTCTATGGCCAGTTACACCTTACCAGCTATGGACCACCAAATAGGCAAAGTAGGCATCGGCCTGTGGGTCCCACTCCGTTTAGGGGCCCCGCGGCAACAGATCAAAATAATTTTGATTTGATCTTGAAAGAAAATTAAAATCAAGCTTTCTTGAATTGTTTCCAAAAATTTTTGTTTAATAACATTAATACTTGTTAATGTTTAGTTTTGTGTACTAAAATTGGTTTATTAAAATGGTTGGTAAAATTGAAAACGTAAAAGGAGATAATTTGTGAGGGGGCCCCGAAATTTCGACTGCCTAGGGCCCTCCACAGGGTTTGATCCTGCACTTCATCTTACACCAGCAAATGCCTGTCCCATGTCTCACCAGTGATGGAACCAAGGTTTCCATGGTAAGTCTTTGGTTCCATGACTACACTGCTCTCATCAGTACCATCCTAGAAGACATTATGGGTATGGAATCAGAACGAATATTCTCTAGATTGCGTACGCTAATGGCATGCTTTGCAAACTGAGGAGGCCACTTATGTTCTTGACCATTTGTAAAAGAAGATACAGTATGGATTATTAAAGCCTTATGATGCATGCTTTAGGCTACTACAATTTAAGATGTCACGCATGATATACTGTGTCAATGGTGTCACAATGAATTTCTCTGGACCGCTTACAAAGCCCATGAGCTGGTCCTCTGCCTATAGGAAATATCTAACTTCAGAGCAAAAGGTACCAGTAACGTGGGTCCTATGTAAATAGCCATTTGAAACTAAACATTTGCATAAACCATTTTCTTAAAGGGCCAGGACAGCTCAAAAAAGAGACTGATCGCTGGGTCATTGGAGCACAAAGAAGCTGATCACTACACCACAAGGATGTTTATATTTCCCATGATTAGCGCTCTCCCTGATATACTGAGTAGCACTGTGGGACGTTACAGGCATTACACTTGCATTCCATGTTAACCATTTTTGCAGTATTAATTAGTAGTATAATAAAGTACTTTTTCTTGTTAAATAAAAGCATTGATTGGAATCTCCATTATTGAGTATTATTGTGTGATGTGTTGACTTCTGAGTCTCTAACCTCATACCACCTTCCTGAGTATGCCTTGGACTGCTCACCTCACTACCCAGGGCTAGAAGGGTGCACATTTTACAGTTCTCAGGACACCAGTAGATTCGCCCCTGGAATCCAGAGGCAAATGGACTTAGACACCTAATTGAGGCCTGGTAACATCTGAGAGCCCTGTGGCTTCCAAAGAAATGATGACAATATCACCTAATTTCATTAGGCTAATGTCTCTGCAGTGCAGTTCTTCCATAAGGAATTGTCCAGATTAGTACAAATGTGGCCTTGATTCATGGAAATAGCATACAAAGTTTGGCCAGAAAATTACCTCTCTATTTAAATGTATTTTTACCTTTTTTATAACTGCATTAATATTCCCAGAATTCCACACGGAAAGCTGAGTCAGCTGCAGGTGACATCACCCTCTAGTGCTTATTTCCCATTTTTAGAAATCGACAGAGCACAGAGTGAGGCACAGGGGGAGGGAAGCCTGCTGCCACATGCAGTTATTTTGTAGGGGAGTGGTGGGGAGGGTGATCCATTCCCCTTCTAATCCTGGACATTTTGTGACCATTTCAGAGTGTTAAGGGGTCAGATCGGACTCAGTAAATGTCCATAAATGTACATGGTTTGTGGGCATTCACAAGCTAGCAGGAGAATCCATACCTTGTAATGACCACTTCCCAACGCTTCCACAATAGTCACTACTGTAGTTGTGTCCACACTGGTGGCTTTGAAATACCTACCTGTAAATCCATTTACACTCCTTTTTTGAACTCCTAGTAGGTGTAAATTAGTTATTTTTTATCTGTAAATATACTTTTACTGAAAAAATATTTTTGTGAATCAGACCACCATATTTCTAAACCTTTGAAGGAAATCCTATTGTACTACACAATGTGTGCTTGATCTGAAATCCCTATTATCGGGTTCACATTCTTCAATGTACCACAAGATTATGCTGTGATGTCGTGATTTGAAACTTATCATTTCAACCTGCTCCTTCCATAGCAAATGGAACATTTGTACCTCATTGATATCAATGTAAACCTCTATGATTCCCCTTCTGTTGATTTTTGATCACTTTATAAAAAGAGCTAAAAAATAGACGATAAACATAGTTAACAAATTTACCACTAACTTGAAATATTTTTCTTTCTAAAACATATTTCACATTGAAGAACACTTCAGCTCATATTATTACATTATTTCTAAAACAGAAATACTGAGTTAGATTCTAGACACCTATTTAAACAGCATGAGACGTACATCCAGTAATGAATGCCACTCTTCCAGGATTGAGATACATATTCAGTGGTAAAGGCTGTGTTCCAAAATGTGAAACTCAACACACAGTGAGACTTTGCTCCAGCATGTTTACCCTGAACCTAATAAAGTGGACAGCTACAAGAAGTAAGAGCAATACCTACTATGTAGGTTGATCACCTCACTCCAGCTCACTAGGGACACTTTCTGCGGTCCTGAAACTTTCATTTTCGAATAATTGATTTCAGGTGGGATAATCTAATTAGGTCAATGGAAGCAACACACGACAAAACACAAAATGCAATTAGCTATCACACAAATGTCCAGTACTGGAACACTGTCCATAATGACCTTGAAGGCGGGTATTACGCTACCTCTAAGAGACATTTTGTCCCAAGGCCCACACACAGTCACTGAGGCTGTTTTCATGTATGAGACCTACACCCAATGAGTGACACTGAGCTCGAAGATCTGAGACCCACACTTAATGAGTGACACTGTGCTCGAAGATCTGAGACCCACACTTAATGAGTGACACTGTGCTCGAAGATCTGAGACCCACACTTAATGAGTGACACTGCGCTCGAAGATCTAAGACCCACACTCAATGAGTGACACTGCACTTGAAGATCTGAAACCCACACTCAATGAGTGACACTGCGCTTGAAGATCTGAGACCCACACTGAATGAGCGAGTATATCTTCCACAGAGTCACAAACTTTCTCTCAGATTGTGTAAGAAGATGATACTCAAACATTATCTCTCTGTGGCTTGAACTCAGTTCCAGATTTTAGTCCTCTAGTGCTTCACGTTTGAGTTCAGTGTGAGCTAAGTAGCGGTGATACCAAAGGTTGTGCTACACAAGTCTGTCCAGTGATGCACTAAACAAAGTGCTTGTTGCTTGAATGAGATGCAATGGCACTCAAAGGACCTGCATTGTAAGTTAATTTGTCCTCATGCTTACTCTTAATTGCTACAAATAATACTCAATGCTTAAGAATTAAATCAGATCATTCCAAATATGGTCCTGATGACTGGAAGCATCTTCTAGTTCATGCACTTGCGCAAGGAGAGACTCTAATACTCCATGCCTCTTCCTGACCCTGTGTATGAGTATGCTCTATGCATTCTACAGTTCTCGAGTCTTCAGGCAGGATCTGATGGTGTATAAAGGATGGTAATTCAGTGATCAGTAACTGTTCCTGGCATTGTAACGTGGTTCTCATCAACTGTTTTAAGATTAGTTTATGCCAGATGTATGAGTCAGTGGCAGCTCCTCCGCAAAGGCGGAGGAGCATCGCCTCACAGCTTTTTTGCAGTGAAACAAAGGGAAAATAAAATCATAATAACTTGCGTTATCATCATTTTATTTTTTCCTAATTTTGCAGCTTTGCGTGCGGGGGCAGGGAAGAAGTGGTAGTACCCTCCTAAGTGCGCAATGGCTGCTTGGTCGGCCCTCTCGGGCCGCCCAAAACAGTCTTGCGCACTTTGCATGTTCTCCATGCAGGCTGCAGTACAGCCTACATGGAGAACATACCCAGGCTCCCAGTCAGCGTCTGAGTGCCAAAACACGGCACTCAGACCAATCACAATGCTGCTTGGGCAGCGTTGTGATTGGCTGATTGGGAGCCAGGTGTGCTTCCGGTTGAGGCCAAGTGAGGGAGGACTACGGAGGAGAGATGTAGCAAGAAGGTAAGTCGCCACATCACTTTCCCATTTCTACACTTTGTTTTTACATGTCATTGTTATCAGGTGTGTGGTCCAATTGGCTCAGTTAAAATGAACCAAAACTAAAACTCCCGAAATGCACTCGTACTTAAAAGCAAAGCCCAGGAACGTAAAATTGGTGCCCCGGTGACCTGAAGCCAACTGGTCACCAGAATGTTGTATGCATTTCCACAAAAGAAGAGCTCTGTCCTTGCTCACTACATAATGCTGTGTCCTTTCATCTCTTCCGCAGGGGCCATGGAGTCGGTGATACTCTTCCTCTGCTCTGTCCTCGTTCCAGCGCTTGGTACGTATTTCTACTGGTTCCTTTCAAGTGTCGCTGAGCAGGTGGGATGGGGAGACTTCTGGATATCGCAAAGACCTTGACCTCTTGGGAATTGATAAGACAATCCTCCCATCTATGTTATTACTGGAACAGGGTGGACGGGCTAATGTGTGTGTGATTTTTTTGCTGAAAACATCTTCTTTAGAAAAATATGCAGATAGGCTAAAATTGAAGTCATGGAGTGATTGAGCGCAGTATTTGTACGTTCTCATTGATTATAATGGTTCTGCATTTTTCTAAGAATTATAATCGTGTAGCCCTTATGAGATGGCAGCCTTTGGGGTTCCTGTAGGTGTGTGGGAGATATCCTGCATATCAAGGAGTGAGCTGTGACCCTGCCAACCTTCCATGAGAGATGGAGCCGGTCACCCACATGGTCCCCTCTTAAGATAGGACTCATAGCTGAGGCCCTCTTCTGCGAAATGCACAAAGCAGGCTAAGCTTCAACCTGGAGGATCACAGGCATTGAAATTAGACATGCATCTATTCCTTACTAGATCATATTAGGATGGACCTCACCGGAAAAATCTAAAATGCAACTCATGTGAAGGGTGCATCCTGAGGACAGCTTGATAAAGAGTGGTCTCAGCCACCTGACTCTCTTGAGGTGTAGTCATTACCACTGGTGTCACCTTTGGGAACGGATGTTCTATAGCATCCCTAGAGAGGAAGTTGGCATAGACTTCAATTGACCTATTCACGAATTAAGCTTATTTTGTCTGCTCTCAAGACAGAAAGGCCTTGCAGCCTATCTCGTTCTGCCAGCTAGAAACTTGAGAAGTGCCTGAGGAGAACAGGATCTCTAGGGGATTGCAGTCTTGTAGCTCATCGGGATGCAAAGCTCGTACGTTTTCTCACCAAGCAATACTGGTTTTCCTCTAAATCTGACCATAAATGTATTATGTTCTGCCTCTCAAGGAGCACACTTGCCCCTTCTTGCCAACGGAGTGGGAAGAAAGGAGGCAGGCTATTCACCCTCTGACTGATTTTAGGGCCCATAGAATGCTAAATTATTGTATTTACCCAAAGCATTGTACTGATTTTCAGACTACTAATCAAAAAACAACTGTACATCTTCCTGTGCGAACAGCACTGAAAGTTCGCTATTTTTAGATAACGGTCAAACACTCACTTGTTTCCAAAATACCAACATACGTGCCTACAGAAAACAATTGAGTTTCCCCGTTAAACAACTCTAAAACATCTTTGTTTTCATCAATCAATCGAAGACTCAGTTGCTCCTCAACACCCTAGTCTCCCGGTCTTTGCGAAACAACTTCTGCCACTCCTGGTGAACCATCCTATAGCACAAGACCAAAAGCCCCCTCTCACAAAGGGCACGATTGCTCCAGTGGTGTATTAGCACTTACTGATCTTAACATGTCAACTACTTTCTTCAAGAGTCCCTCCTTATCATGAAATTTTGTGTGAAACCCAGCCCTAGTTGGTCTAAATTCATACAAGAGAAATATTCCCAATTTTCCTTTACTGGAATCTCACACAAGTAAACCATAATTTTCCTGTGAACACACTAATTTCAACGCCCTTGTTCCTGTGCATTGTTGGATCTTGACATCATAGAATATTTTATTAATGTATTTATTTGTGCCGGGATACAGTGTACCTGGACCATAAATGTAATACGTATGATGATATAAATTAACATGGTTACATCAAGTTGAGGTAGGGATTACATGGTGAAAAGCAAAGCAGAAGTTATACCGCAGTATGAAAAATCTAAATTGGGCCTTGTCCAGCTGTTGCTATCCATGTTTGAGGAAATTTTTGAAAATTGGCCTTTAATGTCTTTCCTGAAGGAAATGAGTGGGGTAGGTTTCTTAGTTCAGGCAGGAGAGAGTTCCATGATGAAACTGTCACCCTGGAGGATGGCCTCTGTGAGGTGAAAAATGTAATTTAGGGACTATCAAGAGTAGTGAGTATCTACTTCTGAAAATTCTCAAGCCACTGGAAATGGTAAGTAGTTCAACTGTTCCTATGAATGATCATGTGGGATAAACAACATATTTTGAATATCATTTTGGCTGTGATGGGTAGGTAATGTGGGTGGTGGACTATTCCTATAGAGCATCATCCTCATTGACTACCCATCATAACCAGAATCATCACAGATACAAACATATTTCCTTGCAGAGGTAACATGCCTGTTCGTCAAATGAAGGAAGGGATTAAGCATGAACCTCAAGACTATAGCAAAAGGACAGAGAGATAGGGAAATGTCTTTCTAGATTCAGCATGGCTAGGTTGATTCTTTTCTTAAGAGAAAACAAACTTCGTTTTCAGGCAATTGGAAAGGAGAAAGCATTTTTGTTCAGGTATGTAGTTTGATGGGTCTGCTCCTTAGGATGGAAAAGCCTTTTATATTGCAGATTTTCAGGTACAATTGGGTGTCACCATCATATTAGAACATTGGCATATTGGTAGCTCGATTGAAAACAACGGAGTGCTCCCAGCTTCTAA
This sequence comes from Lissotriton helveticus, assembly GCF_964261635.1. Taxonomy (NCBI): domain Eukaryota; kingdom Metazoa; phylum Chordata; class Amphibia; order Caudata; family Salamandridae; genus Lissotriton; species Lissotriton helveticus. Next base: position 1,545,659,316 of record NC_136061.1, read on the forward strand.
TGATCGGTAGAAGCCAGAGCTCCAACATTCCAATGTTGTCATTCACAGCTGTTGCTGTGAACAAAGGCCTCACAGAGCCAGAGGGGATTTTAGTCCCCTCAACCTGACGTGAGGCCTTTGTTTTATTTGTTATAACATTCTGCATTCTGGTGGCGGAATGTTCTAGCAGCCTTATAGCACCTTGTAACTGGGCTATACCGGCATTGAAGTCCCGCTCATTTGCTAAAGGCCCCACGCCTTGGGTTTGGGCCTTTAATGCTGGAGCGGGCCTTTACAGTGGGTTATAAGGCTATATTAGTGCACAGCAACTCCAGAAACTTCCATTATTACTCAATTAAAAGATTGAATCACAAGAGGGCTAGAACTGACCCCAGGAGACTCCTTAAACTGATTCCGCTATAGAAGACTTATGGCCATTAATTTTAACAAAGTACTTTCTCTTATGACAGAAGATAACTAGCTTAAAGCCGTACAACCACCGTCCAAATAATGTTCCAGTGTCTCGAGTGAAGCCTTCCATGATCAATCAGAGAAGACAAAAACAGAAGACACTTGGCTTTCCAAGCAGACGAACAACCAACATCAGATGTGCTGTATTTTTGTTCAAACGGATTCCCAGTGCATGGACTATTATGACCATGCAGCCTAATTTGTATCCAGTGAGTGGTGATTTCAGAAGTTCCAGAGGCTTAAAAATATCCCCTTTATTGACAACTATTTAAGTGTGTCTTACAATGCGGTCTGAATGGAGAAACCTGGAAGCCACCCCTTATGAAGTTCAGAAACATCAAGAAAACCAACCTATTTTGCTTTGCCTATGCACTTTAATGAAATAGGGATCATTACAAAATAAGCAAGATAAAGTGCCCAATCAGTGGGCCAGAGCTTCGCCCTCTGATCAGTTGGAGCATATAATGTTAAAATCCATACATTTCGGGGCTACATTTATGCACTTTCCCCAATGCAAATGAGAAAGAAGCAGAGACATGTGACAGACAGAATACAGATAGGTGCTAATTAAGCCTGGTCAGTGAACTCTGCTCCGTTCACTGAGTTTGTTGAATTTTTTGCACTCTATGCTCTCCAGAGCTCTCAGAGTTCCCAAAAACTCTGCTCCATGTAGCATAGCGGAGTTTTTTCCTCACTCACACTTGCCACCGGTAAGTTGCGAGAGCGAGCAAGGAAAATCCAATGCTAGACCACTTCCCAGCGAGATTTCTCAACGCAAGCGGTGGCGGATGGTCGCTACGGCTCATGTTGAGAAACCTTACGTTCGCATTGAGGAAGCTGCCGCTCAAGTAGAACTTCGACTCGAGCGGCAGAAAGAACCAGCGCCCTCTTGCACTGTGTGAGATGCCAGTCGTGCTGATTTTACAGAGCAGGACAAACAGCCGGCACTAAAAACCAGTGTGAATGGCGTGAGGTAACCCACTCTGCCGTTTGCGGAATTCCTTGTAGTTTGGCAGAGCTTTTTTGTCCCTTTGCTGTTCCGCTTAGTGCTAAAAAGCAGATACAAAGCTTATTGTTGAGAAGAACTTGTAATACTGTTACATGTTTCTGGAGGAAAAGGCTGACTTTACCACTTTCTGCAGTGCTCACTTCATTGTGCCAACTTCAGAACGTGGGTACGTTTTCCAGGATAATTAAGCTAAAATGTGCGGTTTACTACACAGGAAAACACAATGGTAGTTTGATTAAAATATGTGTAATTGTGCAATAATGCTAAGACTTTAGCAAGCTTCAAGCAGATAGACAAACAAAATCACAATTAATTGGGGCTGGTGGGCAGATTCAGTCACAGGGCAGATGACTGTGGACCATTAGGATATTTAACATTATCAACAACTCTTGGTGATTGCTCTTCTAACTGTGGCTCCAACACACAAGGTGAGAAGACGAGAAATAAAGGAGAAAAGAAGCGAGCAATTAATGGAAAGTAAACTGCATATATGGAAGAGTGAACTAAAAGGCTGTATTACCAATGGCTGGTTGGTGTTTTGAAACAGACATTTATTTAATTTTTTTATTAAGGAGTTTTATATAGCGCTAGTCTGACCCGAGGGTATAGGAGCGCTTCACAACAGTTTTTGACCAAGATTCAAACATTAAGCAGTATTCTACATATAAGTTCGGCAGTACAAGTGTGCTGAGCAATGTTGAGGTAGTACTTGAGTCCTGAGATAACCTCATAGAGTGCACATTGTCTTGGGGTTGATACAATAAAGCAGGATTCTACATAATAGGTTCGAAAGTCCAAGTGTGCTGAGCAGCATTGAGGTAGTCCGTGAGTCCTGAGATAACCTCATAGAGTGCACGTTGTCTTGGGGTTGAACCAATTAAGGGGGGTGAGGAGCAGTTGGGGGTCGAATAGCAGGGAGGAGGTACGTCTTAGAGCTACAATGTCAGGCAGATACGCAAGAGGAGTCCCATTCACTTTAGCCATCCAGTTATTCCTAAACCCTTAGTTACTATATCCACCCTGAAATTGAACAAATTGCAAACATTTCTGACAGACTTTAATGAAGTTCCTCCCCTCCTTGCCCACTGACCCAAAGACATGATTGGAGGTAGAAACCCTCCATGGTGATTTGTCAGGGGGTGCAATGGGAAAATGGTGATACCAGATTAATGAGTTTGAAGATCTCATCACTAGCTGAGGCATTCTATGTTAATATCATGAAGCAGTGATAAAAAGCATCTCAAACAGATTGTTGCAATTCACTTTTGTCTTGTTTCTGCAGCTGCAGCAACTGATCAGGAACCGAAGGAGCCCAATCCATTTTATTACGGTGAGCATGGGTTGGACTAGAGGAGACCGCTTTGCTAAGGGATATAGTGCAAATGGAGAAATGTGAGAGAAGAGCAAGTGCACAATTCATCCCTGGGGAACCTTTTAGGCAGGGCCGGACTGGATTCACAAACCAGCCCTGGCAGTTATGTCCGACCAGTCCCGGGGGGCGGGGGGAGGTATATTGGCATTGACGGGAACTCTGCTTCTGTGCTTTTGTTACAGGGGGGCGATTTTGCATTACTAGTGCCCGCTATAGCCAGTCCGGCCCTGCTTTTAGGGCACAGAGCCAAGGGGCTCCGTGCTCTGCCACTAATGATGTATCTTCCTCCAATATTTGGGTTTGTTTTAAGGTCCTGGCTGCAGGTTACTGGGGATGATTGTATGTATGCCCCTGATTTACTCATTATGGCTTATCATGGTGTATGTGTGTGTGTGCACATTTGTGTGTGTGCATGTGTGCTTGGCAGCGTACTTAAGTCCAATGTTTACCCACTGTTTTCAGACTATTTCTGGTATGGCTCACATATTGTAGTCAACCTCTCAACCTCCATTTTGCCATCAATCCCCTTTTCCTTAGGATGCTGCTAAAAATTGAACCATCGATTATCTGTCTCTCATCGCTTTCCTTTCATTTTCTGAAGCTGCCCATCAGCAGTGTGGGGATGCACACATGCAGAGCCTTCACGTGACAATATGAGCTGACTATGTATGAGTGTGTGGGTGTTTTAGGTGTGAGTGGGGTTGTGTTACCTTTCTCTGCACCATCTGAATTATAAACCTAAGAGTCATATCGAGCAAACGTAAAATATTCCCTCGAAGCATGAGTGCATCAAATAATTGGTATTGGTATTTTATACATAAATGCATGTACACGGTTTCACTTTCTCTTACAGACTATGAGAGCTTGAGGATCGGTGGTTTGGTGTTTGCTGTGGTGTTGTTCACGCTGGGAATTCTTCTTATACTGAGTAAGTGTTCAGAGCGATGGCAGATGTACTGACTTGCCTGATCCCCTGCCAGTGTTTATAGTTTCTCCAATGCCTATCAGCTTTCATGGTTCGTCCACCAGTAGGCCAGTTAGTAATACTGGTCAGAATCTGATTTGAGTGTTTTTGAATCAGCAATAGTCTGCCAGAGTCTCCAGTTGCTCTATCAAAGCCGGTGGTTGCAGTTGGGACCCTCCAGCACTCATTTTTGGGCACCAGGATTTATTTTCAATCACCAGCCTGAGACGCAGAGCAAGAGAGAGAAAGTCAGGTAAGGGGGAAAAAGGAAGAAGAAAATGGCCAGAAAATAGTGACAAAGGGAGAAAGCGGAGATGAAAAATGACCTGAAGGTTGAGCTAAAGGGGGCAGGAAGTTGAGGTTGTTAGAAGAATGAGGAATGAGGTGGAGTTTAGGACTAAGCAGCCTTGGTATTCGGCAGCCCCAACATTACGCAGTACTGGCGGTGGGCTTCTGAGACAAACGTTGGGCACCAGCACATATTATTTGGCAAATCTGATAAAGACTTCTAGCCCCTGATTCCTTAACTTAAATACATCACCAGGCATCCGACTGGATCCAGAAATTTGTCGTGAACAGTACCCTTACACGCCGGTAGGTGGCATTGTCTGGCCCCTTTTGGCATCATTGCTGCCATAAGTGACGTCTGATGTGTCTATATAGGTGCCACCCTGGCCCACTAACGTCAGTTCTTTTGTTGCTGGACCAGCTAGCGCCGATGCCGGAAAAGCTACCCATTGGTCTCTTTTTGATTAACATTTTCTCTAAGTTTTGTCAAAGTCTTTTTTGAGGTCTAAACTACTGGTGTGGCAGGGATGTCATCCAAAGAAAGTCGGCTTCAAGCCCTGAGGCTCCTATCAAGGACAGATGTTGGTGACGGACCCGCACCTATGGTGCCTCGAACGAGACCATGATCCAAAGGCCTTCCCTGACTGCCGCACCATGCATCCAAAGGCCTTGAGGCAGCGATCCCTTAAGCTCATTGCCGCTCGACACGGATGCCATTAAGCTTGAGGTTCTGGTTGAGAGGAAGACCACAGGAGTGGTTGTGGAGTATGAGGTCGTCGTCCCACTCCAAGTCGTCGATCCGCTCAGGTAAGTTTGGGAGTCACAAGAAGAAAAAGAAGCTAAAGCGCTCTTCAACTTCTCCCCGTTTGTCGGCTGACAAGCCGAGGGAGCTCCCCTCAAGGCCTGGCTCCACGGTTGAACAGCACCAGAGCAGTCTCCATGCCTCCACACATTTCTAGGAACCGGAGCGACCCCATCTCAAATAAAAGAATTTTCTGAGGCCATGCTCCCCATATTTGAAAAATAAAATGATAATAACATGATGTTATTATCATTTTATTCTTCCCTGCTGCGGCAGCATGAGGGCTGGGCTGCTCTGCTGACAGAGCAGGGGGGAGTGGTGGGCACACAAAAGTGCGCATGATGCTTTGACCGGCCCTCTTGGGCTAGCCAAACAGTCATGCGCAGCCTGCATGGAGAACATTCCCAGCCCCCCAGTCCCCATCTGAGCATCGAGCCACAGCGCTCAGACCAATCACAGCACTCCATTGCAGCATTGTGATTGGCTCAGGGGGTCCTGAGCACTTCCTGTTTGGCGGAGTAGAGATGACGTAGGACAGAGCAGTGAGGAGGTAAGTGAAGTTTTCTATTTTTTACAATTATACCTCCTTACCCCCTCGGCCCCCAGCCCCACCACCCCAGATCTGTGCCGGCCACCACTGCTTGACCCCCTCTCAGTTGCTCCTTTTCATCAGAGCTGTTCTAGACTCAGTGCAATTTTGGGCCTCACCTCCAGAACGGCAAGTCCAGGATATTCAAGCTATTATACCTATGTTTCAGCCTCTATCCTGGATTTCGGTGGGACAGACTCTGAAGGGGCTGGTTCTCATGGCCTCCTGCATCCTGCTGGTGACTTATGCTCTTTAGCATATGCGGGCCCCACAATGGGGCCGGAAGTTCCAATGGGAAATACATCATGTGAATCTCTCCAACATGGTCCACATCTCGTAGGGAACTGCAAAAGATCTGCAGGGGTGGTTAACGAACTGCAATTGGGCCAGTGATAGACCCCTCTCTCTTCTCCAACCAGATCACACAGTAGCGGCAGATGCATCACTACTGGGATGGGGCGGTCATCTGTGAGAGGTGGAGATCAGAGGACTCTGGTCTCTGGCAAAATCCAGACTACACATCAACCTATTGGAGCTCTGAGTAATTTGATTGGCATTGAAAGTCTTTCTACCCTACATCCAGGGAAGGGTGGTGCAGGTGTTCATGGACAACACCACCGCCATATGGCACTGAAACAAACAGGCCAGGGTGGGGTTGTGGACCCTTTGTCAAGAGGCCCTGCATCTCTGGACATCCATGGTGGGTCAACACCTAGTGGATTCCCTGAATGCTAGAGTGGCCGAACTCGGCCGAAGATGCCTCACGGATCATAAATAGCATCTCCATCTGGGGGTGGTGAAAGGTCCTTTTAGCAGTGGGGAGAACCATGGTTAGATCTGTTTGCCACCAACGATAACATGCGATGTCTCGAGTGGAGCTCAGGTCTTCTGTCCACTTTTCCACCCATACCATTTCTGCCCAGAGTTATCAAGAAGATCAGGACCAACGGGCAGGGTGACTCCAGATTGGGCAAGCAGAGTCCAGTATCTCGAGCTGTTGAGCATGGCCATCTGTCCTCTGATCAGGCTACCCTTTCAAGAGGATCTAATGTTGCAGCAGCAGGGAAAGGTTCCCCACTAGAACCTGTCAGCACTCCTCCTTCTTGCCTAGAGATTGAGCGGTAAAGTTGGCAGCTTTCGACTTTCCTCCTGAAGTCAGTAGCGTTATTTTTGGAAGCCAGGCATCCCTCCACCAAGACAGTTTATGCCTGCTGTTGGGCAAAATTCATGGTATGGTGTACAGAAAGATACAATGATCCCCTTTCTGACACACTTACTCAGGTTCTCCCGTTCATCCTATCGCTTGCCCTGCAGGGCTCTGCTCTGGGCACTGTTGAGGGATATCTTTCTGCAATCTCTGCTTTTCTTCGCTTGCCTGAACAACCTTCCCTTTTCCAATTCCGTATTATACATAGGCTTTTGAAAGGTTTGCAACATATTTTTCCTCCCTCTCCTTTCATTATGCCTCAGTGAGATCACAATCTGGTCCTGACATTTCTAGGGTGCGCTCCATTTGAGCTCTTACATTACTGTCCTCTCAGGCTCTTTACCATCAAGAAGGCCTTCCTAGTGGCAATGACATCTGCCTGGAGGGTCAGTGAGTTTCAGACCTTGTCATCCAAGCCTCTATCATCTTTACATCTACCCAATCAAAGTGGTGCTTTGAAAGAGGGTTTGCTTTCTTCCGAAAGTGGTCATTCCATTTTAGGCAGGCCAAACCATCAGTCTGCGTACTTTTTGTGCTCTGCCTCATCCCTCCAAGGAAGAGGAGAGACATCACCATCTGGACCCCAAAAAAGTGTTGTTGTTCTACCTACACTGCACATGAAAATTCCACGTGGATGACCAACTCTTTGTGAGGCATGTTGGAGCGAATAAATGACAGGCTGTGCAGAAGAGGACCAGTCACAATGGATCGTTCTCTGTATCAATATCGTCTATGCATTGGCTAAGAAGCAACCCCCTGAGTGTATGCATGCTCATTCTACAGGGCTAAAGATACCACAACTGTGTTAGCTCACTGAACTCTGGTCCTGGACATCTGCCAAGCAGCAACGTGGACTTCCCTGCACACATATACCAAACACTACTGTTTGGACAGTCAGATCCATTGGAATGGGCACTTTGTCCGTCCTGTCCTGCAGGACTTCCTCATGTGAAACTGGTCTGCCGACCCACCTCTAGGGAGATATTGCTTGGGTATCTATTCTAAGATAAGGGATCTGCAGCTAGAAGTCTCTATCAGATGAACAAGTTACTTACCCTTGGAAACGCCTTATCTGGTAGAGACTCTATCTATCCACAGATTCCTTACTGACCCACCCATCCTCCCCGCTCTGCCAACAGATTTCTAGGGACAGGGCTTTCCCCTTCCAGTGCTTTAGGTTTCCACACCAGTGTTTAGTGTACTTCTTGGTTCTTCTGGCATGGGAAAGTAAAAAAAAATAGCCGACGTCAGCATGCCCGGGTGGCACCTATATAGACACCACGGACGTCACTTCTGTCATGGTGGAAGCCATGGAGAGTCGAACGACGCCATGTAGAGTCAAACTATGCCAACTGCCAGTGCGAAGGGGCACTGCCCATGAAAAGTTTCCGCGTTCAATTTGACACCTGGGGATAATTCTAAGGTAAGGGATATGCGGCTAGATAGAGTCTCTACCAAATAAGGCATTACCAAAGGTAAGTAATTAGTTCATTAAGCCTACAGGGGCCTTTATCAGAAGGGTGCGATATGACACCTAAGTATGATTTTTAGCACAGCACCTGAAGGGTTAATCTGATGATCACCTCAGACTTGTTAAACTTTCTGTAATAATCAGAGGTGTACTTATGCTCACTCAAGAGAGAAATCCAGGTATAGTTTTTCTGGGTTAATACAAGGCAAAGGGATTCTTAGCAGCTACCAACACACTGTCTATTAAGGTCTCAGAACTCAATGTACTACAGTAAGCAATCAAAACAAGGTCTCAACAGAGATGTTCATTAGGCTCCAATCAGATAGAGGCAAATGGTAAGTGGAGTTACCAGCCCCTTTGGAATTATAAGATCTGCGGGAAGACTACAGATTGATGCTTTTCCCCTGGACATTTTGGCTCCTGAAACAACTGAAATGTGTGATAATCCCTAATTTCCAATGGTAACCTGAGGGTACAGATCGTAATACCTGCTGACCCCATTTACTGATACGACGCCCCCCCCCACATGAACAGCCAATGAGAGGAAAGGCATTGGGAGGAAAATGTGGGGAATTCAACAGTTATAAAGGCAAGGTGATTCTTTGATTGCTTGCAGAAACTGTCAGCAGAATCAGGGAAACATTGCTTGATTCCACATTTCCTCATAACCTGGGTAGGTTTGTCGGCACCCACACATGTGTTTTTCCTTTGACTCTGCTGACATGTATTTACATGGCCTACCATGTCCAGTTCTACTCATAGAAAACATTAAGAAGAGGCCTGTATCTTTTTGTAACCAACCTGGAATTTAATTAGTCAGAAATTGTGAAAGCAATGGCCAAAATGTGGGGTAAAGTATTGGGAGGAACAGTAAGTATCAGACTTAGGACTAGCCCAGTAAAAGGTGGGCATTTTTCAGTGATGTCCCCTATCCGAGCTTTTTTTCCCCACAAAACACCCTGTCATCGCCAGGCACTGGCCAAGACTGAAGGCTGGCACCAGTGTCTAGATAGGCCATTTTTTTACACATACAAATATACAGCCAGAAGAATTGGAGATAAGGTTCCATTAAGGCATAGATACTTACAAACATTTTCCGAGGGGCACAAAGTATGGTCTGTGGTGGGCCCATGGGCCACATTGATGCTTGCAGGATGGGAGTGGTGCTTTGTGGGTAGTTAAATATTGCAGCAGACTGTATTAGATTATTTTCATTTACTCCAGTTGGCTTGTAATCAAAAGTTTCCCCATGTATTTAACATCTTTTTGAATGTTAGTGCTCGCTGAAGTAAACATCAGCTCGGTGCTGCTTTAAACTTGGGGGCCTCAGGCAGCCCCTAGACCGTACTTTGAATATCACTGCATTATAAAAGGAACTCATGCAATCTCTGATGATTTGATGTCTCTATTTTTTTCTAACCCTAGGCAGGAGGTGCAGGTGCGGTAATTTCAACCAGAAGCCAAGGTAATCTGTCAAATTGATTATGCTGTTTGGGTTGCACCTTCTGGAGGGGGCAAGGGGAGGGTGGGCGTAGTGTGGATAGCAGATTGAATCCTGATTAGGGGTATGAGAGTTTCAGAGGAATGTCGATCTAAAATAATGCTGTGTATACGTTTAGCTGAACTGTCCTTAAACATAATTCATAGGCGAGTGTATCTAAGAGTCTTGTCTGTCAGCTCTGTGAATCCCATTGGTTAATATTGACTCCTCAATGCAAGCACCTTAGCAAGAATGTCATAGGCCCTAGTGCAAGCAGGCCTCTTTGACTGTGTCTCGGGTAGTAAAATACAACATTGTCAGGGTTCAATGGGCCCCTCAGCGCTCTGGGCCTGGGTGCCACTGCACCTGCTGCACAGAGTGTAGCTACGCCCCTGTATAAACAGAGGCACTTGATGCAGACAGACTCAGAGTCCCTCAATGTAGATGGTTTAGGTGCCAATTCATGGGGACCTTAAAGATGGCCTCAGGTGCCCCTCAAGGCAAACTTTATTGGAGTCTCTCAAAACAGATGGTCTGAGTCTGAGATACACATGACATAGAAAACATTGACAAGAGTCAGACAGTATCAGAGCCCTAATTTATCAGGGCTCCAATCCCCTCTGTACATATGTCGTTGAAACCACTCATCACTCTGATTACACAAATCTTTGAGTCTTTAATTCCACATTCCACAATTCCACACAGGGGCATAGTTTGATTTTGTGGTTTCATTAGGATATAGGTATCACACTGTATTTAAGGGATTTCCTCCTCACAGTGTAATGTTCATAAGTCCCTGGTGTGGGGATTCTCGTCTTATCTCTAATGGTGTATGTTTTTTCTCACAGGGCTCCTGGGGATGAGGAAGCCCAAGCCGAGAATCTGATTACTTCAAAAGGTTGGTGACCTACCATTAATATTTGGCATTTTTTCCTACCTGTGTCCATTTCAGCACCTGATTTGGATTCTGACCCACCGTACCATATTTACATGTGCTCATATTAAGACATCTTCCTTTCTTGTCTGCTCACAGGACGAGGGTCACAGAAGGCAGAGAACTGAGCGGTGGCTGCTGGGTAAGTACAAATACCCTCCAATGGAAGGTCTAGTGTTTGGTCATTTCTTTAAAGACAATAAATGACCCCAGGGAGAAATCAGTATGTCGGAGTCCATAGCACCGCCTTTGCGCGAGCTTCCTCTGTTTGTTGGGGCTCATCATCCAGAACACCCCACTCCTTCGTCTACGGAGATCCAGCTGAAGCTTCCCAAACTTTTGTTGGATCAAAAAGAAAAATAGTTATGTGTATCATTCGGTTCTACATCATGCAAAAGGTACAGGGCTATCTAGAATGTAGTGGATGCAAATCTGAGGCCAGAAAGCATGTTCTACAGGTTACATGCCCCATCAGAGGCGGTAAACAAGGTCCATTGCCTGGACATCATGTAATATTTGGTGACCTGAAGATAACCAAAGCACCATAAAGATTTCCCCAATGTTTTAACGGATGGCCTACTACACAGCTGCTGGTCTTTAATTCCCCAACATGCTTCAGATCAACACACATCGGCAAGTGCCATTGGGGTTTGAGGTTAAGAAAATAGGCGGCAGCCATTCAGAGACTTTAATGGGATGTGTACCATCAGCTCTACATTTGTTTCTTTATGTAATACTGCAATGTAGCTCGCTCATTAGGCACTCTGTGTACACTGGATGGGACACCTTTCTATTATAAAGTGCAGAGACCAGGTGTTGTATTCTTGCGAGGGAGGCTCTGACCTGTAGATGGAGAGTGAATTGATTCCAAGGCGGAATTTGTTGTAAGGACAGAATCAAGCTGTTGATATACTTTTTTTCTACCAATGGAGCATGAAAGTTCCCTCCCAGGATAGGTACGTGGCAGATGAGGATGTGTTAGGTCTGTTTTAGGATAAAGTATGTGTTGTGCTTGAAGAAATCAGTAGATCACAGGGGTCTATGAGGACAGAGAAGGTGAGGAAACAGAAGTCATGAGTGAAAGGAGTACAGAAGGGTGTAGGGTGGGTAGAACAGTAAAAGGACTTCTGGGGCATGGTGGGCAGGAGACAAAAAGCAGAGGAGAGGGAGGGGCTCTGAGAAGATATGCAGGGAGCCAGGCCACAGCTTGCTAGCACAGGAGGACGGCTCTGTGCGTTTGCAAGCTGATAACAGGCAGAGGACAGAGGAGCTTAACACCTCCTGGCCTGTTGCTCGCCTTTCTTTTATTGGCTCTGCACTGTTTCTGAGCCAATAAAAAGAAAATCTGCCTATTTATTTATGCAAATTTTCAGTTTTTGTGGGTACTTTCCTAAAAATCGTTGGACTTTTACAAAAGTACTGATTTTGCGATTTTCTTTGACCATTGCAAAATCGCAATATCCTGTGGGATCTGATAATTTGTAAAATGCCCCACCCCGCCAACAAGCTAGAGCCTCTTTCTCGGTAACAGAGTAATTGCAATCTAAATATCCTTAACATAACACACCCACTCTGCCCCCCATCCCCATCATTTATCATAAATAGAGCTGTATCCAGCACCAAGAAGTAGCTTCTGCAACTGCTACAGACTTATGGGTCAGTCTTAATTCCCCTGGTTCAGCTATTTCTCTCTTCCTTTTTTCGATCGCCTCCTCACGCTCTCGTGCCCAGAATACCTCAAACTTATTTTTATTAAGTGCTTGGTACCTTTTTGTCATGCTCATAAATTGTCGTCAAGGTTTTGAGTAAAATTCTCCAGTTTGAAAAATTACAATTACTAAGCCATTTACACGGAACAAGATAATGTTTTTATTTGCCTCTATCAACTTTAATTTCACTTTAATACATTCATCAGCAATGGTGTGGCTCAAAATATGCAACTTTGAGTGTCCATTAAAATGTTGTACAAATCTCAGTGACACTTGGGTGGCTACCGTAGTAAGCACAGACGACTGATACACACTGCAGAAATGGATTGTCACGTGAACACGACTGAACTTCATGTGAAAGGTACTGTGCACTCTCTTCTTCTTGTGCAGGGGCATATTTACAGGGAGCTAGTGCCGCTGCAGCATCCATTTTTTTGACGCACGGGTGGCGCAGTCAGTGCTGCACACTGCTCCATATTTACAAACGGACGCATTGGGCCCAATGCTTCACATTGTAAAGGCCTGCGTCACATTATACTTGTGCGAGGTATAATGTATGGAGGGTAGGCGTTCCCACGTTTGTAGCCGTGCAGAGCTGACACAGTGAAATTTACAAGTTTTCACTGCATCCCTCTATGACCTGATTGCGTCAAAATCCCTAAGCTTTCTCAAACCAGGCGTAAGGATTGGCACCGGGCTTTTAACATGGGACTCACCTCTATGTTCTGACGCATTGCTGAAGTTGCATCAGTCTTACAACCAACTCCAGCGATGCACCACTTTAGCACCAAAAGATGCATCAGAATTTCTGATGCATCTGTGAATCCTTGCGCCATGGAGCACTGTATTGTAAATACAGCGCATCCATAGAGTCATTAGGGCATTTGCAGCAGGCGCAAGAAATCTAATGAACTAGCGTGTGGCTCTGGGTGCTCGATCTCTGATTCTTTCCCTGTTTCTGTCAAAAAACAGCTCACACTGGTGCAGCAGCTTTTGCACTAGTGCTACTGAGTATGTAGCCTGCGGGTGGTCACAAATGGACTTCTGCTACAAGATAAATAATCAGTTAGACCACCCTGCATCACCAGATACAGGAAGAAGGCGGAACAAGTCAAGACTAAAATAGTGCAGTATTCTTCTCCATTCAATCGCACAACAGCCACAAAGTGGTAGGTGTTGCTGTTTTGAATACCTCTTCTACGGCTCAAGGTCTAAAATGCTAAACAGTCACCTAATAAAACATATTCCGGAAGTAAAATATAATTTATTTTTTATAGGTTAATGCTATACAGCTGTTAGCCAGAGCTTCAACCAACTGCTGTCTACGGGTTCCATCCCAAAATTGTGCTTCAATGAACTTTAAAACAACAGTTTTTCCCCCATATTTGTATTGATTTTGCAACACAGAACAAAGAACAAAAAACATGACATACCCAGGCCAATTTAGGGCCATATTACAGAATGTGCCCCAGGGGAGCAACAGGCATGTGCACCCACTTTGCGCACCTCCGGGGCATTATGGTATTACAAAAGGGGCTGCAGACGCTTGTGCAGCCCTTTCTGTAATACTGAAGAGGGAATTTCCTCATTTGATGGAGTGGTTCATCTAGTTCTGCTCTTTGGGTCGCATTTAAATGAGGATAGGGGAGCCCATGTAAGAATTCCTATAATCTATCAATGTCAGGACGGTCACCCTCTGCATATAGGGTGTGATAGTAATCCACAAAGGCTGGGTTAATGTCCATTTGCGTATTGGGAAGTGTGCCATCCTTTTTAATCACCCCTATCTGTGGGCGTATCTGGTTGCCACGCACTAGTCACGACAACCATTTACTCACACATTCACCCTCGCCATGTAAATGGGCGAGATGTTAGCCATAGTCAAGTATCTCTGGGTGCACTTCCATGTCTCTTTGTTCTTTTCTTAATTGTCAAAATTGGTCTACCATTGTGGTCTGTAATGACGTCTCGGATGCAAGTTGCCTCAATGTCCGCTCCATAGCTAGCAGTTCACTACGTACCGTCTGACGAACCCCCCATGTGGTGGAAATGTAATACCCCTGCTTGACCACTTTATGCGCATCCCACTCTGTTGTCCTGGATGAGGCAAAGCCCGCATTTTGTTCAAAGTGTATGAAGTAATATGCATTGCCAGGGACTCTTCAACAGCACAGTTAATCTATGTAGGGTCATGTACCTAGAAATCTAACTCCCTACAACAATACTTATCAGTATCATGTTGGAAAGAATCTCTTGACTGCCTAAGAAGCCTACAGCTCTATATTAGGTCAAGACATTGAAGCAATCGTAGCCAGTAAACACCCCTGTTAAACCTATGCACTCAGAATTGACCGAATGTGGTTTTCACCCCCTCCAGTTCATCAACCTCTTCAGCACCAGCAGAGTTCACTGAGAATCAGGAGCCAAATTCTTACTCTCCACAGCTAAACCTCACTCATTCTCAGCCATCTCTCCTGCCTAGAGATGTACATGGAGGAGAACCGCACAGCGTCGCTCAAAGGACAATACCCATATAGGCGTTGCCTTAAAACGGAGGATCCCCTGTAATAACTGCCTGCCATGCTCAGGGGTAAGAGGCTACATAGAGACCAAAGCTTCTTCATTGAGGGCATCAATGTGAACTATTGAGGGCCTTTATTAATCAACCTTTATTGTCCTGTCTTTAAACCCTCTTAAACACTTCCTGAGACCCTTCACGATTCTACTAATGCGAAGCAAGCCAAAGAGTGTCTTACTCCCTAGACACAAATTCTGGCGGAGGCCTCTCAGCCTTTATAAACTTTCTATATCATTAACGTTCTGGTTCAAATGTTCCTTCTTAATGGTCTTAGAGTCCAGTGCTTTAGACTGGGGTGCC
The DNA here is from genome assembly GCF_964261635.1 of Lissotriton helveticus. Taxonomy (NCBI): domain Eukaryota; kingdom Metazoa; phylum Chordata; class Amphibia; order Caudata; family Salamandridae; genus Lissotriton; species Lissotriton helveticus. The sequence continues at coordinate 1,545,674,469 of NC_136061.1, forward strand.
TTAGATCCTAAATAGTTGTTCTGCCCTCTCTAGATACTGCCTTTCTTTCTGCTCGGTTCAGTATTTCTTGATCTCAATTTCACAAACTTAGAAGGAAAAAAAGATGTTCCCTGATCTACCTTTGACAAATTTGTGGAAAAAGAAGAAAATATGGGTTTAAATGGAAAATGAAGAAAATAAGGGTTGAAATCCTCAAACTTTACTGTAGAAGACCTGCCTTCTTGAGCATTGTGAGACAATGAAAGATCCAAGACTGAGGTTGAAGGCATAGAAAGGGGCCTACTTAGAGGAGGGAGGGACCTCTGACTTTCACTAAACCTTACCTCTTCATGATGTCCGGTTAATTTCTTGCTTAAGTTAACTTTCCTTTGGCTACTGGGAAAATCATTTAGGTGAGCCGTGAGCCACAGTCCTTTGTGTTGCGACCTGACACCTACATGTGGAACCTTCACTGCAGTGAGTGTACAACAACTTGTGCTGCTGACAACGGTGCATGAAATATGGAGAATGAACTGGGATAGACAGTGCTGTATTTGAGTCTGTGGTTACGGGTGGTGCGCCCATCGCACTCATTTTTGGGAACTGGAACTTATATTTTATCATCAGACTTTGATCCATAACAGGAGAGAGAAAGGATGAAAGGCAAAGTCAGAAGACAGGCATGAAAAACAACATAGAAAGTGTGATAAATGGCCAAAGAGTGAATGGTGGCAGATGAAAGAGGCATGAGTTGACATGTAGGCTAGACAGCCTTGGCAACCCCGACATTCACCAGCAGCAGGTTCCTAAGGAAAACTTTGGTCAGCGGCACATATTATTTTACATTAAACACTGGCAATCGAGATCCTCCTGTTTGATATAAAGTGTGGGCAAGGGTAGTTGTTTAAGGGCAAACAACTGTATGGGAAAGGTAAAAATAGTTGCACTACTCCAAAATGGTGCACTTTACTCTTGTGTAACGTAAACTGCACTGGCTGCTCATTAAGTACCGACAGCACTGACATCCATTGATCTGTATGGTTCAGTCATGGTTAAGTGAATTTAAAAAAGTCAACGTCTCACCATCCTTTCCATACACTTGGTCTCAAGATGAGGTCTGCGTGTGGTTCCAAAGGCGAGACTAGTCAGAGTAGCAGGTCCTCTGCCTGCCAGGCTGCTAACCTCTGATAAACTCTCACTGAAGGCCCTGGGCGCAAATGAAGGCCAGGTGTCCTGGGCGACCCAGCAATGAGGGTTGGCACAAAACAGACCCCCTGTGACGGAGATGCTAGGCAGACAGACCTCATCTCCCGGAGATATGGTGCATGAGAAAAGTAAGGCCACCTATCTTTTCTATCCCAGGTGAAAACTTTTCTCATTTAATACTAGTCTCTCTTCTCTTTCTACCCGTTCTTCTGTGTCTGCACTTGAACGGCCCCTGTGGGTTTTAAGCTTTACAAACAATATTGGATTGGATAACAAATATAGTATGCACTAGTGACGTCATCAAACAGCGCCACAAGATGAGTAGTCGTGTAATGGCAATTGCCAGTAAGTAATCAGGCTATCACTGTGGGTCTCCTACCTCAAGGGGCCTCTTGTACCAAGTTGAGATGCAGTACCTCGCCCTCTCCACGGGACATGAAACACAAATTGTCTTGCAACGTTAGCCCCACATTTCTGCAGAACACTTCGAGCTGCGTTAAGCACAGCGTGCTTCTCAATCTCAGAGCGCCCTTAAAACGATTCGTCTTTTGTTATGTTCAGATTTGCAGGACGCCCAGCCACGAGGAGAGAGTCATCAGTTCTCCTTTTGATATTCTAATATTTCTTACCTCTTCCTGTGAGCCCTTTGAATATTATAGTGCCTGCGTTTAGTAGCTAACAAGCACCTCTTTGAAAAGGCCTGCAGAGTGCAGCTAAGTGCTTTGTAATGACATGTTACGTGAAAAGCTCCAAGTAATAACTTGTAGCACATTAAAAGCTGCGTTTCTACGACAACAGCGCTCCCTGGCCACGACTCCACGGTTACAAGGGAGAAGGCCACATTAATTATGACGCTTTGAAATAGGGCTCCTTTGTGTGACTTCTCTGGCGTGCGCTCAGGGGTGGACAGGCCCGCAGGTGAATGAAGAGATTCTCTTAAAGGCTGCTGCCTTGGAAATTCGTAAGTGCTCCTGCAGAGGTAGTCACCTTCCTAAGTTGACTGGTCCAAGTCTGAGGGCGGGAAGAGCGCGCGAGAGCTAGGCGGGCTGTAAGAACCTGAATGGTTTTTATTGTGCGATTAAATAAAATGATTACAATCGTATGATTATTCTCCAGGCCTCATATAAAAGCTAATCAACCTATGAGCTCACAGAGTGAAAAAAGTCCTTATTTAAAATGTAAATCCAAGATAATCGGTTTACTCTGTAGTTAGTTAAAGTGAAATGCATAGATTCTAATCCATATATTTTAGGAAGCCCTTCTACGAGAGACTGGTAAAGTGCTGTGTGCATCAAGTCCTAAACACCAAATGGCAACCCTTTTTTGCAGCTTTACAAAGGCGTGCCCGTTGCAGCCATATTATTTATCATCTGGCAGAACGCGGATGTTTCGACTGTCCCATGCCAGTCGTTTGCAGAAGTGAAATTGGCAGTGGCGGCTGGTATCAGGGCAGAGTGGCGGAGCGGGAAAAAAAAAAGGAAAACCACTTACCTGCCTGTCGCCACTTGTCACATCTCCACTTGGTGCTCTTTTGTTGCTGCACTGCACAGACTCCACTGCGACCAATCTTGACGCTGCTATCATATTTGAAAGGATTGGTCATGATTGGCACGTGCACTGCGAATTTGCGCTCCGCTGTCTCCAACCCAGCAATACAGCTGGGTTGTACACAGTTTCAGTGCGCATGTCTTTTTGGCTGTCATGAGACGGCCGGCCAAACCGACATGCGCACTGACAGCAGTGCTGCGCACCACTCCCCCTCCAGCCTGTCATCATCTGCCCCACCCCCAAGACTCGCTAGTGCTAAATATAAAATAATCGTAAACCTGTGTTATTATCGTTTTGACGCTACCCCTTGACCCTACCCTTTCCCCTTTACTCTCTTTTTACCCCGTTCGCTTTGCTCTTTTATTAGTTTTCTCACATAGATCTAGAGTTCTAGCCGTGGCTCGGTGGCACTACCTGATAGCTAAAGAGGAGATGGGCTTTGGACTACCCCCTCTGCCGTCACCTAACCAGCTGGTCTTTGGGCAGATATTCCTTCATCTCCCAGACCTACCTTCACCTCCCCACCTTCCCTGCCCCCTTACCCTTCTTCACATCCATGCTCTTGAACTGCCTTTCTAGCAAATGATGTTACCCGAACCTAATGTACTGTGTAATTTTGTGGAACCTTATGTAAAGCGCTCTGATACCTTCGGGTCTAGCCAGCGCTATATAAAAGTATTTAAATAAATAAATAAAATCGTTCTATTTTTTGAGTTTCATGGTGCTGGAAAGGGGGGCGACTCTCACCGTCCATAGCGGAGGAGCTGCCGCTGGAAATTGTAACTGTAATGAATTCCAGAAAGTGACCAGATATCTGTGTGGATTCACCTTTCAAACAGGATTACATGGCATTGTGTGTGTCATATCTGAATATTTAATGATTAAAATATTGGACACAGCCAGAATCTTATATACAGAATTAGTGGTTCACAAATGCAGAGAATGTGAGTCAAGGATTCGACTCCCCTGTCACAAAGGCTGCATTGCCTGATCTCACTGTGTTCCTTCTGGCCAAACCAATACACTTTTAAGAGGATCAGCCCAAATCTTAGATTCCTCGGGTGTTTTTTCATTTCCTTACCAAGCGCTTGGGAAAGATCAGGGCTTTAAGTGGGATTTAAAAACTGGAAGGGGGGTGTCCTCTAAGGGGCGTCGCCAGTGTAATTAAGGGCGTGGCTTAAAAACACATAAGCTAAAAATATGTGCTTAGCATAGTGTGCCGCCCGACTGGTATTTTGCTGTTTGTCATTGCATCTAGATATATGATACAACAAGTAACATCATACCTACAACAAGGCAGGACTATTGGCTTTGTCAATGGTTGTTAGTTGCATAAGATAAATGAGCGGCAACTATGGCTAGTATATAATATTGAAAAAGCTTCCACTTAAAGCCCTGGTGACACCTCGACGATGTTTCTGCTCCTGAGTTTCCAAAAGGGAAGGGAAATCCAGAGAGAAAATTAATATCTTTAAAGAATTTCCCTTCCCCTACCACGCTCACCTGGCATGACGTCATGCTGTAACTTCTCCACCAGTGAGAAGTGAGCCGTGTGAGCAGCGCACATGATGTGCCCGCTGTCACTGCAGTCCGGAAAAAAAACGGACCGGCTGTGCCAGGGCACAAAACAGAGCCCGGTAGAGACCCGTTTCGAGGCCCCCTTAAAAAAACTGCTGGTGCGCAGACCCCGTGAGACCCGGCCCACTTAAAGCCCTGGGAAAGATAGTTTGGAAGAACACCTGGTTCATCGAGCGTGGCTGTCCAGCTGCCATGCCTCTTTCCCTTCAGTGACCGGGCACATGGATAATTATTCTGCTTGTTTTAATAGTAGCTTGGATATCTAGGCAGCTGGGAGGTTAGTTGGTCAAATGTCTTGTGCCTACAATTCGGCCAATGAGGTGCCAAAATACTGATGCATAAGGACTGTGGGGAGCTTATTGCCTTTCATATGGTATGTTTTAATGTGTCAGTCTGTGCTTGCTTAGCTTTCGGGCAGTAGGCTAAACATTTTGCGTTCAATATCAGATGTTGTGGAATCAGGCAGAATTGTAAGTGAATTTGAGCATATGTTGTTCATTCAGTAGGGCAAAGATTCTTCTGTAGCAGGTGATTTGCACCCTATCCAGAATCAAAGCCCGGCAGGGATTAGATGTCATGTCTTGAGCCATTGTCTGGAAAGTAATTGGGACTTGCACTAAGGTTTTGGTTAAGAGACAAGTGTGCTTGTGTTGTTGAACTGCTAGGATGTTTGTGGTACTGCAGGTCCAGTACCTTACTACGCAAGGGGCAGCAGGCACTTGTGCATCGCCTTCAGGGATACCCGATTTACTGGTGCACATTTTGCTCCACATTTCACCGTACTACTGATTCACAACTCAGTGAAGCCACCAGGCCACTTGCTCACATCACCCCTCAAACGCAATTTAGAGATTGGCTCTGTAAAATCAGCAGTGCTTCCGCAGACCCAGCCTTGCAGTTCAGCAGCTAAATGTATAGTGAGGGGAAGTGCCAGGTATTCACAATTGTAAACCTCTGACCTGAAGGCTCATTTGCCATATAGGCAGCTGTCATTCATTTCCCCTGCGATGCATGGCAAACACTGGCAGGGTAAATGCAGAATGGGACCATGCAGAGGGAGAAAACTCCCCGCGTGTCAGGGCTATTCACATTTTGTTTAGAGTAAACAAACTTCTGCTTTCAGAGTTTATTTTCTCTAAAGAAAATTGTTTTCCAATTGCGCGCCTTAAACATGATGCCCGCTTGTATAACCTTCAGCTCCCTTGACAGCATGAAGATGCCACCAGGCAGGTGGAGGATCTCTAAGTAGGATGGATGGTCCACTGTGGGGTGGCTCCTGGCAAGCCATCCACTAGGGTCTACATGACCCCCTCGGTCACATCTCAATGCAACCAATACAGAACATCTCATCCACCAGACTCCAACTTCAATTAACCACTAGGTCATGTCTCAGCTTAACTACTAAACCACAACTCAATTTAAGCCTTAGGCTACATCTCAACCAGTAGGCCACATAACAACCTAACAACTAAATTCAACCATTAGGCAACACATCAACGCAACTCCTAAGCCACATCGCAACTTAACCACAATCACTCAAATAAAATATGCGGCTGGCTCAATTTGACCCCCATACCTCATTATAACTTAGCCAGCAGATCACAGCTCAACCTTCGACTGCCTACTCCAGGTTCACAGACCCACAACTTTTAACTTTTGGGGATTCAGACTTTTTTGCAGCTTGTTTGTGTTTCACTGGCAGGTTTCTTCCCTCTAACGACAGAACATACTTCTGCATTTTCTCTCTAGCTCACCTCAAACACATTTGAGTGGGCTTCCCAGCACACTGTACATGCAATAGGTATAGACTAGCGGTGGTTCGCTGCCCTATTCTGTATGTATATATATATATATATATATATATATATATATCTCACTAATAACCCCTCCTCATGGACAGAGCAGAGGCCACACAGGGGAGAATCATGGAAGCACTTTTATTACGGCGAATGCATTTCGGCCAGTCGGCCTTCTTCAACGCCAAACAGTGTCCAGGAGGTTTCAAGGCACCAATTAATGTAACTCCTGCTTCTTTGTTATTATTCAAAGCCAGCTTCACCCCCAAACAAGTGTTTCTGCTCACCCTATTGCAGTTCACGAGCTTCCTGTGGACTGCAGGTCCCAGAATGCAGTATGGTTCCAGGTAGGTGGTGCAGGGGGGTATTGTATTGCCAATTGGTTATGCCGGGTGCAGGACAGTTCGTAGTGCATCTAATACCATTTTCCTGCTGTGATGTACTCAAAGCGCTTCCTTGGAATACCCAGAGTACGTCAACCCCCGAGTTTCAGAAATCCAACCGGCGGGGGCAGGAACGGCCGTGCATCCCGCCCAGCACGAAGTGAAATCACCTCACGACCGCCCTATCTCTTTCCAAAACACAGAGGTGGGTGCACACACATGGGGCACTAGGACCTGCCCGAGGGAGGACGAGGGCAGGCGGATAGGGAGGAGCCGGGGACTAGGGACGGCAGTTAGCCGATGTACCAGGACGAGGAAGGAAGAGAATAAAGAAGCTCCCACCTACACCGTGTGTCCGTGTCTCTATATGTCAGGCAGGACACTACATCTGGCGACGAAGGTGCAAAGAACCTGTGCGTGAGGAGGATGGCTAACTCGGTGCACGCCCCTGGAAGTGGGGAGGCGACTAGCATTGTGGGGACGGTGACCGCGTGGCGGCCTAGTCACGGCGTGAGCGTCCTCGCGCGCTGGGAGCCCACCCCAGCCATCCGGCGGTGTGTTCACCTGCCCAGAGCTCGCACCGCCGCACCGCGTGTGCGTGTGGCACGTCCTGGGGGCTAGATCCTGCTGCCTGACTGCTCGCCGGGAGCCCATCCCGGTGGTGAAATCTGGAGCTCGCCCCACCGCACCGCGTGTGCGTGTGGCACGTCCTGGGGGCTAGAGCCTGCTGCCTGCCTGCTCGCCGGGAGCCCACCCCGGCGGTGAAATCACGAAAGAAAACGGCCTCACCTGGTGCTCCTGCGAAGAGAGTGCTGGCTGACACCGACGATCAGTGAGTGAGAGAGAGCGGCAATAAATGCATTTGTGTCTCCGGTAGAAGGCCAAATCTCGTTGTACACGAGATTCTCGCGGTGGTCATTTTGAAGTCAGGCGGCTTGTCCAATCCCCTGTCAGGGATCTTCGGCGGTCATCTTGAAGTCAGGCAGAGAGCCTGAAAGCCATCAAGCACTGATAAATGCACGGTGCTCAAGAATAAACAAGCACTGGCGAGTGCAAGAAACATAATAAACAAGCACTGGCGAGTGCAACAAACAATTAAACAAGCACTGGCGAGTGCAAAAGCAAAGTAAACAAGCACTGGCGAGTGCAAGAAAACAAATAAACAAGCACTGGCGAGTGCAAGAAACATAATAAACAAGCACTGGCGAGTGCAAGAAGCAAAGTAAACAAGCACTGGTGAGTGCAATGACCAAGTAAACAAGCACTGGCGAGTGCAAGAAGCAAAATAAACAAGCACTGGCGGGCGCAAGGAAACAAATAAACAAGCACTGACGAGTGCAAGAAACATAATAAACAAGCACTGGCGAGTGCAAGAAGCAAAGTAAACAAGCACCGGCGAGTGCAAGCAGTAGCAAATCCAGTCAAAGAATTGACAGAAAGGATTTTTGTCAGCACGTTTCGATATAACAGGATCGCGCGATGGCTGACCCAGTCCCCATGGGTGTGTTGGGAGTCTCGTTCCTGCGCCATCCAGAGCCCCTCACTTTTGAATCTGGCGGGGATATGGGCTTGCGGTGGCAAGAATGGCTAGAAGATTTCACGGACTTCATGAAAGGGTCTCAGGTAACTGATGCTGGACAGCAATCGATTGCTCTCAAGAATCTTGTAGGCAAAGAAGTTGGACAGATCATAAAAGAGTTGCCTGCTGAGTCCGCTGGTTCATATGATAAAGTCTGTGAAGCACTCAACCGCAAGTTCCTGCACAAAAAGAATGTTGATTATGAGCGATATACATTCAACCTGGCCTCACAAGAGAAAGGTGAGCAAATGGGTGTATTCATCACACGTCTGAGACGCTTAGGAAGATACTGTGACTTTGATAATTTCTCCACCGAGGATGCCCTCCGATTGAGAATTATAGAAGGCTGTCTTTCAGAGCCCTTGAGACGCAAACTGCTCAAGAAAAGTTACCCGCTAGAGGAGATTGAGGAAATGACAAGAGTCGATGATCAAGCCGACGAGCAGGTGAAGAAGATGGAAGCCGGGAGAAGCGAGAAACGTGAATAGGCATTCAGGATGCAGTCTCGACAAGCACACGGACGATCCTCACCTCAAGCGCGCTCCTCCAGATCCAAGAAGCAATGCCACCCTTCAAGTCGTCGACGCAGAAGCGCAAGTCGCACCAAGAAAAGATCAGAAAGACAACTGAAGTGCTACAGATGTGGCTACGATTTCCCACATGCAGACGCATGCCCAGCACTAGGCCAGCGATGTCGGAAGTGTGGGAGAGACAACCATTTCGAAAGCATTTGTGGGACGTCGCACACGAATGATCAACGAGAACATGCCCGGCAATATCGTCCCTCAAGCAGTCGTCACCATGTCAGAGCAGTACAGGATAGACAAGACTCATCCACAGGGTCGACACAATCCAGCTGTCACTCCTGCCGAACATATCGATCTCGACGATCGTCATCAAGAGAGTCAAGATCCCTATCACCCATCTCACAAGACCGTGATGATTACGTATGTTTTGTAGCGGATCCTGATTGTCTAAAGGAGTATCCACGGCTAGACATCAGAATTGGTTCTCATCACACCAAGTTTGTGCTGGACAGTGGCGCGTCACTAAACTACCTACCTGTGGCGGAATAGCAAAGAATGAGGCCACCTCCCAAATTGGTCAACGCCCACGTGCGAGTATATACGTGGATGTCAAAGAAACCACTCCCCTGTCTTGGGAAGTTCGCGACCGATCTATCATATCAAGATCGCACGATACAAGCCTACATTCACTCAGAAGTTCCCTAAGCTCTTCCAAGGTCCCCGGGAAGATGAGAAACTGCCAAATCAGACTGCACATCAACGAGCAAATCACACCAGTGGCACAACATCACCGAAAAATAAATCCCGTTTCATCTGCAGGAAGCCGTGGAGAAGGAGCTCCACGGACATGAGAGCACCCAACACCGCGATAGAGAGGGAGAGACACCCAGGCCCCCACATCAGTGACATGATCACGTCACTCAATGGAGCCAAAATATTTTCAAAATTGGACCTTAACAAAGGATATCACCAACTGGAGTTGCATGAGCGATCACGATATATCACAACATTCTCAACACATCTAGGGCTGTTCAGGTACAAAAGACTCAGTTTTGGGGTGTTCTCAGCCGCGGAAATCTTTCAAGAAGCAATCAGGAGAACAATTCATCATGTTCCCCATGTACTGAACTATAGTGATGACATCCTGGTATATGGAGCAACCACTCAAGAACATGACACGGCGCTAGATCGGGTCTGTCATGCACTGACGGAAGCCAACCTCACGCTCAATCAGGACAAGTGTGAATTTCATAAGCCAACGCTGAAATTCTTCGGCCACGTCTTCTCTGGAAATGGCATGAAACTGGACCCCGAAAAGGTAGCAGCGCTAAATGACACACCGAACCCAGGTGACGTTGGTGATGTGCGCTAGTTCCTGGGCATGGCCAGCTACTGCTCCAGATACATACAAGACTACCCCACAATAAGTCATCCCCTGAGAACGCTCACCAAACAGGGGCAGCCGTTTCAGTGGTCCATTCAATGTGAACGGGCGTTCAGAGAGATCAAGGAATCGGTGGAGTCTGCTGAAAACATGGCTTACTTCAATCCAAAAAAGAAGACAGAAATAACAGTGGATGCCAGCACCGTAGGGCTAGGGGCCATTTTAGCACAGTATGACAGAGATGAAGATCAACGGCACATCGTAGCATATGCCAGTAGGAGTCTAACAGACACGGAGAGGGCATACTCCCAGCCAGAAAAGGAAAGTTTAGCTGTTGTATGGGCCTGTGAACATTTCCACATCTTCATCTTCGGAAAGCATTTCACCTTGGTCACTGATCATCAAGATCTGTTCACAATTTTCGGAAACCCTCGAGCCAAAATGCCGCCACGAATAGAGAGATGGGGCCTCAGGCTACAAGAATACACGTACACCATTATACACAAGCCAGGGAAAGCTGCAAACCCTGCCGACTACATGTCCAGACACCCCACCAGAACCAGCAAATCCGAACAATCGATTGTGGACGAATACATCCACTTCGTGGTAGATCAGGCCAGACCTCCTGCTGTTCCGCTGGAAGCAATCTGTGAGGCGACACAGTCAGACGTCACCCTACAAGAAGTGAAACGCCGGATACAGACCAATAGCTGGCGGCATTCAGAAGCCAAGGGACAAAACGACCAAGAAAGGTTAGCGTTCACACACGTCCATGACGAACTGTCAATAGCGACAAATGGTCTCATCCTAAGAGACACTCGAATTGTGATCCCACGACAGCTAAGACAAGGGGTCATAAATCTAGCACATGAAGGACACCGGGGCATAGTAGCCAGAAAAAGAGCACTCCGCGAGAGAGTCTGGTTTCCAACACTGGATCTAATGGTGGAAACAACACTGAAGGATTGCCCACAATGTCAGCTATTGAGCCGTCCAGATCTCCCTGCACCGCTGCAAATGTCTCCACTGCCGGAGGGTGTCTGGCAACACATCGCCATTGATTTCTTTGGGCCATTCAAGTCGGGCCAATATGTGCTGGTCATCATGGATGAATATTCCAGATTTCCCATTGCACACCTCTGCACATCCACAAAAGCCTCCAGCACCATACCAATTCTAGAGGAAGTCTTTGCTGCGTGGGGCATTCCTCAAGTGGTAAAATCTGACAATGGGCCCCCATTCAACAGCCACGACTTCGCCGAGTTTGCTCAACACCTAGACTTTAAACACCGGAAAATCACACCACTATGGCCGTAGGCGAACGGAATGGTTGAACGTTTCATGGCCACGGTCAAGAAAGCCATTCAGCAGGCGGAGCTCACTCGAAAGAGCATCCAGAAGCGTTAAATGAAGCACCACGGGCCTACCGAAACACGCCCCACTCCACCACAGGCAAATGTCCGGCCACCCTCATGCTAGGCCGATCAGTGCGCACCAGATTACCCATGATGAGTGTCTCGGCGAGTGAACAGTATCCCGATTCTGACCACAAAGAGATTGCGGCCGTGGAGAAGCTGAAGAAAGAAAAGATGAAGGGCTATGCGGATGAACGTCGACATGCCTCTCACGCTGAAATTCGAGAAGGAGACTGGGTGTTGGCGCAGCAAGAGCAACACCGAAAGACTGACTGCAAATATCATGAGACTCCGCTGAAAGTGGTGCAACAGAAAGGAACTATGATCACAGCGGAAACCGACAGAAGACGGGTCACCAGGAATGTGCCGCACTTTAAGAAATGCAGCCCTAATGTCGAAGAACTATTGACTGAACCGCGAGCTGAGAAAAGGGAACCAGAGACACCGCTCAGCCGCAGTCAGGTGTTGATGGAGACTACCGATGAGCACGAGCGAGACATCCCTGATCCTCAGTCGCGCCCCAGACAGACCATTAGAAAACCGTCTCGCCTCATTGAAGAACTTTAAGCTGCGATCTTCAGCAACGTGAAAGCAAAGGGTGTAGATAGATTGCTGTGTTTTTTTCCATTTGTTTACAGAGGGGGGAGATGTAATGATGGGTGCACACACATGGGGCACTAGGACCTGCCCGAGGAAGGACGAGGGCGGACGGATAAGGAGGAGCCGGGGACTAGGGACTGCAGTTAGCCGATGTACCAGGACGAGGAAGGAAGAGAATAAAGAAGCTCCCACCTACAGCGTGTGTCCGTGTCTCTATATGCCAGGCAGGACACTAGAGTGGGCCCGGACCTTTCCATCCCTTGAAAATTGCTGAAGAACTGCTGAAGCAGAAGCCAGTGAAGTCTGGGCCAAGTTGCGGCGTGGGGGCCTCTGGAACGTGTCTCTGGCTGACACCTAGAACATCACCAATACCTCCTCCTCACGGACAGAGCAGAGGCCACACAGGGGAGAATCATGGAAGCACTTTTATTACGGCGAATGCATTTCGGCCAGTCAGCCTTCTTCAGCGCTAAACAGTGTCCAGGAGGTTTCAAGGCACCAATTAATGTAACTTCTGCTTCGTTGTTATTATGCAAAGCCAGCTTCACCCCCAAACAAGGGTTTCTGCTCACCCTATTGCAGTTCACGAGCTTCCTGTGGACTGCAGGTCCCAGAATGCAGTATGGTTCCAGGTAGGTGGTGAAGGGGGGTATTGTATTGCCAATTGGTTATGCCGGGTGCAGGACAGTTCATAGTGCTTCTAATACCATTTTCCTGCTGTGATGTACTCAAAGTGCTTCCTTGGGTCTCCAGACCACGTCAACCCCCGAGTTTCAGAAATCCATCCGGCGTGGGCAGGAACGGCCGTGCATCCCGCCCAGCACGAAGTGAAATCACCTCACGACCATCCTATCTCTTTCCAAAACACAGAAGTGGGCCCGGACCTTTCAATCCCTTGAAAATCGCTGATATAATATATATATTTCATCAACTGTGAGATGGGTTTCAAGGGTAATCAATTTTCATTAGTCACAGAGGTTGCATTTGATGCCACAGGCAGCCTTCCTCTTTCAATCTACTTCATTTCTGCCTTGGGTTCTCAGCGCACTGCATTCTCATGCAGTAGCTTAAAAAAAAGCTGAATGTACTCCATGTCATGGGAAACATCGTTTACAACGCATGTCATTACAACAAATGTTTTACAACACAAAATCCATTACAATGCATGTCATTTCATTGCATAATCCATTACAACGCATTCCCCAAAGTCACGCCCCAGCGGAGTTAGAATAGTAAATGCTTTGTAATGGATCATGCGTTGTGATGACATGTGTTGTAACGACATGTGGTTAATAGATTTTGCGATGTAAAAAATGTGTTGTAATGACACGCATTGTAACACGTGCGTTGTAAAGTGTCATATTCCCATGTCATACTTACTAATTCTGCAAAGTTTTAACTAATATATGTTTTATTTTCAGGCTTCTTTAAGTGGTGGCTGACTTGTACCGAGGGTGGGGAGGCAGGGGTGCACACAAAAAAATAATAAATTCACTTACCTTTGTAGTGCAACGTGATCCTTCCTCAGGTGTCTTCCAGGAAGCTCCAGATGCAATAAACTGCACTACCCAATCCTGACACTGCTTTCACAGTATAAAAGCACTGCCAGGATTGGATAGATCAGCCTTTCTCAGCGCTCCTAAGCGCACTGGAAGCTTGCGCTTTCAGCTGGGTTAGAGAACTTTAAAATGTGCATGTCTGGCTGCCCGTCCCAAGATGGCGGGCCAAAGAGATATGTGCATTTTAAAGTGCACAGCTCCCTGCTGCTGCCATTCAGCAGTGCTGGCCCCGCCCCATCCTCACTGTTCAGGACGGGTTGCTTCAACAATAAAAATACAAGAAAGAAACTTTATTATTGTTTTATTTTTCACCTCTGGGGTGATGCTCCTCCGATCACATTGAGGAGCCGCCCCAGGCTTCTTTGTCTTTATCATTTTGTGCACTAGGGATTTGAACTTATAGTTACTTTATTTTTTACACAACGTGTTTACACACTTTGGCCTTCAAAACCCAAAGCGGAAGGTGCACTCAAATCAAAGTCAGTAGAGCAGAAAAAGTTTTTGGATGATTATTTCTTCTTTATTCAGTTCAAAAGAGTATTTTCATAGAGCACAGGCACAGCCAACGCGTTTCGTTCCCTACGTGCCGTGGGAACTTCGTCAGGGCTGTAAGAAGTAACATATATATATACATAAATATACATAAATATACACAAAGACATTACACATCTTTGGCCTTCAGATGAGGATCCTCATGTTGGGTAATTCCTGTCCCACCTCTACCACATAGACCTTAATGTGGGCACCCAAAAGCACTGGAAATGCATGGGCACCAGAGTGTTATTATTTGTCTGTAAAGTCCTCAGTGTCATATGCAACTATATGCCACTGATTTCCATCTTTTTTTTGGGCAGGAGCCGATGACTGCTGTGGACCCATGGACCACATTGCGTGATGTTTGAAAGAAGAAAAGAAGTTGAGACTGGCCCAGAGGGGGAGACTAAAGGAAGATGGCCCCCTCCCTAAATCCCCTTACACTGTGTCTGTGGCCACAATATGTGCCCTTCTCCAGTACTGTGTATGTGAAGTGTGTGCCTCTCATATCTCTGAACATTTGTTGTTGAAAATAATGTTGTGTTCTAGTAAATAATGTATGTCACTTCTCTGTTTCTGGTGCAACTGAAGTCGTCTCTGTATGGGAAAGACGGTGGGTAACCGCGGGATCTTGATTCAGGAGGGTGTCACAGAGGGCTTCCAACTACTCGGCGCTTGATCACAAACCACAAAGAGCCGAAGGTGTCTCCATGAACAATGGAACACCTTGAGTGAGGTGCCTCTGCTCTGCAGGGCTTCAGGCAGATGGAAATATTTGGTTGGCCTTGTCATGTCTTTGGCACAAAAGCCAAGCCAAGGTTTTGCTGAGAGTCAAGGATAACTTCCAAGAAGGCCTGCTGAGAGTGGAATTCACAACGTTGGTAATAAATGGGATTCAAAAGGAAACGCTCTGTCCACATCTTTTTCCTTTACTATCTTTTTCTCATTGATTTCTATCTCTATATTTTATTTCTTTCATTTCCACTTGTTATTTATTCCTGTGATGTCCAATTTCTGTTGGTGTTTCTCATTTCTGAAAAGTATAACATTGGCAAACATGGTGACTGCTGTTGCAAGCTACGTCTGTTTGTGTGGGTGTTAGTGATTCGTGGAGCTGCTACTGCCGGTAAGCAGGTGCTGGTAGTGCTCACTTCATCTGCTGCTCAAGCACAACCGATGGTGTGTGATACGGCATTTGGTGTTGTCATGTCCCCGCAGCTGCTATGTGATACACCTGCTACTGATGTGTGATATTATCCATGCTGCATATGTCTGATACACCTGCTGGTGATGTGTGGCATGCAAGTTGCTGATGTGGCATACACCTGTGGTCAGGTGTTATACAATTGCTGCTGGTGGGTCACCTGCCGTAGGTGTGTGATAAACCACCTGGGAATGAGTTATATGTCTCCTGGGGATATGTGATACATCAGATGATAATGTTTAATTTGTTTGCTGCTGTTATGCGCTTTACTCTTTGGATGGTATGTGGCATACCTGCTGAGGAAATGTCATACACTTCCCTGTGAGGTGTGCTACACTTGATGATAATGTTTTATTATGTAAACATAATGGGATGATGGATGATACCCCTAAACCGATCCCAGGATGCTTGTTTCCGGTCCAGGGAAGACCTGGCTTGTCAGTTTGGGATGAACTGTTCCCATGTGGCACAGGGTCACAACTGATTTGCATATGGCTGGGTCTGAATTGGGGTGGCGAAGTGAGCTAAAGAACGATGATTGATTCAACCAAGATCTGTGACTGGGGGTGAGTGTCTAAAAAAGCTTCAGCGCTCCGTCCATCATCAACTTGTTTTTGCAATGTTTTGTTATGTGCCAGCTGCTGATGGATGACATCCCCGCTGATAATGTGCGAAATACCTGTAGATTTTGTGTGATACATCCGGTAGAGATGTGTGCCATGTTTGCTACTGATATACGATGCACCTTTAGCTGAGACATGGTTTGTGTGTTAGTTATGTCTGATAAACCTGTTGGTGAAGCGCGGTTTGCCTGCTGGTGGTCAGATCTTCCCTTCTGCTGTCTGGGGCACCTACAGCTGCTGTGTCATACAGCTGTTTGTGATGTGTGGTTCACCTGCTTGTGCCATGCGGTTCAGATGCTGTCAGTGATATAATAGCAGATTACCCTCAGCTGTCTAGTGTTTCACTGGCACTAAGACCGCTCATCCAAGATGGCTCTCTGTCTTCCCTGGCTTTTTAAAATGTCGGTAGTACTCAGGAAAAAGTATTTGTTTGTTCTGAAGTGTGTGTAGAAGTTTAAAGAAATTTAGCAATACCTTTTTCCCTCGTGGCCCAGCATCTTACCACAATGTCAGCCTGCAACTAGTGGCTAATTTAAACATGCAACCCAACACATACAACTCCACCTACTGTGGCAAATCAACATTTTGACTTGCATCTTTCTAATTTGCTTGATTGCTTTTTGCCACTTTTTCTTTTTTTTGTGTTAACAATTTCCCTCTCATTTTCACTGCAGTCTTCCATTTTATTTCTCGTTCTCATGCTAAGTTTTTCCGGCCATTCGTCTACAAGCCTCTCTGACCACATCCTGCTGGTAAAAATGCTTGGATTAACAATTCAGACAGTGTACAATGAGCCGGAACCCGGTTTCTAACCACCAATCAGGGTTGCATGAAAAATAACAGTATTTGAGACCATCATCCTTTAAAAAGTCCCAGGCAAAGGAGGCAGAGGTGGTGTGATAAACGAGTCCCTTTTCATGCTGTTCAGGAACAGTGCAAAGACTGCTCTGCAACCTCAAAAAGTAGTGACTTTCAAGTGCCTTTTCAGGCCAGGACCACATGTGCTTGACACTGGAATTGTTTTTTGTCCACTCAAAGACCATGGGTGTCCCCAGTGCTTGAAATGGAGAAATAGAAGTGCTTCTTTCTGAGAAGTGCTGGTCCTCTCCAATTAAAAGTATTACGTTTTTTTGAGAAGTGTAGGTATTCTCCCTCTCAAAATAAAAAAGTACCGGCACTCAGTACCGGACAGTACTGGCTCATTTAAAGCACTGGGTGTCCCAAGCAAACTGACTGTGAACACCAAAATACCCCTCACTTGTGAAACCTAAGGGCTTGTTTGCATACCTCCTGAACATCGGCAGGATGATTATATGCCACATAATGGTGGTGGGGACGTGCTAAAGCATGACTGAGCAAGATTAAAAAAGGCCTTTTGGAAGGACAGCAAAAATGAAAGTTAGACATAGAAATTTAGATCGCCACCTCCACTGGTTTGAAAGGGTAATAAAATAGTATGCTGGTTAATTTTCTTTTTTTAATACACCGAACATTGTTATCGACTATGAAATCCCTGGCAGGAGGAATCTGATTCCAAAAAAAGTGTAAAAATAAATATAAACGTACTTGGAGTGCTTTTGAAAACGTTGTCGCTTTTTCTGCCTGCATTTTACCTGTTTGTGTCTTAGCTCTATGGGTATCTAAGCAACATTCCTTTAAAGTAAAAACAAAGAGCATCTGATCGCTCTTTCAGGGAAAGATGTCAACTGGAACAACAAAATTAATTATCTTTAAATTCCCCAAAGCATTGTTAGAAAATATGATTTCACCATTTCCCCCAGAAATCATACGTCGGGGTATGATAGCATCTATGTATGTATTAAAAGTCAAAGAAACATACCACCCAGAGGTATTGTACTTACATAGGGACTTCTTGTTCTTTCTGACTGAATCAAAATTTGATGGGATATCTGCCTGATGTCCTAATCTGTGGTGTCTTGAATTATGCAGGATGTAGCCAGTGCCTCTTCAACTTGCTAGAAAGGGAGGTAGGGCCCATTTTGGATGGCCTTCCCGCCACTTCCTGTCCTTCTTAGACCCTCACCTTCGCCAACATCTAAAAGCATTCTTTTCCAGACTCACGCTCCTTTTTCTGCACTCGCCTTATGCAAGGCAGCTTCTGCGTTAAGCTGGGGGTGCTGTCAATAATCGATGAGTGTCATACATAGGGCAGTAGGAGGGTAACTGAGACCTTCTTAAGAGGACATTTTTAAAGGGATTCTCAAGTATATGCAATCTTCAGATAGGAAGTTACCCGGTATACTGATAGAGACTTGTCGCTTCGAAATAAACCCGCTGCGTAGGACTGGCCTGAAGAAGAGTTAAATTCTCAAATGAGATCAGCTACATAAACAGCTACAAATGTATCTGTTGCAAAAGGAGGCACATTTGCAGAAAATGCTACTCAGCTTTCTCTCGGCTCCAACCTGTGTAAAGGGATGCCTTAGTATGCCATGAAGCAAGGATCTCGGGCTCGGCGACTCAGAACAGTTCTCATTTTCAGTTCATATTTGATTCGTTTTATTGTGGTCATCACAAACTGTAACCCTACTAAGCACATTGAGGATCATTGAGCATTTCCAAGGTGATCTGGAAGAGCTGATACTGGGAAAGTAGAAGTTTTTGTTTTTTGTCTATGAACGATTGTGAATCTGCCTTGATGGCTGTCATACAACTGCGGTTTTGAGTAAATCTGTCAGTTTCCCAGTGTACCAGTCCACCACTGCCCAGTCAAGAAGCTCAAGCAAATACCTTCAAACATACTTGTTTCTGAAAGAAGGGACTCTGGGATTGGTACTTACCGGATCTCCTACAAAACAGTTCCGCTGGGAAGGGCCGAGGCAGCTGGACCAGAGAGCGTACGTCGCCAGGAGGTGTGCCGATGTCTACATGGTTCTGTGTGCTGTAGCCTTGTTTTCTCTGTAACTTATTGATTTTATTTAGTTTTCCCCCTCACAGTGTAGAAATCAAACTTTTCACAAACACAAATCCTAGCCGTGGCTGTACCTCCATATCAACTTACCTTGGTGTTTAAGTAATGTATTTTCTGTAGAGCAGCAAACTGTGACAAAATAGGACAGTACTGAAATAAATGGTCATTTCATGTAATACAGTACATCAGCCATGAATGTGTTGTATTGTAATAAAGACAAAAATAATATCTGATTTTTATGGGTGGTATGTTTTTATATTGTTGTGTTGTGACTGACCCCAAACTTTGTAGTGGAAAGCCAAAAGCGTCTCAGTAATGTAAAATGTATTCAGATCAAACACTCAGAGCGATCAGTGCCCACTGCCTTCTCCACATTTTACTGCAGCTCGTGTGGATCAAATAAAAATACTCAGTTAATTCCTACCTGCATCAAAAAAGAATTGAATAGTGCTGCTGGTCACTGGGGTCTTTTTCTATACTCAAACTACAGATTTCCTTGAGTCATTGAATTACATCCATTAGCAGACGTTCATCTATCCTTTACTGAAAAGTAATTTCATCCACCGTTGTTGCAAAAATTCATCTCTAATTCACACAATCTACCCATTTACTCAAAATTCATCTCCTCCATGTAACAACGTAAATTCATTCATCCAAGTATCAGTCACACACAACAATTTAATCATGAAACATTTTGGATAATATGGTTGATGGCAAGGTGCTGCTTTGTATTTCTGAACTAGTTGTTTTTTATTGCAATATGATGTGTGGACTTGGAATCTGTGCCACGGTGATGAGATATACATTAGGCCTCATCTCTCTGAGAAGTATCATGTAAGTTTTGGCTGGTCATGTTATTTAAATCTGTATGATGCCTCTACTAAAGCCTTAGAGCCCACTGCAACGGGCTATACTGGTCATTCAAGGCCCAACCCGGCGATAAAGGCCCGAGCCGAAGGCAAGGGCATTCATCAAGGGAGCGGGACATTAATGTTGGTATAGCCTAGCTTCGGAGGGCTAAAAGGCTATTAAGCATTACGCTACTAGAGGACAGAATGTTCTAACAAATAAAACAAAGACCTCATGGAGCCCAAGGGGATTGAAATCTCCTCAGGCTCCGAGAAGCCTTTGTTCACAGCAACAGCTTGGAACCAACATTGGGATGTTGTAGCCCCGGGCTTCTATCGGCCATTGGAAGCCCGGAGCACACCATTGTTTTCAATTGGGCTCCCAACATTTCAATATAACAGGAAGACTTGTATGTAATTGTTTTACCTAAAAATTACTGCATAAATTTGGCCCCATTTGGAGAGCTTTAACTTTGCCACATAAACTTAGTGACAAAAGTGAACCATGGAGAATTAATTGTTATGGAGTGACATTACTGATTGGTTAGATAAGTTTTTCCTTGACCACAAGATGCAGAGGAGGAGGAGGAACTACTTCCTGGATTTCTAAGTAAAATGCTGAAGGAAAGTAGGATCTGCTTTCCTGGTCACCCCCACTTTTTGCTGGTGTCATTATCTGACTGGGATCCTGCTAATCAGGACCCCAGTCTCTGTGCTTCTTCCCTAAATTGGACATGGTGAGTACTTAGGCACACTCCAGATTGCCTGCTGGTGTGCCCTGATATGTCCCTAGTATATGATACTAAGGAACCCAGAGCATAGGTACACCAGTGTCTCCCATGAGCTCCCGTGGCCTGAGGCATGTATTAAGCCACCCATGAGAGACAACTCACATTGTGACTACAGGCATGCTATTGCAGCCTGTGTAAGCTGGTGCTAGCACCACTTACAACAGATATAAGATTCCTTATATCTGGTGTCACTGCACTTAAAACCTATAAGTCACCCCTAAGGCAGGCATTTCAATCCTAAATGCAAAAAGAACAATTGATGGATAGAATGCAAAACATTGTCATACATTCACCCCAGGCCACTGGATTCAAGCTAGCCTGGCTGATGAAGAGTAACATACCCTGAAACTGGTCCCAGGATGCTTGTTTCCTGTCCAGGGAGACTTGGCTTGGCAGTTCGGTCTGGGCTGTTCCCATGAGGCACAGGGTCAACACTGATTTGCATATGGCTGGGTCCAAACTGGGGTGGCGCAGTGGGCAAAAGAACAATGGATTTAACCCAGATCTCTTGACTGGAAGAGAATGTCTGAATCATTCAGCATTCCGTCCATCATTTTTTGCAGTTACACTTTTCAATCCTGAAGGCAGGGTGCTCGGTTTTAAGTGTGAGTGTGCCCCTGAATGAGCAGGACACCCCTACAACCTTCGGAGTCCATTCTCCCGGGTTGTAAGTGCATCAGCCATTAAGAAACATAGAGTGGCGTTGAGTCATTACGTGATGACCATCCCTAAACTGACTGTAACGAACCCTGTTGTGTTTGGTATCAAACATGTTGGAATCATACCCCAGTGGGGGAAGTATGATTCCAGGCACTGTAGAGCCCCTCTGGGAGGCCCTCAGTGCTCCGGGTACCAGTCTTCTAGACCCGAACAGCAAACTATGACTGCTGCCAACCAGAGACACGATTCTGCCCTCCTGCTGCTGAGCCTAGCTCGAGCAGAGGAACATAGGACAATAGGTATCCTGTCACAGTGAGGTGTGACCACCTCCCAGACTGAGCTTAGTATATTGGGACAGGATGGGGGCACTTGACAACGCCACTCAGACTGCTTGAAGGGCACATTTAGTGCCCTCCTTGCATACTCCAGTCCAAACCAGTTCAGGGAGCCATTGGCGCCCACTCTGGCATGAAACTGGACAAAGGACATGTGAGTATCCTCCCCACTGTCTAACCACTCATCTGGGAGGGTTCCCTGAATCATTCCAACCCTTTCCTTTGGGTACTTAAGTGCTTACCTGTGGGTGGGTCCCTAGATTTGTCGTGGGACAAGATTCAGATCAACTAACACTTCAACCATCTGGGCCCTCTGGATCTTGTTGAACTTTGCGTTGGAAACCAAGACTGCAACTGGGAAGACTCCTGCTGCTCCTGGTCTCGTCATCCTGCAAGTCTGCTGCAGTGTCTGCCTGTGCTCCATACAGGTTCTTCAGAGGACCTGGGGACATCCAAGACACCCGAAGGAATCTCCCTTGGAGTGAAGGAGTCACTCCCCTGCATCTGCAGGCACTACAACGCACCTGACTGTGTTACTGATCCTGGGCTCTCATGGACTCTGAAAGGCTCAGCAACACAGGTGGTGGTTCTGCAACTCCCTAGAGACCTGCACTGCCTTCTCACCAAGTTTAAGGCCAATCTCCCTCGTCGGAACTGTTGGAACCAAACCACTGTGCACTAAGTCAACTTGCCGTTGCCAAGGTTTGTTGTCCAAGAAGCCCCCACCTCAAGCATCTCCTGCAGCCAAGATCATTGCCTGCATCGCCTCCTTTGCACTGTTGACCTTCATCTTTTGGTAAGCTGCTCGAGGTCCTCTTGTGACTCCTGTGCCTTCGGCCCGTTGGTCCTCTCAAGGGTCTTCTTTGGCTCCAGTGGGCTCACATGCTTGCTTGGGTTTGCTCTGACTTACCTGCTAGTGGTAAGTCACTTGGACCAGTGCACATTTTTCTTCAACTATGTTGGTTGCCATTGCCAAGGCTTGTTGATGGCCCTGCCAGACAATGACCCCTTGGTTTTTGACAGCCGATGTGGAACAGCTTGTGCATGACTCCTGGTCCTCCTCTGCGTTGCCTGGTCCATACAGCTTTAACTTCAAGGGCACCATTAACTCTCCTGCATCTCTGACATCAGTGAGCATTCACATTCCGTGCCTCCTGGTCACTCCTGAGTGGCATAGACCCTGTCCCCTCTGCTTGCAGGTACCTCTCATCTCCACCTTTGGGTTTCACCAGACACTTTCACCTTCTTTGCCAGCGGCATCTTCCTGAAATCCTCCATTGTGGTCTACAGCGGTTTCCGACGTCATTTCACACCTACACACCCGGCTTCCCTGGTGTAGGTATCCTGGTTCCTCGGGTATCCATGGGTGGGGTGACTCTTCAACCTTCCGTCTTCCACTGGGTTTATTTAGGGTCCGCTGGGAAGTGTCCTTCTATAAAAATTGCAACCGCAACTTACCTGTTGAATAACATTGAGCACGCGGTCGTGTCTCCACTCTGCGCACAACCTTCGTGGGGTACCAAGATATTCACTGGCTCTTCAACGTCTTATGGGTCCATTCTCAAATTATTCATGGTTCGCATTCCACTATTTGAGTATATGGTTTGGTTCCTCCTTGGGACCACTGTGTATTCTGTGCTATTTACGTATTCTATTGACAAAGTATTGTGTGTATTGTGTTGTAACTCCAGATAGGATATAATACATGGTGTTTGTGAGTATTGATAATAAATACATATTTTTATAACTACACTGTGTGGTTCTTTTTCACTTAACCTATACCATAAGATCAAGTACTGGTAAGCAAAAAGCTGCTTTACACTCCATCTGGACTAAGCCTGAAGGCTGCTCTCCACAGCCAGCTACCACTTAGAGAGCTTTCTAAGGTTGTCTAAGACCACTATAATCACCATAAGGGATGTCTGGATTAGTACAAGGTGCCATACTTATGTAAGTGAGCAACATATACTAAGCCAGCCTCTCACAGTGGTATGCAGCGGTTGGGATTCAAGCCTGCATTGCGCTTTACCAGCTAATCTAGGTGTGGATTAATTGAAGAACCATCACTAGCATTAGGCCCAGATAATACTATAGAATATGTAAGGTCTACTGAACTTTTAGATTGGTTGTTAAGGGTCTAGCACAACCCTTTCTCCAATCTTAGGAGGTTTAGTTTACACTAGGTTAGGTAGGTGCCACACCAAACTACACTTAGTGACCATGTCATTAGTTGGGGATTGTAGTGTACCTCAGTCTACTAAGTACAGTGGCCTGACATTCTAGTAACTCAGAGCCCTGTGTAGCCTTAGAAGAATAAAGGGAGATAACAACCACACTACTAAGCTGCTCTTAGAGCTGCTTCACCAGGAATCCTGGAGGGGCAGCAGAAAAGGGCAATGTGGGTCGGGATGCTCCAGAATAGGGGGCTCTCCTAGTGACCTGTTGTATTGAAGACAACATAAGTCATTATGATAAAAGGAGTTTATTAGATTAAAAGATAATATATATAATATAATCCACAGGAAAAGATAGAAGTTCCAGATGCGATGTTGTCAGGTGCTAAGCTGAAGCCAGAATGAATGCCAACAACGCATCTTCAACAGAACGCATAGAATGTAGAACACATATATATCAAAACTAAACATGTCATGAGAGACACGAGCTGTTAAAGAGATATGCACACAATATGATACTAAATACAACGATACAACATGACCTCAATTCAAGTATGGCCAAGAGGAGTCTAATGACTCCACATTGGCAAACTCAGATCCCTCAGGCAATAGTGCAGATAGCACTGAGGGTGTCCCGCTTATTCCCCTGGGAGAGTTCAGAGTAGGCAGAGGAGGTCTAGATCTCCTTCTGTCAAGTCCAGGGCTTCAGACACTTCTGTAGGGACCTCCAAATATAACTAAAAAGTGGGACGACTCCTTGGAAAGGAAGTCCCAGTGATCAAACTTGAGAAGGTCAGACTTAAGCTCAGGCGAGATCAGTTGCCCTTGACAAGGAGATCCTGGAAGTGCAGAAAGCCAGGAAGAGATTGGGACTAGAGACCCATGGTGGCAGCAATAGTGTCCCTAGGATCAGGGAAACATCCGTTGGCACTATAAACCTGAGCAGGATAGCCCCTCCTTACCAGGAGTGCATGATATCCATAAATGGATCACTGCTCTGGAGAGGGACTGTAAAGTTCAGAAGGTCCCTCAAGGGCAGTGGGCAGCTATTCTGTAGCTTTCCTTTGCTAACAAAGGTAGAAATAAGCTCCTCACTGCTAGAGAAGAGGATGCTGACAATTATTCCGTCCTGAAGAGTGCCCTCATAGATGGGTTTTGCTTAACCACTGAGCAATACAGGATTAAGTTCAGAGACACCCAGAAGGCACACAACCAGGACTGGGTAGATGTCATTGATAGTGCTATTAAGGCTCTGAAAGGATGGCTTCATGGAAGCAAGGTACAGGACTATGAAGGATTGTACAATTTGTTGATGAGGGAGCACATTCTTAATAACGGTCAGAACCAACCTTTGCACCAGTACCCGGTGGACTTGATCTGACCTCTCCCCAAGAATTGGGAAAGAAGGCAGACAAATGGGTCTGCATCAGGGTCAATGAGAAAAACAATGGTTGTGGAGGTGACTAGAAGAAGCAAGATTCTACTAAACCCCAGGAGAAGGGTGGGGAAAGGGCATAGAGAAAAAGGAGTCTTCTCAAGGTCCCCAAAAACCTGCATCTTGGGGTGAGTCCCAAAACTCCAAGAAAGGCAAAAAGAAACCTTGGTGTTATTTATGTAAAATAAAGACCCATTGTACAAGAGATGCTGATTGTCCGAAGGCCAGGGAACCTACTACCACTGTCACTGATGCAACTGCGCCCTCTAGCATGAGTACAAGTGATAGTACAGCAACCAATGGATTAGTTGGGTTAACCTTGGGTTCTGAGTTGGGTTCTGACTTAGTCAGAACTCCAGCTCAGGCTGTTTTAGTCTGTGATGGTGGAATTGATCTAGCCACCTTACTAGTAAGTCCCACTAACTTGGGCAAGTACAGGCAACAGCCTTTAATCAATGCAATGGCAGGGAAGCAATAGCTTTCAGGGACACAGGGGGCAATGTCACCATGGTGACAGAGAAACTTGTGTCCCCTGAACAAATCATACTTGGACAGATGTACCAAGTAACCAATGCAAGCAATGTCAGGACTGATCATTCCTTGGCAGTTGTGAATCTCAGCTGGGGAGGGGTAACCGGGCATAAGAGAGTTGTGGTATCTCCAGACCTACCTGTAGATTGTCTGTTGGGCAATTATTTAGAAACGTCAGCCTGGTCTGCAGTAGAGTTCAGGACTCATGCGAGATGATTGGCATCTCTGCCAGTGTATTTGCTGTAACCAGGGCTCAGGCCAAACAGCTTAGCACTGAGGGAGCACTGGATCCTGGAATAATGGATCAGGTGGCTCCTAAGAGAAGGAGCAGGAAGGGTAAGGAACTGCCCTCCTCCTAAACTCCCAGTGAGGATCAGTATTCTAATGGAGATGATCTCAGTCCCTGTGGAGGAACTGTCCCAGAGGAACTTGGGCCTGACTAGGCAGAGTTCTTGGGGGCAGGGGGCCCTGCCAGGGCAGACTTGAGTTTGGAGCAGCAATATTGCCCCTCTCTTGAACAGCTCAGACAGCAAGCTGCTGCTTAGCAAGCAGGGAATGTCAGTGGGTCCTATAGGATCTAATGGGAAGATGGTCTTCTATATTCTGAAGTTAGAGACCTCAAGCCTGGTGCTACTAGGAGGTTGGTAATACCCCAGAAGTTCAGAGGTTGCCTTCTCTCCCTGGCACATGATATCCCCCTTGCAGGACACCTTGAACACAAGTAGGACTTGGGACAGGATTTTCCCTCATTTTCACTGGCCCCATATGTCTGAGGATACCAAGGAGTAGTGTCGCTCCTGTGTCACTTGCCAAGCCAGTGGTAAGTCAGGTGGCATTACAAAGCCCCCCTTAATTCCACTTCTAGTGGTTGGGGTGCTGTTTGAGAGGGTAAGGATGGACATTGTTGGTCCCTTGAACACTCCAACTGCATCTGGACACAGTTATATCCTGGCGGTGGTAGACCATGCAACTAGGTATCCAGAAGCAATATCCCTTAGAACCACTACAGCTCCTGTAGCGGCCAGGGCCCTCCTGTGAATCTTTTCTAGAGTGGGCTTCCCTAAGGAGGTCTTAACAGACATAGGTACCAACTTCATGTCTAGTTGCAATTGCAATGCGGAAAGAGTGTGGAGTAAGCTATAAGTTTACCACACCCTACCATCCACAGAGCAATGTTCTTGTTGAAAGCTTTAACAAGACCTTAAAGGGTATCATCATGGGACTCCCAGAAAAGCTCAGATGAAAATGGGATGTCTTACTACCCTGCCTTCTCTTTGCCTATAGAGAGGTTCCTTAGAAGGGGGTTGGCTACAGCCCTTTTGAACTTCTGTTTGGACATCCATTTCGGGGTCCATTGTGTCTAGTTAAGGAGGGATGGAAGCATCCTCTCAAACCCCCTAAGCAGGATATTATGGATTATGCACTTGGCAGCCGCGGCCCATGGAGGGAGTTCCGTGGGGCAGGCAGGCGGGACGGGCGAGGGGCAGGGTGCGGGGTGATAATCACCGAAATATGGATGATTGCAGGTATGTAAACAATTAAATGAATAAAACGAATTTCGTAGCGCGCCCTGCATCGCATTTTGCGATGCAGGGCACGGAACGAAATTCGTTTTATTAGTTTAATTGTTTACTTACCTGCAATCATCCATATTCCGGTGTTTACCACCCCCCACACTGCCCCTCCATCGCCCCGCCTGCCTGCCCCACGGAACTCCCTCCACGGACCGTGGCTGGTACTTGGCCTGTGTTCATGTATGGCTGAGTACATGAAGAAGGCCAGTAAAAACTTGAGGCCAGCCAGGCATGGCAAACAGGCTGTCCTAACTGTTTACCAGCCAGGCCAGAAAGTGTGGGTGTAGGAGCCTGTGACCCCAACAGCTCTCTAAAATAAATGGAGGGGCCCCCACACCATCCTTGAAAAGAAAGGTGAGTTCACCTACTTGGTGGACGTAGGCGGTCCAAGAAGTCCCCACAGGGTACTTCATATGAACCACCTAAAACCTTTTGCAGACAGGGGTGACATGAGCTTGCTTATGGCAACTGATGAGGGACAGGGGGAAGAAAGTGACTCTCCCTGATCTCCTCTCTCAGAACCCTGTTGATGGGTCAGTTGATGAAGTAGATTTGGCAGGCAGCCTCACTGACCAGCCTCAAGCTGATTGCAAGAAGGTCCTCAGTTAGTACAAGTATATATTTTCTCTGACACCCCGTCAAACCGCCTGGTGTTACCATGAAGTGGACACAGGTACAGTCGGCAAGAAAAAACAACATTTACAGACAGCTGGACCATGTCAGAGACTGCATCAGGACAGAGGTCCAAAAGATCCTGGACTTGGGGGTCATTGAGCCTTCATATAGCCCTATGGCTAATCCAGTAGTCCTGGTACCACAACCTCACACCAAGGGTGGAAAAAGAGAGAGGAGGTTTTGTGTGGACTAAGGCCTCAATGCAGTCACTGGGACTGATGCCCATCCTATTCCAAGGGCAGATGAGCTCCTAGATACTTTGTCCTCAGACAAGTTTCTGCGTACATTTGGCGTAACTGCTGGCTACTGGCAAATCAGACTAGCTGAGGACACCAAGCCAAAAACAGTGTTTTCAACCACCACTGGACATTATCAATTGATTGTGATGCCCTTTGGTCTGAAAATTGCACCTGCCACATTTCAGAGGTTGGTGAACAAAGTTCTCACAGGTCTGGAAGCCTATAGTCCAGCATACCTAAATGATATTGCTGCATTTAGCTCCACCTGGGAGGATCGCCTGGTCAACCCCAGCAATGTTCTGGAGGCCCTGCAAAAGACAGACCTCACTATCAAGGGCACAAAGTGACAGATAGGGCAGAGCAAGGTTGTGTACTTTGGCCACCTGGTAGGTGGAGGCCAAGTTCAGGAACTGGAGAGCAAAATCCAGACCATCAAGGTCTGGTTTTCTCCAAATACCCAGACTCAGGTCAGAGCTTTTTTGGGCCTGACTGGGTACTACAGGAGGTTTGTTGAGTGATATGGGCCCATTGTGAGTCCCCTTAGTGATATCACCTCCAAGAGAATGCCAAATAAAGTTCAGTGGACAGTTAGCTGTCAGAAGGCATTTGATGACCTGAAGCAGGCCATGTCCACTGCTCCTATTCTACAAAGTCCTGACTACTCCAAAACCTTCATTGTCCAGACAGATGCAGCTGCGATAGGGGCCTCTCAAGGGTCTTCTTTGGCTCCAGTGGGCTCCCCTGCTCTGACTTACCTGCTCATGGTGAGTCACTTGGACCTTGCTGGTCCCAACACTGCACCTTTTTCTTTAACTACATTGGTTGCTGTTGCCAAGGTGTGTTGCTGCCCCTGCCACACACTGATCCCTTGGCTCTTGACATCTGATGTGGGACAGCTCGTGCATGACTCCTGGTCCTCCTCTGCAGTGTGTAGTCTGTACAGTTTCAACTTCAAGGGCGCCATCAACCCCCTGCATTTCCGACATCGGTGTGCATTTGTCTTCCATGCCTCCTGGTCACTCCTGAGTGGCATAGACTCTGTCCCCTCTGCTTCCAGGTACTTCTCATCTTGAATCCTCATTGAGTTGCACCGGACACTTTCACCGTCTTCGCCAACTGCGTCTTCCTGAAATCATCCAGTGTGGTCTATGGCGGTTTTCGACATCACTTCAGACTATGCACCTGGCTTCCCTGGTGTAGGTATCCTGGTTCCTGTTGTAGCCACGGGTGGAGTGACTCTCCAACCCTCCATCTTTCACGGGGTTTCTTCAGGGTCCGCTGGGAAGGGTCCTTCTTCTTTAAAAATTACAACTGCTACTTACCTATTGACTAACATTGAGCATGTGGTCATGTTGCCACACTGCACACGACCTCCGTGGGGTTCCTAGATACTCACCTTGGGTGATTCCATTGGTCCTCAGCTCTTCCACGTCTTCTGGGTCCATTCTTGACTTGGGTCATGGTTCGCATTCCACTATTTGAGTATATGGATTGGTCCTCCCTGTGGACCGCCGTGTATTTTCTGCTATTTATGTATTCTATTGACAAAGTATTGTGTGTATTGTGTTGTAACTCTGGATAGGAGATAATAGTTGGTGTTAGTGAGTGTTATTAATAAATACATCTTTTTATAACTACACTGTGTGGTTCTTTTCCACTAAACCTATACCATAAGTTTAAGTACTGGTAAAAAAACTGCTTTTAACTCCTTCTTGACTAAGTCTGAAGGCTGCTCTCCACAGCTACCGCTTAGAGAGGGTTCTAAGGTTGTCTAAGACCACTAACATCCCCATAAGGGTTGTCTAGATTAGTGCAGGGTGCTTAACCTACATAAGTGAGTACCATTAGACTACAAAAATATCTGGTGTGTGAACTCTTCCAAAACCACAGCAAAGTCAAAAAATTAGAAGGAAGTTTACTTTTCCAAACAAATGATTAAGGCATTTATTAGTAATGTGATCCATGTTTAAAGGACCTACATGCTGATCCATAGTTGAAAGACTTTAAAGACAATTTCAGTTTCTAAGGGGTTGCAAGTGTCTTGCTAAATACCACAGACTAGGAAGAAAAGATCATGACGTCAAAGGATAAATAGATTTGAACTCTTTTTAATCTGCCTGCTTTCTGACACTTTCTACATCCTATCGGTGGAAAGCTGACAGCACACATCTTTGCTCATACTCCGAAAAAAAAACAGAAAGTACAGCAGACAGAAAAGGTTAATTCAATAAAATAATTAACTTTTTGTTCAAAATGACCCTGCTTTTGAAAAGCCGTTTTGAAAATATGATAATCTGTGACATACATATTCCCTTGAGTGTTAGGAGGCAAATAAAAAGTCAGATACCTTTAGTATTGTGACATTCGCCTGTAGACCTTTAATGTTTAGACACTCTTGCTTTGGTGGAGCATTTGCCGGAATTTGTCCTTGGTTTGTTGTTTCTGTAGCAGGGTTCACTACTTTTGATCCACGTACATCTGGTTTTGGGGATAACTAGAATAAATAAATAAATAAAATATGTCTATTAATGATCGCACGAATGTTTGACTCACTCTATGCTATCAAGTGCTCACCTGCATACCCCCAATGTGGGTTTGACATGACATCATGTTTGTAGATCCCTTGTTTAATCATATGATTGTTGAGAATTTTAATAAAAACTGTAATAATTTTTTTTGTTTAAAAGGTAGCGCTGCATAAATCTCTAGCTAGGACTATTCTATTTCAAAACACACTTACATACACACCTACAGTTTTCCCATTTCAATCACTAACTGACAGAGTGCTTGCAAGATCACCTAAAAAACCTTTTAAAATATAATCACACTATCAAATCACATTTTGGTCAGCACACTCCCGAAATAACTCTTTGTTTAAGTTGTCCCACACTTGGCTCTATCAAGAGAGTTGCCTGGACTCCTGTCTGAACGGTCTGTGCAAAGATCTAGTGTTAAATTCAAGGGGACCTATGCAATGGTATCCTTTCCTAGTCGAGCTTTACAAGAAGTTCTTGGAGGGCCCTCTGCAAATTAATGAAAGAAACCCAGGCTGTGCATGTGAGGCAATCAACAGGCAGGTGTAAGAGAGGCATCCTAACCTTTGAGCAGGTGTCTTCAGTCCCAGATGTGATGTCAGTGACCAAGTCATAGACTTAAAGTAGGCTACTATGAAGCCCATCACAAAAGGGGGAAAAGCACACTGCTTGGCATGCGAATACAATTAACCCAGATGCATTGTGGTAAATGTAGTGCACTCACTTCACATGTAAGTCTTTAGTATGCACCATTGTTGCTGCAGACAGTGCTGTGTATCTCTAGACACGTGTTTCAGGATTGGTGTCATTCAGTAGAGAGTAAAAAGTGAAATTTGGGGTGCTGGCAATGCTGCTCACATTTTTCTCAGATTTAGTAGCACCCCCAGAGCGCAGATAGAATAAAGAGCTCATCCGGCCAATAACTCAGCAAGGAGACGGTCACAAAAGGAAGAGGGAGAACATTGAGTGCTGGGATATGAGGCAGTGTGCTCCCACCCTCCTTCAATGTGAAGTCCAGTCTGTGCACGTTGAGGGAAGTGGGTTAGCAAGATGGATCAGGGCAGTATACCATTGGGTGATAGTGCACTTTACAAATACACATGACATAATAGTGTCACCAGCTCTGAGCCAGGTTGGGAGGAGCTCTCGACCCAGTTTCTTCCGTATCACACAGAGCACTCTTATCCATCTGTGGGGCCACCATCTGCCGCCTTGCTCACAGACCTAAACACTCTTGCACCGGTGGTGCCCAGTCTCCATGCATCCAGCTTCTGCCAGCAGCACTCTGAGCTGCTACTTTATCCAGAACCAATCAGAAAGATTTGCATCAGGACCTGAAAGAACAGAAGCATCCACACTACCTGTCTCTGCATAACAGGACCTGGAGTGTAGCCAGGGCCTGCTGCCAGCCAGCCCTGCATCTGCTTCTGTATCCGCCCACTCTCGACCCCTGTGGCTGCACCAACTGCCTAACAGTGCCCGCTGTCCCTGGAGTCAGTCACGCAGCCTTGCAGCACCACGGGTTCTTGAAATGTAGACCCTGGTAGCAGCATGCAGGACAATGCAGCCCAGCTCTGGTGATTGTCTCTGCTGACTGCAACATCAAGGAATCTATGCCTCTGACCAGTACCCCAGTCAAAATAGAAAGCAGCTCCTGTTTCTGCCTCCAGCCCGAGGGGATGGGAAAAACTTCCAACCACCCCCTGCCTCCTGGCTCCCAGCCATGACACTCCTATGATTGCTGATGGGATCCGATGAGCCTGGTTCTCAGTTTCAGATGGTCTTGCACAGTTGATGTCTGTGCTGTACTTGCTTATAGCTGTGAGGTGGCCTCATGTCATGAGTGGCTCCTACAGACAGTCCTTGCTTTTAAGCAAACAGTGCAGGGGCATGGCTATGCACAGTCCAGCAGCTGCAGTGGCACTGGGGCCTATGGGTGGGAGGGGCCCAGTGCATTTATTAGGGCCCGTGGAACCCCTGTTACAGCAATACAAAAGCACTGTCCAAGTAGCAATTTGAGACTAAAATGACAATGATAAATGAAAACCCCAATGTCCAGAATGCAAAGTGTTTATCAATTTTCTTCTAAAGCGCAAGGATAGGCTGGCTGACTTGTCACTTCCTGTATGGTTCTGTGTTGAGACAAAGGGCCAGATGTAGGTAATTCTAATTTACCGATTCTTAAATACCGAATTTTACCGATTCGGTATTTATGAATCGGTAAATTAGAAGGAGGGAGATGTAGGTAAATTTCTTTTTTGATTTACCGAATCTGTAAAAATCGGTATTTACCGAATCGGTAAATACCGATTCGGTATTGCCCATTGATTCCTATGGGCCTTGAAGCCCATAGGAATCAATGGGCAATACCGATTCGTTATTTACCGATTCGGTAAATACCGAATCCTGCAAGGGTGCAGGGGGTGTCACTTTGACACCCTCTAGCACCCCAAGTACAGGCACGTGTAACATGTGGCACACATACATGCCCTAAGGGCATGTATGTGTGTCACATTGCACAGGTGTGCATGCACAGATGTGCATGCACACCTGAATTCGGTATTTTACCACCCAATAGGATTGGGTGGTAAAATACCGACTCTTAAGGGCCTGTGGCACTCTTTGAAGTGCCACCTACATCTCCTTTACAGAATCTGTAAATTTACAGATTCGATATTTTACCGATTCTGTATATTTACCGAATCGGTAAATTTACCGATTCTGTAAATGAAATGCCCCCTACATGCCAAATCCTAAATACCGGTCGGTAACGGCCGAAATCGGCCGTTACCGACCGGTATTTGGGCTCCTACATCTGGCCCAAAGAGAATAAATAATTATTGAAATAGGGATCAAGTACATTGGGGATGCACGTATTGATCTGGAAAGAAATTAGATCTAATTTGACGTAGTTTAAAGTGGGATGACCAGAAGGATAAAGTTGAGTGTAAAACACGCGCTTGTATGATCCAGTGCTCTGACAGGATTTCTCCGCTGCGCTTGGCTGTGCTGCAGGCGGGGCTACACCTGTATCTGTATCCCTCGTACACCCCACTGTGCCCGCTCCCTTGATCATTCACACTTAGAAAGGAGAGACTAAAC
This sequence comes from Lissotriton helveticus, assembly GCF_964261635.1. Lineage (NCBI taxonomy): Eukaryota > Metazoa > Chordata > Amphibia > Caudata > Salamandridae > Lissotriton > Lissotriton helveticus. Next base: position 1,545,708,214 of record NC_136061.1, read on the forward strand.
TGCCAGAAAATGGAATTTATAAATGGAAAGAGGGGCACCAAGATGATCCATTGTAAAGAAGTCACAAACAGAATGGAGGGCGGCCCTAAGGTTGGAAGACTCCATTAGTCGCCAGGTCTTGAATTTAGCATTTGGGGTGCTGGACAGGGATTTTGGAAAGAAGATTGTATTTTGCTGTGGTCCCAGGAACCTCCACGCGACCATATAACTGATCTTGGTATATGGAGTGAATGTAACTTCCCACTGAGACAAAAGGACCAGCTAGATTCTGATGAAAGAGGAGGTTGAACCCGCAAAGAAGCCTCTCCTGTGGGAATGAATCAACTTCTGTCACCTTGGAGCATAGACCAGAGATGCCTCTATGTGCCAGTGCCTTTTCCCGTGTAACTTGGGATTATGCCACTAATTTATGGCTCTGTGGTTGTTAGATGGTGTCTTGATAGGATCATGTATATTGGCTGCTGCGGCGCGTCCGCGAGTGTTGTGAAGAGTGTGCCTCTAGGACAGAACTTGCAGCAGAACCAGAGACAGGCTGCCTCTGCCTTTCAAGTCACCGGTGTCCCAACCTTGCAGAGCAATCCGGTGTTTAGATGACTTCCAGGATTTATACCTGGTCACACTAACTCCACACCACCCTCATCAACAACCTCACAAAACACATTCTCTCCCATCAAGGTGTAAGTATTTCCTGAATCAACCAAAAGAAAAACCTTTCACGTAGCCAAGGCAGCGTTACGCTTCAACCTCCCTCCTTTCTCGTCTTTGTCAGCGTGGGCTTTCAGCTGACTCACCACCATTCTGACGCATCCACCCCCTTCTTTAGACATCTGCATATTACCTTCTTCATATCTCGAGCACAATGTCCTTCCTGCGTGCGCTTTTTGCACGCACATTTCCAGGGCTAGCATTGTAAGGTGTAGGTAGATGTGCAGCGTTACCTCGTGGTCAACATTTCATCTCCTCCCCCTCCCCCCCAGTGGCTTGAGATCCTCACGGGTGAGTAGCGTGCTTACAATTCCCCTAATTGATTTCCGGTCACTGTCCTTTCACACTCCCATTCTTCAGGCTCTTTCTCCCTTCCTCATTTTTGTTCGGTGTTGTATCAGCTCTTGCTGCCACCGGCCATCTTCTCGTTCATACGGCCACGTGCTCCACCCCTGGGCAGTGGCAATAGACTCATTCAGGCAGGGGGCCTGGCCTGGTCAGTAAGATTGGGTGGGGGGAGTTTCAGATTTCCCGGCAATCACGCTGGCATATAATGTTAATGTACATTATTAGAAGCAGGACACGAGGGGGCTTAAGAGACAGTGGAAAGAGAGAGGAGTGCGTATTGTCAGGGGACTTAAAACCCAATTGTTTTCAAATTAACCTAGTTTTAAGGCAGAGAGGAGAGAGACTGCGTATATGCGTGTTTTTGTCTTGTCTGTGCATGTAAAACTCAGGTCTGAAATACGACAGACACCTCATCATACCCAACTGAAACCACCGGTACCCAACTATTTAATACAAAATATATTTGTAGGGGATTGAAACACCCCATACACCCCCTCGAAGCGACGCCCCAGAAGTCAGATCAGAGATTGCGGTCAGATATTCATCTACATACAATGATGGTTTCTGCTCTTTACCGAATTGTCCACAAGTCACCAGTAACAGATTTGAAAGCCAAACTTGTAATTTCCTATTTTTTTTATTCTTGTCCTTAACTCTCACAAATAATGATATTTCTATGTAATGCCACTTGGATTTATGGACCTAAATATTTTTCCATCATACGCTAGGCTTGGTTCCAAACCTCCTACATTCTGGTCTTCCCAAAATAAAGCAGTGCCGTTTTTCAGTTATCGCTCCTCCATGTCATCCTTGTCACAGTTCTTGCTGAATGAGCCTTTCCCGCTTTTGAGCCACGGTTATTATTAGACAGAATTTTTGCATGTTTAAAGACAGGCTTGTTTATTTTTCCTTCCTTTGTGTTCATTGAATTTTTCCCTCCTCAACACTGCCCATGATGCACCATTTCCAACAATTGCCTTTGTGTTTTTTCCTGTCTCCACAATTGAGGTATACCAAGCTGTACAGGTGAGCTCCTAGTAATGCATTTGTATGGCTCTGTCCTAGGGAGTTCAACTGATACTGCTATCCTGACCATTGCATGTCCGCTTGGCTTGCTTTAGTATTGAGCGGGCTCTTGTAGAGTGGACATTGTAAACCAGAGACATTGTCACTGAGCCGGCATCCTGCTTTATTGAGCTCTGTCATACCTGGGATCCTGTAGCAAGCTTGAAGTGCTGTGGAATGCGTGTTTGTATGGAATGCGCATGCATAGGTAAGTGCCTTGAGAGGGCCAAAACGCTATTTCTATGATGCCAAAAATAGTTTCTGGTTGGGTTTTGAGAGCATGTTGATGCTATTTTAAGCTCAGGCGGGCCAGGCGCATTTTGTTGCATTTTTTCATCTGTTAACATGGAGAGCAAGAAGTGTGGTGTGCTTCCAAAAAAGGCATATTGAAGTTCCCTCTGATTCTCCAGATGATCGAGGATTAATTGCCTTATTTAGTGAGGGTTTACAGGCAGTCATTGACAAAGCAGTTGCCATTGCCTTGCAAAATGCAAATAAAGAATTAAGGGGCTGATTACAAGTCTGGTGGTCCATGGACCGCCATACTCATGGTGGCGGTGGTCCGACCACCGGATTAAGACGTTCTGCATCATTCCAGCAGTAGACGGGAAACAACCTTTACAACGCAACTTTTACAACGCACTACCATTACAACGAAACTTTTACAACGCAAAAACTTTTACAACGCATACCATTACAACGCATGTTTTTACAACGCAAGTACTTTTACAACGCATGCCATTACAACGTAAGTATTGGTAAGTATATAATTATATTTAATATTTTATATGTTTTTTTTTTTTTTTAAGTTTTCAGTTTTTGGGTAAAGGGGTATTTTTAGGGTTCAGGGTCAGTTTTCAGTTTTTGGGTAAAGGGGTATTTTTAGGGTTCAGGGTCAGTTTTCAGTTTTTGGGTAAAGGGGTATTTTTAGGGTTCAGGGTCAGTTTTCAGTTTTTGGGTAAAGGGGTATTTTTATGGTTCAGGGTCAGTTTTCAGTTTTTGGGTAAAGGGGTATTTTTAGGGTTTAGGGTCAGTTTTCAGTTTTTGGGTACAGGGGTATTTTTAGGGTTCAGGGACAGTTTTGGGTTTTTGGGGTACAGGGGTATTTTTAGGGTTCAGGGACAGTTTTGGGTTTTTGGGGTACAGGGGTATTTTTAGGGTTCTGGGTTAATTTGGTTTTTTTGGGGTACAGGGGTACAGGGTAAAAAAAATTAAATTAATTAAATTAAATTAAATTAAATTATATTAATTACAATTAATTTAAAAAAAAAGATATTATATACTTACCAATACTTACGTTGTAATGGCATGCGTTGTAAAAGTACTTGCGTTGTAAAAACATGCGTTGTAATGGTATGCGTTGTAAAAGTTTTTGCGTTGTAAAAAATTCGTTGTAACGGTATGCGTTGTAAAAGTATGCGTTGTAACGTCATACATCCGCAGTAGACAGCCGGCTGCACCAGGCAAGTGCCATCAGCCTGCCACAAAACGGCTGGCAGTGGGAAACAAAGAGGCCTCTATAGGGCCCTCTTTCCCCCTGCCATGGGGTTGCATTCAGGGGAGCACAACATGTGCCCCCCCCCCCCCCTATCTGCTTGCACCCCTAGTTCCAGCACGGCATGGACTTCACAGTCCATGCCGTACTGGAACATTTTTGCCGTTCCCATTGCTGTGACCTTTTTCAGGGCACCACCTTGGGAACGACAAAAGGACCGTTCGCCTGCACGAGTACAAATCGTAATCAGGCGGACTGCCTTTGCACGGCTTAGGAGGTGCTGTGCGGGCACAGCAAGTCATAATCAGGCCCAAATAATGCAGCATTGAGGTGATGAATCGGAGCCTAGATCTCATAAAGGAGAACTCATTCAGGTTCACTTTGGTCAGATGTGATGCACATACTAGGAAAAACAATTTCCCTATTGAAGACTCCTCCTCAATTACAGAGAAATACTATAGCCTTATAGCCCGCCGTAGAGGGCTATACCGGCTATTAAAGGCCCTCTCCAGCGTTAAAGGCCCTGAGCCGAAGGCGAGGGCCTTTAACAAGGGAGAGGGTCTTTAATAGCGGTATAGCTCATCTACGAAGGGCTATAAGGCTATTAGAACATTCTGTCACTAGAGGACAGAATGTTCTAACAAAAAAAACAAAGCCTTTTGGAAGCGTGAGGGGATTGGAATCCTCTCAGGCTCCCTGAAGCCTTTGTTCACAGCCAGAGCTGTGAACAAAGAATCATTGGAATGTTGGAGCTCCAGGCTTATACCAGCCATTATAAGCCCAGAACACTCCATTGTTTTCAATGGAGCTCCCAACATTCCAATGTTCTAATTTGGCTTCTAAGGCCATACATTACCTTTACACTAGCCAATAAAGGTGAAGAATTTTATGATAAGAGAGTGGATAGATATTAACAAAACTAGCTTCTGAGGGTTTTTATGTCAAATATATTCTACAATTGACTTTGATACTGGATTTCTCAGAAAAATAAAGTTAACTTTCTCCTTGTCAGCAGGTCTTGTTCTTTAGTAACAAAGAACTATTTGTCATTTGATTCTATAGCTAAGAAAGTTCTTTAAAAAGAGAATACACTGCATCAAGTTTCTTTGTTCCGCATGTCTACAAATGCATCTTATCCGTCGCAGGATTTAATAAAGGACTTTCAAGCTCTTTATAATGGCAAGCAAAATGGAGAAGACTGCACAGAATTATTAGGTACCATAGAGGTCAACTTTCCTCAGGATACAATGGGCCTAATTCCGAGTTTAGCGATCCGATGGATCAACAAACCAGCAGTGGCAGTGTGGCTGCTGCCGCACCGGTGGTCCGACCGCTGTATTATGCGTTGGGCGACCAGACCACTATGGGACCGCTGCTACTGCCCGTATCCGCAAACCCAAGCGGTCTTGCAGCAGTCTGAGGCCCGCAATATGCTGGTGGTGCCGCTGCAGCACTGCCAAGCACATTATGAATTTTCTCACTGCCACCGTTTTCATGGCAGTAAGCCTGCTATGAAAAGTCTGGTGGTGAGGAACCTAAGGGGCCATACAGGGCCCACTGTTGCCTCACTTTCCAGGGGATGCATGCTGTGCCATCTGTATGCATGCACCCCCAGTTCCTGCATAGCATGGACTTAATAGTCTATGCCGTGCAGGAACGTAATGTTGCGGCCCCACGGCGCTGCCTTTCTAAGGCTCACATACGAGCCTTTCAAATGCAACACCGTGGGCCAGCTGACGCAGGGCTGACCGTCCTGTATTCCAATCGCAATATGGAGGGCGGTCAGAATACGGGTTTAGTGGTCTTGGAGCGGGATGCTGGCATGGCGGCCCGTTCCAAGACTGGCAAACTCATAATCAGGCCCTATGTTCAGTCCTTTGTGTGCAACAGCAGCCTCAGAAGGAGCAATCACAGCTGGTCGAAGTTAAATATGGATGAAACCATGGAAAATTGATGCGGCTCAAATGTCATCTCTCATCTTCCATTTAAAGGACAAAAGCTGTTTGGCCCAGAGCTCGCCGATCTATTACAGAAGTCTTCAAATAACAAGAAATTGCTGCAGCCAGTCAATGCTCATAAGCATACATCTTTCTTCTTCTGTTAAACAATAAATACAAGGCAGATTTCTCTGCCACAACGAAAGCAGTGCCTTATACTGTTTCTTCAAGATTTGTCATGTGCCAATTATTGTTATGTTATGTTATGTTATGTTATAATGGTTTTTGAAGAGCGCACGGCTACTCAAAAAGAGTGTCCCAGCGCTTTTAATTGAAGAAGGCTGCAGTAAACAACATAACACATTAAAAGAGAAAAGACACAGAAAAGGGGAAAACAGAAAACCAAAAAACCAAAAAGGCCTACTGGGTAAACAGCCAGGTTTTAAGGTCCTTTCTAAAAGCCAATAGGCCAGTGACTCCCCGAAGGGAGAGGGGCAAAGAATTCCATAATTGGGGCGCCAGTAATCCAAAGGAGCGACCTCCCAAACGCGCTCTCTTCACTCGTGGAACAGTGGCCAGAAATAAAGATTCTGACCTCAGAGAGCGAGCTGGTTGGTAAAAAGTGAGTCTCCTCTGGAGATACTTAGCTCCCGTCGCATGAAGGGCCTTGTATGTCAGAGTCAGAGCCTTAAAGGCGATCCGCTTACGGATTGGGAGCCAGTGCAAAGTCCGGAGCAAGCCCGCAGCACTGGTACGTCTGTTCACTCCGTAGATCGCTCTCGCCGCGGCATTCTGCACAACTTGTAGCCGCTGTAACAGGTACTCTGGCAGGCCCAGGTATAGAACGTTGGAATAATCCAACCTGGAGCCTATCAGGGCCTGTACAGTCAGCTTCCTGTGCTCCTCCGATAACAGGGGAAGAAACCTCCGCAGCATCCTGAGGAGGCCGAAACACATGCCCGACACCCCCAAAATCTGGGCCTTCATTGTCAGCCCCGTGTCCATCTTAACACCCAAGTTCTTAGCCATTTGGGAGGAACACGTTGGGGGGAACATATCGACAGGCCACCAGGCCTGCCAGTCTGGCTCCATGTCGCACCCAAAGAATTATTAACCCATCAAAATGCTTATGCCACAAAGTGCAATGCCATCAGATTGCTTATTTGATGGTATAATATCACCAAATGCATACTATTTTATTTTCTGGCAGACAGAAGGATATGTAAGTGTGCTGCCATGATTTCCCACTGTACGTCCAATATATATTTGTGGTGTTTGAACATTCCAGAGTACTGCTCAAATATTCAGGAGTGTTGGCATTAACGTAATGCTTACTGTGCCAAACAGCCTGTCACAGTGTTCCCCAAGTGAGAAATGGAAGCTCATAGTGAGACCAGCTCTGCTGAAAAATTTTTGGGCTGCTTATTTTGCAGAGTCTGCTAAGGATGTCATAATTAGTTAATGTTACACATTATACTTTATTACAGTGTTACATGGTCGGCAGCAGTTGTACTCCTTGGGTTACATACATGAGCATGACGCTGGTTTGCACAACATCCTACTACTTTACACATTGTACTGCAAAATATACTAAAAGAAATATAATACAAATAACGTACAATACTAAACTAACATGTATCAAGCGAATTAAAACAATACTTAAAATACAGCTATATTAAATAAAACTATACTCTATACAACTATATTAAAAAAAGGTTATAAAATACCTTAAACCATATTCTTACCTTCGATATTAAGCCCCAAAATATTTCTGTATTCAAGATATTTGGTAAAAAGTCATATAAACACTTCATACTTCTTAAATTAGACAGTTTCAAAACATACAACATATCTCATGAAAGAAGTGACGTATTACTTTTAACACATATTGTTTCTTTTTAATTAGGGTTCTGTCAGGGACAGACTGAGCCTTATATATTGCCTTTGGTGGAAACCAATGGGTCCAACTTCAATATTCTGGTCAGCATAAAATACAAAAATCTGCATAGTGGAGCAAACTCTAGTGTAGTGTGGGGGTCCCCCAGGGCACACACAGAGAGAGCTATAAGCACCTCAGTGATGACACTGTGCACCAGCCTTACCACTGTGAAGTTGCAACATACATTTTAACTTCACCAGTACACTTTGGCCCTCATTTATGAAAGGTGACGCATCGCTGCGGGAAAACAGCGATGCGTCACTTTTCATTGCGTCCTCCTTGCGACACCAACGATGCCTCATATTTAGTGAGCAAGGGACTCACGTCTGAGCATACCCTGCCACACTTAGGGCGAACAAAGCGATACAAAAGGGGATGATGGACGGAGCGTTTGAGCAAATCAAGCCCTCACCCCCAGTCAACTGATCTGGGTATAATCCATCACCATTCTTTAGCTCACTCAGCCACCCCAGTTCAGACATGGCCATATGCAAATCAGTCTGACCCTGTGCCTCATGGGAACAGTCCAGCCCGAACTGCCAAGCATATAGCCATGTCTGAACTGGGGTGGCAGAGTGGGCTAAAGAACGGTGATGGATCAAACCCAGATCTTTTGACTGGGTGTGAGTGTTTGATTGGTTCAGATGCTCCGTCCATCACCACCCCCTTTTGTACCGCTTTGGCCGCTATAAGTGTGGCAGGGTATGCTCAGACGTGAGTCCCTTGCTCACTTTGCCACTGGATTCAAGCAAGCCGGGCTGAAGACGGCTGGAATGCCAGAAACCAGTCCTCGGAAGCTTGTTTCCGGTCCAGGGAAGGCATGGCTTGGCAGTTCGGGCTGGACTGTTCCCATGAGGCACAGGGTCAGACTGATTTGCATATAGTCATGTCTGAACTGGGGTGGCAGAGTGGGCTAAAGAACGGTGATGGATCAAACCCAGATCTTTTGACTGGATGTGAGTGTTTGATTAGTTCAGATGCTCCGTCCATCACCACCCCCTTTTGTACCGCTTTGGCCGCCATAAGTGTGGCAGGGTATGCTCAGACGTGAGTCCCTTGCTCACTTTGCCACTGGATTCAAGCAAGCCGGGCTGAAGACGGCTGGAATGCCAGAAACCGGTCCTCGGAAGCCTGTTTCCGGTCCAGGGAAGGCCTGGCTTGGCAGTTCGGGCTGGACTGTTTCCATGAGGCACAGGGTCAGACTGATTTGCATATAGCCATGTCTGAACTGGGGTGGCAGAGTGGGCTAAAGAACGGTGATGGATCAAACCCAGGTCTTTTGACTGGGTGTGGGTGTTTGATTGGTTCAGATGCTCCGTCCATCACCACCCCCTTTTGTACCGCTTTGGCCGCCATAAGTGTGGCAGGGTATGCTCAGACGTGAGTCCCTTGCTCACTTTGCCACTCGGTTCAAGCAAGCCGGTCTGAAGACGGCTGGAATGCCAGAAACCGGTCCTCGGAAGCTTGTTTCCGGTCCAGGGAAGGCATGGCTTGGCAGTTCGGGCTGGACTGTTCCCATGAGGCACAGGGTCAAACTGATTTGCATATAGCCATGTCTGAACTGGGGTGGCAGAGTGGGCTAAAGAACATTGATGGATCAAACCCAGATCTTTTGACTGGGTGTGAGTGTTTGATTGGTTCAGATTCTCCGTCCATCACCACCCCCTTTTGTACCATCATATTTACAGTATGGCGCATCATGTCACAAGAAGTTACAAATACGTCAGTATTTCTGACGTATATGTAGGAGCAAAAATGACGCATTGCTGGAGTGTGTCACAAAAGTAACGCAACTCCAGCAATGGGTCATTACACATGAGCAAGTCCCATGTTAAATGTGCCTCATGGCAGGCGTAAGACATTGATGCATTTGCATCCTAGAAGTGGCGCAGTGAAATCTTATAGCTATCACTGCGTCACTTTTATTACCCTTTCATGGGTCGGAACAACCCCCTGCATACATTATACCTGGCGCAGTATGATGTGGCACAGGGGTTTACAAAGTGACGCATCTACCTAGAAGCGTCACTTTGTAAATATGGCGCTGTAGGAAGGTAGGATCTGACTGCATGGTTACCCCCACTTTTTGCCTGGTGTATTGCTGGTTTTTGACTGGTCTGACTGGGATCCTGCTAATCAGGACCCCAGTCTATCTGCTTTCTCCCTAAAATGTAATGCCATGTACTTTGGTACCCTTCAGATTGGATACTGGGGTACCCTTATAAGCCCCAGGGCATAGGTACCACAAAGGCCTCCGATGTGCTGAAGCATGTATTATGTCACCCATGAGAGGCCATGTAAAATGGGACTACAGGTCTGCCATTGCAGCCTGTGTAAGCTGGTGCGTGCACCACTTACTTTAGATATAGGTTCACTATATCTATAGGTCACTACACTTAAAACTTATAAGTCACCCCTATAGCAGGCCTTAACAATCCTGAAGGCAGGGTGCTGGGTTTTACGTGAGAGGGTGCCCCTGCATGAGCAGGGCCCCTCTGCAGCCTTCGGAGACCATTCTCCCGGCTTGTCTGTGACTCAGCCAGACATAAAGGTAGAGGTGCATTATAACCTCGGGGTAAATGCTATCTCGAAAACGGATGAAACAAAACATGTTGTGTTTGGTATCAAAAACCTTGGAATCATACCTCCACACCGGTATGATGTGGGAAGGGTATGCCCAGACGTGGGTCCCATGCTCACTAAGCCACTGGAGTCAAGCTATCCTGGCTGAAGACGGCTGATAGCCAGAAACCGGTCCTAGGATGCTTGATTCCGGTCCAGGGAAGACATGGCTTGGCAGTTCGGGCTGGACTGTTCCCATGAGGCACAGGGTCAAGACTGATTTACATATGGCCATGTCTGAATTGGGGTGGCTTGGTGAGCAAAATAACGAGGGATTAAACCCAGATCTATGACTGGGGGTGAATATTTTGCCATTGTGCAACATTCCGTCTATCATCTTGTGTGTTTTGCTGTTCACCCTATGTGGGAAGGGTATGCCCAGACGTGGGTCCCATGCTCACTAAGCCACTGGAGTCAAGCTATCCTGGCTGAAGACGGCTGATAGCCAGAAACCGGTCCTAGGATGCTTGATTTCGTTCCAGGGAAGACATGGCTTGGCAGTTCGGGCTGGACTGTTCCCATGAGGCACAGGGTCAAGACTGATTTGCATATGGCCATGTCTGAACTGGGGTGGCTTGGTGAGCAAAATAACGATGGATTAAACCCAGATCTGTGACTGGGGGTGAATGTTTTGCCATTGTGCAACATTCCGTCTATCACCTTGTGTGTTTTGCTGTTCACCCTATGTAGGAAGGGTATGCCCAGATGTGGATCCCGTGCTCACTAAGCCACTGGAGTCAAGCAATCCTCGCTGAAGACGGCTGATAGCCAGAAATCGGTCCTAGGATGCTTGATTCCGGTCCAGGGAAGACATGGCTTGGCAGTTCGGGCCGGACTGTTCCCATGAGGCACTGGGTCAAGATTGATTTGCATATGGCCATGTCTGAACTGGGGTTGCTTGGTGAGCAAAATAACGATGGATTAAACCCAGATCTGTGACTGGGGGTGAATGTTTTGCCATTGTGCAACACTCTGTCTATCATCTTGTGTGTTTTGCTGTTCACCCTATGTGGGAAGGGTATGCCCAGACGTGGGTCCCTTGCTCACTAAGCCACTGGAGTCAACCTATCCTGGCTGAAGACGGCTGATAGCCAGAGACCGGTCCTAGGATGCTTGATTCCAGTCCAGGGAAGACATGGTTTGGCAGTTCGGGCTGGACTGTTCCCATGAGGCACAGGGTCAAGACTGATTTGCATATGGCCATGTCTGAACTGGGGTGGCTTGGTGAGCAAAGTAACAATGGATTAAACCCAGATCTGTGACTGGGAGTGAATGTTTTGACATTGTGCAACATTCCGTCTATCATCTTGTGTGTTTTGAAGGTATGATTCCACCCTTCTGAAGCAAGCTTTTTGGGGTCACTGGTCTTTCCGGTGCCTGCCTTCTCGACCCGGGCAACACAAAATGGTTGCTGCCAACCCGAGACACATTTCTGCCCTCCTGCTGCTGAGCCAAGCTCGAGCAGGGGAAGGCAGGACAATAGGCATCCTGTCACAGGGAGGTGTGACCACCTCCCAGACAGGATTTAGTGTATTGGGGCTGGGTGGGTGCTCTTCCAAAGTGCCTGAAAGTCTGTATCTGGGGCGCACTTGGTGTCCCGGTGCATAGTCCAGCTCAAACCAGTTCTGGGAGCCATTGGCTCCTGCTATGGTGTGAAACTGGACAAAGGGCATGGGAGTTACCTCTCCTCTGTCCTGATCCTCCCCTAGGAGGGTCCCCTGAATCTGTCCAACCCTCTACTGTGGGTACATAAGGGCTTACCTGGCTGTAGGACCTTAGATTTGACGTGGACAAGATTCTGAACAAGAAACCACTGACCTTCGACCTTCTGGACACTCTGAACTTCGCTGGACTTCGACTGCGCACGACTTCGTCTCCCTCTCCATCTAAAACATCGTCTGTTCCCTTGCACCATACAGGCTCCGTGCAGGACCTGTGGAGCATTACGGACATTTGAATAATCTCCCTTGGGGTGAAGGAGTCACTTCCCTGCATTTGCAGGCACCTAACGCAATTGACCAGTCTGCTGATCCAGAGCTCCTGCAGACTGGGAAGGCTCCAGCAACACAGGACATGGGTTCTGAAGTTCCTTGAGGTTGAGCTGCCCTCTCACCGAGTATGTATCCAGTATCCCTCGTGGGGACCGCTTTACCTGAACCCCTGTGCACCGCATACTTTTGCAAGTGCATATGCTTGTTGGTGATTCCCGAGCTTGTGCATTGGACTTCGTGTAGTCCCGACCCTGAGCAGTATTTTCACCAAAGAACTCTGGCCTCCTCTTACCAAGTGCTCTGTGGTTTGGTACTTTATGATTTTGCTCGAGGTACCCTCGCGACTCCTGGTCATTCGGCCTATGGGTCCTTCTGAGGGACATCTTGAGTTCTGTTGGGCTTTCCTGGTTGCTCCAGATGTGCACTGACTCCCCATTGCTGTGTGAGTCTCCTGGACCTTGCTGGTCCACACTGTAACTTGCTTTACCTTCATGCGTGGGTTGCTGTTGCCAAGGCTTGTTGGTGCTCCAGCCGGACACCGACCCCTCAGCATTCGACATCCTTTGTGGGACAGCTCGTATCTGGCTCCTGGTCATCGTCGACATCTCCTGGTCCTCGTGGCTGCAGAGTCAAGTATTCCTTCTTCGCACCTGAAGCACCCGACATTGGTGAGCATTCGTCCTCTGAGCCCCTTGTCACTGTGAAGTCACCCAGACTCTGTCCCCTCTCCTTTCAGGTTCCTTTCATCACAAATCCACCCTTGGATTCCAACGGACACTTTCTTACTTCCCGGCAGCAGCTCTTCTTTACAACCCTCAATTGAAAACTACAGTGGTTTCCGACATCACTCCAGCCTATGTACCCGGTTCTCTGGGGTTAGGTAACTCGGGTACTCCGGTATCCACGGGTGGGGTGGCTCTCCAACCTCCTAAGTTCCAAAGGGTCCACTGAGCCTCTGGTCATCCTGAAGTGACCCAGATGCTGTCCCCTCAGCTTTCAGGTTCCTTTAATCACGAATCCACCCTTGGATTCCAACTGACACCTTCTTCCTTCCCGGCAGCAGCTCTTCTTTGCAACCCTCCATTGAAAACGACGGTAGTTTCCGTCACCACATCAGACCTATGCACCCGGCTCTCCTGGGATAGGTAACTCGGGTACTCCAGTATCCACGGGTGGGGTGACTCTCCAACCTTCTAAGTTCCAAAGGTTTCCTCGAAGTCCACGAGAAGGGTCCTTAAACTTTAAAACTGTAACCGCGACTTCCCCATAGAATTGTGCGGAGCACGCGGTCGTGTTAGTACACTGCACCCGTCCTCCGTGGAGTCCCTGTTTACTCACCTTGAGTGGTTCCTTGGGGTCCCAGCGATTCTACGTGTTCTAGACACTGTCTCGACTCCAGTCGTGGTTTTTATACCACTATTTTAATATATGGTTTGGTCTCCACCTGGAGCCCACTGTGTATTGTGCTACTTACAACTTTGCTAAAGTATTATGTGCTTTGTGTTGTACCCTCGTGTAGAAGATACTAGACAGTGTTATATAAATAAATACATATTTTTATAACTACTGTGTGGTTCTCTTTTTTTTTAGTTAATACTAAATTTGTTATTCTGGTGAAACAAGCTGCTTTACATTCCTTCAAGATGAAGCCTGAAGGCTGCAGCTACCACTACAGCCACTGACTCACCCACTCACTGATCCATACAGGCAGTCACACATCTCTCATCTACAAACATAGACACCCAGACAACCATAGACATAGTCAGACAACCAATCAATCAACCATATAGCCATTCACCTACCCAATAACATACTCATACACCCACTTAGACATTAACATTACATTAACATTAACTGACAGACAGATACATACATTAACACAACCAGTCACTCACCCATAAATTCACTGAGACACATAATCACTCATTTATACAGTCAGTCACGCACCCACGGAGTCATACAGTCACTCCTGCCTCCACTGATTCAACAATACATCTTTCTATATTTATTTAACACTCATAAACTTTTAAAAAACTCTCACAGTCACTGGATGATGTCATCACTGATATGATCAGTGATGTCATTTGAGATGTCATGAGTGATGTCACTGACCATGTCATGAGTGATGTAATATGTGAGGTCATAAGCAGTGCATTGCGTGGGGGGGAGTTATAGTTAGCTCAGCTAACTATGACGGCAAAATGTCTCTGGTGTTGTACGAGTGCACTGTCAGCCTAACTATAATGTCACTGTAACCTTTGGGTTTTTCCGTGAATTTCTAAGGTTTTTTAACTGCTAATTTGTAACTATAACGTCCCTGAAACCTGTGTTTTTTTCAATGAATTTCTATGTTTTTTTAACTAGCAGTAGTGGTGGAGAAAGGGGACTGGGCCTCCAACCAGCACTCAGGAATTCAGCTGCGTAGGAATTACAGGAGGAACCAGGAGGGCTACTTGGCCCCCAAGAGCAAAGTGGACTTCATCCTCCAACCAAGCGCGCACCAGGAGGCATGTTTGCAGAATGGCGGAGAAAGGCCCACAGCCCCCCTCCCATCATCTGTGTAACCCCGGGTAGGTGGTGGTCCCCGGGGCCGGGGGCCCACAACGGACCCCCACATTTAATTAATTGGTGTCCCAGGGAGGTGGTGTTCTACGGGGTTGTGTGAGGAGGTTTGAGCCGAGAGGTGGAGGTTCCTGGTGCTGCGGGGGGGGGGCAGGAACCCCCGACACATTTTTTTAATAAAATAAAGCCCAAGGCAGGTGGTGGTTCCAGGGGCTGCGGGGGTCTCCACTGGCCCCTGCATCATAATTTGGCATTGCCCCAGGACCTGGCCCACATGGGGGCTTAAATGAAACGAAGTGCGGGTGACCACGCTTCAATTTCTTTTTTTTCGGCGGGATTCGCGGATCCAGTGCAAATACTGCTGGAATATTTATTGAAATGCTATTTTGGGCCCTGGGTATCCCTTGGGCAGACCTAGGGGATCAGGGTGTTTCAATCCTGACCCCTTTTCTTGTTTTTTATCGCTTTTTGACCTTTTTTCTTATGACTCGGTTCTACTGAGTCACAAGATGGCTGCCGATGCTTCCTGGTTTGAAGTTTTGGCAGACAATCATATTGCAGGCGCGAGATCGGGAGGGTTCGCGGATCCTCCATGGGGATATTTGTATATCTGAGAAATGTTTACATTTCTCAGGAACTACTGAAAGGATTTACACCACAAAAGAATGCTTTTTGGACCAAGAGTTACCTTTTTGACAAATTTGGTGTTATTCCGTTCAGCAGTTTGGGATGTAGCTGTGTCTAAAGTTACGTAGTGAAATTAACATGGGAAAAAGCATTTTGGGGCCCCCCTTTTTCTCGCCCTCCGCTTGATGAAGCGCCCTCAAATCTTTCAACACAGCAGCTGAATTGAGCGGGCCATCAGTTTTGAAAATTTCACGAAGATTCGTCAAACGGCGCTAAAGATATTGGCAAAAGAAAAAACACTTTTTGAATAAAAACAAGGTCCTAACTATAACTACCTACTGGCAACCGCCAGTAGGTAATATATAACTATGCATCTTACTTTGCACATATCACCAAAAGGTACCATGAACATAAACATATGTCCACATGAAATTACCCACTTCGATTTATTATTATGATTTAGAATTCCGCAGAATTTCACATAAAAATACATCTTCAAACACATTTCACTCCCGAAAATTTTCCAATATAAATTCAAGTTGTCATTTTCATTTAAAAGCACAAATGAACATAGCAGTAGCAGTCGATATTGGAATTTTCAAATTCGAGAAGGGGGGGACTTTAAATAATCAAATTGTCATACATGAATTTTTACTAATTTATACGAGTTTCTAATCTAATACTATCCTAAAACATTCGATAATAAAACTTATTGTAAAGTACCAACATTTTAAATTTACTATACAGTACTAGACGTAATAAAAGATCATTTATCTATTCACTAAACTGTACTCTGTAACCAGCAGCATAATAACAGTGCAAAGTAGTTCAATAACATACACTCGCCTTTTTCAATATACAGTACACAGTTTATTAGCAAAACAAGGATTTAGTAAGGTGCATCGTATCCTAAAGGACAGTAACTAGAAGAAAACGTTTATAATGATGCCCATGCTTAATCCCAACCTAATAAATTGGGCATAAATCATCTAATAAATGATAACTTAGCAGAGGAACAAATTTAGTAAAGTGGTTGGGATCCTAAAAAAGAGTAACTAGTAGCGAAAAACGTTTGAAAAAGTGCACATGCTTAATTGTAAACATAATAAATCGGTCATGAGGACCGGAAGGTTGAAAAAAAGTGCAAGTGCTCTGTACATCCTTTCTAAGAAGATCTTTACCAACCAGTAACTAGCAGGAGGAAAATTTTGTAAAAGTGCACATACACAACTGTAAACATAACTAATCGGTCATAAAGACCGAAAGGTCAAGATAAAGTGCAAGTGCTTTAAACAGACATATTTAAGAAGATCTTTACGACCTCAATATATGTTTAAAAATTGTTTAAAAAAACTAAAAAATGTAAAACACATCAGTTCAGATGAGGGGGACAGCAGGCAATTTCGGACCTGTTCTGCTGTAGTAATATTGTACTTTAAAAAACAATTCCTTAAATGTCTACGACGTATTAAATGTAATGCGGGACAAACAAATAAAACATGATTCAAATCTTGTATACAGGAATTTCATAACTGACAATACCTTTCATGCCTAGGAATACCTTCCCAAGATCCTGTTACGATTCTTAGGGGGAGTAAATTCAATCTCAGTAGCAAAATCACCCTACGCACTCCATGTTTAAGATTCCGTAAGACATAAGGTTGGGGATTTTTGACAATACTACTCCCCACAATACAATCAATGTTTCTGTTGTCTGAGCACATTTTAATATCTCGCAGCCACACCTCCTCCTGCACGCATGCGCACACACAGAGACACACACGAGCGCACATACATGCACTCACACATACAGACACCCCCCCTGGCGTCGCACACATACACACACTCGCACACACACACAAGCGCACCGAGACCCCCCCCCCCCTCCCCCCAGGCCCACTTTCCAGCCACTCTGGACTTCTTCAGCCTCGGCAGGGCTCTGGGAGCCCCGCGTCACCACCGCTCCTCTGGCCAGGCACTCCGTGGGCGCGGGCTTCAAAAGACGGAAGTCCCGCCCCACAATAGGTTTTGTTTTCTCTGATGTTGAAGTTCCGCCCCACGATAGGTTTCGTTTTCTCTGATGTTGAAGTTCCTCCCCACGATAGGTTTCAAATGCTGAAAGGCTGTTAATATGCAGATGGTGCAGAGGTGAAGGGGCTGATTGTTTCCGGTAAGGCTCTCCCATATCTGGAGTTAAAATTCATCTTAAATACACTGGCAATTGTGGAACTTAAAATGAAGTATGGCATGCGGGAACACGTGTGTAGGCTGTCAAAGTACACAAAAAGCAAAGAACTTCACAGCGTACGGTAGGTGTGTTGTGTTAAAGAGAATTATATTTCATTTGAGTTTATGGGCAACCCATTGCAGCTGGATGTCTTCTCCCCGCATACACTTTGTGTTATACCGTAGAGTGCAGGTGCCGTAGGTGCAATGTGGAACCGCAGAAATACAATCAAAACAAGGTTTTCATTCATTATGTGGGATCTCCCACTCTTCAATCTCACTGTTACTTTTGGAGTTGAAGCTGCCTCAAACTTTTCATCACTCACTTTTGTCAAACTTTTGATGGTTCGATTTCCTTCAGCAAGTTTACCAAGCACCTGCTGCACTTGAATATGCAGAGTAGTGAATGCCGAGTAGTGAGTGCAGAGTAGAGAGTGCAGAGTAGTGAGTGCAGAGTAGTGAGTGCAGAGTAGTGAGTGCAGAGTGTGAGTGTGCAGAGTGCAGAGTGTAAGTGTGCAGAGTGAGTGTGCAGAGTAGTGAGTGCAGAGTAGTGAGTGCAGAGTAGTGAGTGCAGAGTAGTGAGTGCAGAGTAGTGAGTGCAGAGTAGAGAGTGCAGAGTAGTGAGTGCAAAGTAGTGAGTGCAGAGTGCAGAGTGTGAGTGTGCAGAGTGCAGAGTGTAAGTGTGCAGAGTGAGTGTGCAGAGTGAGTGTGCAGAGTGAGTGTGCAGAGTGAGTGTGCAGAGTAGTGAGTGCAGAGTAGTGAGTGCAGAGTGGTGAGTGCAGGGTAGTGAGTAGTGAGTGCAAAGTAGTGAGTAGTGAGTGCAGAGTAGTGAGTGCAGAGTAGTGAGTAGTGAGTGCAGAGTAGTGAGTGCAGAGTAGTGAGTGCAGAGTGAGTGCAGAGTGAGTGTGCAGAGTAGTGAGTGCAGAGTAGTGAGTGCAGAGTAGTGAGTAGTGAGTGCAGAGTAGTGAGTGCAGAGTAGTGAGTGCATAGTAGTGAGTAGTGAGTGCAGAGTAGTGAGTAGTGAGTGCAGAGTAGTGAGTGCAGAGTAGTGAGTGCAGCGTAGTGAGTGCAGAGTAGTGAGTAGTGAGTGCAGAGTAGTGAGTAGTGAGTAGTGAGTGCAGAGTAGTGAGTAGTGAGTGCAGAGTAGTGAGTGCAGAGTAGTGAGTAGTGAGTGCAGAGTAGTGAATAGTGAGTAGTGAGTGCAGAGTAGTGAGTAGTGAGTAGTGAGTGCAGAGTAGTGAGTAGTGAGTGCAGAGTAGTGAGTGCAGAGTAGTGAGTAGTGAGTGCAGAGTAGTGAGTGCAGAGTCGTGAGTGCAGAGTAGTGAGTAGTGAGTAGTGAGTGCAGAGTAGTGAGTGCAGAGTAGTGAGTAGTGAGTGCAGAGTAGTGAGTGCAGAGTAGTGAGTGCAGAGTAGTGAGTAGTGAGTGCAGAGTAGTGAGTGCACAGTAGTGGGTAGTGAGTAGTGAGTGCAGAGTAGTGAGTAGTGAGTGCAGAGTAGTGAGTAGTGAGTGCAGAGTAGTGAGTAGTGAGTGCAGAGTAGTGAGTGCAGAGTAGTGAGTGCAGAGTAGTGAGTGCAGAGTAGTGAGTAGTGAGTGCAGAGTAGTGAGTAGTGAGTGCAGAGAAGTGAGTGCAGAGTAGTGAGTAGTGAGTACAGAGTAGTGAGTAGTGAGTAGTGAGTGCAGAGTAGTGAGTGCAGAGTAGTGAGTAGTGAGTGCAGAGTAGTGAGTGCAGAGTAGTGGGTAGTGAGTAGTGAGTGCAGAGTAGTGAGTAGTGAGGGCAGAGTAGTGAGTGCAGAGTAGTGAGTGGTGAGTAGTGAGTGCAGAGTAGTGAGTAGTGAGTGTAGAGTAGTGAGTGCAGAGTAGTGAGTAGTGAGTGCAGAGTAGTGAGTGCAGAGTAGTGGGTAGTGAGTAGTGAGTGCAGAGTAGTGAGTACTGAGTAGCGAGTGCAGAGTAGTGAGTAGTGAGTGCAGAGTAGTGAGTAGTGAGTAGTGAGTGCAGAGTAGTGAGTGCAAAGTAGTGAGTAGTGAGTGCAGAGTAGTGAGTGCACAGTAGTGGGTAGTGAGTAGTGAGTGCAGAGTAGTGAGTAGTGAGTAGTGAGTAATGAGTGCAGAGTAGTGAGTAGTGAGTGCAGAGTAGTGAGTGCAGAGTAGTGAGTTCAGAGTAGTCAGTGCAGAGTAGTGAGTAGTGAGTACAGAGTAGTGAGTGCAGAGTAGTGAGTAGTGAGTGCAGAGTAGTGAGTGCAGAGTAGTGAGTGCAGAGTAGTGAGTAGTGAGTAGTGAGTGCAGAGTAGTGAGTGCAGAGGGTAGTGAGTGCAGACTAGTGAGTAGTGAGTGCAGAGTAGTGAGTAGTGAGTGCAGAGTAGTGAGTGCAGAGTAGTGAGTGCAGAGTAGTGAGTAGTGAGTGCAGAGTAGTGATTGCAGAGTAGTGAGTAGTGAGTGCAGAGTAGTGAGTGCAGAGTAGTGAGTGCAGAGTAGTGAGTAGTGAGTGCAGAGTAGTGAGTAGTGAGTGCAGAGTAGTGAGTAGTGAGTGCAGAGTAGTGAGTAGTGAGTGCAGAGTAGTGAGTGCAGAGTAGTGAGTAGTGAGTGCAGAGTAGTGAGTAGTGAGTGCAGAGTAGTGAGTGTAGAGTAGTGAGTAGTGAGTGCAGAGTAGTGAGTAGTGAGTGCAGAGTAGAGAGTGCAGAGTAGTGAGTGCAGAGTAGTGAGTGCAGAGTAGTGAGTGCAGAGTGTGAGTGTGCAGAGTGCAGAGTGTAAGTGTGCAGAGTGAGTGTGCAGAGTAGTGAGTGCAGAGTAGTGAGTGCAGAGTAGTGAGTGCAGAGTAGTGAGTGCAGAGTAGTGAGTGCAGAGTAGTGAGTGCAGAGTAGAGAGTGCAGAGTAGTGAGTGCAAAGTAGTGAGTGCAGAGTGCAGAGTGTGAGTTTGCAGAGTGCAGAGTGTAAGTGTGCAGAGTGAGTGTGCAGAGTGAGTGTGCAGAGTGAGTGTGCAGAGTGAGTGTGCAGAGTAGTGAGTGCAGAGTAGTGAGTGCAGAGTAGTGAGTGCAGGGTAGTGAGTAGTGAGTGCAAAGTAGTGAGTAGTGAGTGCAGAGTAGTGAGTGCAGAGTAGTGAGTAGTGAGTGCAGAGTAGTGAGTGCAGAGTAGTGAGTGCAGAGTGAGTGCAGAGTGAGTGTGCAGAGTAGTGAGTGCAGAGTAGTGAGTGCAGAGTAGTGAGTAGTGAGTGCAGAGTAGTGAGTGCAGAGTAGTGAGTGCATTGTAGTGAGTAGTGAGTGCAGAGTAGTGAGTAGTGAGTGCAGAGTAGTGAGTGCAGAGTAGTGAGTGCAGCGTAGTGAGTGCAGAGTAGTGAGTAGTGAGTGCAGAGTAGTGAGTAGTGAGTAGTGAGTGCAGAGTAGTGAGTAGTGAGTGCAGAGTAGTGAGTGCAGAGTAGTGAGTAGTGAGTGCAGAGTAGTGAATAGTGAGTAGTGAGTGCAGAGTAGTGAGTAGTGAGTAGTGAGTGCAGAGTAGTGAGTAGTGAGTGCAGAGTAGTGAGTGCAGAGTAGTGAGTAGTGAGTGCAGAGTAGTGAGTGCAGAGTCGTGAGTGCAGAGTAGTGAGTAGTGAGTAGTGAGTGCAGAGTAGTGAGTGCAGAGTAGTGAGTAGTGAGTGCAGAGTAGTGAGTGCAGAGTAGTGAGTGCAGAGTAGTGAGTAGTGAGTGCAGAGTAGTGAGTGCACAGTAGTGGGTAGTGAGTAGTGAGTGCAGAGTAGTGAGTAGTGAGTGCAGAGTAGTGAGTAGTGAGTGCAGAGTAGTGAGTAGTGAGTGCAGAGTAGTGAGTGCAGAGTAGTGAGTGCAGAGTAGTGAGTGCAGAGTAGTGAGTAGTGAGTGCAGAGTAGTGAGTAGTGAGTGCAGAGAAGTGAGTGCAGAGTAGTGAGTAGTGAGTACAGAGTAGTGAGTAGTGAGTGCAGAGTAGTGAGTGCAGAGTAGTGAGTAGTGAGTGCAGAGTAGTGAGTGCAGAGTAGTGGGTAGTGAGTAGTGAGTGCAGAGTAGTGAGTAGTGAGGGCAGAGTAGTGAGTGCAGAGTAGTGAGTGGTGAGTAGTGAGTGCAGAGTAGTGAGTAGTGAGTGTAGAGTAGTGAGTGCAGAGTAGTGAGTAGTGAGTGCAGAGTAGTGAGTGCAGAGTAGTGGGTAGTGAGTAGTGAGTGCAGAGTAGTGAGTACTGAGTAGCGAGTGCAGAGTAGTGAGTAGTGAGTGCAGAGTAGTGAGTAGTGAGTGCAGAGTAGTGAGTGCAAAGTAGTGAGTAGTGAGTGCAGAGTAGTGAGTGCAGAGTAGTGGGTAGTGAGTAGTGAGTGCAGAGTAGTGAGTAGTGAGTAGTGAGTAGTGAGTGCAGAGTAGTGAGTAGTGAGTGCAGAGTAGTGAGTGCAGAGTAGTGAGTTCAGAGTAGTGAGTGCAGAGTAGTGAGTAGTGAGTACAGAGTAGTGAGTGCAGAGTAGTGAGTAGTGAGTGCAGAGTAGTGAGTGCAGAGTAGTGAGTGCAGAGTAGTGAGTAGTGAGTAGTGAGTGCAGAGTAGTGAGTGCAGAGTAGTGGGTAGTGAGTGCAGACTAGTGAGTAGTGAGTGCAGAGTAGTGAGTAGTGAGTGCAGAGTAGTGAGTGCAGAGTAGTGAGTGCAGAGTAGTGAGTAGTGAGTGCAGAGTAGTGATTGCAGAGTAGTGAGTAGTGAGTGCAGAGTAGTGAGTGCAGAGTAGTGAGTGCAGAGTAGTGAGTAGTGAGTGCAGAGTAGTGAGTAGTGAGTGCAGAGTAGTGAGTAGTGAGTGCAGAGTAGTGAGTGCAGAGTAGTGAGTAGTGAGTGCAGAGTAGTGAGTGTAGAGTAGTGAGTAGTGAGTGCAGAGTAGTGAGTAGTGAGTGCAGAGTAGTGAGTGTAGAGTAGTGAGTAGTGAGTGCAGAGTAGTGAGTAGTGAGTGCAGAGTAGTGAGTAGTGAGTGCAGAGTAGTGAGTAGTGAGTAGTGAGTGCAGAGTAGTGAGTAGTGAGTGCAGAGTAGTGAGTAGTGAGTGCAGAGTAGTGAGTGCAGAGTAGTGAGTAGTGAGTGCAGAGTAGTGAGTAGTGAGTGCAGAGTAGTGAGTAGTGAGTGCAGAGTAGTGAGTAGTGAGTAGTGAGTGCAGAGTAGTGAGTAGTGAGTGCAGAGTAGTGAGTAGTGAGTGCAGAGTAGTGAGTGTAGAGTAGTGAGTAGTGAGTGCAGAGTAGTGAGTAGTGAGTGCAGAGTAGTGAGTAGTGAGTGCAGAGTAGTGAGTAGTGAGTAGTGAGTGCAGAGTAGTGAGTGCAGAGTAGTGAGTAGTGAGTGCAGAGTAGTGAGTGCAGAGTAGTGAGTAGTGAGTGCAGAGTAGTGAGTGCAGTGTAGTGAGTAGTGAGTGCAGAGTAGTGAGTGCAGAGTAGTGAGTGCAGAGTAGTGAGTAGTGAGTGCAGAGTAGTGAGTAGTGAGTGCAGAGTAGTGAGTGCAGAGTAGTGAGTGCAGAGTAGTGGGTAGTGAGTGCAGAGTAGTGAGTGCAGAGTAGTGAGTAGTGAGTGCAGAGTAGTGAGTGCAGAGTAGTGAGTAGTGAGTGCAGAGTAGTGAGTGCAGCATAGTGAGTGCAGAGTAGTGAGTGCAGAGTACTGAGTGCAGAGTAGTGAGTGCAGAGTAGTGAGTGCAGAGTAGTGAGTAGTGAGTGCAGAGTAGTGAGTAGTGAGTGCAGTGTAGTGAGTAGTGAGTGCAGAGTAGTGAGTAGTGAGTGCAGAGTAGTGAGTAGTGAGTGCAGAGTAGTGAGTGCAGAGTAGTGAGTAGTGAGTGCAGAGTAGTGAGTAGTGAGTGCAGAGTAGTGAGTAGTGAGTGCAGAGTAGTGAGTAGTGATTGCAGAGTAGTGAGTGCAGAGTAGTGAGTAGTGGGTAGTGAATGCAGAGTAGTGAGTGCAGAGTAGTGAGTAGTGAGTGCAGAGTAGTGAGTGCAGAGTAGTGAGTAGTGAGTGCGGAGTAGTGAGTGCAGAGTAGTGAGTAGTGAGTGCAGAGTAGTGAGTGCAGAGTAGTGAGTGCAGAGAGTAGTGAGTGCAGAGTAGTGAGTAGTGAGTGCAGAGTAGTGAGTGCAGAGTAGTGAGTGCAGAGTAGTGAGTGCAGAGTGTGAGTGCACATCATCAGAGCTGTGTGAATAATAACTGCATCAGCCCCGTGCGTGAGGTGCATCATCCACATTGCTCAGGTCACCCAAATTCCTGCACTCTCTACCACACTGCTTTCAAGAACAGCATACTCTTGCACACACTCTCACTGCTCACCAATTCAAAGTTTGCTAAACATTTTATGCAACGCATTATCATACACAATGCCAATAACTCAAACTTTAATGCTGCGAGCCCTATTGCATTGTAAATGCTTGTTCCTTCATATTTACAAATATTTCTCTGTACAGCGCTACCCTTAGCAAATTCTCAGATCTATTTATCAGTGCATTACACCATCTTAAGCACGTGGCCATTGATAGCACATATGTAGAAAGGAGACCAAATTCGAGCATAAGCACTGCAATCGGTGCCATGCAATTCAAATTACATATTTGGCGCCAGATTTTTCCTTCCACTTTCTCGAATTTGGCCCACTCTTGTGCATCAATTGTTTCACTGACATAGCTCAGGGTTGGTGGGATCTTCATTTTATAAACTGAAATATTGTGTGAGAAATGTCTTTTCCCACAGTGTGTGTACAGATGATTAATTGTAAAGGCTTGTGAAATCGCTTCACCTTTGCAATGGTCCATATGTCTATTAGATGAGCACCTATTTGTAAATATTTTTCCTAAGTATGGATAAAACTTTACTACTTCCAATTTTTCTTTTCCCAGAAACCAATTCAAATTTTTCCTGACCTTACAACCTTGATATCTAAAAATCATAACTTTGCTTTTTAAAATATTTATTTTTAAATAATACTCTTCTGTGTACCTAATTAACTCAGCAAGTCGTCTTTGCAACCCAATTGGAGTTAAATCCATTATTATTGCATCATCTGCATATAACAGACAGCTCAACTTTAAGTTTCCTAATTTAGGGGGATCCCCTTTACTAAGCTCCACTCTTCTTGGCAGATCATTAATGTAGATGGAAAAGAATAAAGGGGCCAAGAGGCACCCCTGCTTCAACCCATTATAGGTTACTATTTTCTTCAAGAGACCTTGTGTTCCCCCAGTAAAACCTTAGTCCAGGTTGAAGAGTGGAGAGCAATTATTAATCTTAAAAGATTCCCTGGTATCCCCATAGTGACCAATTTTCTCCACATCTTCCCCGATCTACCCTATCGAATGCTGTGGAGAAATCTATAAAAGCCGAGTATAACGGCACACCCCGACTTACTGGATATTTTTCGGTTAAAGTTTGCAGAATACAAATATTATCTAGTGTGCCACTATTCTTACGGAATCCTGTTTGTTCCAAAGGGATATAATTATTTCCAAATGCCCAGTCTTGAAGATGAGTGAGAATACTCTTTGCAAACAGTTTCCCGGTTGCGTCCAGGAGCGAAATCTGTCTAAAACTGGCCGGGGAATTTTTTGGACCCTTCTTATATAACGGAACTAGTATACTTCCCTTCCAGGATTGTGGAATATCCCCATAGGTATAACAATGGACAAACAACGGATGCAAACATTTTGCCCATTCTTCACCATCCTGTTTTAGTATGGCTACTGGTACATCATCTGGGCCCTATGCACTAGAGAATCTTGCCCCTTTGATGTAACCTTCAATCTCCATGCATGTTGGTGCACCATATTCACCCCCCGTAGTTGGAATGGTAGTAACCTCTTGGATCAGTCCAACTATGAGATTTAGAGCATAGAGCTGGGAAATGTATATGGACCATTCTGCTTCTGGGATTAAAATGGGTTTTGACTTCTCTATCCCATCACAGAATTTTGCGGTCAGTGCCCAATACTTCCTAGTATCCCCAGAAAGAGCCACCTCTCGAAGTCTAACCCATTTTTTGTCTTCAGCACTCCTTCGACCTGATGCTATTTTCCTTTTCCGTACCTGTTTTAGCCTACTTATTTCTCTCTGCCTTTGTGTCGTGGGCTCCCTAAATTGGTCTCTAATTAAACCATTAATTTCCCAATTCAGTTTTTTTATTTCCTATGGTATTTTTACTATTGGAGTATCACTAAAAACGTGCTTCTTTCTTCCAAAAGTTCTAATTGCAGCCAAGACTCTCTCGAATCTCTGAACCGGTGTTTCTTGACTGGGGCTAAAAGCATTATTCTCAAAATCCCTCTTAAAATTTGGGAGCAAATTATTTGACCAGCAAGTACGCCCATTATTTTGATTATAAGAGACATTTTCATTCCTCTGATTCCAAAGTTCAGGCTTCTCAATTTTTATGTCCATATTTGCAACTAAAATATTATGGTCACTCAAATTTGTGGCAGATACCTTGAACTGTATACATGCATTAAATAATTGAAAGGAGCCTGCCATATAATTAATTAAAGAGTGACCATATGTCCCATGAAAGGTGTAAGCTGCGGGGAAGTCGTACAGGAATCTACCATTTAATATTACAAGGTCTAAACTTCTAAGGTTTTGCAAAAGTAATAGGCCTCATTTATACGACTTTAATTGGACCGGCAGTACAGAATCTGGGATAGCCCATACCTCCTCCAGTTCCGGATTGGAAAAAGACATGACTGCACTATTGCATAATTTGGCATTAAAGTCACCTACCATCATTATACATGAGCATTCTTCATTGTTACCTAACCTTTGCACAAAAGTGCAAATAGAGTCGACAAGTACATTTGACGAGCTCCCTGGGTGGATATACACATTTACCAGTAAAAGAAAAATCGCTTGCCCCAAGTTATCTTCGCCTATCCTCAGCTTTGCTCCTATACAGCATTTTGATGGATGCTTATAGATCACAGGATCCCATACAAATGTCACAGCTAAGTAAAATAGCTAAACCTCTACTTGCATGCCCTTTTACAGATTTTTTTGCTATACTGCAGTACACATAGAAATTCTCAAACTGAAACTCTTCCCCCAACCACGTTTCCTGGAGGCAGATTATCTTGGGGTCTAATTCTACTAATGATTTAAGCTTATAACTCGATTTTCCTACCCCCGCCACATTCCAGGATATGATGTTTCCCAATTAGCTACCCCCGTACTATGGGCTTTATGGTAGATGTTTTTGACCCATTCAGTGTACCTGCAACCCAACTTCTCTTTGCTACCTCATCCTCCCCATTAGCACTGGGGTGCCATCAGACTTCAGGTGCTAAAATATACATTTCTCTATCACCCAGGTTTCTTCCTACTGTTATTTCTATATCTTGATAGTTTATGGGGATATTTACACCCCTATTATTAGAGAAGCCATAACCTTGCATCTGATTATTCGTTCCAAAGCTTTCTCTGTAAGGGGGTACGCTAGGGATCACATCTATACCTCTTTTCCTTAAGCAGTCTGCATTAGCTATAACCAGTGCTGACACTACCCCTGATGAAAATGTAGCTCTAGTGCTTGGGGGAGCGCTCCTCCAGTCTAAATAGACCGACTCAATATCTTTACTAGTTATTAACCCCAAATCCTCTATTTGGGTTAATATCTTTGGAGGGCACTTCTATTCAATAACATTGGTTCAGTTTCAAACAGGGAGACAAAAATGAAGGTCCTGCCCACTTGCCCGACTCCTGGTCCAGTATTCCTTATTGGTTTAATACCAATCTGCCCTACGACTGAATCTCTCTAACTTACCCCCTTTACTGTTAAGACCTGTAATTAGGTTCCCCACCCCAACTGTCCCCTGGCTGGACTCAGACCTCGCTGGGAAAATATCCTGCCCACAGGGGTGGAGTGTGGGACCTCCTGAAGCTACGTATTGATCTGTTACAGGTTCACCTAAATTATCCATTACACTTCTTAATATAGGGTCTCTGCTTGTATCATAGTTTATCCCACTTTCATCCTGGCCCTCTTGACACGGTGGGGCAATCAGCACCGGATTCGAACAGATCGACTGATTATCATTTTCTTGCCAGTCTTTTGACCCGTATTCAATGTGAATTGCCCCAAAGTCCCTGTGTCCTTTCTACTAGGAGGAGATTTTGTACTATTTACTTCCTCGGTTGCTGGAAGGAACCGCAATTTTTTCTGTTTTCATTTAGTGAGACGTCGATTCCTCATCTTCTTCTTCCCCCTACGACCACTTCTAAAGTTACCTTCACTCACTACTGGGACCTCCCCTAAGGGTGCACTATCTAAGGTATTAGCTAATTCTTCAGTTAACTGTAGGCTTGGGTTATTTGAATTACTTTTTTAAAAAATAGAGTAAACTCGCAATGGGTGAGATACTGGGGATACTTTTGAATTTAATTTTAATTGTTCCCCTTGGCTGGTAAGCTGTGTACTCTCATGAAGTTTAACTGGGGGTGAACTTATAATTGGGCTACCTCTAAACGAGACACTTTCAGTTCCCACATTCATTTCTTTCATTTCCCCGTCCACAAATTTAGTACCACTTTTTGGCATCCTATTACATATTTGACATACATGGCTGGGTACTTCAGGGGCCTTTTCCAAATTCTTTATAGCTTGCTTGATCTGATTAAGTTCTTGAACCTCTACCAGTATGGGCGAGAGAACTTCCAATATATGATCAATATTTATTGTACTTTTTTCTAACAAAGATAAAATTGCGGAGAGGATTCTCTCTAATGCATAAAAAATCTCCAGAGTCCAAACCATCCGCGCATTCTCGATAGAATTCATAATGTTCTCTACCCCCTAATCCAATGATACTCCTGATATAACAGAAAGTTCAAATAAATGAGCAGCATGGGATAAACTAGTAAGTGTACTACTGTACAGAGTAGGTATATGTGGTGGAGCAGCTGTTAAAAAAGGAGACAGTTCTGGATCCATTTCCAAGGCACCAGTCTTTTTCAGCTGTACCGTTAGTTCTTCATTCTTTTCCATTTGCTTATCAATGTCCAGTAGAGTATAATCCTCCATTTTCACCTGCCCAGAGCTAACGCTACGTTCTATTCGCTGTTGCACTTTTAATGACAGTTCACTCAATTTGGTCGGCAAGAAACCAGGCTCAAATCTACTCATACTTCTTGAATTATCAAAGAGGGATACCAATCCTGCCAATGGAGATAATGAGGTGAGTCCTTTTATTATCACATTCTTCTCCGGGGGGCCTTCTACTTTGACCACAGACAGATCAATTTCCATTTCCAGATTGCTACCCTCCCTTCCTATTTGTAAAGCAGATTTTCCACCAATATTATTCTGTTGAATAATTACAGCAGGGAAAAGAACTTCCAAATTAGTGAACTGACTGTCCTCCCTATTCTCTGCTGTTAAATGGGTGTCCATCACTTCATCTTCCAAGACCTCCTTTTTTCCCTCCTTTAGCCCCTTCCCACACTTGGAGCTCCTTACTCTTTTTGTAAACATTGACATCACCGATGGATACATTTTTAGATGTGAAAGGTGATCCCTGTTTCTCCTGTGACAAATGGTTTTTCTGGAGATTAAGGGGACTCCTCTGGCTGGAATAACAACTTTCTGAGCCTCCTGCTGTTTTCGCTTTTACGTTTGAGCGCAAAAACACCTAGATGGCATTACAAATAATTAAAGTTGTCTTACTGCTTACTGGGCTGCTTTAAGGAATGAGATGGTTTGTAGGAATGGAGGTGAAGAATTCAGTGCACTCTGGCTCGCAGTTGACTTTAACTGTTCAGCCCTTCAATAGCCTTCACCAACCTTTACAGAATAATCCTGAGATATCTCCCTTCTATGCTACTAGCCCAGGGCATAGAACCCGGAGCAATTCCTGTCGCGGGGGACTGGCTCTGGTGCAGGCACAGGTGCTAGTGCAGTGGCACTGATACAGGCACTCGTACAGGCTTAGCTCTTATCCAGGTCCGATCCTGCTCCACAGCTACACAGTACTGCTGCGCTCCGCTCAAGATATTGACTACACAGCAAACTGGGGTAAAGCAGGAAGGCTCCACCTCCAACCTCCAACTTGATGTCCTCGCCCCAGTTCACAGTGAGTGTAGTTTTTGTGGTTTTTGTTGAGTTAGCAACTGTATAATTTTTTTACTTGAGGGCAGCTTCCAGGGCTGCAGGTTTGCGAGTTTTTGCAGTCTAGCGGGTTATCGGGCTATCTGCCCTTCCGTACAATCGAGACACACTATGAGGCAGCTCCCATGGGTCCCCGGAGCACACCCCACAGTCCAAACAGACTACTGTGCGGCCCCCTGCCTGGCTCAAGGGCGCGGCACCAGCACAACCCAACCGCTGTGCTTGGCACGCACCCCCCCAACAGAAGTGTCCGCCAAAGCGGAAAAGTGGTAGAAGCAGGAAGCAGGGGACAAAGTAGGTAGGGCGGTGGGTGGGAGAGGCAGAAAGGCTGAGAGTCTTGCTAAAGAACCGCAGGACTAGCCAGAGGAAGCACTCTGCAGCCACTGTGCTTACCCTCTGCCACCGCCTCTCTCCCAAGATTTGTGTCCTTTAATTGGCCTGTGGCTCCTTGCCCCCTGCTGCAGACTGTAGTGGGGGGTCACCCACAACTCAGCTCAACTCTGCGCAGTGTTTTCGGGTTTTGGGTTTTCTCACAAATCATGTGCTGGTCCCTCATGCAGCTCACCCATAACACACACCCCACGCCTCACTTTTCCACCTCGCCTCATTCACTCTCACGGCATCAGCAGTTTTTGACTGTTTCCAGTAGTGAGGCTGTGGGCTCTACGACTCGATGGGTAGATGACTGATGGCTAAGGCTGAGGCTGGTAGCTGAGGCTCATACGCCGTCCGCCTACCTGTGTTCTCCCCAGCGGCTCTCGGCGGTTCTCAGCATGGCTCACACACTGCCTGCAGCTCCCCGTGCCCCGTCTTGGGCCGCGTTCTCTTTACTCTGCAGTGGCTCTCAGCTCTCGCTCAGTACGGCGGTCAACGCTCCGGTCGCAACGAAGACGTGGTCAGGATTCTGCATGAAATTACCCTAACTGATAATCATCAAAATAAGCTGGGGGTTTCTCATTTTTCCTCCACATCGTACAACACCATTACTTCCATCAGGATTACTCCTTGCCACATCAAAACTTCCCCTTCTCGCCTCCATCACAGCTTCCTTCCCCAAAACATAACCACTGCATTCGTCTGAACTTACCCCATTCCTAATAATCACAATCATGTCATTCTGTACATTACCCAAACTTATGCAACGCAAATTCCACTGCCTGCCATCTTACAACTCCACAGCACTTCCCAACACTTTCCTCACCATCAATGACACAGACCAACAAGCAATTCCCTTCACCACACCTCTGGGGTTCTTCACACATACAAATTGACCCACCTTTACCATCGGCCAACGACTGTTATGACTCCATTCAGGTACAGTACGTTCCTGAAATTCCTTCACCCATGACCTCATAATCTCATCTCGCTTCTCACCTCTCATCTCTTTATGCCTTCTCCTCAACCACCAGGGAACCAACTTGGTGGAAGGTTTCATTCCCCTTAACACTTCGAACTGTATCTTACTTGTTACAGAATGCGGTGTCACTCAGTAAGCCACCAATCTCTCCTGTAGCAGCCTCCTCCAAGGTATTCTCGCAGCAAAAGCTAATTGGATAGCCTCCTTGACCCCCATATTGAAGTACTCCACCTGACCATTTCCTTCTGGGTGATACAATGATGTCTTCACATGCTTAATACCAGTTTCTAATAAGAATCTTTGCATCTTACCAGACGTCATTTGCGTACCCTTATCAGAAACGATGACTTACAGAACACCTTCCCGTGAAAATACATCCTCCGCAAATGTTATTACAATATCAGTTGTCACACTACTCAAAATTCTCACTTCTGGCCACTTAGAATAATAATCAATTAACACAATAGCATAATTCTCCTTAGCCGATAGTGTAGAGAAGGAACTCATAAAATCAATAGCTATTTTCTGACATGGTCCTTTTGGAAATTCTACCTCATTCAAAGGTGCATTCAAAGGTTTAGCCACCTTATCTCTAGTACTGCAAACGTTATAATTCCGGACCAAACTGTCCACCATAGCATCCATTCCAGGCCACCAAAAGTTTTCCTTGATTCTCCTCTTAGTACTTGACATACCACCATGCCCCATATGACTCGTGCCAACAATAAGTCTTCGCACACTATCCGGTGGCACAATCCTGTCTCCTCTTAAAACTATTCCATTAGAAACACACAACTCCTTCTTTATTTCCCAAAACGTACTACATTTTCCTTGCAATTGCCCTTCCCATGGCCAACCACCAAGTATATACCCATCCACAGCCTCCAACACAACATCTTTTTCCATTTCCTGTAGGCACAACCGTTCTGTTAATTGCTCTACACCCTCACTCATTTCATTTCCACCAGAAATGACATCCTCTTATGTAAAACCTACTTCACACTCATTTTCATTGTTCTCTTTCCATAAATTCCAGAGTATTGGAGGTTCTCCCAGATCTGGCAAAAAACATTGGAGGCTGAATGCTTGCCATGGTAGCCTACACTAACTGAACTAAAACTAAGACTGACTCACCCTATCTACTCCCCAGAATGGATGCACACACAAGGAGGAGCACACACTCGTACACATACTGAAGAATAATTCCATTTGTATGCGAATCACGAATAACACTTGGCATAACCATTCAATGACTTCTTGTGGCATATGTACAAGCTCCTATCGCCACCATAACGTCACTTTTATCGTGGTGGCGATAGGGGCATAGCCTTATTTACAAGGCAGCATTAAGTCACTTAAGGGCTCAGCTCCTCGCTCAGCCCCACCCTCTTCAATGTCTACATGAGCCCCCTTGCGGCCATCGCAAGCCAACACAACCTGAACATCATCTCCTATGCCGATGACACCCAGCTGATCCTCTCACTGACCAACGACCCCGCCACCGCCAGAGCCAACCTACACGAAGGGATGAAAGACGTGGCCGAGTGGATGACGACCAGCCGCCTGAAACTGAACACAGACAAGACGGAAGTCCTCATCCTGGGCTCCTCACCCTCCGCCTGGGACGACTCCTGGTGGCCCCCCGCCCTGGGCAACGCATCCAAACCGACAGACCACACACGCAACCTGGGCTTCATCCTGGACTCCTCCCTCTCCATGACCAGACAAGTCAACGCCGTCTCCTCGTCCTGTTTCAACATCCTGCGCATGCTACGTAAGATCTTCCGGTGGATCCCCACCGACACCAGGAAGACGGTCACCCAGGCCCTCGTCACCAGCCGTCTGGACTACGGCAACGCCCTCTACGCCGGAACCACCGCCAAGCTCCAGAAGAGACTCCAGCGTATCCAGAACACCTCGGCGAGACTCATCCTCGACGTTCCCAGACGAAGCCACATCTCCAGACACCTGAGAGACCTGCACTGGCTCCCGATCAACAAAAGAATCACCTTCCGGCTCCTCACCCACGCACACAAAGCCCTACACAACCAAGGCCCGACTTACCTCAACAGCCGCCTCAACTTCTACGCTCCCAAACGCCATCTCCGCTCGACCAGTCACGCCCTCGCCGCCGTCCCCCGCATCCGAAGAGCGACAACAGGAGGAAGGTCCTTCTCCCACCTGGCCGCCAAGACCTGGAACTCCCTCCCGACAGACCTACGCTTGACCCAAGACCACCTCTCCTTCAGGAAGAAGCTTAAGACCTGGCTGTTCGAGCAGTAGTGGACCCCCCCCCTAGCGCCTTGAGACCCTCCGGGTGAGTAGTGCGCGGTATAAATGCCTATGATTGATTGATTGATTGATTAACGTGGCTTAACGCTGCCTTGTAAATAAGGCCTCCTTTCACGCTATGGTTAGTGTGAAAGGGGTGGGCAGTGGTTGTTGTGGTGGGCGTTTCACTGCAACACCCATTGATTTTGACGCTGGCCCATATGTACAAGGGCAGCGTACATGGGAGGCAGTGCCAACATTAGGACCAAGTAAAACCTGGCCCTAAGTTGGCAAAACGAGGAGAAATTCATTATTTCTCCTTGTTTTTGCTTTTTCAATGTGTGCTGCCTTGTGCAGCAAACATGGAAAAAGTAAAATGCCCTGGATTGTTTATGTACAGGAAGGTCCCCCTTCCTGTACAGAGGGAAATGCAAGGCTGCACCATATCGTTGTAAATATGGTGCAGCCTTGTGTTTCAGAAGTGGTGGAGTGAGGCATTAAGCCATGATGGATAAAGCCTCACTCCGCCACTTCTATTGTACATATCGCCTATTGTTTCCTAAACAATTAGAGGAAAAACTGTCACTGTTATGCCAATCACTGATAGAAAATGGCTTAACAAAATAAAATTTCACATGAGTGCATAAGTGGTGTGCCAATCACCGTGCAGCAAACGGCCTTAAACTTCAGGAATCAATAACACTAAATACACAGTATCTGAATATAAGCCAAATGCCAAGGTGTGCCCATCACCGTGAAGAAGAACAGGCATAAGATGTGCCTGTCACTTGAATAACCTTCAACATGTGGTACACCTCACGCAAAGCAGTGCAGGAAATGTATGCAGCAGAACAAACACAAGGTGTGCCTGTCACCGCAACATGTCTCTACTCGATTCTCTTGAAATGCTGCACTGCACACTGTTGAGGTTGATTCAGGAACACTACCACGAAGTGAGGTCTCAACAAAAGTTCTTCCAATATGGCTGACACACAATGTGCCAGCATCACCCCATGATGTCACCCTCAACACAAGCGCTGCATCGCAGGAACATGACTGCAGACAGATTTCCTCCAATATGGCCACCACACGCGCCGACTTCACAGTGATGCATCACACCATGACGTTATCCTCAACTCAAACGCAGGACGTCATCTCAGGAACACGGCTGCAAATGGATTCCCTCCAACATGGCCACCTCTTGCTCCGTCTTCACAGTGATGTCATCCTCTGGTGGCACCTCGGACAGAACTGCCTTCCGTAACTGGTCCACAAGCCCAGCTTCCAATGGGCCACACCAGACCAACATCGGCATGTACCACAGCATCAAAATTCAGCACGGCAACTACCACATCGCTGCTAACATCTCCTCATGGATTCTGCCAGGATCCAATGATCGCCGGTGCCACTCCATCCCATCCTCATCGCCATTGTGGAAAAGAAGAAGGCCACATGGGTAAGATGAAACCTTCTCTTAACCCCTTCCATGTTGATGACGAACCCCAGCCGTCACGCTCCACGGTGCTCGTGTGCTGATGACGGCTGGGGTTCGTCACGGCCCCGCCCTGTTCGTTTGTTTACCGCACAGCGGCGGAATCGGCCCAGCATGGAAGGGGTTAATAAGCAAGATGCTTCCATGCACGGAGCGGCACCAGCATGCGGCGTTGACATACAGCAACTCTCTTTTCAACTGCCCATCCTAGAATCCCCACACCATCATGTTCCATAGTACCCATTTCAGATACCCGGATTCCATCCCAATACCACACTATCCTGGTCAGAAAGGATGCCAGTAAAAATAACTGGGATCAAAGTGGTAGGAAGGTCATAGAGTTAACTAGTTTGGGATACAGTAGCATAGGAAGCAGGACAGGAAATTTCTCCTCCAGGAAACATGTAGAGCACAGGCAGGAGCACTACAAGTTCAGCGACAGATACAAAAGGTACAGTATATGTAGCAGTTCTGGGACCTTCAAGCACACATAAATGAGATACAGCAAATACAGAATTGAAAGATGCCCTCCACAGGACAGGCTTGTTATTAATAGTGAAATGTTCTTCATTCAACATAGAACATAGTGCAGCTGCACAAGCTTCCTTGACACAAAACAGATGCAACAGATGTGAATGCTTGCCACACACAGAAAACGTTCAGCATGGGCAATGACTATAACAGCCAGCTTCACATATTATAGACATACTCTACAGAAAGTAGTAGTACAAGTGTCCATCACAAAGTAGGGAAAGTATAGAAAGCAGTTGGTCAGCCTTCTCTCACTCTAAGGTACAACCTGGGTAGCAGTAGTGTGAACCTCCTTCAGAAACAGGTATGACACATGTGCATGCCCTCTCACACATGAGCATGTAAGTAATGCCAATGAACTTTACTGACAACTTCAAGTTTAAAAAAAAATAGGCATAACAAGGGTTATCAGAAGAACACACCCTATATTCTTCAGTGATACTAGGCGGGATAGTGGAAATGACAAGGGTATTTTATTTTGCCAGGCCTTTAGGTAACACCCCACTCTCTTAAATGTAATAAAATTCACTCAAATTCTTAAGTCCCTTTCTTCCTGCTTATCCCAGGCCTAAGTGTGCAAAATGGTGGAGTAACTGTGGTAGAGCACGTGTGAAGGAATTCCAAACTCCCCAGATTTCAAAGGGTGAATGGAACAAAAATAGAGGTGTCAGGGAAAATATTTAGGCTTAATAGAAAAAGGTTTTAGATTTTTTTTTTTTATTGTATAAAAACACAATAATCAACTGGCAAATGTAATGCCAAAGGCAGCATAAGAAGCAGCAGTGCAAGTTGCAGTATAAAAAAAATCAGTACAGCACAGGCAGAGGAAGTGCAGACCCTTATCACAAAACAGGCACAACATAGCTGTGCAAGCATCTGCTATACAAAACGGATTATGGGGCCTAGTCCACAGACTGCATTTAGTAATACGTAAGATAATACTGCAGTAGTACTGCTCACGCATTACACCTCAGACTAACAGCATGATTATTGAAAGATTACTGTTTAGTTAAATGGGCTGCTTTGAGGCAATAACTTCTTCCATTTGAGAGAGCAAGGGTCAGTCAAGAAGATAATCTTATGACAGGAGTTTGTCAAATTTTCCAAAGTGGTGTAAGGAATGGAAGTAAGACCCTAAATGTTATAATCCTTTTTAGAACATTGGAATGTTAGAAGCTCCATTGAAAACAATGGAGTGCTCCGGGCTTCTAATGGCCAGTAGAAGGCGGGAGCTCCAACACTCCAATGTTTGTTCACAGGCTGTTGCTGTGAACAAAGGCCTCATGAAGCCCGAGGTGAATTCAACACCCTCGGATTCTGTGAGGCCTTTGTTTTACTATTTAGAACATTCTGCCCTCTAGAGGCAGAATATTCTAGTAGCCTTAGAGCCCTCAGTAGCGGGCTGTACCTGCCATAAAAAGGCCCACTCTCTTGTAAAGGCCCTCACCTTCGGCTCGGGCCTTTAACAGTGGAGAAGGCCTTTAATGGTCGGTAGAGCTGCTACGGCAGGCTCTAAGGCTGTATAGGATACTAGACTTTCAGAGTGGTGGTTTCAGTTGAATTTGGATGCTCCACCCTCAGGGATCAATGGTCAGCTGTTAAAGCCATTGTAGAGCCGTTGAATTCGTTATCATCAATTGTTTTTTTTGCTAACAGACCCCATAGGAGTTTTTCTCAGCAACATCTTGTTAATCACCTACTTTTTCCAGTATGAAATGTGTCTCTGTTTCTTGAAGTACCTCAGTTAGGGGACCTTTGAACCCTTTGAGTTAGTTTGTACTTTCTGACTTCTAAAGTCAATTTTTGCCTAGCAGCTACATCGGCCAGAAGGTTAGAGGAATTAGGTGCCTTCATTGCAGTTTCTCCTTACCTTACGATTCTATCAGAAGATGATCCTGGGGAGCAGGAGATTATTATCCCACTATTTGATTCAAACCCTTCATCTCCACCAGGGATAGCTCTTCACACATTAGGTATTAAAAGAGCTTTGATTCCCGCGCATTCCGTCTAGCCATAGCTGTCAAGGTGAATAATTCTGCCTGTTTTTATCCTGCTTGTTTCTAACCCTCAGGATCATAAAAATGTTGTTGTATAACATGTATACATTGTATTATAGCTCACGCCATATGAAAAATAATGTTATGCTATGCATCCTACGTGGTATTTACACGTATGTGACTATGTATTACCCCCTATGCAATGTACTGATCAACCAATACAGCAGAAGGTTCACTGCATTATCTTATGCACAGCCAACACCCCTTCCCTTTGGTGTATCCTATCTTTCCTACTGTGTATTTATTGTGTTTGCCACTGCCTGTCTCTGTTTGCAAACATTTAATAAAATACTTTGAACTAAAAAAAAATCTTTGATTATTTCTCTTAAAGTAACTAAGGGCTAGATGTAGGTATCCAAATACCGGTCGGTAACGGCCGAAAATACCGATTTTCGGCCGTTACCGACCGGTATTTGAATACTGAGATGTAGGGCATTTCAAAATACAGATTCGGTAATTTTACCGATTCGGTAAATTTACAGATTCAGTAAAATTAACGAATCTGTATTATGAAATGTAGGTAGCACTGTAAACAGTGCTACAGGGCTTTAAGAATTCGTTATTTACCACCAACTATTACTTGGTGGTAAATAACAAATTCCTATGTAAATGCAAATATGTGCATTTACACCTGTGCCATGTGGCACACACGCACTAATCAGGGGTGCAACAGGGTGTCAAAGTGACACCCTGCCACCCTTGAAGTATTCCGTATTTACCGAATCGGTAATTACCGATTCGGTAATTGATATTCATTCCTATTGGCCTCCAGGCCCATAGGAATCAATGGCAAATACCGAATCGGTAAATACCGATTCGGTAAATACCGAATCTTACCGATTCGGTATTTTTTACCGAATTTTTATCTACATTGCAATTACTGATTCGAAAATACCGAATCGGTAAAATTCGGTATTTTCGAATCGGTAATTGTAAATTACCTACATCTAGCCCTGAGACTTTTCAGTTTTGTAATTCTCTCTTAGTTGCTTTTGGCCCAGGAAACAGGTATAGACAACCATCTACTACTACCATTAGTCATTGAGTGAAATTTGCTATTGTCTGAATTTACAGTAATTCACAAGGGGATATCCTGAGACTTTTATGTGGTTTCTCAACAAGAGAGATATCAGCTTCTGGGGAAGGAGCTAAGGGGATTTCATTGATGGAGATCTGGAAGCAGCAACGTGATCATCATCACATACATTTGTAATTCATTACCTCTTGCAGGTACACTCAAATGATTCTATATGCTTATCAGAAGATTTTTATTGTGCATGTAACCTCCAAATCAAATGTATTATTTTGCTTGGTTGTTTTTTCTGTACACAAGATTCTCCAACATGGTTTGGTTAAGAGGCCCAAGTCCTAAAAAAAGAAGTGGGGGGACGCTGTTACCGGAAGTGACGTCACGCCAGGAAGTGACGTCACGAAAGGTGGCTTGCACCATCGGGTTGGGGAAATAAGGGGCAAGATATGGCTGAAGAGAGAGCAATGGACATGGACAGATTAAAAAGGAGAACATACTCATGAAGCTGTCTAGCTGTGGGATTATCCACGGAGGTAGGGCCTTGGGTTTTCATCCAGATGTTTGTCCCGCAGCCACTCGGTCAACCTGTATCTATTTTCTTAAAGCTCCTCGTCCCAAAGCAGCCAAAGAGTGAAGTCCAGCTGTTTGGCAGGGGGGACGGCGTCCACCCGGTAAAATAAGTGGGGGGACGCCGTTCACCCGCGTGATACCCCGACTCGAGCCCTGGTTACAATCTTATAATTATATATTTTGAAACCTGATGTGATAATTCAAATTTATACTACACTTCTTATGAAAGTTGGGTAACATTATCTGTACTTATTGCTTGGCATACTCTTTTACGCTAAGGGTCGTGACTAGGAAGACAGGACAGGAAGGAAATGTCCTCATTACTTACCGGTAATCTTCATTACTGCTGGTGCTAGTCTTCCTCGTCATAGTCGAAATTCTTTCCTCTCCCATTTCTTGATATGGTTGAATAATAATACACGAGGGGGCATATTATCAAGACAGGCGATACAATTATCGCCGTTTTAGCGGCAGAAAACTGCCGCTAAAACGGCGATAATGGGCTTGATAATATGCTCTATGGAATTCCAATTGAAGCCCGTGTTATATGTGAAGGACATCTAACATGGGCTTCAATAGGAATTCCATAGAGCATATTATCAAGCCCATTATCGCCGTTTTAGCGGCAGCTTTATGCCGCTAAAACGGCGATAATTGTATCGCCTGTCTTGATAATATGCCCCGAGGTTAATTGTCGGTAATGGAGATTACCGTAAGTGATCGTGACATGGCGCGTTAGCAAGCACTGATAGCTAGTGTAGGGGCCCACTCAAAACTCTAAACTGACGTCAGTTCAGTTACTAACAGTTTTAGTGCCACTGGAAGGGCGAGATTTTGATCGATACCTCATCACTATTGATCCAAACCTCGATCTGGTCGACTGAACCTTTGTTGCCTGTCTTGGAGGAAGAAAGTGCCCCTCTCTGCAAGTTAGTTCACCCAATAAAGGACTCTGCTCCCAAAGATCACAAACAACTTCTAGCTTTCAAAAGTTTATTGTAAGGATATGATAAGCTGCAAATACAGGCATCTCAGAATGAGATTCACGAGATACACAGGTCCAATTACATACATGTGCTCTCGGAAAGCCCTCAGACGAGCAACGGAAATCACCAACACAAGTTCTAAGAATAATAAAGCTATCAGCATTGACGCATATCTCTCCTTCATTTAAGTTGGAGGAAAACGCACAGGTTAGGCTGTCCCTACCCTGCTCTAGATGGTATCCCTACTTAACCAAGTCCCAACCTAACAAAGGTGTCAGCAGTGAATGACCCCCAAGGGAAGTCACTCACTCTAAGTCTCTTGGTGAAAACCTATAGTTCTCCAGTCATGACCCCTCTCTGCCTACCCATCCGCTCTCTAAAGGGTCCTCAGGTATCTGCTCTAACTCCACCCAGGGGTGCTGTCCCTAATACAAAACAGTCAACAACATTTGAGACGCCCCTTGCGAGACGCCCCTCACGTGGTGTAGCTTCTGGCTTTTTCCATGATGCTTTGTATTGGGCCTCATACGTTAGAGTTGACCTTGCTTCTCAGACTCTTCTCCGGCCCGCTGATACCCCTCAAACATTCCGGAACCCTCCTCCATGTCTGGGCCGTCTACTGAACAGACCTCTATTCATTCATTTATAATTGGATCCCCCCTTTTCCTTTGCAGACAGATATCTGCAGCCAAGAACCCAACTCTCATAGACTTCCAAAAAGGCTTGCAACATTTCTCGGCCCAGACATGTACGTGTAAATCAATGTTAAAACATTTCAGGCCTACAATATTTCTCATCATGATTATAGCATTCAACTTCTTCATTAATTAAAGCATGTTAATACTCTTATTCTATTATTCAGTAAACATCTCTATAAATCATGGCCCATTTAATGCAATGACCAAAACATTAATACAATCTGTGTCGTGAAAAGAAACACCTTCCCTTTTAGCTCTGGCCCTGAGGCCTACCACATTCTGCGTTTAACCACATACCATCTTACATTTTAACAGCTACACGACATGGATTCAGAAATAATCACATCTACTAAAATCATATAGTGTCACACATTTCTGTATTAGTTCCACTTCTACTTAAATCTCTACATTAGCTATACATTCAGAATATAATTACAGATACTATTAGCACTCATGGCATTTCTCCTCATGATTTGTGCTTACTACAGGTAAGTGTGATGTACTCATACATTTAGGTCAGTTTGCGCTCTCTCAGTTCCCCCCTTTGATGACCTCTCGGGGTCATCACTAACATTTAAACTGCAGTTATTGCTGGCATGATTTGTCTCTGCGCTTCCAGAGCCCTCAGGCTCCTGTACTGATTATCTTGTATGGCAGCCAATCTCTGCAGCTGTTCTCTTTGGGCCCTTTCTGACCTTCTTGCTCTGTACCATTTGAATACCCTCACCAATCCCCACAATATAATCCCACAGATCAATATTATGATGATAGGTTTTAGTATATACCACACAAAGCTTTTGCCTAAGGTGGAAATCCACCCTCCAACTTCACTCATTCCATGGCCCACCTTTTCCCAGACATTTTCTCTACTCAAGTCTTCGATCTCCTTGTGAATATTAGTTATGTTCCTAATAACTTTCTCAAGGGGCTTCGAATTGTCTGGAATGTAAGTACAACATTCCTGGACCTTCAAAGCCTTACAGACTCCGCCCTCTTTTGCTAGTAGGACATCTAACGCAAGACGGTTCTGAAGAACCATAGCCCTTATCGATTGCATCTCTCCTTCTACCAGCATTAAGGACTGAGCAGTGCTGGCAGACAACCTGTCGACAACTGTTGCCAGTCGTCTAATTTTAACATCATTAAGGATTACTCCCAAAAGAGGGAACATAGCTCCAAAGACATCTCCAACCATTTCTGCATCTCCTATATCTCTCCTTCCCCTCGATGATGTCTTGCCCTCAATGATCACTAAGTCTTGTGCATGATATATTTTGGGGAAGACAATTGCTAAGTAACATGATCCATACCAGTTGTCAGGTAGTCTCACGTAGGCATTTCTTCCACATACAAAATACACATTTGGAATCACTTGCATTCCCTTCAGGAAATCTTTAGTATAGTACTCTATATTGAAAGCATGTTCACAGTCGACTTCTCCCACGTATACATTTTCATAATACGTTTTGGCTCGGTGAAGACATAGCTTTCCTCTCTGCGTCTTATCTAAAGCTATTGGACCACTACTACCCTTTCTCTTGTGTGCCTTCTCTTCCTCGGTCCAATCTGTTTTCCATTGTCCTGATTTTTTCAAAATCTTTTGTCTCCTGTAACGATCATCCACCTGCCCTATGAACTTCTTCTCGACTTCTGACACCTTGCATGTCAGGTTATTTCTACGGGCATGTGAAGTATCTAAGGTAATCCAAGGAATGAAGAACTTGGCCAATCTGTCTTCACTCTTCCAGTAGTCCCATTTGTTCATCTGCTTATAATTTGGGACTTCTGGCAACACTGAATCATAATTGGAGAAATAGTATTCGAAACTATCTCTCTCATAAAATATACTAAGCAATAAGCTACATGTAATGCCATATGTCAGCGGGAGGTGATGGTATCTAATGCCTTCATCTACAGACGCCGGCAACTGCATGCAGACGTAACAATCCTTAACCTCCATGGCATCCACGTATTCATATAAAAGTTTAGCATAAGCATTTGACCTAAAGTCTCCTTGGGACTCATCTACGTGTAACCTGCGGGCTTCTGCAGCTAATAACGCTTTCTCTTGAGTGTTTTCCCTTTTCTCACCAGCAACAGTAGGTGTAAGCGTTTCTACAGAATTCACATCAGTTACCTTTGCCTCTTCCTCATGTCCCTTTACATAAGAAATTGTTACCACTAAAGCTATTAATATTATCACTCCTACTATTAGTGTACCTATTATACATTTAGCTCTGCGGTTCTGGGTGCCGGCCTCCATTTCGTCAGACAATATGGCTCTCTCTTATCTTAGCAAAAAGTTCTTTTCCTCTCGTTCCTTTACAGTCTCTTTTTAATCCTTTTGTCTTTAGAATCCACACAACTGGAAGCTGACAACCTTCTTCGCAAAAGTCCTTTAACAGTTCAATAAAGACAACCCTAGCCCTTCTCCATCAACTCAAGGGAAGTTCCCTAAAATTCTCTGCTTCCTGGGCGCTAGGTAATCTTCTTTTTCTGCTTGCTTTATTTACAAAGTCCTTTAACAGTCTACTATCAGGTTTGTGCCTGTAGCTTCAATAGCATAGTTCAGTATTTCCAAACGAAGATTGTGCTCTTCATGTGCTGTTATCGTTGTACCAAAGTCGGGGAATTGCAATTCTGAAAGAAACATGTGTTTTAACTTGCTGAGGCGGGGAGGTCTGGGGAGCATGAATGTTAGTGACCCTTCTTGTTCGACTCCGGGTACCAACAGTCGTATTTCCACGGTGACAATGGGCTCAGAACTGGACACCACCACCGCTCGGATCCTCCCTGTCTCCGGTTTCACAGACATTTGTCGCCAGATATGTCCACTCAGGTGTGGAGTATCTTCTGTTAGGCACACGCACTCTTCTTGACCTTCTTCGGTCGGGTGCTTCAGCGCCCTGAGCACCTTCTTCCGGGTCTGAGTCTTCTGATATCGGAGGAAGGGTTACCTCTGGAGTTGACCTCAGGCTAGAGCTCCTTCTTTGCGGCCAATT
Source organism: Lissotriton helveticus (assembly GCF_964261635.1). NCBI lineage: Eukaryota > Metazoa > Chordata > Amphibia > Caudata > Salamandridae > Lissotriton > Lissotriton helveticus. The sequence continues at coordinate 1,545,751,789 of NC_136061.1, forward strand.
AGCTTCTCCACGTGCCCTTCTACTCCTTCTCCTTCTTGTCTGTTCTCGCTCTCTGTCAGACCTGTCAGTGTCTGACTCGTACTCCCAGCTACTTTCTCCTTCTGTAGCGTCTTCCGTTTCGCTGTTGTACTGACCGTCCTCAGCTTGGTCAGACTCGTTCCCTGCTTCCGCTGGCACCTCTACAGCTTGGCTAGCCCCCTCTATGGCTTCTCGGTCCTCTTCTGGACGTCTATCCGAGAGAGGAGCTGTTTCTTCCCGAGGTGCTGGAACCCTTCGCGTATGTGACGCGTGGATCCAATTGGGCAGGCCTCCCACCTTCACAGCTGTGTTCGTGATCAGGATGATCTGGAAGGGCCCACGCCAACGAATATCCAAGCAGCTTCTTCTCACATGTTTTTTCACCAGGACCCAGTCCCCAGGGTACAGGTCATGGCACGGGCCCTGGCACGATGGAACCTCGGCAGCCTGCACCTGAAGGGACACAGAACGAATGGCGTCAGACAGCCCCTTACAATAGTCCAGGATCATATCATCTGTGATATTTAACAGTGCAGTAGTTGGGACAGATGGCAGCCTCATTGCTCTCCCCATTAACACCTCATGTGGTGATAACCCCGTTCTTCTGTCTGGGGTACTACGAAGGCTCATGAGAACCAATGGCAGGGCGTCAGGCCAACTCAGGGTCGTTGAGGAACAAACTTTGGCTATTCTGGCCTTGATCGTGCCATTGATCTGCTCCACAATTCCTGAGGCTTCTGGTCGGTAACTGCAATGCAACTTCTGATCGATATTCAGAGCTGCACAAATCATTTTCACAAGCTCGCTGTTAAAATGTGTTCCCCTATCTGATTCCAAAAAGGCCGGCACCCCGAAGCGCGGAATGAGTTCCCTAAGCAGTAACTTGGCCACTGTGAGGGTGTCGCACCTACGTGTAGGGTATGCCTCAACCCATCTGGAGAACACACAAACAACCACCAGGACATAGCGGAGGCGGTTGCACCTTGGCATTTCAATGAAATCTATCTGCATTCTATTGAATGGACCTCCAGACCTTCCTATGTGGCTCAGTGCAACTGGTGTTCTTTTTCCTACGTTCAGCTGCTGGCAGGTTACACAACGCTGGCACACTGCTTCTGCTGCTATTCTAAACTTAGGATTGTACCAAGTCTGTCTAAACACTCTCAGCATAGCATCTCTCCCTAAGTGTACGGGACCATGTATGAGTCTAGCCATTGGACTCACCATCTCATTGGGCAACACTGCTCTGCCGTCTGCTGAGACCCAAAAATGGGACTCACCCATTACACATCCTGCCTTTTCCCATGTTTCTTTTTCAATATCAGGAGCATTTTCTTGCATGTTTGACAGTTCATCCCAAGTATCAACAGTTTCCAGTATCATGGCTAATTCAGACCTTACATTTATTCCACCCACTTCCACCTCTGTGAAAGAGTACCCTTGTTCCGCGCAATACCGCGCAACTTCATCAGCATATCTATTGCCTTTCGAAACGAAGTCCTCATTTCTGGTATGTGCGGTGCACTTTACAACTGCGATACCTGCTGGGCATTGCAACGCCTCTAACAACAGGCGCACAAACTCTCCATTGCGAATGGGAGAGCCTGAAGAGGTCATGAAGCCTCTTTGAGACCATAACTGCCCGTAATCATGAACTACCCCATAACCATATTGGCTGTCGGTGTATATGGTGACTCGAATTTGATTGCTAGCCAAGCACGCACGTGTCAAGGCAACAATCTCGGCTACCTGAGCGGAGTGTACTCCTTCCAGGCACCCAGCTTCCACAACTCCAGCAATTGTACAAACAGCATAAGCTGCTCTCAACTGCCCAACTTCGTCTCTTACACATGAGCCATCGACAAAGAAAATTTCGTCTGGGTCGGTCAGTGGCTCATCTACGATGTCGGGTCTGGGTTTGGTGCATAGTTCAGTCACATCGAGGCAGTCATGGTCTGTACATTCATCATCATCCTCGATATCATTTGGGAGTGGCATCAAGGTAGCAGGGTTCAAAACAGAGCATCTCTTGAGGGTCACATTCTCTGCAGCAAGAATAACTTGCTCATATCGCGTGAGCCTGCTGTTGGTCAGATGCTGTGTTTTGGTCCTGGTCATCAACAGTTCAACAGAATGGGGCACGCACACCTCTAACGGGTGCCCCATGACGATATTTTCACATCTCTCAATGCTGACACCCGTTGCAGCAACGGATTTGAGACATCCGGGCAACGCTGCGGCTACTGGGTCTAAAGTAGCCGAGAAATAAGCAACTGGTCTACGGGCATTCCCATGGATTTGGACTAACACAGACAACGCGCAACCTTCTCTCTCACAACAGTAAAGAAAAAATGGTTTATTGTAATCAGGCATTCCCAATGCCGGAGCACGACACAGGTCCTCTCGCAGCTGTAGGAATGCCATCAAACAGTCTTTGTCCCATGGTACCGGATCGCTCACCTCCTTGTGCGTCAGTTTTTGCAAGGGCTTTGCTTTCAGTGAAAAGTTCACGATCCACTGTCGGCAATAACCCACCATCCCTAGGAACATCCTGACCTCTCTCTGTGTCTTAGGCGCATTCATTTTCATGATCGCCTCTATCCTGTCTGGTGACACCTTTCGTTTGCCTTTCTCTATTCTGTGTCCCAAGTACTGCACCTCTGTCAGGCAGTACTGCAATTTTCCCGGGGACACCTTGTGCCCATTGGCAGCTAGGTGATTTAACAAAGCAATGGAATCCTCCCTGCAAGCTTCTTCTGTTTCTGACGCCACGAGGAGGTCGTCTATGTACTGGACCAGAACTGACTTCTGGGGCAGCACTAGACTTTCAAGATTTTTCTTCAAAAGCTGGTTAAAAATCGATGGGCTCTCTGTATACCCCTGAGGGATACGACACCATGTTAGGACGCGATTTTCCAGCTTAAATGCGAAAAGAAAATGGCTTTCTTCGTCCAGAGGGATCGAAAAGAAAGCCTGACAAAGATCGATCACAGTGAACCACTCAGCTTGGAATGGAATCTGAAACAGTATCACTGATGGATTCGGTACCACTGGACAACACGAAACGACTATGTTATTAATCTTTCGAAGGTCCTGTACTATCCGAAATTTCCCATTTGGTTTCTGCAGACCCATAATCGGGGAGTTGCATGGACTACCCACGATTTCTTTCAGTATTCCCTGTTTAATCATGGACTCGATCACGGGTTTTATGCCTGCAATCGTTTCTGGAGTCAATTTATATTGGGGTGTTCTTGGGAACTCAGCATGCGGTTTCACTACAATTTTCACTGGGTCCACCCCTTTTACCAATCCTATCTCTTCCCCAGTGAAATCCCATACTTCTGGTGCCACTGTCTCTCTCAAGTCCCAGGGGAGCTCATCTACTGTTAAAGTAGGATACAGCTCCACGCATATTCTTGAGTTTGCAACTTTGAAGTCTGCATCATCATCATTGGTCAATACCTCCACTCCCTGAGGTGTACAATATATAGTACAATTCAATTTACACAACAGGTCTCTTCCTAGCAGACACACAGGACTTGAATCGCAAACCACAAACTGGTGCTCATCGCTGTACTTCCCTATTTTCACCTGTACCGGTTCTGTCAATTGGCTGGTTATTCTCCTGTTTGCGACCCCCACCACCTGTATGGTCTCTCCAGACATGGGCAGGTCTGGAACTGCAGCTGATCTGATCGTGGATCTAGTGGCTCCTGTGTCCACCAGAAATGTCGTAGGGCACCCTGCTACTTCTGCTTCCACATAGGGTCCCCTCTGGTCCACCTCCAAGGCTGCCCCGAGGGTGCAGTCTTCTCTTTCCACTCTCTGTCCGGTTAATGGGTCCACATAATAGCACTCTTCCCCTTCTACAAACAGGGGCATTTGTCTATAGGTCTTACCCATAGTCCCTACTCGAGGAGGTTGCGGGAACTGGGCTCGGGGAGGAGCCCCCCCCCCTTTGAGCACCTTTCCTTGGTATGGCGTCACCCCTCTTGTAGGCGCGCTCTGGACCTCTTCCTCCTCTATCTCTTGCTCTCCTATCTCTACATTGTAGGGGCACTCGCGTTTCCAATGCCCCACCTCGTTACACTGGTGGCACCTAGTCGTTTTCTTCAAGGCAGCTATATCTATTCTGGGTCTAAAGGTGGAACTCTCCTCATTGCCCTTGTTCTGACTGCACTGCTTCTTTCCTCCTGTACCTGTCCCTTGCTGCTGTTGCTGCTGTCCCCCCTTTCCTGCTGCCTGCATCTGTACCACCATCAACTTTTCTTTTAGTTTCTTAGCCTTGGAGTCTATCTCATCACAGCAGTACCTGGCATATCTCAGTATTTCGTCTAGGGGTTTACTTTGCCAACAAATCGAGTGTTGCTGAATCATTAAACTAATATCCGGTCTCAGTCCCAGGACGAACTTGGACACAAATTGCCCTATGTCTTTTGGATCCATTACATCCAAGCCGCTATACTGTTTAAACGCCTTCAGCAATCTCTCGTAATATTCGTGGACTGTCACTTTGGGTTCCTGTCTTGTTCGGTCTATTCTGACCCAATCTATGTCTTGCATTGGCACTTTCTCTTTCAGCCAAGTCATCACTCTCTCGAATTTTGCCATCACAATCTCGGACGGCCCATTAGTCTTAGCATCTCTCTCTGGCTCCGTTGTGGGCCACTCAGCGCTAACCTTGCATGCTGTCCACAGATCTCCTGGTACTACAATGTCAAACAGCGTGTTCAGATCTATCCATAGGACCTTTGAGATTTTTACAAATCTCTCCACTTGCTTGTACCACTCCACTGGGTTTTCCCGTAATTTGGGGAAGGAGGTGGTAAAAGCAGCTAAATCTCCCCTACTCCAAGGGACATGTACATAGTTCCCATTTGCGACTTCACGCAAAGGGTAAGCTTCTATTCCCTGCTGTCCTCCTGGTGTCATACCAAGCGTGCTTCTCCTGCCGGTCCCTTTCTTGGACCACCTCTCTTCCCACTTATCTAGTGCCCTCCATGTCCTTATTCCAGCGATCAGTTCCCTTATGTGCGTTTTCAGCCCAATCGTTCTCCTCTCATCTAGGTCTCGATCTGTATAATGTAGCCTGTGGTTACCCTGTAATGCTTTGGTTCTTGACAAGTCCACCATATATTTGCCTGCTAGTTCGACTAACTTCTCATGGACTGCTCTCGCTTTTCGAGTAATGTCCTTTGCCATATACAGTATTTCATCCTGTTCATACATTTCCATTCTTTCTAAAGGCAGGGTACCATCTACCATATCATCCAGGTCTGACCTTAAACTGGCGACATCGAGTCTCTTGGCTTTTATCTCAGCTCGCAATATGTCTTTCGAAGGGGGCTCACTGGTCTCCCTACCATCCCAACTTCGAGCTCTACGTTTGGGCTCGGGAGAGTTAATGGGTGCCCTCCCTTGCTCCCATCTCTCCAGGTCCCATGCTCGGCCATCCGATCTTGGAAGGTGATGGAACACGGGCCTGTTACCCCTACTCTTGCTCTGCCCACTCTCTTCTTCTTCTCTCCTCTCACCGCACACCTCTCTGTTATTTTCCCTCTGGTCTCTACTCTCTCTTTGCCTAGTATCGCTCAGTATCTGATACGATCCTTCCTGGTTCCCCATATTCCCTGGGCTGCGCTCATTTCCGTCATCACAGGGACTATGGTGTGACCTCTCACAACTCCCATTCAGTTCTCTGGTGCCGGGCACACAGTGTGGACACTTAAAGCTGTTTCTGTACTCTTGCGCTCTCCTCTCCCCTTCACTGAGTATTGGGCGCGCCACCCCTCCACTCCCGGGGCCCCCGTTTTCCAAATCTATTCTATTCCCACTCCGGGCCCAATGGGTGACTCCCCTACTATCTCTCTCTCTACAGTCCCACTCCGGGCTGCTCTCCCCAGCCCCGCAGTGAGTCCGAGCTCGGCTGTCCTGACTTTCCCTTTCAGCTTCCGCAGCTATGATGCTCTTTTGAGCCTTCACTGCCTCATCCCACTGCTTCATGTACTCATTTAGCTCTTGAAAGGATTTTCGTCCAGATCCCCTCAGATCCACTGGCCATCTAGGGCCCCCAGGATCTCCTCCTGGGTCCCCTGCTGTGTGCATCGGGGTGCTCCACTCTCTCGGTATCGGCATCTGACTTGGGGAATTGATCGTATCGTTCCTTCTTGCCTTCTCTGTTCTTTCTCTGTCCTTCCGTACCCGTTCTTCCCCTCTTGCTCTCTCTTGGTCATATATCGATATTATAGGACCTATGGTAACAGGTACCTGTAGTGCATCTGGTAATGCGTAGGATGTGGCGCTTTCCGTTTCCGGCGCTCTTTGTACCACAAACCTCCCGACTACCTGTTGCACCTGACTAGGCTGGGACAGCTCTTTCTTTGCCTCAGGATCCCACTCTGAACTGGGAAGCGGTCTATGCTCTCCTGCATTGCCCCCCTTTTCTCCTTCTGTATGCTCGACCTCTCCCCCTGCTCTATTATACGGGGGTGGCCTGTCTGTCAATAATCTGTTTATCAGGCTGTCCTCTGTTTCGCTCTCATCATCTTCTTCTAGGGGGCTTTTATTTACGGGCACCTCTAACACTGGATACAGTTTATTTACTTCCATGTTATGCACTCTCCATCTTTTAGCATCCGCATCCCACCTGGCATCCTGTACTGCCCTTACCGATCGTTTCACCCTTTCTTGTCGTCTGTTCATATTCTTTTCATGCGCTGCCCTAATCCATGCATCAAGAGCTTCAAACTGGGTCGGTCTAGGCAAGGGTCTCATTGAGGTCATGACTGATTTTAATCGATGTAACACCTCTAATCTGAACGTCCCGTACTTCGGGAACGTCAGTTCCTCATTTCCTTCAGTAATCTTACTCCACTCTGATATCCAAAGGATCGTATGCAGCCCAACGTTCACTGCCATGTAACGAGCTGGCGTACCCTCCGGCGGGGCTTCTTCCCCTTCATACGATCCCCGCTTCTCTTTTTTAAACACCGCTCTCAGCCATTTAAAACACTTCATAATTATGCGCACAATATCCAGCCTCGCTACTCTGTTTACTTCCTGATGACAATCCACCAATCCTGTCGCGGCTTTGCTAGCTTGGCCTATCGCAGCGCGGTCTTTCTCCGGTCGGCCAATCACGTCGCGACCCTTTCTGACGTCACTTTTCTCCGCTTCGCAGCAGCACCCCTCCTTTCTCAACTCGTCTCCCGGTTATGCATGTGTCCCATTCATACACCGAAAAATGACTACTTCCGACCAAGCGGTCACTTCTCTCGACTGTACGTCCACAGTCTATATGTAATTGTCAACACAACTGACGAAATGTCTATCGTCTCTCTGATAGGTTGCTTACACACACAGTAACTTCCGACCAGCGTCCGTTACTCACGCACTCACTCTTACGGTCCCCCTATCTCGGTCTTTCGGGTGATCAATGGTACCTCATGACCCCCTTCACACTAGTTAACAATTACTCTGGGTGTCCGATACACCCGAACCACTTAAGCTCTCCTTGAACTTAAGATTTCCACCGGTTGCGCGCGCTCACAACCTGTTCCACAGTCACTCTACAGACATTCAACTCCGCCAGACATTACAACATAGATACAATACAAAACACCGCAATCTAACACGCATAACCCTTTATACTCACTCTCGACCGATACTGCTGCCTTTTCTGTCTCACGTCATCCGGATCTTCTTCAGCGGGCTGTTCTTCCGATCATCGATCTCTAGGGGCCTTGGGGTAAGCTAACCTGGCCTAGGTCACCGTCCTCAAGAAGGCAACCATCCTCTATAGCTACCAACTGGAAGGGCGAGATTTTGATCGATACCTCATCACTATTGATCCAAACCTCGATCTGGTCGACTGAACCTTTGTTGCCTGTCTTGGAGGAAGAAAGTGCCCCTCTCTGCAAGTTAGTTCACCCAATAAAGGACTCTGCTCCCAAAGATCACAAACAACTTCTAGCTTTCAAAAGTTTATTGTAAGGATATGATAAGCTGCAAATACAGGCATCTCAGAATGAGATTCACGAGATACACAGGTCCAATTACATACATGTGCTCTCGGAAAGCCCTCAGACGAGCAACGGAAATCACCAACACAAGTTCTAAGAATAATAAAGCTATCAGCATTGACGCATATCTCTCCTTCATTTAAGTTGGAGGAAAACGCACAGGTTAGGCTGTCCCTACCCTGCTCTAGATGGTATCCCTACTTAACCAAGTCCCAACCTAACAAAGGTGTCAGCAGTGAATGACCCCCAAGGGAAGTCACTCACTCTAAGTCTCTTGGTGAAAACCTATAGTTCTCCAGTCATGACCCCTCTCTGCCTACCCATCCGCTCTCTAAAGGGTCCTCAGGTATCTGCTCTAACTCCACCCAGGGGTGCTGTCCCTAATACAAAACAGTCAACAACATTTGAGACGCCCCTTGCGAGACGCCCCTCACGTGGTGTAGCTTCTGGCTTTTTCCATGATGCTTTGTATTGGGCCTCATACGTTAGAGTTGACCTTGCTTCTCAGACTCTTCTCCGGCCCGCTGATACCCCTCAAACATTCCGGAACCCTCCTCCATGTCTGGGCCGTCTACTGAACAGACCTCTATTCATTCATTTATAATTGGATCCCCCCTTTTCCTTTGCAGACAGATATCTGCAGCCAAGAACCCAACTCTCATAGACTTCCAAAAAGGCTTGCAACATTTCTCGGCCCAGACATGTACGTGTAAATCAATGTTAAAACATTTCAGGCCTACAATATTTCTCATCATGATTATAGCATTCAACTTCTTCATTAATTAAAGCATGTTAATACTCTTATTCTATTATTCAGTAAACATCTCTATAAATCATGGCCCATTTAATGCAATGACCAAAACATTAATACAATCTGTGTCGTGAAAAGAAACACCTTCCCTTTTAGCTCTGGCCCTGAGGCCTACCACATTCTGCGTTTAACCACATACCATCTTACATTTTAACAGCTACACGACATGGATTCAGAAATAATCACATCTACTAAAATCATATAGTGTCACACATTTCTGTATTAGTTCCACTTCTACTTAAATCTCTACATTAGCTATACATTCAGAATATAATTACAGATACTATTAGCACTCATGGCATTTCTCCTCATGATTTGTGCTTACTACAGGTAAGTGTGATGTACTCATACATTTAGGTCAGTTTGCGCTCTCTCACCACACTGTTCCAGTCATTATGCGCTTGAAGTCATTTATACATTTTATACGATCATTTTTATTATTACAAAAAAAATACATAATTTCAGCCTCCGCATTGGCCCGCATGTTCTACGCCTTGCCACTATCCTCCCTCAGAGAATCACTGGGGTTAGATATCAAACTGAGACGCTCGCAGAGCTCACACCATTTTGCAATAATATTAGTAAGCAAATACGTGATCCAGCATCACAGCCTCGAAATCACAAATTTAATTTTGTCAGTAAGGCTCCAAAATGACGTAATTCCTTAATTCTAACAATGAACAGCCTAGCGAATTTTATTCGCCAGTGCTTCTTGACAGTTTTGTTTTCTAATTTATATATTCAAGTCTCTAGTGCCACCGTATGGACCACTTTGGCACTGCTCATTTCTCTTGTTTATTCGAGGTCGGGATCATCTTATATTGAAAAGCAAAGTGTCTAATGCGGACACCTTTTATTAACTTATTGGAATTTGGCCCTCCTCTTTGTAATGGCCTTGGGGTACAGCACCGAAAGGTGACACATCTCTTTAATGTATTTCTGAGTATTAGCTTCCAGTCCTCTCTTCCTATGTTAGGTTAATTTTGCCAATGGCATAAAACTGAAATCCATCGAGCGTTCCGTCGTGGGTTCCCAAGAAATGTCCTGCTGTTGCATATTTTACAACTTTATTTGAAATTGCCCACGGGTCATCCATTAAGTGAATTCATCGCTGTGCCTGTTTTCTGTAGGGATATTCTATAATACACTCCAAGCAGTGCAATTTAGAAAACAATTTTTATAGAACTAGGAAGCACACTTTAATGATTTTTAGTGCAGACTGAGTCACATTCTTCAGAATGAACTCTCACCCAACAAAGGGGGTAAACAAGTTTTTTCGTGTTTTTTTGATGGATGTAAGATTATTTGACGTGCTTAGATCTATTGATTTTAACATCTTCCTATTGGTTATTATGATTTTCTTACAAACCTAGGGGCTTATTCATGAGCCCCTTCGTCAATTTTGTGCCACTGTTGCAACACTTTTTGTGACGCAGCGGTGGCGTACATAATGCGCCACGTTGTGCCCTATTTCCAGAGTGACGCATCTAGGCAGATGCGTCACATTGTAAAGCCCTGCGCCACATTTTACCTGTGTCAGGTATAATGTATGAAGGGTGGGCGTTACCCCTCAAGTAAGCCTCGTAGAAGTGGTGCAGTAAAATCTTTGATATTTCACTGCGCCACATCTAGGACGCCAATGTATCAAAACCTTATGCCTACCTCATGGCAGGCGCAAGGGTGACGCAGTGCCATAGGCACAGGCCTACCCAGTACATTGCTGGAGTTGCATCATTGTTACAATGCTACTCCAGCACTGCATGGGTTTTGTGCCAACAGATGTTTCAGAATTTCTGACGCATCTGTCTTTTCTTGCGACATGGAGCGCTGTACATTAAATATGGTGCTCCATCATGTCGCAAGGAGGGTGCAGTTTCTCATAAATGAGGCACCTAGATCTGTGTCCTGAATTCAAAGATGACAATATTTATTTGCAATGTGTCTCATCTCCATCATATCTGTTTTGAAATTCATAAGTGCTTGAACGTTCTCGTGGTGTTTCACTTCACTTTCAGGGGATTTTGGCTTAAAGAGCAGATCCTCTCTATTGCGGCCCTTAACTCTATTATCTTTAAGTTCTCTCTCTTATCTTTCCAAAGTGTGCAGTTTTATGTATCCATCCTTTTTATCAAAAGATGGCATCTGTACTACTAATCCTCTTGGCTCTGTTCCCTATAGTGCATGCTCTCTATTATTGATCAAGGGTGGGATGGTGTTGTGTATAGTTTCGCATTTGCTGCATTCCTTTTCTGGAAAATGTAGATTTCTTTTAGATTAGCAACCCTCGCCTGTTACATAGGGGCCGATTCACAAAGTTAAATATACATGTATATATTTGCTACCACATTAAGGTGTAACTCAACTCTTTTTTGCTATGCACCATTTCCAAGTGTAGAGTTACACCTAGGTGTAGACTTATATGTCTCCACCACCTCAAATCAGGAAATTGAGCCTCCTACTTTGCACACAGTGTAGAGTTCTAAGCCACCATGATGGAGAGTCCCCCATGGGAAAGTATAGGATACGTAAGAATCCAGGCTGTGTGTTATTAGCAGAGGGTCTGCCACCTTTGACGGCCGGTGCAAGTAAGAGCGGGAAAATAAAGTTTAAAAAAAAAAGAAAAACACTTAACTTGTGCTCACCGCATCGACGAGTCAGGCATGCGGCGAGCGCAAAATAAGTGTTTTCTTTTTTTAAAATGTTATCTCCCCTCGTGGTCGCCTGTCGACTCCCCTGCACACCACCCCACCACTCTTACCTGAACTGGCCGTCACTGACTACCACTATGAACATCCTCCGCTGAATTCCCCACCAGCTGGCAGCCAGGCAGCAACCATTCGCCCCTGCAGCCCTCTAAAGAGGAAATTCCCGCAGCGTGGGACACACGTGGGCCAAGGGCAGGCCAGTCTGTGTCCGTTAGAGCCCAGAGGAGGCAGGGCTGCCCCCATTCCTACGCAAAAACCTTCCCGGGATGCAAAAATCACTGCTAAACCTGCCCCTAAGTGAAAGAATAATGCTTCAGACATAAAAAGGTATTTCAAAGACCACCCTGGGCAAACACAAGCTAATAAATCATCCCCAAATCACGATCCACCTGTTTCGGTTCTAACCAGTGCTTTGACTCTACAAAATGTTGCCACACAAACATATTCGATTCTGTGTAGCAATCATTGTCTCCCCCTTGTCGAACAGCCACAGATTGCTCCACAGCATCCGTTGTGTGAGCGGCCCGGTCTAGGAAAAACTTCCATGCCCACTGTCGTGGGTGATTTTACTCACTTAGCGCAGCAAATTATAGATCTCAGAAATGAGGTAGGGGGACTTAAAAACATGGTATTGTGCCTCTTCACTTTGCTTAGCCAATGAACTATCTGTAAAACAGTAATGCTGGCAGAGCAATGAGTAGCACACACAGCCCAGAGAAGTTGTCTTGGTATAGAGATCCTAAACTCATGAAGTTTGGTAAATCCTTAAGTGGCGGCTGCCTCGAAATGGGGTTGGTAGGGCGGATAAAAATGTATTAAAAAAATAAACGTACTTTCACATTGCTGTGCTGCATGCCTGTCCTCTGTCCTTGTCATCTGCTGGTAGCACTGGAAGCACCCAGGCTCCTGTACTCTCCCAGCCAATCATAACGCTGCATCCTGATTGGTCTGAGCAGCCTGTTTGGCAGTGCCTGGGAGCCTGGGCATGTTCTCTATGGTGGTATGTAGCACAGCGCGGTGGAGAACATGCTAAGTGCACATGAAGGTTTGGCCGGCCCAAGAGAGCCGGACATACCGTCAGGCACAGAAAAATAAAAATCATAATAAGATCTTGTTATTATCATTTTATTTTTATTTTTTGCACTGCTGAAATAGCAGTGGGGCAACGCTCCTCCGCCGTAGCGGAGGGCCCTCCATTGAAATCCTCCCTCACAAAAAATTATAGGCTTGTGCCCAATCCGCCTGAGAAAGTAAAAAGGGTGTGGGAGTGGAGCATTACCAAGAATGCACAGTCAGCATACCATATACCCCCCTGCAATCTCGACCTGAACCAAGGGAGGAGATTGGTTGCAATCAGAGTTCCTTAGTACCTCCCACTAACATCATCCCAAAGTTGGGTTTACCAGCCTCCCATCGAAGATGTTCAATTTCTATGGTTAATGGCCCCAAAACTCAAACAATCTGAATATAAAGAAGAGGTGGACACACTAATAAATAAATCCATATATTGGATTCGGAAGGTGAGAGGTAGTAGTTCCCTCATTACAGAGGACATTTTGGGAGCTACTAACTCAACCGCAAATTGGCTTCTACCATGACACCATTGAGTCGATCCTTCCCAGTGGAGAGCTTGTAGACATAATATAGGGTCCAGGAGTACAATCATCCCAAAGATTGGAGCTCTCCTTCTTCCTATCCTGCAAGAGAATAACCTACACGGGCAGTTGATTGACAATCAGTTTCCACCTTAAATTCTTTTCCATCAGAGGAGCACCTATATAGGAACAACAGTGAGCAGGCGGCTGCAGTGGCAAAGTTGAAGGCCTTTCAACTCCAGGTTCCATCTCTTTTGGTAGCGCCATGTTGAATTGTGAGGCTAGGGTCATAGAGGGTTCCTGCTTTCCACCTACCAATGTCCACGATTCAGGCACGATTTCAAATATTTCCTGGCACATTGCCGGCCTAATATCTAAAATAGTTTCCCCAGATTGAAATGATGTTATTGAGTTGAGTGACATCTGTTTGCTTCTGGAAACTTGGTACTTGGAACTAGTGTTTAAACCCAGCTACCTAAACTTTTCAATTCCTGCAACTCGTGGATCTGCAGAGAGACCGACTGTAGGTTTACCAATATAGATCCATTTAGATCTGGATTCCAAAATCAAACAACTTCACATCAATTTCTCTGATATTATAGCAGTCTGAATAGCGATAGGTGACTCAAGACCCATTGACATATATAATGTCTATGCCAGAGGGGTTAAAGGAGGCCTCAGGTTGACAACTATTTCAATCTGAGAGGAGTTCTTGGGAATTTATCGTGGTGAATCATGCTTAATAATTGTAGGGGATTTCAACACTACAATCGACCCCCTAACCAATAATGATGGCAGCTTGGAGGTGAAAGAGGATGAGATTTGGGGACTGAGGTTGCCCTACAGTTAAAACCACTTGCATTAGAATTTGGGCTGAGATCTACAAATGGACGATCTAAATCCCACAGGATGGGGGCCTGTACCTTTGATAACTCGCCCCATACCAGTAGCAAAGATTACATCCTAATTGATATTCACCTTTGGTCACACCTCAAGGACATGGTTGTCAAGACCAGGGTTGAAATCAATCATGTGCCTCACCATGGAACCTTTCTGTTCCAAGCTGGAAACAAAATATCAGCTTGCTGTCAGTCCTAGGGATATCCACCCCTGAAGTAAAGTCCCACATTTATGTTTTACAACTGTGAACATGAGCGGTGCACAAGCAGTCAAGCTTTAAAATTAACTCTCTTCTTGATGCCGCAAAGTAATGCTTAGGACGCAGTAAGACTGCATGTGTTAGATGTCAGTTGTGCAATGCCTATTTCTGAAAGTGATAGCCCCTATTATTTCAAACAGTGCATGTACATACTGCCATGTGTATTATTTTGACCTTATAAGATGGCTTCAAAATAAATGAACTAATGTGTAGTAATTTGCTTATGTTATTGACTTCTGGAGAAATGTTCAAACATGGAGTATATTGACAAGATCAGTGTCGTGACATAGGCTAAACAGCCGAAATGCGGCTGACGCTTCATCTTTGCTGTAAGGATTAAAAAGGAGTGAACACATCATGTGGAGTGCTGTTTCCTCATTTGATTCCGAATTAGGATTGTCATGGATGGTACATACGCTCTGGCATGAGCATTTACGGTTCACCTCGGCGCTTTGGCAGCACCACGACCACATGCACACAGGTCAAGGAGCTATATATGTAATCAAGACTCAGAGGAGTCAAAACGTTATGGCAGCAAGGCAATAATAAAATAATCATCTGACATCCCGGGTCCGTGTCCGTGTTTGGAAAAGAATTCGGTAATACGCGGAATACATTCATATATATATATATATATATATATATATATATATATATATATATATATATATATATATATATATATATATATATATATATATATATATATATATATATATATATATATATATATATATATATATACATATATATATATATATATATATATGTCATGTGATCAAGTCCCCTGTGAGGGACGAAACGTATCATGGCTGCTCCACTAACTACGGAGTTGGAATAAACTGCAGCTGACTAGCCACAGTGGTCTGCGCTCTTTCTTTGCCTGGATGGAATTGTGCTAATTGGGAAGAGTCAACTGGAAAATATATATATATATATATTACATCCAAACAGTTGCCTGCTATGAAGGAGCCCAGCCAGGTGCGTGATTATCTTGCCATCATTTATTTAAAGGAAAGCACATTTAACAGCTCGGTGCTTCACACAAATGCAGTCCTCCCCGACGCATTTCGTGTCTCCTGACACTTAGTCATGGGTTCAGGGCTTGAGTGAGTTCTGAAACCAGCGAAGGCAGCACTTTTGAACTCGTTATTCACCCACCCATGTGGGCGTGGCCACCCTGTGGCCTCTTGGTTCTCGTAGTGCCGCAATCAAACTCCAGTAAGCCGCCGTTCAGTTCACTTAATAAATTCTTTCCCCAGTGGGTTGGGAACACACTGTTGCTGCCCAAAGCGCTGCTTACATCCTTCAAAGGCCGTCACCATGCCCATAGCCACTGCGTCGGTTGGCGTAGTGACGGGACTGCACAGAGGTGCAGTGGGGCTCTCTTCGCGGCTCAGGCTGGGCCGCTAATAGTACATCCAAACAGTTGCCTGCTATGAAGGAGCCCAACCAGGTGCGTGATTATCTTGCCATCATTTATTTAAAGGAAAGCACATTTAACAGCTCGGTGCTTCACACAAATGCAGTCCTCCCCGACGCGTTTCGTGTCTCCTGACACTTAGTCATGGGTTCAGGGCTTGAGTGAGTTCTGAAACCAGCGAAGGCAGCACTTTTGAACTCGTTATTCACCCGCCCATGTGGGCGTGGCCACCCTGTGGCCTCTTGGTTCTCGTAGTGCCGCAATCAAACTCCAGTAAGCCGCCGTTCAGTTCACTTAATAAATTCTTTCCCCAGTGGGTTGGGAACACACTGTTGCTGCCCAAAGCGCTGCTTACATCCTTCAAAGGCCGTCACCATGCCCATAGCCACTGCGTTGGTTGGCGTAGTGACGGGACTGCACAGAGGTGCAGTGGGGCGCGGCTCAAGCTGGGCCACTAATAGTGCATCCAAACAGTTGCCTGCTATGAAGGAGCCCAACCAGGTGGGTGATTATCTTGCCATCATTTATTTAAAGGAAAGCACATTTAACAGCTCGGTGCTTCACACAAATGCAGTCCTCTCAGACGGGTTTCGTGTCTCCTGACACTTAGTCATGGGTTCAGGGCTTGAGTGAGTTCTGAAACCAGCGAAGGCAGCACTTTTGAACTCGTTATTCACCCGCCCATGTGGGCGTGGCCACCCTGTGGCCTCTTGGTTCTCGTAGTGCCGCAATCAAACTCCAGTGAGCCGCCGTTCAGTTCACTTAATAAATTCTTTCCCCAGTGGGTTGGGAACACACTGTTGCTGCCCAAAGTGCTGCTTACATCCTTCAAAGGCCGTCACCATGCCCATAGCCACTGCGTCGGTTGGCGTAGTGACGGGACTGCACAGAGGTGCAGTGGGGCTCTCTTCGCGGCTCAGGCTGGGCCGCTAATAGTACATCCAAACAGTTGCCTGCTATAAAGGAGCCCAACCAGGTGTGTGATTATCTTGCCATCATTTATTTAAAGGAAAGCACATTTAACAGCTCGGTGCTTCACACAAATGCAGTCCTCCCAGACGCGTTTCGTGTGCCACCCGAGCTGTTAAATATGCTTTCCTTTAAATAAATGATGGCAAGATAATCACGCACCTGGTTGGGCTCCTTCATAGCAGGCAACTGTTTGGATGTACTATTAGCGGCCCAGCCTGAGCCGCGAAGAGAGCCCCACTGCACCTTTGTGCAGTCCCGTCATTACGCCAACCGACGCAGTGGCTATGGGCATGGTGACGGCCTTTGAAGGATGTAAGCAGCGCTTTGGGCAGCAACAGTGTGTTCCCAACCCACTGGGGAAGAGTTTATTAAGTGAACTGAACGGCGGCTCACTGGAGTTTGATTGCGGCACTACGAGAACCAAGAGGCCACAGGGTGGCCACGCCCACATGGGCGGGTGAATAACGAGTTCAAAAGTGCTGCCTTCGCTAGTTTCAGAACTCACTCAAGCCCTGAACCCATGACTAAGTGTCAGGAGACACGAAACGAGTCGGGTAGGACTGCATTTGTGTGAAGCACCGAGCTGTTAAATATGCTTTCCTTTAAATAAATGATGGCAAGATAATCACGCACCTGGTTGGGCTCCTTCATAGCAGGCAACTGTTTGGATGTACTATTAGCGGCCCAGCCTGAGCCGCGAAGAGAGCCCCACTGCACCTCTGTGCAGTCCCGTCACTACGCCAACCGACGCAGTGGCTATGGGCATGGTGACGGCCTTTGAAGGATGTAAGCAGCGCTTTGGGCAGCAACAGTGTGTTCCAAACCCACTGGGGAAAGAATTTGCTGAACGGCGGCTCACTGGAGTTTGATTGCGGCACTACGAGAACCACAGGCCACAGGGTGGCCACGCCCACATGGGCGGGTAAATAACGAGTTCAAAAGTGCTGCCTTCGCTGGTTTCAGAACTCACTCAAGCCCTGAACCCATGACTAAGTGTCAGGAGACACGAAACGAGTCGGGGAGGACTGCATTTGTGTGAAGCACCGAGCTGTTAAATATGCTTTCCTTTAAATAAATGATGGCAAGATAATCACGCACCTGGTTGGGCTCCTTCATAGCAGGCAACTGTTTGGATGTACTATTAGCGGCCCAGCCTGAGCCGCGAAGAGAGCCCCACTGCACCTCTGTGCAGTCCCGTCACTACGCCAACCGACGCAGTGGCTATGGGCATGGTGACGGCCTTTGAAGGATGTAAGCAGCGCTTTGGGCAGCAACAGTGTGTTCCAAACCCACTGGGGAAAGAATTTGCTGAACGGCGGCTCACTGGAGTTTGATTGCGGCACTACGAGAACCACAGGCCACAGGGTGGCCACGCCCACATGGGCGGGTAAATAACGAGTTCAAAAGTGCTGCCTTCGCTGGTTTCAGAACTCACTCAAGCCCTGAACCCATGACTAAGTGTCAGGAGACACGAAACGCGTCGGGGAGGACTGCATTTGTGTAAAGCACCGAGCTGTTAAATGTGCTTTCCTTTAAATAAATGATGGCAAGATAATCATGCACCTGGTTGGGCTCCTTCATAGCAGGCAACTGTTTGGATGGGATGTATGACGTTACAACGCATACTTTTACAACGCATACCGTTACAACGAATTTTTTACAACGCAAAAACTTTTACAACGCATACCATTACAACGCATGTTTTTACAACGCAAATACCTTTACAACGCATACCATTACAACGTAAGTATTGGTAAGTATATAATATTTTTTTTAATTTAAATTAATTGTAATTAATATAATTTAATTTAATTTAATTTATTTAATTTAATTTTTTTTTACCCTGTACCCCTGTACCCCCAAAAAAAACAAATTAACCCAGACCCCTAAAAATACCCCTGTACCCCAAAAACCCAAAACTGTCCCTGAACCCTAAAAATACCCCTGTACCCCAAAAACCCCAAACTGTCCCTGAACCCTAAAAATACCCCTGTACCCCAAAAACCCCAAACTGACCCTGAACCCTAAAAATACCCCTTTACCCAAAAACTGAAAACTGACCCTGAACCCTAAAAATACCCCTTTACCCAAAAACTGAAAACTGACCCTGAACCCTAAAAATACCCCTTTACCCAAAAACTGAAAACTGACCCTGAACCTTAAAAATACACCTTTACCCAAAAACTGAAAACTGACCCTGAACCCTAAAAATACCCCTTTACACAAAAACTGAAAACTGACCCTGAACCCTAAAAATACCCCTTTA
The DNA here is from genome assembly GCF_964261635.1 of Lissotriton helveticus. Classification (NCBI taxonomy): domain Eukaryota; kingdom Metazoa; phylum Chordata; class Amphibia; order Caudata; family Salamandridae; genus Lissotriton; species Lissotriton helveticus. The sequence goes on from NC_136061.1 coordinate 1,545,770,762, forward strand.
CCCAAAAACTGAAAACTTAAAAAAAAAAAACATATAAAATATTAAATATAATTATATACTTACCAATACTTACGTTGTAATGGCATGCGTTGTAAAAGTACTTGCGTTGTAAAAACATGCGTTGTAATGGTATGCGTTGTAAAAGTTTCTGCGTTGTAAAAGTTTCGTTGTAATGGTAGTGCGTTGTAAAAGTTGCGTTGTAAAGGTTGTTTCCCGTTTGGATGTACTATTAGCGGCCCAGCCTGAGTCGCGAAGAGAGCCCACTGCACCTCTGTGCAGTCCCGTCACTACGCCAACCGACGCAGTGGCTATGGGCATAGTGACGGCCTTTGAAGGATGTAAGCAGCGCTTTGGGCAGCAACAGTGTGTTCCCAACCCACTGGGGAAAGAGTTTATTAAGTGAACTGAACGGCGGCTCACTGGAGTTTGATTGCGGCACTACGAGAACCAAGAGGCCACAGGGTGGCCACGCCCACATGGGCGGGTGAATAACGAGTTCAAAAGTGCTGCCTTCGCTGGTTTCAGAACTCACTCAAGCCCTGAACCCATGACTAAGTGTCAGGAGACACGAAACGAGTCGGGGAGGACTGCATTTGTGTGAAGCACCGAGCTGTTAAATGTGCTTTCCTTTAAATAAATGATGGCAAGATAATCTCGCACCTGGTTGGGCTCCTCCATAGCAGGCAACTGTTTGGATGTACTATTAGCGGCCCAGCCTGAGCCGCGAAGAGATCCTCACTGCACCTCTGTGCAGTCCCGTCACTACGCCAACCGACGCAGTGGCTATGGGCATGGTGACGGCCTTTGAAGGATGTAAGCAGCGCTTTGGGCAGCAACAGTGTGTTCCCAACCCACTGGGGAAAGAATTTATTAAGTGAACTGAACGGCGGCTCACTGGAGTTTGATTGCGGCACTACGGGAACCAAGAGGCCACAAGGTGGCCACGCCCACATGGGCGGGTGAATAAGGAGTTCAAAAGTGCTACCTTCGCTGGTTTCAGAACTCACTCAAGCCCTGAACCCATGACTAAGTGTCAGGAGACACGGAACGCGTCGGGGAGGACTGCATTTGTGTGAAGCACCGAGCTGTTAAATGTGCTTTCCTTTAAATAAATGATGGCAAGATAATCACGCACCTGGTTGGGCTCCTTCATAGCAGGCAAATGTTTGGATGTACTATTAGCGGCCCAGCCTGAGCCGCGAAGAGAGCCCCACTGCACCTCTGTGCAGTCCCGTCACTACGCCAACCGACGCAGTGGCTATGGGCATGGTGACGGCCTTTGAAGGATGTAAGCAGCGCTTTGGGCAGCAACAGTGTGTTCCCAACCCACTGGGGAAAGAATTTATTAAGTGAACTGAACGGCGGCTCACTGGAGTTTGATTGCGGCACTACGAGAACCAAGAGGCCACAGGGTGGCCACGCCCACATGGGCGGGTGAATAACGAGTTAAAAAATGCTGCCTTCGCTGGTTTCAGAACTCACTCAAGCCCTGAACCCATGACTAAGTGTCAGGAGACACGAAACACGTCGGGGAGGACTGCATTTGTGTGAAGCACCGAGCTGTTATATGTGCTTTCCTTTAAATAAATGATGGCAAGATAATCACGCACCTGGTTGGGCTCCTTCATAGCAGGTAACTGTTTGGATGTACTATTAGCGGCTCAGCCTGAGCCGCGAAGAGAGCCCCACTGCACCTCTGTGCAGTCCCGTCACTACGCCAACCGACGCAGTGGCTATGGGCATGGTGACGGCCTTTGAAGGACGTAAGCAGCGCTTTGGGCAGCAACAGTGTGTTCCCAAGCCACTGGGGAAAGAATTTATTAAGTGAACTGAACGGCGGCTCACTGGAGTTTGATTGCAGCACTACGGGAACCAAGAGGCCACAAGTTGGCCACGCCCACACGGGCGGGTGAAAAACGAGTTCAAAAGTGCTGCCTTCGCTGGTTTCAGAACTCACTCAAGCCCTGAACCCATGACTAAGTGTCAGGAGACACAAAACGCGTCGGGGAGGACTGCATTTGTGTGAAGCACTGAGCTGTTAAATGTGCTTTCCTTTAAATAAATGATGGCAAGATAATCACGCACCTGGTTGGGCTCCTTCATAGCAGGCAACTGTTTGGATGTACTATTAGCGGCCCAGCCTGAGCCGCGAAGAGAGCCCCACTGCACCTCTGTGCAGTCCCGTCACTACGCCAACCGACGCAGTGGCTATGGGCATTGCGATGGCCTTTGAAGGATGTAAGCAGCGCTTTGGGCAGCAACAGTGTGTTCCCAACCCACTGGGGAAAGAATTTATTAAGTGAACTGAACGGCGGCTCACTGGAGTTTGATTGCGGCACTACGGGAACCAAGAGGCCACAGGGTGGCCACGCCCACATGGGCGGGTGAATAACTAGTTAAAAAGTGCTGCCTTCGCTGGTTTCAGAACTCACTCAAGCCCTGAACCCATGACTAAATGTCAGGAGACACGAAACGCGTCGGGAGGACTGCATTTGTGTGAAGCACCGAGCTGTTAAATGTGCTTTCCTTTAAATAAATGATGGCAAGATAATCACGCACCTGGTTGGGCTCCTTCATAGCAGGCAACTGTTTGGATGTCATATATATATATATATATATATCTATATATATATATATATATATATATATTACCTCAACATCACACCTTGATACGGTATGAAAAAAGGAAGGCACACACGAAGAATCCAAAGCTTGATGCAGAACCCCCCCCTGACAGACGCGTTTCGCCTCACGGCTTCGTCAAAAAAAAAAAAAAAAATTATATATATATATATATATATATGGCGTAGCTTGTCACACCGAACCAGGAAAAGTTCAATAACAGCAACAAAGAGCCGACCCATGGAGTGCTGGTGAACAGTGATTTATTTCTTCAAAGCCAGCGCTGCCGCCACGACGCGTTTCGCCTCCCAAGGAGGCTTGTTCACATGACAAAGCAGCGAGCATCGTACTCGACCTTTTAAAGTGACAGTGCATTGAATTGTGTTATGGAAATGAAGAAAATACTTCAAAACCTAAATGCTGTACACATCCATAAATACAATGGGGAATTACATCGTGCCCAAGTGGGCCATCAATATTTGAAATTAAGTAATATACATATTTACAACAAATAACATCTTGCTGAAAAGTAACCGCAAGGTTGTCGAAAACATGTAATATTTACAAAATTAGATCAATCAACCAACATACACTGTCAGAGAAATATCCATGATAATTGAATTCATCTATGTACAATCTGAAGTGTGTTGGACCCATATTGTTAAAAAAATATATATATATCTAATATTTACAAATAGTGCAAATATCAGAAAATGTCAAATAGCAGCAAATATATAACACAATACAAAAGTACCGTATTTTCCGGCCTATAAGACGACTTTTTAACCCCTTAAAATGTTCTGGAAAGTCGGGGGTCGTCTTATACGCCGGGTGCCAAGATTTACGGTATGTATTCATGCGTTTTTACATAGCGCGGACTTCACACGAAGGTGTCAGACCGCTTCTCAATAGGAAAAGGTGCATTACAGGAGGAAAAAGTGACATGTGTGCAAGTAGAGGTACGGTATAATATTGCAATAAATGGAGGGCACTCAAACACAAGAACTAACGTTACGTAGGCAATGGTGGCACTGTGCAAGTATCAAAAGCAAACAAAAAGTAAGAGGCAAACAGAACAAATGACGCAGTGAGTCCTACCTAGACTGCAGCTGCACAGGCGCCACCAACCGCTTGCGATGCATGGTACTTCCACAATTAAGGCAGACTGCCTTGGAAGTGGGGGTAGTCTTATACGGCGAGTATAGCACGAAACCTACATTTTATCAAGAAAAGTAGGGGGTCGTCTTATACGCCGAGTCGTCTTATACGCCGGAAAATACGGTATTTCTTTTTTATCCCTTTTTTTTGGTGTATTTTCTCAAAATGAAGCCACAGTGGGCAAGTCACTTGAATGGTCGTAGGCAAAATATAGTGCAAAATTTAGAGTGCAAAAATTCGAAAGTGCAAAATGCTTATAAATTCAAAGATTCCAAAGTTAAAATCAAAGGCAAATAGTTGCTAAAGATATAAAAAGAGAAAGATTTCATCATATATACATCAGGAAACAGGTTTTCAGTATTCAGGGGGAATATAACTCCATAGTCATTAAAATATCCGGACAGGCATTTATCAGTCACAACCATGAAAAATTAGAATATTTAAAGTTTTTAAAGGTTTTTAAAGGCAAGTATAAAGGTCCTCCCTGTCATTAAGGCCATTTGGATTTTTAGAATTCAATTCCAATATGTAGCGGGTCTCAAGGAGACGGAGCCTGCCCTCACGGTCACCTCCTCTCCTTGAAGCCTCGACACAATCAATAAGGAAGAATATTAATGAATCAGGGACACCTAGGTGTTTATCCTGAAAATGCCTGGCAACCGGATAGTTCTGATCATGTCCAGAAATTGCTCGTATGTGTTGGAGTATCCTCTTGTGGGCGGGCAGCTTAGTGCTGCCCACATATTGGAGCCCACACGGACACTCCAAAACATAAACAACATATTCTGTTTTACATGTCAGCCATTTAGAGATGGCAATAGGACTTTCACAGAAAGGACTTCTAAAATGTGTCCTGTTAGAGCCGAACTTACAGGCTTTACACTGGGGGCAAGTCTTAAAGCCCTTCCTCAGTGCTGACCAGTGTTATTGACCAAGGCTTTCGACATTGAAGGGGATCTTCTGAAAGTAAGAATCGGTTTGGTTACCACAATGTGACCAATCACAGGGTCACTGAGGACCAAATTCCAATTCTTGGTAAGTATTTTTCGAAGAGCCCCATGTTGCCTATTGTATGTTAAGATTGCTCTAGGAAAGTTTTTCTGGACGTCCTTGGTTGCCTCACTATTCAGTTGCTCATTTTTCTTTCTGGTTATGAGAGCTTCCTGCCTGCTGACCGAATTGGAACGTGCTATTGCCTTGGTGAGAGTTTCAATGGAATAGCCCCTATCCAGGAAGCGTAATCTGCAAGCCTCCTGCGCGGCCGCGCATTCAGCATCAGTGCTGCAGATCCTTCTAATTCGGAGCATTTCCCCAAAAGGAATGCTCCGAATTAGATGTGCTGGGTGATAACTATTGGAGTGTAAGATGGTATTCCCAGCACTCGGCTTCCTGTACAGTCTGGTATTGATATATATATATATATCACCAAAAAACTGGCCAAAGACCAGTGTAGCCTTGCATGGAGACGCCACACAGCATGTGAATTATACCATCTTTTAATGCAGGCAGCGGGAGAAAGCGTGTGTCTCCCCTCCTCACAGTTGCTCCAGACGCGTTTCGGGCTCCATGCCCTTAATCATTGGCGCATTGAAAGAAGTCCCAAGAGCAAATGCAGACTATATACTAATGAGACCCGCCCAAATGGGATTTCGTGTTGCACAGTGGCATTCTGGGACCAGTAGTCTATTGCACTAACCATAGTGGGAGCTGCGACGGCTTCTGACAAGAAATAAGTCCCGTAGTGGGTGGTGTGGAGGGGAAACAGCACTGCTCTCACCAATGTCCATCCCACATCAGCGGCGATTTCACAGCTCCTCTCAAAGCGCCCACTCTTCCAGGCGCTGGGGGCCGCAGATTGCGCGGCGGGGTGTCTCCGCGGCGAGGCGCGCCGCAATTTCATCACCAAAAAACTGGCCAAAGACCAGTGTAGCCTTGCATGGAGACGCCACACAGCATGTGAATTATACCATCTTTTAATGCAGGCAGCGAGAGAAAGCGTGTGACTCCCCTCCTCACAGTTGCTCCAGACGCGTTTCGGGCTCCATGCCCTTAATCATTGGCGCATTGAAAGAAGTCCCAAGAGCAAATGCAGACTATATACTAATGAGCCCCGCCCAAATGGGATTTCGTGTTGCACAGTGGCATTCTGGGACCAGTAGTCTATTGCACTAACCATAGTGGGAGCTGCGACGGCTTCTGACAAGAAATAAGTCCCGTAGTGGGTGGTGTGGAGGGGAAACAGCACTGCTCTCACCAATGTCCATCCCACATCAGCGGCGATTTCACAGCTCCTCTCAAAGCGCCCACTCTTCCAGGCGCTGGGGGCCGCAGATTGCGCAGCGGGGCGACTCCGCGGCGAGGCGCGCCGCAATTTCATCACCAAAAAACTGGCCAAAGACCAGTGTAGCCTTGCATGGAGACGCCACACAGCATGTGAATTATACCATCTTTTAATGCAGGCAGCGAGAGAAAGCGTGTGACTCCCCTCCTCACAGTTGCTCCAGACGCGTTTCGGGCTCCATGCCCTTAATCATTGGCGCATTGAAAGAAGTCCCAAGAGCAAATGCAGACTATATACTAATGAGCCCCGCCCAAATGGGATTTCGTGTTGCACAGTGGCATTCTGGGACCAGTAGTCTATTGCACTAACCATAGTGGGAGCTGCGACGGCTTCTGACAAGAAATAAGTCCCGTAGTGGGTGGTGTGGAGGGGAAACAGCACTGCTCTCACCAATGTCCATCCCACATCAGCGGCGATTTCACAGCTCCTCTCAAAGCGCCCACTCTTCCAGGCGCTGGGGGCCGCAGATTGCGCGGCGGGGTGTCTCCGCGGCGAGGCGCGCCGCAATTTCATCACCAAAAAACTGGCCAAAGACCAGTGTAGCCTTGCATGGAGACGCCACACAGCATGTGAATTATACCATCTTTTAATGCAGGCAGCGAGAGAAAGCGTGTGACTCCCCTCCTCACAGTTGCTCCAGACGCGTTTCGGGCTCCATGCCCTTAATCATTGGCGCATTGAAAGAAGTCCCAAGAGCAAATGCAGACTATATACTAATGAGCCCCGCCCAAATGGGATTTCGTGTTGCACAGTGGCATTCTGGGACCAGTAGTCTATTGCACTAACCATAGTGGGAGCTGCGACGGCTTCTGACAAGAAATAAGTCCCGTAGTGGGTGGTGTGGAGGGGAAACAGCACTGCTCTCACCAATGTCCATCCCACATCAGCGGCGATTTCACAGCTCCTCTCAAAGCGCCCACTCTTCCAGGCGCTGGGGGCCGCAGATTGCGCGGCGGGGCGACTCCGCGGCGAGGCGCGCCGCAATTTCATCACCAAAAAACTGGCCAAAGACCAGTGTAGCCTTGCATGGAGACGCCACACAGCATGTGAATTATACCATCTTTTAATGCAGGCAGCGAGAGAAAGCGTGTGACTCCCCTCCTCACAGTTGCTCCAGACGCGTTTCGGGCTCCATGCCCTTAATCATTGGCGCATTGAAAGAAGTCCCAAGAGCAAATGCAGACTATATACTAATGAGCCCCGCCCAAATGGGATTTCGTGTTGCACAGTGGCATTCTGGGACCAGTAGTCTATTGCACTAACCATAGTGGGAGCTGCGACGGCTTCTGACAAGAAATAAGTCCCGTAGTGGGTGGTGTGGAGGGGAAACAGCACTGCTCTCACCAATGTCCATCCCACATCAGCGGCGATTTCACAGCTCCTCTCAAAGCGCCCACTCTTCCAGGCGCTGGGGGCCGCAGATTGCGCGGCGGGGTGTCTCCGCGGCGAGGCGCGCCGCAATTTCATCACCAAAAAACTGGCCAAAGACCAGTGTAGCCTTGCATGGAGACGCCACACAGCATGTGAATTATACCATCTTTTAATGCAGGCAGCGAGAGAAAGCGTGTGACTCCCCTCCTCACAGTTGCTCCAGACGCGTTTCGGGCTCCATGCCCTTAATCATTGGCGCATTGAAAGAAGTCCCAAGAGCAAATGCAGACTATATACTAATGAGCCCCGCCCAACTCTTTTCAGAAGCCGTCGCAGCTCCCACTATGGTTAGTGCAATAGACTACTGGTCCCAGAATGCCACTGTGCAACACGAAATCCCATTTGGGCGGGGCTCATTAGTATATAGTCTGCATTTGCTCTTGGGACTTCTTTCAATGCGCCAATGATTAAGGGCATGGAGCCCGAAACGCGTCTGGAGCAACTGTGAGGAGGGGAGTCACACGCTTTCTCTCGCTGCCTGCATTAAAAGATGGTATAATTCACATGCTGTGTGGCGTCTCCATGCAAGGCTACACTGGTCTTTGGCCAGTTTTTTGGTGATGAAATTGCGGCGCGCCTCGCCGCGGAGACGCCCCGCAATCTGCGGCCCCCAGCGCCTGGAAGAGTGGGCGCTTTGAGAGGAGCTGTGAAATCGCCGCTGATGTGGGATGGACATTGGTGAGAGCAGTGCTGTTTCCCCTCCACACCACCCACTACGGGACTTATTTCTTGTCAGAAGCCGTCGCAGCTCCCACTATGGTTAGTGCAATAGACTACTGGTCCCAGAATGCCACTGTGCAACACGAAATCCCATTTGGGCGGGTCTCATTAGTATATAGTCTGCATTTGCTCTTGGACTTCTTTCAATGCGCCAATGATTAAGGGCATGGAGCCCGAAACGCGTCTGGAGCAACTGTGAGGAGGGGAGTCACACGCTTTCTCTCGCTGCCTGCATTAAAAGATGGTATAATTCACATGCTGTGTGGCGTCTCCATGCAAGGCTACACTGGTCTTTGGCCAGTTTTTTGGTGATGAAATTGCGGCGCGCCTCGCCGCGGAGAAGCCCCGCCGCGCAATCTGCGGCCCCCAGCGCCTGGAAGAGTGGGCGCTTTGAGAGGAGCTGTGAAATCGCCGCTGATGTGGGATGGACATTGGTGAGAGCAGTGCTGTTTCCCCTCCACACCACCCACTACGGGACTTATTTCTTGTCAGAAGCCGTCGCAGCTCCCACTATGGTTAGTGCAATAGACTACTGGTCCCAGAATGCCACTGTGCAACATGAAATCCCATTTGGGCGGGGCTCATTAGTATATAGTCTGCATTTGCTCTTGGGACTTCTTTCAATGCGCCAATGATTAAGGGCATGGAGCCCGAAACGCGTCTGGAGCAACTGTGAGGAGGGGAGTCACACGCTTTCTCTCGCTGCCTGCATTAAAAGATGGTATAATTCACATGCTGTGTGGCGTCTCCATGCAAGGCTACACTGGTCTTTGGCCAGTTTTTTGGTGATGAAATTGCGGCGCGCCTCGCCGCGGAGACGCCCCGCCGCGCAATCTGCGGCCCCCAGCGCCTGGAAGAGTGGGCGCTTTGAGAGGAGCTGTGAAATCGCCGCTGATGTGGGATGGACATTGGTGAGAGCAGTGCTGTTTCCCCTCCACACCACCCACTACGGGACTTATTTCTTGTCAGAAGCCGTCGCAGCTCCCACTATGGTTAGTGCAATAGACTACTGGTCCCAGAATGCCACTGTGCAACACGAAATCCCATTTGGGCGGGGCTCATTAGTATATAGTCTGCATTTGCTCTTGGGACTTCTTTCAATGCGCCAATGATTAAGGGCATGGAGCCCGAAACGCGTCTGGAGCAACTGTGAGGAGGGGAGTCACACGCTTTCTCTCGCTGCCTGCATTAAAAGATGGTATAATTCACATGCTGTGTGGCGTCTCCATGCAAGGCTACACTGGTCTTTGGCCAGTTTTTTGGTGATGAAATTGCGGCGCGCCTCGCCGCGGAGACGCCCCGCCGCGCAATCTGCGGCCCCCAGCGCCTGGAAGAGTGGGCGCTTTGAGAGGAGCTGTGAAATCGCCGCTGATGTGGGATGGACATTGGTGAGAGCAGTGCTGTTTCCCCTCCACACCACCCACTACGGGACTTATTTCTTGTCAGAAGCCGTCGCAGCTCCCACTATGGTTAGTGCAATATACTACTGGTCCCAGAATGCCACTGTGCAACACGAAATCCCATTTGGGCGGGGCTCATTAGTATATAGTCTGCATTTGCTCTTGGGACTTCTTTCAATGCGCCAATGATTAAGGGCATGGAGCCCGAAACGCGTCTGGAGCAACTGTGAGGAGGGGAGTCACACGCTTTCTCTCGCTGCCTGCATTAAAAGATGGTATAATTCACATGCTGTGTGGCGTCTCCATGCAAGGCTACACTGGTCTTTGGCCAGTTTTTTGGTGATGAAATTGCGGCGCGCCTCGCCGCGGAGACGCCCCGCCGCGCAATCTGCGGCCCCCAGCGCCTGGAAGAGTGGGCGCTTTGAGAGGAGCTGTGAAATCGCCGCTGATGTGGGATGGACATTGGTGAGAGCAGTGCTGTTTCCCCTCCACACCACCCACTACGGGACTTATTTCTTGTCAGAAGCCGTCGCAGCTCCCACTATGGTTAGTGCAATAGACTACTGGTCCCAGAATGCCACTGTGCAACACGAAATCCCATTTGGGCGGGGCTCATTAGTATATAGTCTGCATTTGCTCTTGGGACTTCTTTCAATGCGCCAATGATTAAGGGCATGGAGCCCGAAACGCGTCTGGAGCAACTGTGAGGAGGGGAGTCACACGCTTTCTCTCGCTGCCTGCATTAAAAGATGGTATAATTCACATGCTGTGTGGCGTCTCCATGCAAGGCTACACTGGTCTTTGGCCAGTTTTTTGGTGATGAAATTGCGGCGCGCCTCGCCGCGGAGACGCCCCGCCGCGCAATCTGCAGCCCCCAGCGCCTGGAAGAGTGGGCGCTTTGAGAGGAGCTGTGAAATCGCCGCTGATGTGGGATGGACATTGGTGAGAGCAGTGCTGTTTCCCCTCCACACCACCCACTACGGGACTTATTTCTTGTCAGAAGCCGTCGCAGCTCCCACTATGGTTAGTGCAATAGACTACTGGTCCCAGAATGCCACTGTGCAACACGAAATCCCATTTGGGCGGGGCTCATTAGTATATAGTCTGCATTTGCTCTTGGGACTTCTTTCAATGCGCCAATGATTAAGGGCATGGAGCCCGAAACGCGTCTGGAGCAACTGTGAGGAGGGGAGTCACACGCTTTCTCTCGCTGCCTGCATTAAAAGATGGTATAATTCACATGCTGTGTGGCGTCTCCATGCAAGGCTACACTGGTCTTTGGCCAGTTTTTTGGTGATGAAATTGCGGCGCGCCTCGCCGCGGAGACGCCCCGCCGCGCAATCTGCGGCCCCCAGCGCCTGGAAGAGTGGGCGCTTTGAGAGGAGCTGTGAAATCGCCGCTGATGTGGGATGGACATTGGTGAGAGCAGTGCTGTTTCCCCTCCACACCACCCACTACGGGACTTATTTCTTGTCAGAAGCCGTCGCAGCTCCCACTATGGTTAGTGCAATAGACTACTGGTCCCAGAATGCCACTGTGCAACACGAAATCCCATTTGGGCGGGGCTCATTAGTATATAGTCTGCATTTGCTCTTGGGACTTCTTTCAATGCGCCAATGATTAAGGGCATGGAGCCCGAAACGCGTCTGGAGCAACTGTGAGGAGGGGAGTCACACGCTTTCTCTCGCTGCCTGCATTAAAAGATGGTATAATTCACATGCTGTGTGGCGTCTCCATGCAAGGCTACACTGGTCTTTGGCCAGTTTTATGGTGATATATATATATATATATATATATATATATATATATATATATATATATATATATATATATATATATATATATATATATCCAACTCACTTCATCCGACGCCAACACGTCTCAGCCCCAATCTCCGGACTTTTACAAGGACGAACAAGCCAAACCCAGGTATAGTGCAAAAAATCAGTGCTTTATTCCATAGAAAAGAATAACACCCAGCAAGTCCGCATGACGCGTTTCGCCTCTAGCCAGAGGCTTGATCACATGATATATATATATATATTAGAATGCCCATGTGGAATGCGTTATACTGTTAGTAAAAAAATAGACCTAAAAAAACGCATTTTGGAACATCAAAGAGCTATTACCATCATGGATTGCAATTACCCCGTAGCGAGGCATTTCTATGAAGCACACAAAAGCGATAGACAACTCCTTAGTTTCTGTGGCATTGATAGGGTCTATAAACACATACGAGGAGGGGATCGCGAGAAAGAGCTAAGAATCCTGGAATCCATGTACATAATTGATTTTAATACAAATCACCTTATGGTTTAAATAGGAAGGAAGAATTATGCCCACATATCGGCATTTAATATGCTGTTGTTACTTTGTCTGCTAATTACGAACAGTAATTTAGGACCTTGGTTCTTTTTAAATTGTGTCTAAATGAGATTTATCTTTTCACTTTTAGGTGGTTTACTAGTGTGAGGTTTCATTACCCGACGACTAGAGATATATATGCATCTCTTTCTATGGTGATTTTAACAATGAATTGAGGGTGCACTCATTCACGTAGGACAGTAATATTAGGATGCTTTGATTATGAGGCTTTTGTTATGTAGCTGCACTATGATGCAGCACGTTTTGGTATAGAACAGGCATTTTATTTCTTGTCCGTCTATTGGTATTTATTTCTGTACAGTGTGGATATGATTCTTTTCCCTATGAAATAACTTGAATATTTACTCACCTAATCTCACACTAGCATCATCCGTCATCCCTCTATCTGTCCTTATTTATTTAGTTAGTTCTTTACACATATATTGTCACACACACACACACACCTTTACCCTACAGACTTACAGCCAGATTCATGAAGGAGCCAATCTGCGATTAGCAAATTGCGAAAAATTGCGAATCCCAATATGAAAATCGCAGATCGGCATTCATGTAGAAAAGCGATAAAAAAATGCGAATCGCAATCGATCGCAATTTCCGATTGCGATCTTGCCACAATCGCTAATTAATCGCAGAATCGGCATTTTTCCATGTAGAAATTGCGACCTCGCAATTAGCGATATCGCATTTTGCGATCTCGCTAACTGCGAGATCGCAAAAACGGGAAGTCGCATTTCGAGCCCACTGATGACATCACAACTAGGAAGTAGGCTTACCCCACCCACAAACAGAACACAGAGCCAGAGATTGGGAGCTGGATACTGAAGAGCTGCAAACCTCACACTGTGCTGCACCCCAGCAGGAAAAAATATCACCAAGATGTCCCAGGATGCAGCAGGGAGCAGTGGGCAGGAGAGGAAGCGAAAACTAAAGTTTTCAGAAGCTGAACTGGAGCATCTGATTGAGGGTGTCACCAAGGACTATGCCCGGCTCTTTGGCAAAGGCTCCAGGAGGGTGCCAGAGCAAGATAAGCGCAGGATCTGGCAGCGCATCCGCGCTAAAGTCAATTCGGTTGGGGTGACCCAGCGGTCAATTGATGAGCTCAAAAAGCGCTGGTACGACCTGAGAGGTCGTTCTAAGGAGCGAATTGCCGAGAGGCTTGGGGAGCGACTGGCCACCGGTGGAGGGGAACCTGTAGCTACACCGAACACCCCATTGGAGGACCTGATAGAGGACACCATTGCACCAGCAGCCTGCGTGGGGGTCATGCAGCTGGACTCGTCTCGACCCAGCCAACAATCTGAAGGTAAGTGCCATGCGACTGCGACCCTGTCCCCCAACAATGCCCATGACTCCTGAGCTCGCAATATGACATCCCCAACAATGCAGCCCATGCACACCTGAAATGCCCCAATGCATTGTGGTAGACGTAGTGAAATCCTATACCCCCAGTCAGCTGGACACAGCCAGAGCTGTAAATGCAAAGTAAATCAAAAACCCAGTCAGGGAAAGCAAGCCTGCATGCATGTATCAACATAGCTTGTGCAAGATACAAAACATTAATCATGCACCCTTTCACATTACAGGTGCAGTTGATCAGCCCAGCACGGATAGCGAGGCCCTGCACATTGCCGAGACACAGGACGACACTGAGGGTGAGGGCCAGTCCAACCACCGACCCCGCCCATCACAGCCACCAGCAGTCATTCCACCACCACCACCCCGTGCGGACAGGGCCACCCCTGCAGCCACAGTTGTGCAGGCCACACCACAACAAACAGCCACAGCAGTGGTACAGGCCCCACCGGTACAGGCCCCACCACCAGCCCCTAGGAGGCAGACGAGGCGCACAGCTGGAGCCAGATCACACACCAGCGCACTGAGGCGCCAGCAGCGTCAGGGCTCAGCAGGCACGGCCAGGGCGCTCCTACTGCCTGATCCTGCGCAGCACATTGAACGCTGCATGCTGGCGGTGCACCGCACACAGGCGCGTCACCTGGCAGCAATTCACACCCAACTGCAGAAGACAAGCGAAAATATTGCCCAGATGACCACTGCTGTCAGAGAGAACAGCCAGCTGCTGGTAGCCCAGCAGGACATGACCCGCCGCCGCCACCGCCAACTACTTGCCCGCCTATCGGCCTACACCCGGTCAAACCATGTAGTTGGGAATGCTACATCACAGCTGGCACGCAGGTCACTTGCCATGCAGGGCCAGATGGTGCAGTGTTGCCAGGATGTGGCCAGGTCACTGGATCTGCTTACAGTAGCAGTGCTCGGCAGCCAGTCCACTGCCCATGGAGAAGCAGAAGGGCCTGACGACGTGAGCGAGGTAGCGTCAACTAACAGCAGCGCATCCTTGCCACCGATGCCTGTACGACGCCGCAGCAGCAGGGCAACAGCACCAACTAGGGCCAACACCGTCCCTCAGGACACAGATAGACGACTTGGGGCGTCTCGTCGTAACCGACACTGAAAACTCTGACTCACTCAGGGAGGCCATGCAGTACACCCCTGCAAGCCCACTACCCCAGCATGGGGAGGTATGGAGTAATACTCTCTTCATGAGACACCAGTATAAGTAAAGGCTAATTTATTGTGCATGAACAATAAAGATTAATGGTCTGACTTGATTCACACTCATGTCATTATTACATTAGTCATGCATGTGTGCAGTGTTTTGTGAGGGGAATGGGTGCACTAGAAACAGTTAATAGTGATGTGGTTGCGGCGCCTGTGTCCTTCAGCAGGATTTTCCCGGCATGCATGACGCACATGTGGAGGCGGGCGGTTGTCCCCTTCCGACTCACTGCCAGATATCTCCACTGGTATTCTGTGCTTGGTAGCAATGTTGTGGAGTATTGCACACACGGCCATGATGCGGCAGCAGACCTCAGGTGTGTATTTGATGGCCCCACCAGTCTTGTGCAGTATGCGTAAACGGCTCTTCAATAGGCCAAATGTCCTCTCAATGCAATTTCTAGTTCTTATGTGTGCTGCATTGTAACGCCGTTGCTGTGGTGTGGCAGGGTTGAGGTATGGGGTGAGGAGGTACTCCCGTAGACCGTAGGCGCTGTCACCTGAGGGTGATAAGCACAGGGTGAGTGCCTGTTCTGTGCTGATACATGATCACAGTGTACTATATGGGGGCATGTGTATTTACCCAGTAGGTGTCCTTCGCCAAAGTCTCCCCTGGCCAGTCGTGTGTGAATGCCGCTGTGCTGGAAGATGAAGGAGTCATGTGTGCTGCCCGGATATTGTGCCACTATGTCCGTGATGTAATTTTTGGCGTTGCACACCATCTGGATATTGAGGGAGTGGTAGGATTTGCGGTTGCGGTACAAGTATTCCGTTTGTGGTGGTGGGCAGATGTGGATGTGGGTACAGTCAATGCATCCAATTACATGCAGGAAATGTGCAATGTTGTAGAATTGCAGCTTGGTGTCATTCAAGTCCTGTTGGCTGGTGGGGAATGATATGTAGTGGTGTAGCCGGGTCAGCATTGCATCCAGGAAGCACCTAAGGCAGCGGGACAGGGTGGGCTGGGATATCCCCCCTGGAACAGCAACTATCCCCTGGAAGCTTCCGGAGGCCAGTAGGTGCAGACTGCACAATACCTGCACATGTGTGGGCACGGCATTGGTCCTCCTTGTTGGGTGCTGCATCAGGGGGTCCAGGTCCTGGATGAGCTTGATGATCATAGCCCCACTCAAGCGGTACTATGCATACATTTTCTCCCTGGTTTGGCCCAGGAGGGAGACCCGCTGGCGGAATATCCGCTCCTGGATCCTCCGTCTGTTCTGTGCTGCTCGCTGTAGCCTTCGCCGCCTCACCAACATCTAGAGTCCAGGCATTGTGAGAATCCTCAGTGTTGGAAATGGGATCCCTGGCTGGCCAGGGCTTTCGCCAAAGTCAGTCAGAGACCACCACTCCCAAGTCAGGGCAAGGGAGTTGCCCGCCAAGATAACCCCCGCTCACCCTCTAGGTAACGTGGCGCGAGCAGCAAGGCTAAACTTGGAGGCGATGTAAGTTAAGTATTTGCGCACGCACCCCAGCAACAAGACCCAGGGCCCACCACAAAGGAAACTCCACACAAGGTTATATAAAAATAGCCTTTGTATTACACCAAAACACATTAGATAAAACACACACTTTACAATGTGCCAGAGGCACGGGCAGAATTTACAGGGGATATGTACAAGACAGGGCCACCTGGACCACTGTCAGGAATCAGCACTTTTAGAAGTACCAATACAATACTTGTAGGCCTAGAACTTTAGAACATGGCCTATCGGACAGTACCTTCCGTCCTGGTTGCGCGGGATAATGCGAGTGACCTCCTTAGTAAACTTGAGCGGGCGGCCCAGCGAAGCGGCGCGACTCAGGGGAGAGCGGCGCGGATCGAGGCTTGAGCGGGCGGCCGGCAAGGTACAAGCGTTTCTCTGGGGCGACCAATGTGTGCGGCTCAGAAGAGGAGGGGAAGGCAGGATGCGGGCGACCCAGCGAAGCGGCGCGGCTCAGGGGCGAGCGGCGCTGCTCGAGGCTTGGACGGGCTGCCGGCACGAGCTGCCGAGGGGAACGAGCGAGGCACACTTCAGCGAGGCCCCAGGGGCCCAGGGAGATCAGACAAGTCCCAGCAATTTGTCAGGGAAGGCACAATAGAGTCCACTGGTCCTGGGACTCTGGTCAGGGGGCGAGCTCAGTATCAAGCCCTTGGAATATCACTTAGACCATTACAGAAAATCACTGTAGCACAATATAAAAATAGAGCACACAACCAGTAACTACCACCTACGCAATCCTAACCACCTTAGCAACAGGTCACGCAGGGGGACTGGACCTCACTAGCACCACCTGTACTAGCAAGCACATAACACATGATGCAATGCATAACATTCATTCAGAGGTGTAAGGGAAACACATGACGCATCAACACACGTTCAGCGGTGTAAGGAACAAGGCACATGATGCATCAACAACACATTCAGAGGTGCAGAACACAGGGTGCGCAAAACATACTACACATTGTACATTTCCTAGCACCCAAAAGCAATAGGACATAGATCATAACAGCATCTACACCTCAGTTAGCGCATAAATCACCTTTAGCGCAGAACTCACAAAGTCCAGGTTGCGCCACTGCGCCAAGACCTAAACGTAGCAGCTGCCCACTACTTGCTGGGCAGCTGAGGGACAGAACAGGAGGCCTAAACGCTGCAGCTGGCACTAAGTGCTGCGCAGCTGGGGGAAGGCCAGGGATGAAGGAGTGCGCCGCACTCCTAAAGTCCAGAGTACATGTCCCTAGGAAGCAAAATACCTAAACGGTGCAGCTGCCCACTACTTGCTGGGCAGCTGGGAAGCAAATTGCGCCAGGGGCTCTCACTAGCCCCTCAGCAGCCAAAAACTGCGCACACTGGGAGCCTTCTAGGCTCTTGAAGAACTGGGCCCCTTGGAGCACTCTGGCTCCTCTACCACAAATGCTGCGCAAGCTGGGAGCCTACTAGGCACAAACACTTGCCCATCGTTGGAGCCCTCTGGCTCTAGAATCAACTGGCTCCTAAATACTGATGCCCCAAAATGTGGGAGCGGCCCGCTGCCATCGGGGGCCGCTCAGTGCATGAGGAGGGGGGCACTGTGCCTTGAAGGCACCAACAACATAGGGCCCCCTTCACTGGGGCTCTGCAGGGGACAACCGCCGGGGAAGCCCTCTGTCGAGCAGGGCTGCCCTGGAAAGGAAGCACCGACCAGGTCTCCCACCCCCCCGGGCAGCTCTACTCACCGGCGGAGGCGGCGGGGGACACCGTCTTCTTTCAGCAGTCTGCCGGGGCTCTCCCTCGCTCACGGGGGCCTCGGCAGACATCTTCTGGCAGGAGTGGGGCTCTCCCTCACCTCATGGGAGCCCCGCCCGCTCTCATGTTCGTCTTCCCCCGGTCCCCCATCTCGGGACCGGGACTCAGCTCCAGGCTCAGTCTTTCTGCCGGCGCTGGCCAATCCCAGCGCGGCGGGGGGCGGGACTTCCTCCGGCAAACCGGAAGTCCCGCCCCGCGTCAGGCACCGTAGTGCCTGACTTCCTGTTTTGCGGCGCTCGGGCCGCGGCGGTGAATCTCGGGGGCATTTCAGAGGGGTGGTACCCTCGAAACCAATAATAAGGAAATAAGCGAGGTAGGCACTCGCTGGGGGTCCAGGACCCCTTCACCAAACGGGCAAATGCCGGGTGGGCCCCGGCTCGAATGAACAGCGCTCCCAAGCGCTGTGGGCATGAAAACAGCGCTCCCAAGCGCTATAAGCAGGATAAAGCGCTCCCAAGCGCTAGGAAAGAAATACAGCGCTCCCAGCGCTATGAAGGCACAAAAAGCAACAAGTCCTTCAGTATTCCAGCATCTCAGCAGTCCAGGGGCTGGGCAGGGCTCAGGGAGGCAAGCCTTCCCCTGAGCCCAAGCAGCAGCACGCCCCTGGCAAGATTCAAGTTGGGAACAAGAACATTTTTCCAAGAGGTCACAGCCTCTTTTTATACAGACAAATCCTTTGTCTAAGGGTGCAGGGTGGGGGAGAAACCAGTCGCAGCTGGTTCTTGAGTACTCTGTTTACCTCAACCACCCTCTCTATTCACTGGCAGGGCTTGGGTCATTAGACGCACCACAGGGGGGCGGAGCCAGCATTGTGTGGGGAAAACCCAGCCCATCCAGGACACAGGTACACTCCTCCCACACATCACTCATGCTAATCTCCCACTCACCACCGGGCAGACCCATCCAGACTTCCTGGAGCCTGGCATGCCAGCCAGCTCCAGCCAATCACACGCCAGCACCCTCACTGCACACATACATCAATGTCTAGAAGTAGCACTTCCCTTCTAGACACATACATGCCGCATACACCATCTCGCAGCATTCACTCTCACGAGTTCACACATACTAAACTCGAGCCTGCACTCCCCACGCATCAGGAACTACCAGGGACCCATACATTCCCCATGCATTCCTATGGGAGGGCAGGCCTATCTCACTCCACGCACTCAGGGAGCGCACGCACTTTACACTGCGCCACAGTGTCAAAGTGCGCAAAGACCAGAAATCACTATACTTTAAGGCAAAAAGTTCAGGGGTGAACCTGCCAGAAGGCCCAAGTCCAACACTCAGGCTCCAGCTGCATGTCCTTAAATATGTTTTGTCAGCCCTGCACCTGTTGGTAGTTTGTTAACCGTTTTTTGAAAAAAAAAATGTTTTCCTTACTGGTTACCACCTGATTTGTGTTCTTATTTTGCGCGTCGCAAATAGCGATTTCCAGGTATTTCGCAATTAGCGATTGTTCATGAATGTCGATTGGGAATGTTTTGCGACTTCGCACTTTAATTCGCAGATTCGATGGTTTCTCGCAATTTCAGGTTCGCTAATGCCCATCCTCCAGGATTCTGCGAATTTATTTGCGAAGTCGCTATTTATTTTTTGCGAATTCGCTTTTTTGCACTTTTCTGTTACATGAATTCCTTTTCGTCAAATTGCGATGGCAATTGCGAATTCGCAGCAATTGCGAACGCAATTTGGCTTCATTAATCTAGCTGTTAATCTTAGCCACAACTCGTAGTTCCTCACATCCCTTCAGTACACCATATAAACAATTCAGAGGAACCCCTTCAAAAAACACCCAATACATGACGAAATAATTGAATAAATATAGATTTATCGATTACTGCACATCGAGAATTATGGGCCACTTGGCATTGATTGTAACATTGGCAAAGTGAAGAGTTTATTCGAGGTTTCGGACTGTAGTGACCCGCAACCTAGCCCTGGAAGCAAGGAGGTTGCTGGCAGCAGCCGGTCCATGACTGCATGGAAGGACGCGGTCACTGCACAGGCGTCCTCGACCCCCTGCCACAGATGAAATGGTGAGCTTTAAGTAGGGGACAGGAGAACTTTAAATTTTTTTTTTTTTTATTCATGCCCAATCTCTCGCACTGGATTTGCGGGCAAGAACAATTGATAGCCCTGTAATTTGTCTTCAACAAAGCTGCATTGTGGGATCGGTAGTTCCAGTCTAGTAGAATCATCGCAGCAGCTAAAAGGGAATGCAAACCAAGTGCGCACTCTGCCACGGCAGTAGGAGGCGCCTACTTAAAGATTTCTTTTGAGAGAGACTGGCGATAATGAAGGAGGCATCTGAGGAAGGGAGTCGCTGAAACGCGTAATGTCATTATCCTTCAATAAAGAGTTCACTGAAGCCCCGCTGTGTCCTTTGATCTTTCTCTAATGGGAGGAGATGCTGGAGGGATATTAGCGTGTTTTGCTGATAACACACACAGGGGACCCTTCCGAAATGTGGTCACGACAACATTGGCAAAGTGGAGAGTTTATTTGAGGTATCGGACTGTCGTGACCCGCAACATACCCCTGGAAGCAAGGAGGTTGCTGGCAGCAGCCGGTCCATGACTGCATGGAAGGACGCGGTCACTGCACAGGCGTCCTCGACCCCCTGCCACAGATGGAATGGTGAGCTGGAAGTAGGGGACAGGAGAACTTTTAATTTGTTTTTTTTTTATTCATGCCCAAGCTCTCTCACTGGATTTTCGGGCAAGAACAATTGATAGCCCTGTAATTTGTCATCAACAAAGCTGCATTGTGGGATCGGTAGTTCCGGTCTAGTAGAATCATTGCGGCAGCTAAAAGGGAATGCGAACCAGGTGCGCACTCCACCACGGCAGTACGAAGCGCCTATTTAAAGATTTCTTTTGAGAGAGACTGGCGATAAGGAAGGAGGCATCTGAGGAAGGCAGTCGCTGAAACGGGTAATGCCATTGTCCTTCAATAAAGAGTTCACTGAAGCCCCGCTGTGTCCTTTGATCTTTCTCTAATGGGAGGAGATGCTGGAGGGATATTAGCGTGTTTCGCTGATGACACGCACAGGGGACCCTTCTGAAAAGTGGTCACAACAACATTGGCAAAGTGAAGAGCTTATTTGAAGTATCGGACTGTTGTGACCCGCAACCTACCCCTGGAAGCAAGGAAGTTGCTGGTAGCGCAGCCGGTCCATGACTGCATGGAAGGACGCGGTCACTGCACAGGCGTCCTCGACCCCCTGCCACAGATGGAATGGTGAGCTGGAAGTAGGGGACAGGAGAACTTTTAATGTTCTTTTTTTTTTTCATGCCCAAGCTCTCTCACTGGATTCGTGGGCAAGAACAATTGATAGCCCTGTAATTTGTCATCAACAAAGCTGCATTGTGGGATCAGTAGTTCTGGTCTGGTAGAATCATTGCGGCAGCTAAAAGGGAATGCAAAGCAGGTGCGCACTCCACCACGGCAGTAGGAGGCGCCTATTTAAAGATTTTTTTTGAGAGAGACTGGCGATAATGAAGGAGGCATCTGAGGAAGGCAGTCACTGAAACGCTTAATGCCATTAACCTTCAATGAAGAGTTCACTGAAGCCCCGCTGTGTCCTTTGATCTTTCTCTAATGGGAGGAGATGCTGGGGGGATATTAGCGTGTTTTGCTGATGACAGGCACAGGGGACCCTTCTGAAAAGTGGTCACGACAACATTGGAAAAGTGAAGAGTTTATTTGAGGTATTGGACTGTTGTGACCCGCAACCTACCCCTGGAAGCAAGGAGGTTGCTAGCAGCAGCCGGTCCATGAGTGCATGGAAGGACGCGGTCACTGCACAGGCGTCCTCGACCCCCTGCCACAGATGGAATGGTGAGCTGGAAGTAGGGGACAGGAGAACTTTTAATTTATATTTTTTTATTCATGGCCAAGCTCTCTCACTGGATTCGCAGGCCAGAACAATTGATAGCCCTGTAATTTGTCATCAACAAAGCTGCATTGTGGGATCGGTAGTTCCAGTCTAGTAGAATCATCGCGGCAGCTAAAAGGGAATGCGAACTAAGGGCGCACTCCACCACGGCAGTAGGAGGCGCCTATTTAAAGATTTATTTTGAGAGAGACTGCCGATAATGAAGGAGGCATCCGAGGAAGGCAGTCGCTGAAACGCGTAATGCCATATCCTTCAATAAAGAGTTCACTGAAGCCCCGCTGTGTCCTTTGATCTTTCTCTAATGGGAGGAGATGCCGGAGGGATATTAGCGTGTTTTGCTGATAACACGCACAGGGGACCCTTGCGAAAAGTGGCCACGACAACCTTGGCAAAGTGGAGAGTTTATTCGAGGTATCAGACTGTCGTGACCCGCAACCTACCCCTGGAAGCAAGGAGGTTGCTGGCAGCAGCCAGTCCATGACTGCATGGAAGGACGCGGTCACTGCACAGGCGTCCTCGACCCCCTGAAACAGATGGAATGGTGAGCTGAAAGTAGGGGACAGGAGAACTTTTAATTTGTTTTTTTTTAAATTCATGCCCAAGCTCTCTCACTGGATTTGCGGGCAAGAACAATTGATAGCCCTGTAATTTGTCATCACAAAGCTGCATTGTGGGATCGGTAGTTCCGGTCTAGTAGAATCCTCGCGGCAGCTAAAAGGGAATGCGAACCAGGTGCGCACTCCACCACGGCAGTACGAAGCGCCTATTTAAAGATTTCTTTTGAGAGAGACTGGCGATAAGGAAGGAGGCATCTGAGGGAGGCAGTCGCTGAAACGCTTAATGCCATTATCCTTCAATAAAGCGTTCACTGAATCCCCGCTGTGTCCTTTGATCTTTCTCTAATGGGAGGAGATGCTGGAGGTATATTAGCGTGTTTTGCTGATGACACACACAGGGGACCCGTCTGAAAAGTGGTCACGACAACATTGGCAAAGTGAAGAGTTTATTCGAGGTATCGGACTGTCGTGACCCGCAACCTACCCCTGGAAGCCAGGAGGTTGCTGGCAGCTGCCGGTCCATGACTGCATGGAAGGACGCGGTCACTGCATAGGCGTCCTCGACACCCTGCCAAATATGGAATGGTGAGCTGGAAGTAGGGGACAGGAGAACTTTTAATTTGTTTTTGGTTTTTTTATTCATGCCCAAGCTCTCTCACTGGATTCGCGGGCAAGAACAATTGATAGCCCTGTAATTTGTCATCAACAAAGCTGCATTGTGGGATCGGTAGTTCCAGTCTAGTAGAATCATCGCGGCAGCTAAAAAGGGAATGCGAACCAAGTGCGCACTCCACCAGGGCAGTAGGAGGCTCCTATTTAAAGATTTCTTTTGAGAGAGACTGGCGATAATGAAGGAGGCATCTGAGGAAGCCAGTCGTTGAAACTCGTAATGCCATTATCCTTCAATAAAGAGTTCACTGAAGCCCCGCTGTGTCCTTTGATCTTTCTCT
This sequence comes from Lissotriton helveticus, assembly GCF_964261635.1. Classification (NCBI taxonomy): domain Eukaryota; kingdom Metazoa; phylum Chordata; class Amphibia; order Caudata; family Salamandridae; genus Lissotriton; species Lissotriton helveticus. The sequence goes on from NC_136061.1 coordinate 1,545,794,073, forward strand.
AATGGGAGGAGATGCTGAAGGGCTATTAGCGTGTTTTGCTGATGACACGCACAGGGGACCCTTCCGAAAAGTGGTCACGACAACATTGGCAAAGTGAAGAATTTATTCAAGGTATCGGACTGTCGTGACACGCAACCTACCTCTGGAAGCAAGGAGGTTGCTGGCAGCAGCAGGTTCATGACTGCATGGAAGGACGCGGTCACTGCACCGGCGTCCTCGACCCCCTGCCACAGATGGAATGGTGAGCTGGAAGTAGGGGACAGGAGAACTTTAAATTTATTTTTTTTTATTCATGTCCAAGCTCTCTCACTGGATTTGCGGGCAAGAACAATTGATAGCCCTGTAATTTGTCATCAACAAAGCTGCATTGTGGGATCGGTAGTTCCAGTCAAGTAGAATCATTGTGGCAGCTAAAAGGGAATGCGAACCAGGTGCGCACTCCACCACGGCAGTAGGAGGCGCCTATTTAAAGATTTCTTTTGAGAGAGACTGGCGATAATGAAGGAGGGATCTGAGGAAGGCAGTCACTGAAATGCTTAATGTCATTATCCTTCAATGGAGAGTTCACTGAAGCCCCGCTGTGTCCTTTGATCTTTCTCTAATGGGAGGAGATGCTGGAGGGATATTAGCGTGTTTTGTTGATGACTCGCACAGGGGACCCTTCCGAAAAGTGGTCACGACAACATTGGCAAATTGAAGAGTTTATTTGAGGTATCGGACTGTCGTGACCCGCAACCTACCCCTGGATGCAAGGAGGTTGCTGGTAGCAGCCGGTCCATGGCTGCATGGAAGGACGCGGTCACTGCACAGGCGTCCTCGACCCCCTGCCACAGATGGAATGGTGAGCTGGAAGTAGGGGACAGGAGAACTTTCAATTAGTTTTTTGTTTTTTTTATTCATGCCCAAGCTCTCTCACTGGATTCGCGGGCAAGAACAATTGATAGCCCTGTAATTTGTCATCAACAAAGCTGCATTGTGGGATCAGTAGTTCCAATCTAGTAGAATCATTACAGCAGCTAAAAGGGAATGCGAACCAGGTGCGCACTCCACCACGGCAGTAGGAGGCGCCTATTTAAAGATTTCTTTTGAGAGAGACTGGCGAGAATGAAGAAGGCATCTGAGGAAGGCAGTCGCTGAAACGCGTAATGCCATTATCCTTCAAAAAAGAGTTCACTAAAGCCCCGCTGTGTCCTTTGATCTTTCTCTAATGGGAGGAGATGCTGGAGGGATATATTTTTATATTTATATATATATATACTCAAAAAGTCACATAAAGAACGGCTGGGAAAGAGCAAGCCAAAAGGATAGAAATACCTTACTGCAAACAAGGAAGAAAGAAGAGAGTGACAAAGAAGTAATAAGATTCATAACAACCTTTTCTAATGAATCACCGCGTTGTTTACTGAGGGACGATCTTTCTGCTTCCAGGAGAAGTGTTCTTTTCCCAGCCTACGAACCCACTCCTCGCGGCCCCCCGCTTCGCAGGCGCCGCTCGAGGCTTTAGACCCCAAGGATTCTCTGAGTACGAGAGGAGCCAACCACTGACGCCGTTTACCCTGCGGGACTGCGAGGACCAGCGGGCGCTGCGCTGAAGACTCGCCGCAGCTGGTCCTCTTCCCGCCCCCCTCTCGCCTGGATTAAAGAGCAGAGCGCTGGGAGCTCTGTGCACCGCGTTGTTTACTGAGGAACGATCTTTCTGCTTCCAGGACAAGTGTTCTTTTCCCAGCCTACGAACCCACTCCTCGCGGCCCCCGCTTCGCGGGCGCCGCTCGAGGCTTTAGACCCCAAGGATTCTCTGAGTACGAGAGGAGCCAACCACTGACGCCGTTTACCCTGCGGGACTGCGAGGACCAGCGGGCGCTGCGCTGAAGACTCGCCGCAGCTGGTCCTCTTCCCGCCCCCCTCTCGCCTGGATTAAAGAGCAGAGCGCTGGGAGCTCTGTGCACCGCGTTGTTTACTGAGGGACGATCTTTCTGCTTCCAGGACAAGTGTTCTTTTCCCAGCCTACGAACCCACTCCTCGCGGCCCCCGCTTCGCGGGCGCCGCTCGAGGCTTTAGACCCCAAGGATTCTCTGAGTACGAGAGGAGCCAACCACTGACGCCGTTTACCAGGGGATAAGGGGGTCCCATGGACCCCCCCAGACATCCCCTTGCAGGCGAGTGCAGTCACTCACTGCAACAGCCTGCGAGGCCATCTCTAATCCCCCTTCAACGGCGGGTTGCTGCCTGCACTGTGAAACATCGAGCGGCGTCAAAGCAGCCACTCCATTTTTCACTTCCAGGCACTGTCCCCACTTATCATCACTAGTAGGGCATGATTTAGATTTTGACAAATGTGATTCTCCTTCCCAAACGTAACGGATATGCTGTCCACCGAATTATAAGTGCAGTATATCCTATGGCACTTGTAAACTCTAAATTAGACCCAAATCCCTGTGCGATCTCTGTAGGCACAGAGCACTTTCTTTGCAGTAATCTGAACTAGAATTATTTGCAATGCATGTGTTTGTACTGGTTAGCTTTAGCTTCTGTAACATTAACAGCTGTTGAATTATCACTACTTCCAAATATATACTGATCTGAGTCCTTAGTGGACCGTTGTTTGCAGAAAGGACAATTACCATCAGCACAGTGAACACGATTCATCAGTAATTGTCTTCATTCAACTGACTCCCTCTTCATTTGTTAGATATACAGACCTTCTCTAGAGTTTACCTTACTTTGAAACATCTACGCTTCTCATAGAATCTTCTGATTTCTATGGTTTCCTTCTCATTCACTTTCAATGTTACTTTATGTTTCCTCAATATTGCCTTCTCCTCAAACTGATCTCTATAAGTATTTTCCTATAGCAAAGTGTATTTGCCCAAAGTCAAAAGGCACCTTTCCACCAATCACCCTTTTCCTGTGACGTTCATTTTTGTTGTTCCGAAACACAACCACCAATAATTCAGTGCACTGATGCACCACCTCAGGTTCATTTATGTCACACGGTACCCTTGTCTCCATCATGTGGTGCATGTGTCTTGAACTAGACTTTGCTATGTGCCCCTCACCCTGGCACCCCACTCCACACACAGACCCCGGAGACACATTTTGGGTTTTTCAAGATGTGTAGTGCTTCCACGTAGGTAATATAATTTTTCTTTTAAAAAACTTTTTGATTTCCTTATCGCCAGATGCTAATATGCCATCTCCATCTATTCCTCACATGACCTATATTGTTGTTAACCTACAACCCAGTATTTTCATCACTGCCAGCTGGGTAAGAAAACAATTACCAAACCGCATATTAAAACCTTGTGAAGTGAGAAACATAACAAATTGGGGGTCATTCCCAGGTAGAGTGGTATACCACTGAAAGGAAACTGTCGTATTTGAAGAGAATAGAAAAATAGGCATGTGTTGCACACTCCTTCGTCTGAGGGATGCTTCCACGAGTTATGGATGCCTACAATGCCACAAACCTGTCAGAGAATCTCCGGCTCTTGTGCCGAGTCGGCGATGTGGTGAGAACAAGGTAAGTGGTTTTATTTATTTTCCTTATTCCGTCGTTTGTCACTTCCACCCCCACCCCCACCCCCCTGCCCCACCACACTTACCTGCAAGGGCCGCCACTGGTGCTGCATTCTGCAGCACACATAGAAAGAGGAAAACACCATCAATTGTTGTTTTTGTGCAGGAAGGTGTCCCTTCCTGCACAAAAACAATCATCCCTGCAATGCAGGCATTCGAGCACCATGGTAGAAGGGTGCCTGCGTTGGCACATGGCAGCCAAGTGTGTGCCAGCACAGTGAAAAGCACAGGGATGTGTCATATTGTTTTAAATATGATGCATCTCCGTGCTTTTAAAATGAAACGGCTCGGTGCAGCAAAATGGCTTGTGGCACGGCGATGTGTCATTGTGTTGTAAATACGGCCCTGTGTTTGCAACAGAGCATGAAGATGAAAGCAGAACCTCTAGGAGAAATATTAGGAAGCACATAAGCAACAAACTTCAAGCATTTGAATGGCATCTGTACGGCACTTTACAAGGTCAACCCGCAAAAGCCTTGCTCAGCTGCACCCACAAAAATGTATGAAAGCCAGGGAAACCCCTACTAACTGGAGCAATGTATGTAGAAGATGCATGGCACTTTCACACACTTAAACTCTCTGGTGGCTTGTACAAAATGAAGCAGAAACACGTATTAAGTACAAGGCCTAAAGTTCAGGCCTTTCACACTTATGCTAAGTAAACCATTCGTTAATCACTATCCAATGCACAGACATTGTGTTTGGCAGCATGCATTAAGGTCCATAATGTTTGTTAACAACATGACCCGTATAAAAATGCATGCATGTACAAGACGCTTGGGTGGGAACATAAAGTAGCAGATACATTAAAATTGTTTCTATTTTTTGCTATAATTGTGGTGCTCCCTACGTTCTTTAACCCCTTCCATGCTGGGCCGATTCCGCCGCTGTGCGGTAAACAAAAGAACAGGGCGGGGCCGTGACGAACCCCAGCCGTCATCAGCACACGAGCACCGTGGAGTGTGACGGCTGGGGTTCGTCATCAGCATGGAAGGGGTTAAAAACTGTTTAGGGTCAGCTCAATAAAATTGTTAGTATTACTAAGTCCTTGTTTTAGCAATAAATCTAATTGTTGTTTGTGTGTTTTCTACCCATCATGGACGGACTGGGATTCCTGGCAAACAGCTCAGCTGGCCCCAGGGGGCAGCGGGTGGTGCTAGTGGAAAGCACCACTCCTGCCTCACCGCTGCCTCTTTTGTTACAGGGGGCTGTTATTGCAGCTATGCTGCAAAACCGACCCCCGGTAACAAAATCGGGCCCACACCCTGGTGGCCCACCGGGGAAACGCCCGGTGCCCACTAAGGCCAGTCCAGCCCTGCTAGCCATATCTGAAGCTAATGGAATAGTTAGTCATTTTCTAAGTTAATCGCAGAGAATGTCTTGATTTATCACGTATTGTTGTGCACTGCATTATATTTTAACTCAGTCCATTCCACCACTTTGTTCTTTGCCTTGATATTCGACATGGCTCCCAAAGGTCTTAGAGGACCGGCGTGTCCTTATGACAGCAGGGATGGGCTTGCCTTACCAACCTTTGAAACTTTGTGTTGGGGCACAAACATCAAGTCCTTTTACGCTGAAGAACCTGTAGAGTTCTGTGGTTTGCTCACATGGAATGGCCTCCCACAACACACCAGAGACTCCTCCTCACTTCTTGAGTTCCACAAGAAGCTGCAGACCTAAATCTTCGAATTACTCTGAGAAGACACTCGCCTCTGCGCCTGCTCAGGCCCCTGGATACCCTCATGGGTGATTAGTGTGCTCTACAAATAGACATGACCTAACATTACATTCAGGACTTGGGTTCAAGGAAGCTTTTGGGGTACCACTATCTTGCAACCGCTCTTCTATGAAGGCTGGTGATGGGAGAAGGTAGGAGCAAAAGGAGGGTGGTGAGGGCTGCTTCAAGAGGAAGCTGAGTATATTTTCAATGGAGCAATAAAGATCCAGATATCAGTATAAATAATGCAGCTGAAAACCCTAAACCAATAACAGAAAACTTCTGGAAGTTGAAAGATGATGAGTTCACATCAAAGACTATTGGTGTTGGGCTTCTATATACACATGGGCACAAGCGCACACACAGACACATACACACACACACACACACACACGGAGACACACAATCACACACAAATGGGGGGGTAACTTGGTCAGTAACATTGGGAAGGTGAGTTTCAGATTTTCTGACAGCCAAGCTGGCATATAATGTTAAAATATATTATACTACAAGCAGGGTGCATGAGAGAGGCCTAAGGAGCAGTGGAAAGGGAGACGAACGCGGATTGGTAGGGGCATTAAGCAAGAGAAAATAATATTTTGTAAATTAACCAACATTGTTTAAGTCTTTCAAAACAGAGAGGGGGAATGTGTGTGTGTGCTTTTTTGTCTGTTTGTGTGTAAACATTTCGGGAAAAATCTGACAGACACCTCACCATGCCTGACTGAAAGCTCCTGTTCCCAACTATTAATCAGAAAATACATTATTAGGGGGGTGTAACACCCCAAACGCCCCACATGAAGCTATGCCCCTGCACATACACACGCACAGCACCCATGAGATTATGTTTCTATTTTCATTTAGATCACATGTTGCATCTTCATTTTGCACAAGCACACAAAGTTGCAATCCCATGTGACATCTTCCCATAGTAGTGCATGTGCAACCCGAAGCCGTGGTTGCTGTCACCACTTTAGAAACACAGGGCCCACCCGCACGCCAAGGATCAATGAACAATCTGCTCTTGAGAGCACGGTGGAGATCCCACCCAGAGTCTCTGTTGCCATTTACTTTTGAACAAGGGAACATTTGTGTGCACATGGAATTTAAAATTTCATGTGTCATTTTTCTTCTCTGCCACTAGGGGCAGAAACACATCCAGCCCATGTCCATTTGAAACACATCACAGCAGCGACTATGGCATCACAGACAATTAATGACTCTTTGTTGTACACCAGCACACACTCAAAGATACTGCCAAATTCTAGAGGCATGAAGAATCCCCTGGTCATCAGAGCCTGTGCCTGCAACCCACGACAGAGACACCGTCCAGAGAAAACCACTTGTGTTATCAACACACCACATGCCAAAGATGCCTAGAAGCACCCTGAAGGCCACCAGTGACTACAAGGAATCATGGCAGACTCATTGTCGGAAAGCACTGGGTGGATCATGGGCAGTTGCCAGGGCCGGACTGGGAACCCAAAGCAGCCCTGGCAATGCTAACGGACCAGCCCCCGTGCTGCCTCTGTTACTGGAGGCCGACACAGCTTCACTGCTGCAAAACAGGTCCCAAGTAGCAAAAAAACAGCCCCCGCCACTACAAAATCGGCCCACATCCTTCCAGCCTCCCAGGGAAATGCCTAATGCTTGTTAGGGCCAGTGCACCCTGGGTAGTTACAGTGGAGAGCATGGACTGCTGGCAGGAGGCGAGACAGTAACAGGTATTTTCACAGGAGACTCTTGTGGGGGTCAAGCAGCTGCAGTGAACTGGTCTGTAGTGAATCTGGAGAGCAAAACATAAGTGGTGCAGTCTTTGCTGAGCCAGTGTGCCCCTGCTGCCACTGACAAGCGGTACTAGAAGGGAGAGTCAGCCTGGCATGTGCCTAGCTTTTTCAGAGGCACTGACGTGGCGGGAATTCCCCAGGTGCCAGTAAGGCCCAGCCACTAGCAGAGGGAAGCTCTTTTGTTCAGGCGGTGGTGAAGATTCACTCCATACCCAGGGCCAGACAGGCCATTCTGCCACTCTGGCATTTTCCCGGTGGGCCGGAGGGTATGGGGTTGCATACCTGCCAGCTTGAACAATCTCACAGTGTGAGGAGAGTGCGGGCCTTGAAGGGGGTAGTGGCGTAGGAAGGGGGGTGCGGTAGGTGCAGGCCACCTCGAGTGTCATCACTAAATATCTGTTTTTAGTTGTTGCCTATTTGCACATTTGTCCTTGATTTTAAAAAGAAAAAGTATACAAAAACAACGTACTTCTGCTCACTTGCACTGTTTCCTTTGCTCCCCCGCTTGCATCCCGGTCCACCATGGGTCATCCCGATTGTTGTGGAGGGTGCAGGCTGACATAGACGCATAGTATCTTTTTTGTGGCAGTTGGGGGCGGAGCACCGCGACTAGCGCCATGCTTGCAGGCTATATCTGCCAATGTGTTACGAGTCGCGCAGCGGACGCGCCTCTGGCACGCTGATGGCACGCCAAAGGCAAGCCCGTCTGCGCCTGTCCGCAGCCGACTGGGGCCAGGGGCCAAGCAACCTGCCCGTTTTCACCTATGTTACTCCTCAGCTGAACTATACTGAACTATACTCCCTCCACGGGAATTGGGCCATCAATTCCGATATATACAGAACCTTAGGCACATTCGGACTGCTGTCCTTCAAAAACACGGCTGGGTATCCCAACCCCATTCCCTCTGATGTTCCACCACTCTCTGGCTTCATGTATATCCCCCCCTCACCTCCGACCACCTGACCAGCTCAACCCTTGACAGCCTGTCTATCTGGTATCAAAATACCCGTTCAATGGTCAAGCACCAATTAGAGATTTTTTACCTTCTAGACACCTCTAAACCTGGCATCCTACTCTTATGAGAAACTTGGCTCACAGCCGAATCTACCCCCGATATCTTGGCAGCCATCCCCGACAACTACTATGCCCTCCAGGCCAACAGACTGGAGTCTAAGGCAGGGGGCGGGGTCATAGTCATAATATCTCAGTCACATAAATTTACCTCCCTATCCACGTCAAAAATCCCCTCTCTTGACTGTCTTCTTTTCAAATTTAACTCCACTTCTTCCCCCTTTGTCTGTGTTTTCGTCTACAGACCACTCAGCTACATGCCCAACTTTCCACAAACCTTCGGAAACGCAATTGCTGATTTAGCCATAAATCATGCCAGGGCACTGATTATTGGCGACTTCTCTTCAAGGTCGCAGAAGTTACACCTATCCTAAAGAAAGTTAGTGCTGACCCCCTGGTACTTAGCAACTACCAACCAATCTCGTTATTACCCTTCTTGGGTAAAATTCTGGATGCCCATGTGGCAAGCGGTTTGAGAGCACCTGTGGAACACTCTCACTACCTTGATCCACATCAAGCGGGTTTTAGACCCGAACATTCCACCGAGTCCATCGTCTTAGCAGTCCATGATCAACTTAGGAATGGGGCGGACCAGAACATCTCGCAGGCACTGGTACTCCTGGATCTGTCGGTTGCCTTCGACACCGTCGACCACAATTTACTGGTCGAGCACCCAGTACCATGGAGACCTGACTTTCATCAGGAACTGGATGAGCCTAAATCAATTAAAACTCAATCCGGACAAGACGGAGCTTGTCCTCACTAGAACCACAGCCAACTGTTGGAACTCCAAGTTTGGTCAAAAGTCTTGGTGTGACAATCAGCAGTGGCCTCACCATGAAGACAAAGATCAACTCAGTGGTCTCTCTCTGATTGTTCCATCTTTGCAGGATTCGAAAAATTCGTAGATTTCTTTCTTTTGAGGCCCTCGTCCAAGTCACCCTAGCTTTAGTTATGTCACGCATAGATTATGCTAACTCTCTCTATGCCGGAATCCCTGCATATCAGCTATATCGGCTCCAACTGTTGCAGAACCAAGCAGACAGACTCGTGTACGGACAACCAAAATCACACCATGTGAAACCTTTGCTTAAGAACCTTCACTGGCTTCCAGTTGCCCAGCGTTGTTTCTTTAAATTAGGCTGCCTGGTTCACAGAGCCCTGTCATCCCATGGACCCGTCTTCATTACCAACAGAATCCAGCGGTACGTCCCCTCTTGCACCCTACGTTCTGCCAGCTCTAATTTCCTGATTTTGCCCTCATTTAAGCGGAAAAAACATGGTGGACAACGGTTTGCTTTCCTGGCTCCCCAGTTCTGGAACACCCTCCCTCCCGAACTACGCCAAATCCAGTCCTACACTCTGTTCAGGAAGACTCTTAAAACATGGCTTTTCTTCCTGGCTTGTTACTGATAATCTTCTCACTGCACATGTCTACGCATCTCCCAACTAGAGCCAAGAAACCGCCGGTGAACATGTGCTCTATAAATAACCTTTAGCATATCATATCATATCAGGGGGGGGACAAAATGGCAAAAATATGTTTTAAACACATATTTTTGACATTTTGTCAAGAGGGGGGTGACAAGTGTCATCACTGAGGGAGGTGACAAAATGACCAAATATGTGTTTTAAATCTATTTTTGCAATTTTGTCAAGCCAGGGTGACATGAAATTTTCCGCACTGGGTACCACCTGACCTTGCTACGCCACTGGAAGGGGGTGGGGCCTTGAGCCAATAAGTACCTAGGAGGCACTTTTGAACCGCCACCCCGCCCCAAGCCCCCTCCTCCCAAAAAAAAAAACTTACCGAGGCTGGTGCTGATGTCCTGGGATGTTTTCACATCCTTAAATGGATGTCAGTTCAAAGCCTCTCGAAAACGAGCTGGGAAACCACTATTTACTGTGGTTTTCAGCTCCTTTTCCCTGTCACAGTGTGAAATCCGCACCCCAGCCTGAGACCGGGTGAAGGGAGCCGATATCTTGTGTCACACTGTGGCACCCTGTGAGTTGACAGGTATTGCTTTCAGAGGGGAGTGGGCTTCCATGAGCCAGCCATACCCCAATGGCCCATTCTAATCGAGGCCTCCCTCAGTAAAAATCTTTTACTAAGGATTGATTTTGGTGTTCTCTCTAGGCCTGCATCGAGCTCCACATAGTGAAAGGTTGACATGACCTTGGGAGTGCTTAATTGGCAAAGGCAACGCTCGTGTGGGGTGGCGACATTCCCTTTTCTGGGATTCATTCACCTCTCAGGTGATTACACCAGCTAATGGACGAGCAAACCAATGCCCGCAGGCGCCATCTGAAACCAGTTGGAAGCGGTTCACACAGTGCCCCTTCCAGGCCTGGTTGTTTTCCACATACATCTGGCAGGTGACCTGTGAAAGACCTTGTCCGGGAACCGAGCAGGGAAGTCCGTCATCACAGCCTCCGCAGCCACAATACGTCTTCAAACACGGCCAGATAAACGCCCAAGTAGCCTGACGCCCTAAATCAGTACTCAGCCCAGTATGTGCAACTCACTCACAGGTGCGTGATCAGTGCATAGTTTGAGCCGGTGGTTTCCGGTGCTCAGCATCTGCACTTAAACATCAACACCGGCGCTATAGTTTCATGAGCACGAGTTAAGGACACACCCATTTTTGGTAGGCACGAGGAGAGTAAGTGATTTGCCGTGAATCACAGGATGTTGTGCCAAGACTCAAACTTGATCCCCAGCTCTGAAGCCGGCAGCTCTGACCATTATGCCACATCCTTTCCCCACTTCCTGGTTAATATTTGGCTCTGTTTTAGGCCGCGTTACAGGAGAAATGGGCTGGTGCAAGCTGACTACTTACAAGAGTCCTGGCACTTATTTTTTTTTACAAATTAACCACTGTAGCATGCTATTATACTCCCCACATCCATGATTCTGCGTTGACGCACCCTCTTTACATGCTCCTTCTGTGCTATGTGTTACCAGCATCATATCTGTGTTAGGTGTGGGTCTGATGCAGAGGACAGCCTGCAACAAGCAGGTTCCGGAATGGAGACCTAGCAGGGCCAACTCTGGCTGTTATTCTCGCCAGGTCGGTAACATGAGCACAGCATTAACTTGAAAAATACTGACAACTGTTGTTGCCTTCTAAAACCTATTTAAGTTAGTGGAGTGTGCTTTTTAAATGTCTTCGCAGTCACAAACTTTTTAGCCAACGTGCTATCCACTTAAAAATGCCAAACCTACTATCCACAGATATCTGAGCCAGTGACTCTTTTCCCACTCAAAGAGCAAGCACGTAGAAAGAGACCAAAGGAAAAAAGCAGTTAAAATAAATAAAAACAGAACAATCTTGGAAAACCGAGATAGAAATTGAGGCAAAGGAACAGACACTGAAATATGCCATATAGTGCCTCCAAAGATAGGGGGCAAGGGGGGTAGGCATAATGTCTGTAGCTGGAATGGAAATGCCTCTCTACTACTTGATTTCCTCTACCATCTACCTGGTTTGCACTCTCAACTACCAAGATACCCTACTTATGACTCCTCCCGTCTCCTGGTGAAACTTGAATAAATTGCATGTGGAACCCTTTGAGCAGCTGGTCTTAGCCTATGGTCCGCTGACTTCTGGGGAACTGAGACACCTACTCAGGGGGTCCGCAACTGCTCAGGAAATTAAAAAAACATAAACAGATTAACAGAGTGTACATAAATCACAAAGCAAAATTATTATTTTTTTAATTTTAAAACGCTTTGTGAATGTGAGGGAATTTGAAATTGGGGGCTCAATTTTTTTTTCCATTCCATTCCATAACTTTATTTCGGTCACATGGACCATAAAAGTACATAATCATAACATTTCTCCAGAGGGAGTATACACAAATGAACCATAAATAGTACATAACCATACAGTTAATTCATATATTAGAAAACATACAAAAAAGTGTCCCAATAAAAACTATACAGTTTGACACATTTGGTGATAATAAAGTGGATTTTAGAATCGTCCAAGGGATAATTCTAGGCAAATCATATCTCAGTCCTCCCAAATCAAAATGCCTGGGAATCACTGGGACAGGAACATGTATAGTACAGTGCAGTCAGAGGTATAAACACTTATTTAATCAAACAATATTATCATTAAAACTGTTAAAAAGGAAAGAATAGATATAAAGATAAAAAAAGAATACAAACAATAAAAGTTTCTAGGGCCGTAATGACTGGTTTAAAAAAAATCCTAGGTAGACGCCACATTAAAATTAAAAAACGAGATAAGGCAATGGCAATGGAGGCATAAGTGTCGTACTTTAAGACTCTAAATGCCTCTGCACAATGTACGAAGCCTAGGTTCCTGCAGTGTTGAATAAGCCAGCGCTGTCTGGGTAATTTATAGCCAGGGCAGAAAAAAAAAACATGTAACTCTGTCTCTTCCTTATAATTACAGGCAGGACACCCTCCAGATAGAGTTTTAGACCATTTATTCGAAAAGGCACAGAGCATTAGAGTCCCAAATCTGAACTGTACATATAATTTCCTTGCCAGAATTGGTTGGATATCATCCAGGACAGATTCCATAATGTACTCATCCTTGATTTTTAGGAATTCGGCTGTCAAATGACCGGAGGATGAGCTTTCCTCGATGTCGGCAAATGAATGCCTCCGGAAGGATTTTTCCAATTCTGACCTCAAGATTAAAAGGCACGATTCTTCAGGATTACTCCATAAGCCTGCTTTGCCCAACCTGTTGCAGACATCCTTTATGGATACAAACCAAGGTATTTTACTGATACCCAGGATAGTCATCAGCTCTTTGAACTCAGACAGATAGGCGGCCAGTTCCGGGGTCACCCACAATCTATGCCAGAAAGTTATGGGTCTAATGCCGATCTCTTCCCCAATGGGCCTAATGCCCAGATCCAGGAGTAGGGGGGTGAGGGGGTGCTAGGGAGGAGACCTAACAACTGCCTCATGAAATTATTCTCTACCTTGTTCAGGCTACTAGCAGAGCAATGCGCCCATAGTTCTGCCCCATAAAATGTAGGACCCCTTGCTTGTACTTTGTAGATCTCAACTATTGGCCCAGCTGGTTTGTGTATGGAAGTTCTGTACATTTTTGCAATTCCTCCTATGGTTTGAGAAAGCTTAAGGCTTGCTTTAGCCATTTGCTGCCGCCACTCCAGGTTTTCTGGCAAGGTGACACCTAAATAGTCAAAGACCGACACTCTTTCATGCATGGTGCCATTCAAACAGGGGTTAGATTGAGACTTATTGGCAAGATTGAAGACCATAAATTTGGTCTTCTTTGTATTAATCTCCATCCCCCATGATTTTACAGAAGGCAACAAAGCTATCGAGAATCCACTGGATTCCCAAAGGCGACTTTGAAATTAAAAGAGTGTCGTCAGCAAACATCATTGCTGGAACCTTACCTGACGCTAACTTAGGGGCATCATTATCCTTGACCCTTCTGAGTTGGTCAATCAGTGCATTAATGAGTAAACAAAAGAAAGTAGATGCGAGCACGCACCCTTGCCATACTCTTTTGTTCACTGGAAAGCTGGGGTTAATTCACCACGTTTTCCATACCTCACTTGAGCAAAATTACCTGCATGCAGTGTCATCAGAATGCTAAGGAGGTAGGGGGGATCCCAAGATCTCTAAGTACACCCAATAGTTTGACCCTGGGCACGAGATCAAAAGCAGTCTTCAGATCCACAAATATTAAGTAGAGGCTGCCACTCTCTATTATCACCGTTTTCCAGAAGAGATGTTGAAGTCTGAATATCTGCTCGACGGTAGAGGTGTTTTTTCTGAGTCTGGCTTGGTAGGGGCTCAAGATCTCTTGTTCTCCCAACCACACCTGAAGGCGGTCAAGAAGTACCCGTGCAAACAGTTTCTGGGTAACATCCATCAAACTGATCGGCTTATAATTAGTGGGTAAAAGAGGTGAGCCCTTTTTGAGGACTGGGACAATTTGTGCCCCAAGCCAGGTATCAGGGAGCTCCATGTCATTCATAATAGCATTAAATAAGACCCATAGGTAAGATCCCCAACTTTTTGGTTACCCCCGAAAGAGGTCCCCCGGTAGTTAGTCCAAACCTGGCGCTTTGTCGAAGGAAGAGTGCTAATTGCATTTAGCACTTCGGACATAGTAATCCCTGGGGCTGCCTCCTAGGCGAACCCAGTGAAAATTATGGAGGGTTCATCAATTTGGGCCACAGCTTCCTTGGTGTTGTATAAAGCCTGAAAGTGAGTCTTTATGCTTCAGATGCTATATTCGGCTCAATGGCTGACTTCCCTTCGGTATCACCTGAGCTAACTATGGTCCAGACGACCTTCATGTCTTTATTGGATAAGGTAGATTTAAGGGCCTCCCATTTGTCCAATTCCCAGCTCTTTTTTGCTTGCTAGATGCTGTCTTTAAATGTAAAATGTAAAATGTAAATGTAGTATACTTGTAAAGCGCACAGCTGCCCCAGCAACGGGGCGTCCCGGCGCTGTATAACTCTGGGGAACCCGTCCTGGCTTTCCCTGTGGGATGGTCCCTTGCTGGGAGTCCCCAAGGTGGAGCCAGGCATCCCCGGAATTGGTGGGGCCGTTGTGGAGATTAGGCAAGCTAATGCCCAGAGTTGCCGAGTGTAACACCTGATTAGAGTAAGCACCGAAGCGAGAATTATCGAGTCCGCTGACCAAGGTCCACGACCCTGCCGCATCGGGAATTGAACCCTGGTCCCGGGCTGACTTCTGCTCTCAGGCCTGCCGCCTCTAACCAGTGAGCCACACTACTCCTCTTTATACAGCACCCGATTCAGTTTAGTACAATGCTTGTCCTTTGCTTTGAATTGAATTGAATTAGGTTCTTATATAGCGCAAACTGCCACCCTACAGGTATCCTAGCGCTCAGACTTGAAAGACCATCATAGAAGTAGACCAGAGTAACAGCGGGGACCGGGCTAGAGATCAGTCCTAGGGAAAAGCCAAGTTTTCAGGCTCTTTCTAAACTCGGCCAGGGAGTTGGCTTGTCTGATGCTCTGAGGCAGCTCGTTCCATAAATGTGCGGCTGCCACACTAAAATCCCCCCCCCCCCATCCTGGAGCACTTAAATCTGGCGATCGTCAACAGATTTGCGCTGGAGGAACGAAGCTGCCTCTTGGGATTGTACCAGGTGAACTTCTCTTGCAATGGGACTGGGCCCGAGTCATGTACTGCTCTATAAACAATGCAGAGTGATTTAAAACGAACCCTTTCCTTATTAGGCAACCAATGAAGGTCTCTCAGAGCTGAGGTTACAGAGGACCCGTGTTGTCTATTTAACACCATCTTTGCCGCCATAAACTGGACTCTCTGCAACCCCAGAAAGATGTTTTGCGGTGCTCCCAGGTACTGGGAGTTGCAGTAGTCCAGTCTACTCAGCACTATATTCCTCACTACAAGGGAGCGCGAGTCCTTAGGGAGTAGCGGAAGAATCTGTCATAGCATGCGCATCAAAGAGAAGTACACGCTAACGGTTTTGTTGTCCTGCGACTCCATTTGGAGGTTACCGTCTACCAGAACCCCTAGATTACGCACCATATTAACTGGAACCAGAGGCTCCTCCTCAGGAGTGAGCCTGAACTCCAGAGGTAGATGCTGGGATATTCTGGCAGTGGGGCAGTATACCACCTCTGTTTTCCCCCCATTGAATTGTAATGAATTTCTCCTAAGCCATCCAGCAGTCTGACGCATACACTCCTGGAACATATCCATGGATATTGTTTGTTTCCCTTCCAGGGAAAACACCAGTTGAGTGTCGTCAGCGTAGTTGACCAGGTCAATGCCAAAATATTTAATAATGGGGAACAGGGGCTGTACATAGATATTAAAAAGAATAGGGCTGATCGCAGAGCCCTGCGGTACCCCATGATGTACTGGAGACTTGCTGGAGGTGAATGGTGTCAAGGTCACCACCTGTTGTCTTCCTGATAGGTAGGACTGTAGCCACTGTAGGGCCCGTCCTGTCACCCCTATCCTCTCCAGTCTTTCCACCAGTACTGTATGGCTCACTGTATCGAATGCGGCTGACATGTCTAGTAATACTAGGATGGTATCATTCCCATTGTCAGCTCACATTCATAAATTATCCAGTACGGTTGCCAGAGCAGTCTTGGTGTCATGACCAGGGCGAAATCCAAATTGGTCCCTGTCTAACGGATGGCTCTCCGTGTATATAAAAATAGGGGTACCCCTGACACAAATGCCTAAATCGGGAAAATGATCTAGTGTGTAAATATCACCATTTAGGAACA
The DNA here is from genome assembly GCF_964261635.1 of Lissotriton helveticus. Taxonomy (NCBI): domain Eukaryota; kingdom Metazoa; phylum Chordata; class Amphibia; order Caudata; family Salamandridae; genus Lissotriton; species Lissotriton helveticus. The sequence continues at coordinate 1,545,810,493 of NC_136061.1, forward strand.
ATGAAAATGTTAGTGGACCTAGATATCAATTGTGAACAACATGTACATGCAATTCCAATGAAATAGTATCAAAAATTATTTTTATTATTTTTATAAATTAATAAGGATAGATACAAAACAAGTAGGTAAAACAATTCAATCCTCTGATGTAAGTAATTGATTTAAACACTCCCTTTACTATTTTTTGAGACAATATAAGGGTAAATATGGTATATACAGTGTCTGACATGGATATATGAAGACATATGTTCAAATATTCAAATTATATCAAAGACATAAAGACAAAATGGTCATGTCATTAGTACAGAGGACAGTCATTTCTGGCATGGCTCATGAAAATTTGTATCCTACGCGCGATTCGGCAGTGTGCCTTCGTCAGGAAGCCATGTATATAAAAAGTGAAACCTCATAGAGTCCCACCGATATTGGTACTGAAGATTATATGAACCATGACGCCAAATGGATAAGTCTATCGTTGAGGTGCATCCAATGATGGAATGAAGCTGGGGATCACGTTAAAAGTAGACCAAGTGTGATAAGCAAAAGACGTGATCCAAATCAAATAAACAAAGGACGTAACGGGCAGTAGTCAGGTCCGCATTGAATACACCAATACAAATGGTGATATTTACACAACAGATGGTTATCCTCCAGATAGCATGAGAGACTATTGCTAACTGTTTTTTCCAAGATTTTAATTGGATATGGCAGAAGGGAGATGGGTCTAAAGTTCGCTGGTGTCTTAGGGTCCAATGAGGTTTTTTTTAACAGAGGTGTCACTACTGCCTGCTTCCACACCTCTGGGACCACTCCTTCTTCCTGGGATTGGCTGCAGATCTGTCGCAGCCAAGGAAAGGTTTCCTGAACAATAGTTTTCCAAATTGTATCTGGGAGGGGGTCAAGAGGGGAGCCCGAGGACACACTGTGAGCCAGGTTATTAAAAGAATCATGAAGACTTGAAAGTTATCCAAGGAGATATTCACCCGGGATGCTTCGTCCGGTCTCAGGATAAAATTATCCTGGTCACTATTATTGTTAGGATGAAGATCTCCAACAATTTTAGCAATTTTGTCTTCAAAATAAGCGGCAATCTCATTGCAGAGTTTCTGCGATGCAGCTACCTTATTGCTCATACAAGTAGGACTGGAGAGATCCTTAAAGATTTTAAAAAGAGCTTTGGTGATATTAGGAGCCTGTAAGATAGAGTTGGTGTAAAAGTCTGATTTAAACTTTGCGATAGACTCCTTATATTTAGCCTGAACTAATTTCAGTTTTTTCTTGTCTAGGTCTAAATAATTCTTCCTCCATTTTCTCTCGGCTTTCTTGCATGAAAACGCAGAGATTTCAGTTCCTCATTATACCAGGGGGCTGAAGATGTCTTCCTATTTTTAAGACTTTTTACTGGGATTATCGGGTCCAGAGTACTAGCTATATGGTTACAGAGTATTTGGTAATTCTCCTCTACGGAGATGGAGGGGGTAAAGAGATTTAAATTCGTAACATTTGGCTGAGACTAGGTTTTTCCTAATTTAGCCCATTCTCTTCCCCTCCGGTAGGTCACATGGCTTCCAGCAGAGCCCATTTGGCTTTTTGGCAATGAACAAGATTTGTTTAGGTAATCTTTTTGCCCTATGAGGTACCACTGGATAAAATACACCTACCGTTCTAGATGTTAATTCTGCATGCAGTTTTGCAACTCTCTTAAAAATTGATGGAGTACCCTTTGCAATTGTGGCCTCCCACATTTTTATTAGAATCGGGATTCTAGAAATTAGGTTGGTATCCTCAGATTAATTTGTGGGATCAGTGCAAGTGCATCAAACAAAATATAATATGGACATGGGTGGTCTCAGTTGAATTTAGAAAAGCACCAATCTCCCCATTAAAATGTAGTGTTTTTTACATTTGAGAATAAAATGAAATATTTCACCATTTGTACATTTGTTTGCTGCAGGATTTTGACTGTAGTTTAGTGTATTGCTTGCAGTTCAAATCATTTAAATTGCTAAGACCAGGGTCCCCAGCTTCCAACAATGACTTATTGGGCAGCCCCTGATTCCAATAATAATTCATTGGGGCTACCCAAATTCCAGTAATGATTAAGTGGGGTTGCACAGAAGTCAAAGGTTAAGAACCACTGCCTTAGAGATATCCTGGAACCTGCTATAAACAAACCAGACAATATCCTTGATCATTTCATCTCAAAGTTAAACAGTGCCCTTTATTCCCTCATTCGATCCATCTTCAGGACAAGCTGTCCTGCAAAGACTAACAAAGGGTTTGCTGATACTTTGCGCCAACTCGGTGCCAAGGGAGAGTCCTAGAAAGAGCTGGGTGAAAACCAACCTTGCTGCTGATTGCTTAACCAGCCATGGTCATGCCAAACGTTACAAATCTGCATATGCAAGAACCAAAAAAGTATACTACCTGTGTCGCATCCATGAATGTTCCAACTGTACCAGGGAACGCTTCTTCATCTTTAAGGATCCTGGGGCATATTTACTAGGAAACTGTTGGAGCGTGGTGTTATGCCAAGAAGGCTAATACTGCGCTCCAACAGTTTCCAAAGGAATGGATGCGCCGTATTCACAGGAATGCAGTGCACCCCTGCACTTCCCTTAGCACTGGTGCTAAATGTAGCTGCATAGCACCAACGCAGGTACTCTTGCACCATTATGCAAGGGCGCCTACACTGCAGGGAAAGATTGTTTATGTGCAAGAAGGTCTCCCTTCCTGCACATAAAGAATCAGTAATGGTGTTTTGTAACTTCTATTTGTGCTGCAGAATGCAGCACACATAGAAGTTGCAAATCGTCATGTTTTAGTGATTGTTCATATGCAGGAAAGGGGACCTTCCTGTACATAAACAATCAATAGCGTTTTGCTGTTTCTATGTGTGCTGCAAAGTATTTCTCCTCGTTTCTCCAGGTTAATAAGAGGTTTTCCCCGGTCTTAATTTTGGCACTGCCTCATATTTGTGTCACCCTTGTAAATATGGGGCAGGGTCAAAAGCAATGGGTGTTGCGGTGGAAAGCCAACAGTAACACCCATTGCCCACACCTTCCACGCTACGTATAGCGTGAAAGGGTGCCTTATTTACAAGGCAGGTGTCATGCCACACTAAGTGGCTTAACGTCGCCTTGTGAATAAGGCGAAGCCCCTATTGCCACAGGAACATCGGAAAAAGTGACATTCCTGTGGCGATAGGACCCTGTAGATATGCCCCCTAGTGTCTTCCAGGGCCCCCCATAATTTGTCTGCCCCCCCCCCCAACGGACCTCTGCAATTACCGCCTGTCATTGGACACCAATAAGCTAGACTCTCTGACAGCCAGAATCTCTGCTAACACCCATTGGTCTTTGGAGCATAGGCCTCCTTTTGGAATTTCTTCTGGAGATACTTTATGTGAGTTTGCTCCAACTTCTGAACCCAAAGTTTAGAATAGCTCAACCTCCTTTGAGAAGTCCTCTCCATCCCGGAAAATCATCAATGTCAAAGTCTTTCATCTTGGCCTTAAAGCACTCTTACCCAGTGTTTAATTTAATAAGGAATGAGTGTTTTTGCCCAAAGCTCTGCTCAGAAGCCCTCGAATGGTACTATTAAATGTCGGCGCGCCAAATACCAAGGATGCAAAGTCTTGAATCCATCACATGCCCCTGGCTCTTTATCTCACTACTGCAGGTCCCTGCTTCCTCCCTTTGTCGCAGTTTTTCCTTCTTTCCCTTTTGTGTGCTTTTCCCTCCCTTGCTCTTGGTAAATGTCTGATGAGGAAAAATAAGTGCCAGTCCCCAAACATGACTACTGGGAGGCCCCACCGGCAAACACCTGCTCAAATTAAGCACTGATGTTACCTACTATCACCCACTTAATCTATTGTTCCTTAACCAGTGTGCCCATCCCCTAACCGTTCAACCGTGGAATCATCTCGAACTATTCTAAAGAGATCTACATGAGATCCTGACACCTTCACCAACTATAGATCAACCTCAGGCCTGCCCTATGGTGAAAAGTTGCCCACCCCATTGTCTCTCGCCAATTGTCCTCCCACCTGGCGTCCAATGGCTTCCTCAGTGACTTAGAGTCTGGATTCAGCCCACATAGGTGCACGGAAATCACCATCCTCTTGGCCAGTGACCAAGGCCACTCCTGTACTCTGATCCTACTCGTCACGAATGACCATCAAGTGCTCCATCATAGACCATTCAGTTCAGCCGGCATCAGTAGAAGCGCCCTGGTATGGTTCTAATCCATCATGCATAACCAGATGCATCACATAAATGTGGGTTCATTCCCCTCAAGAGTAGCCAACGTCCATAATCTCTCCACTACCCCATAAAACTCCAGACACCATACAACGCACTCAAGCCTTAACCAAGAGGCTCATCCCAAATCAAGGCACTGGCTGTAGTAGTAAGCGTGTAAACTTTAAGAAGAATGTCGTGGTCTAACCAAAGCGATATTTCAAATGCAACAGTATTCAGCCACAAACACCACAAAGATATCCAACAATCATAAGCATCTTCACCCTGTTTGGTCTTTTAGTTGAGATGCGATGCAAGGGCTTTTCGACTACTGCTTCACAAATCATTAGGGCAAATAGTGGGACAAGAAAGACATGGACTGGTGCATGATAAGGGAAAAAACGTATATGTAGCCAGAGGATGCCTAAGAAAATGGACACAAATATAGGGCAAATGGAAAGTATATAAAGGGACCATCTGTGCTCCGGCCTTGCCCCCCTCCCCCTCAACTGTTTTGCAGGGACTTTAAGACTGGACTAGTGAACCCTAAAATATATAACCAAAGGGCGAACAAATATATAACCCAAAGGGTAAAGTCAATTTTTGCATGAATAACCATTGTGTATGTCTGAATTGTTGCAATTCTGTCACCAATAAAAAGTTTTACAACAAAAAAGAGTTGGACAAGATGGGACCTTGTACTCCAAGGCCCGTCTTGACACCAGCTCTAAATTATGAATCCCCTGGTGCTGTTACTCCAATAGATGAACCCTTCTAGAAAGATCTCTGCATGCCCACTGGAACATGCATCCAGTCACTGCTGGTTCACGCAGCAAACACTGAAAATGTTTCTGTGCAGCTTTACTGTACTATGAAGTTTTACCTGAGGAAATCTCTAAGACGTTCACGCTTCACTGCTCCGTTTGCATTCAAAATAGTTAAGAGAAGGATCCCCCCAGGACACATTCATTTGACGTCAGGAGGAGGTATTAAAGCTCTTTGGAGAGAAGTGAAGGGCAGAGGGTTTGTGTGTGTGCACAGAGTAGGGGTGTATTGCCTGCGTGGAACACCCATAGCCAGGGTTTGTGAGAGCAGAGCCTGAAAGGGAGCGTATGAGCTAAATGAATCAAGTGGAAGGCACTCCGAGGAGAATTTAAAGATGGAGGACTTTTGTGGCGATGAAGACTAGGATAAGCTATTCTTGGTGAGAAGCCCCTTGACTACTAGGCATCGGCTACCTGTTGGAGAATAGAATGCGACACCATCCTGTAATATGAATGGGTGCCCTTCGATGGATCTGACGTCACAACAGGTGATGACCTCCATAGATCAGAGACCTTACCAGTTGTGACCATTGCAACCACTGTAGATAGTGAGTAAAGTGAAGTTCAGACTACATCAAGTGTAGCCACCTGGGAGCTCGATCCACAGCATGTGAAGCCTCTGTGGAGTTGTACCCATAGCTTGCGCTGACCTCTGGGTGGCTAAGAGCTGGGAACACAGGCTGCGTTGACCTCTAGGTGGCTGTCAACGCAGCATGTGATGAATTCTGCAGAGATGAGACTACAGCGGGCTATGACCTCTACAAACTGGGACAGTAACATGAAATGACCTCTGGTGATCTGAGGACACATCATGGGAAGACCTCTATGGAGCTGGGATCACATCTTGTGACGACCTCTGGGGAGGTGACCACAGCATGCGATTACTTCCTTGGAGCTGGGACCACAGCCTCTGACAACTTCTGAGGACCTTGGACCGCAACATGTGAATACCTCTCTGGGACCGAGCTCATAGTTTGTGGTGATGTCTGGGTAGCTTGGAGCCAGAACTACAGAATATATTGACCCCCATGCAATGGTGACCATAGCAGCGGGACAATCACAGTTTCTGGTGAATTGTGAGCAGCTAAGAACTGAAGCTACACCATGTGATGACTTCTAGGCAGCTAAGACCACAGCATCTGATGGCCTCAGCAGAACTGAGAGCCCATGTTGTGAAGTCCTCTACAATGCTGAGAATGGACATTCTAATGACCTTTGGGGATCCGAGGCCACAACATGTGATGACCTTTGCAGAGAAGGGCATCAAAGTTTACTATTATCTCTTACGTTTGGGCATAGTGCCATGTTATGCCCAGAACAACCACCGGCAACGCTAGCCTCTCTGGAGGTGAGAACTTAGCATGGGATGTCCTTGGTGGATCTGACACCACAGCCTGTTACGTGGACTGCCGAAGGCGTGTGACCAACCAGGAACCACCTGTAAGATCAGCTTGGGTGAGACCACAGCTCGTTGTGTTCAGTTGAGTTGAAACCACAGTATGTGAAGCATTCACGGAAGCTGCCAGGCCCTCTTGTGACGACCTGTGTAACTGCTATCACAGCATCTGCTGACCGCAGATGCACTGGGACCACAACAGGGCGGGACCTCTAGGAAATGAGCTGTGAGCACAAAAGAACTACTGGTTCACCGTAAGTGTGGGTACTTTCTGGATGGCATATACCCAAAAAGATGTTAAAGTGCTTAATTTGTAAAAAAAAATAAGCGCCACGGCTCTCGTCAGGAGGCCGCTGCAGCTTGCACCACACATTGCCCGTGCCAGTGCTGCCAATGATAGTAACAACACAACTACTAACCATCACACTCCCAAAGTGTGACAATTCTATTTGAGGCCCCCAAAGCTGTAAGAATGGCAGGGGCGGCAGGTAATTGTAATTTTTTAATGTATATTGAATTAATAATTACTTGTTGTAGGGGTCATCTCCAGGCAGCGCCACCTTGTGGAAGACTGCCACTAGCGCGTGTGTTGACAATTCAGTTCCGGTGCCAAGCACCTGAAACCACCGGCTCAATTAAACACTGATAAGTTATCTCCTATCTTTTTCTATAGCCCAGTGGGATTGTAAAATGCTTAAATAAACAGTCCTGAGAAATAATATACTTCTCATGTGTTGTTACAACAACCTGGCCCCACTGTTTGAGTTACACATTGGTTGAGGGAGAGGGTAGTTAGAGATTTCAGTCCTTACCACGACGAGTACTAATTGGTAACCACTTTTGTTTCCTTACAAGCAGTGCTTTAAATGGGCCCGTACGGAGTACAGGCACTTTTTTTTATTTTGGGAGGGAGAGTACCGGCACTTCTCAAGAGAAATGCTATACTTTTAATTGGAGAATACTGGCACTTCTCAGAAACAAGCAGGTACTCTGCTACAGAGTACCTGCACTTCTATTTTTCCATTTCAAGCACGCAAGCTTCAGGATGTGCTTGAAAACGTTTCAAAGATTAGGAAAATAAAAAACAAGCACTTTCAGGAGAAAATATCATTAAAACTCGCTTTTGAGGAAAGCAAAAAAAGAGAATTTTTGCGGATTCTGTTTTTAGTAAAACATGGAAAACATTCTCTGGATGCTTTTTCACATTGGTCAAATAATTCCCCATCAAATTGATATTTTGTAATACTTTTTTTAGGGGACAACGAGTTTTTACCTGATTGAACAAAAATAATAATTTCTTTAATTTCATGAAGTCCAAAATTATCGATTTGACTCAAATTTGCCATTTTGTAAATTTGTATACCCTTTAAAGACGTTTGTTATTTTTAAAGGTGACTTAGAGGGTTTGACTCTTACTAAGTAAAGACCCTGTGCTCTGCTTGAAAGTCCTGATCACACAAGGGTTAATTTGCTTTTCCAAATGCATCAAATCTTTGCAAACTGCAGGCAGTATAGTTAAAGATTGTGTGCACAGCCTCAAGAATGTGAAACACAGAAAGATGTTGAGTAGCCCCACCCTAAGGTGGGCAGTGCTTAATTGGAGCCGGCCAGTTCTGGTGTACGGCACCGGCCCCTATTTCTCAATATCGGTACTCAGGGCCGGCTTTAGGGCAGTGCGACCGGTGCGCCCGCACTGGGCGCTGACCTGTGGAGGGGGCTCTGACCTCAGTGGGGAGAGGGCTGTGTTTAGCAATAACTTATGATTGGAGAGAAGAGGGTCACTTTTGCCTGATTGTAGTGAGAGAATCTGAGGTGGTGGTCATGGGGTGTAGGGGCGTCAAAAATGATGGTCACACCGGGCACCACCTGCGCACAAGCCGGCCCTGACAATTCTTATGACATTCTGCCACACAGTGGTGATGTTTGTCTCAATCTGAGAGGAGAACAACAACAGTTGTTTAATCATTGATTTTCTGACGCCCACGTCATTTTTTATACCCTTGGGAGCCCTGAAATTGTCTGAAATTGTCACACTTTCAGAAGTGCGGTGGTTAGTAGTTGTGTTGGTTCTGTCATTGGCAGAGCTGGTAGTGGCAATGGATAGTGCGAGCCGCAGTGTCCTCCTGAGAAGGGCCTTAGCACTTTTCTTCTCACAAATTAAGCACAGAAAGTGGGAAAGCCAGAGAATTCATGGCTCTAAGAACCACGGCACGAGCCAATCTGACTCACAAAAAGCATTGTAATATTAATCCTGGAAGAGAGTAGAGCCTTTGCCTCGTTGCACCATCACATCTTCAGGTATACTACGGTCGTATATGAAATGTACTTCCCATAACTTAGAATAGCCCCTGCCTCACCTTCGTGGTGGGCGTGCAAGAGAGTACACACTTTCATGTATGTAAGCTAGCAGCTTTCTTCACAGCTGCTCTCACAGCTGCTCGACCAGGAGACCTGCAGTTTCATTTCTGCTTTCACACTTGATCAAATTGTGTGATTCTTGGCAAATCATTTTACTCCCATGTACTTCAAACCCCCTATTTACTTAATAGGAAAGTCTCTCTCTCTCTCTCTCTCTCTCTCTCTCTCTCTCTCTCTCTCTCTCTCTCTCTCGCTCTCTCTCTCTTTTTTTCATGTTGTCACCTTGGATGTGAGTTCAAAGATACAGGTCAAATGTCAGTCATATCACCTGACAAATAGCTCCTTATTATTTTAACATGGAGATCAGAGTTTACTTTTCCTTTCTCCAAAGTGAGAGGGTTTTGTAAAGTGATCTATGTGGCAATCTTGCTGGTGTGAAAGGAAAAGCTGTAAGATGTCGCTTTAAAATAACACACAAAATTGAAATACCTAGAATTGGACTTCACAATAATATCAAAAAAAATATTCCACTATGAATTCTTCAAATAAAGTAAAAATATTTTAATTGGATCAAAACAAATCAAAACTCCTAGTGATACACAAATGACAAATATTCACTGAAACATGATTTCGATAAATTACTGCTTTTGCTTGCACAGTTTTATCAGTTAGACTGTATGTCTGTGCAAATTTAGAGGTCATTTCAATGGGAAATGTGTTGTATGTAAATGACAGTGTGTTACCACACTATGGTTTACTGATAGAAGTGTGCTCCAAAATATACGACCAGATACGCACAACACCCCTACCACTCAGTTGCTGAATAGGCATGGCTTATTTGTGACACTTTGTATGATGCTTGGATTTTTCAGAATCTCTAAGAGTTCAGTGATGTAACATTGATAGCACCACCCCCACACTGAAACATGTCACCGCACCACTGATATGTAATCTACATCCAAAGGGCTAATATTTTTATACAATATTTATGTTGGACAATATTTTTGTCAAGGACATTCTGGCATACAGCTCACACCATCAGCATTCATGCACACCACACATACACGCTCACTTTCTCTGCATCTCTTACATACCTCTTAAGGTGTCTTTTCTGTGGACATTTGCCACCTTTCGAAGATCCCCAGGCTAAGGGGTTTAGAGGTTCCTTGGTGGAAAATCTGGGTTTCAACAAAAAATGGGCTCCTACATGGACAGGGTAAGGTGGAGGACTGTCTCAATTTGTTGGCAGAACCAACATCCCACCCTTGGTTTGGCAGCTGGTTAGTTTAGTGTATCTAAGAGTGCTACCCGCTCCTTACTTGATGCACTTTGAGATGTTGTTCTCAAGACTCTTTTCCTACGATTTCCTGCCATCGTCCCTAATCTTAGTGCAAACATGAGTTTGCACAAGAATCATAATTATAAGTTGTGTGATAATTATCACACCCTCACAGTATATCCCCCGATAGACCTCCCGAAATGTATAGGAGGAAAAGGCATGTCTAGAGGTAAAACAGGAATCCGGTTTGTTAAATACTGATTCTGTAAGACACTTGGAATAGGAGGTATTTACTCTACCTGGTAAATATCCTACCCTAGTCCTCACAACTTGGAATCAAAGCTTTTGACGTATACAAATGTACTGAAAGACTCATAGAGAAATAGTGGCATTTATTAACACACTGATGGTAAGTGAGTGTTCATCAGAGTTGCTTGAACCCTGAGAATCTGCATACTATAGAAGGGCAGACCGTGACCAACATTTATGAAGGTATTTCACAATTTTCCTACAGCGCTTTGACCTTAGGTAGTACTTGCTAAATTATTTTTAAATTAGCCTGGTGGAAGTCATTTAATGCATAGCATGACCTTTATATGCTTCCTGAATGCCCTTGTCAGTGAAACTAACTGTTTGGAAAGCAATGATAAAGGTAGTAACAGTTGTTTCGTCAAATGACTGGAAAGAAATCACTTTCACAAGGTCTTTCTGGGCACTCTCATAGCATCTAGACTGACTCTCCCTCCCCTTCCCCGGGAGAGGGGGAAACCAAAAATGTAAAAAGCATGTGGTGCGACTCTTCCCTGCACCACCTCTGGTATAGGTGTGGGGTAGGAGGGCCTGGTGAGTGGAGTGACAGGAGGGGCACCAAGCAGAAGCCACAGGAAATCTCAGTTTTTTTTAGGCATGAGTGATCTAAATGATCATAGGCTGAGCCAAGCACTTAGCTTGAGCCTTCATCGACTTGCCCACCTCTACGCTCAGCAGTATATCTGACCTGAAGCCGGTCCGTGATATGTCTTTCATAACCACACTTCAGGCTCAGTTTGGTGCAAGGCTTGAGCCTGCCAGTGGATTGCTGTCTGATGGCGGTGTGCAGCGAGCTTTCCATCTCAGCCTAATGCCCGGAGGTCAGCTATCCTCTGTACTGGCATCCTCTCTACCAGTTAGCACAAAAGTGCCCCTCATAAAGAACACAGGGCCAGCTTTAGTGCTGGTTGTGCCTGGTGCCATGATCTTTTTGGTGCCCCCCCCTAATGACCTCCTTCTTCACAGATTTTCCCACTACCACCCTCCAACAGTGCCCTCTATCTCTCCATAGCCACTATATGACATACATTTAATTTGTTATCGTACTACTCATACTCATACTACTCTAGGTCTTTGAACTGGAGCAGCATGTCCAACATCTGCACATTGTTCCTCAGACAGGCCCAGCATATTCCTAAGTGTCTATAAGCTCCTTGGAAGTGGCCCACTGCAAAGTGGCCAGCTACGCTTGTGTGTCCTTAGAAATGGGCTAGAATGCCCCTAAAAATCCAAGAGCCCTCGCGAGAACTACACTGCCTGTCCATAGGTGACCAGGAGCTATAGATTATCCTTGGCTGGATGTCCCTAAGCAGCCAGGAGGCCACAAATTACATCATGATCCTAGAACTGGATGAGAATGTTCTTACGCAGCCGATAGTTGCAATATGTCTTTGGGATTGGAACAGCTTGTCTCTAACTGACAAGGAGCTGCAGCATGTTATTAAAAGTAGACATGAGTGCCACTGAGCGATAACGGGCTCAGATGTGTAGTTAGAATCGACTGCCTTGTCCTAAAGTGATAAGAACTACAGCATGCACTTAGACCTGTACCATCAAGTACCAAAGAAGTGAGAGAGTCTGCATCTCTCTACAGCTGCGTTATTACTTCCCTAATTTACCAGTTGCTCCCTCACGGTATTAAAACTACACCAGCATGATCCATGACATAGCCTTAGAAGCAGATCAACATAACCTTAGGTGACCTGAACCCTGACATGTACTTAGAATTGCATCAGCGTGTCCCCAACGACCTGAGCCCTGACATGTCCTCATAATTGAACCAGTATACTTTAAGGGGACCTATGGCTCAGAGGCAGCTATAGAGCTGGGCTAGCATGCCTGTGATTGCCTATGAGCTGCCAGAAGTTTTTGGAAGTAAATCGGGTGTCCTTGAAATGGATTCCTGAGATGCCTTCAGTATTGTCCGGTACAAAAGGGGGTGGTGATGGACGGAGTTTCTGAACCCATCAAACACTCACACCCAGTCAACAGATCTGGGTTTAATCCATCACCGTTCTTTAGCCCACTCTGCCACCCCAGTTCAGACATGGCCATATGCAAATCAGTCTGACCCTGTGCCTCATGGGATCAGTCCAGCCCGAACTGCCAAGCCATGCCCTCCCTGGACCGGAAACAAGCTTCCTAGGACCGGTTTCTGGCATTACAGCCGGCTTCAGCCAGGCTTGCTTGAATCCAGTGGCAAAGTGAGCAAGGGACTCACGTCTGAGCATACCCTGCCACACTTATGGCAAACAAAGCGGTACAAAAGGGGGTGGTGATGGACGGAGTATCTGAACTGTTCCCATGAGGCACAGGGTCAGACTGATTTGCATATGGGCATGTCTGAACTGGGGTGGCAGAGTGGGCTAAAGAACGGTGATGGATCAAACCCAGATCTGTTGACTGGGTGTGAGTGTTTGATTGGCTCAGATGCTCTGTTCATCACCACCCCCTTTTGTACTGCTTCAGTATTGTCCAGCCTGTCCTTAATTGTCCTGTGACTGAGAGGTATCCTTACAACTGGACCACACTATCTCTAAATGTAACAAACTGCCAAACATTCTTAGGAGTGAAGCTGCATGTCCCCAAGTGACATGCAGTCATGACATATCATTAGAACTACATCAGATTGTCTCTATATGGCATGCAGCTTTGAGACCAGTCTGTCCTTACATTGCCGCCCAGTTCAAGGAAAGGATTAGGGAGTCTCCAAATAATATTGATCCTTGTAGTGTGGATACAAGTAAACCAACAGGCCCATGACATGTGGTTCGGAGACACCCTAGGTGGATAAGCATGTCTCTAAGGGACAACAAGCTTCCAAGTGTAAATAAAAGTGGACCGGAAAGTTCATACTTAACGTGGTTCCCTATGACGGCATTAGGCATGTCCCTTGGCGAGTGGGTGACACACGATCGGAGGTAGACCAGCATGTTGCTAACTGCCCCAAACCTGAAGAAGGCCTTTGAAGCAAAGCGGTGTGCCCCCACGTGGCGTTGAACCTTCAGATGCCCTTAGCACGAGACCAGTGTCCCCCTAAGCACAGTGGCGTAGCCAGTATGTCAATCAAGGTCCCTAGTGAAAGGAAGGAAATGGGCCCTAGCCGCTGTTTGAACAGTCAAATAAAACATTAAATAGGGTTGAGTGGGTCCCTCAGGCCTTTGGGCCCCAGTGTCACTGCACATGTTGCCCCAATGAATGCTACTCTCCTACCCAACCAGTGGCTGCAAGATAGCCTGAGAACTGGAGCAACAGGGTCCTAGGAGGCCTTCCATGCTCAGTCCACACTTCCTCGGAACTCCATCTGTCCACCCCTCGTTCTCCTCTCAGTCAGTCCTAATCTCCCTGCTTCTCTGTTAATGCCCTTCTCTTGCGTCATCGACCACTTCCCTTTTGTCTGTCAATACGACCCCTGCCCCCACCCCCACCCCAATCGTTCTCACGTGCCCCCTGCTCCTGACACTGCAGAAGAACGGTTTATACCTGACTAGTCGGTTACTTATTAAGAGCGCGCGGTTGGCCTAATGCACAGCGTGACGCCGGGAGTCACTGAGGCGCGAGGTTAACATTCTGAAATGGAAAAAATACGCGCGCTCGCGCGCACAAATCATGTCTCCGGGCCCTGCGCATAAGGCACGAAATGAACTCTCCTTCAAAACTCACTCCTTGGCCCTGACATCAATGAACCTTTCTTATTACTTCACCTTTATGAAGCGCTGTGTAGCACAATCCATTTCGTAAACCGATCTTTACACACACCTGGAATATGTTCCTTACGTTTCCAACCCTGCAGTAAGTGTATTTCTACCAAGGTCGCGGGATTTGCCGCTAACTCAATCCCCCACGTCCCCCTCACAAGTCGATCACCAATATCGACCAAGTAGATCTCTGCCTGATGGGTAAATCACCTGTCAGCTAATTGCAACTGTGCTAAGCACACCTATTCCTCTCACCTCCTCTATGAGGCCATGCACTCACTCCAAGACAAGATAAGAGCACCTCTCTGGTCAGTCATGCAGGACACAAAACGCTTCCCACTTAGGATCAAAATAAACAGAACATTCTGTCACCCATGCTCCACCGCCAACACCCCTCCCCCACCCATTCTCACCCCCAGATTAATCATGATGGATTTCAGAAGGTAAAGGAGCAATAAAGATGTCTTTAAACTGTATTTGTTTGTGTCACATTTGCTGCTGTGCAAGACATATCATATGTCAGGCTTTGACTTCCGACAAATGGCTGCTTGTTATTTTAACTTGGAGATTGGTATTTACTTTTCTTTCGCTGACTGCCAAGTGAGAGGATTTTGTAAAGTGAACTATGTGACAATCTTGTTCTTGTATAGGGAGAGTGAAAGGAAAGGATGTGGGGTGTCTCTTTTTTTCTAACACAACATTTAAATACCTGTAGATGAACTCTACAAATAGTTCAACATTTATCAGCAGTTGGGAAAGCCCAAACGAAGCCTATTTTTATTAATTCTGAAGAGTGATATTAACAAAGATTTAAATCAAAGACATTTTACTTGGTGATGTGCAGATGATAAATATTTGCTCAGACCTGCACACATTTTCTATTGTTTGTCTCCTATATAGTTTTATCAGTAAAACTGCATGTCTGTGCAAATGTACTGGTCATTTCAATGGAAAACGTGCTGTAAATGACAGGGTTCTACCACACCATGCTTTATTAACATATTTGCAACCGTGATCTGCAAAATGCTCTCCTGGCTGTATTCCACCCCATTACCACGCTCCTGCTTAATGAGCGTGGCTCATTCGCTACACTTTTTCTTTGTTTGATACTTCGATTTTTCACAACCCCTATGACTTCAGTGATGTAACAAAGATGGCAGCGCACCCACTCTGAAAATTGTTAAAGCACCACTGCGCTAGCCCTTGACCTCTCCTTCCGTTACGCCACGCTAGATGAGTCGTGTGGTGAAGAGAAACAAGAGAAACATTTGGAAGCCTCCCCTCATCTTTCCATCCAGGCTGTGGTGTTCCATACTACTTGAGCAATAATGAAGGATTCTTGTCCCCTGCATGAGCTGCATCTTTAATTTATGTCTACAGTTTTTTTTCTGTGTGTTTCAATGCACAGGGACGTTTGTGAAGTATTTTATAAATGCTACAATAAAACACTACAATTGAACAACATTCTCCTCTCTCCCAGAGGAGGCGTGAGGTACAAAGTTCCACAGATAGCTCTGTTTAGGATAGCACATCAACTGTCAAATTAAAAGGTACATAACGTCACAAGATGTCAGGACCTTAACCTTTAAATGCAGATACAAAAAGGTTGCTGGGGATATCTCTATAAAGGTAGGCGCCTGCAGTGTCCAGCCATGTGCCCAGGACTCAAAGCAGCTAGCCTGAGAGACATTGTGTCCAGTCTTGATAGAGTAAAGGTAGTTTGATTTTTTTCCCCCAAAAAAGTTCCTAGAGGATGCCAAGGCCAGAGTTCTTGGATGAACAAAGTAGGCAAATGATCTGTTCTCCTCTGGCAGACATGAACTGCGGTGCCCAGCAGTCTCCAGCCGGCGTTCATGGAGGCTTACTTAGGAGTTGTCTAGAGGAGATCGAAATGAAAGTAAACGGATGGATACAGGTTTAAAAGTTGTTTTTCACAAAGCCCACAGGTTAGCAAATTGCTAGGCTAAGATTGCACAAAAAACATCCATCAGATCTGTCATGCTGCAGTTCTAGATGAAATAATTAAAGCAGGGTAACCCCCCCCCCCTTTCATCACATTGTCACTTTTTTTACCACGAAATGTAATTCCCTACTAATAATAAACAGGGCTGGTCTGGGAACTCACAGCAGCCCTGGCAATTTTGTTGGAGCAGCCCCTTTGCGGGGGAAGGGGGGGGGGGGGGGGGTAATGGGTGCCAGTGTAAAATGCTGCCGCTTTGGTTAGGGGGGGGGGGGGGCGGGCGCGATATTGCAGCACCACTGTAGAAAACCAGCCCCCATTAACAAAACCAGCCCCCACCCTTCCAGCCTCCCGGAGATACAACCGATGCCCACTACGGCCAGTCCGGCCCTGATAACGAAAGTGGAAGTTGTCTGAGAGGAGGTTCTAGAAGAGTGGAAAGATCCCTTCTTATTTAAAGTAGAAGAAGCAAGGATAAGATAAAGTATGGGCTTGCATGAACGTTTGAGTTAGAAGGGTAACATAGGGTGGGCTGAATGATTCCTGTTCTGTAGGGGCAGCAGTCCAACAAACCTTTTGTCGCTCACCCTCACATGTGCAGGGTGCTAATGTGGATAGGGTTTAACCATGAACCAAATAGTGCAGGCCGACTGGACCCGCATGTCTTTGGGGGCATGCGAATGGTGTGGAGTAGAAACCCTGTGCAACATGTTTGCTTCTTTTGACCTCATATGAATAGTTTTTGCTCTGGATGCCAACCTTAACTGCTCTCCCACTTCTTTCCTCACACATCAAGTATGTTTGTACAGCAAAGGGTGCATGCCTGCGATTACAAGGCTGCATAATGCCTTCAACAGCCCAACTGCCCCCAACTGAACTAGCCATAATGCAGACTATTCAGGTAGATCTCTATCTGCGGAGCAAATTATAACGTCAACTAATTACAATAACACCCCCGTCGTCACACTGCCAGGTGCTGTACCCCTAGACAATCTAAGAGTACTCCGCTAGTCACTTATGATAAATATTAAGAGGCTTCCCTCAGAGGATTACAACAAACAGGCACTCTATCGAACATACCTTACACTGTGGTGCAGCCACTATGAGGTATGAGGTAATATATACAAGAGTGGCTCACCATTAGGGCGGAGGAGCATTGCCTCACCAATTACAACGCCCTAGAATTGAAAAATAAAATGGTAACAAAGTAAATTAATTACCATTATATTTTTCAATAACCTGCATCCCGAAGCAATGGTCAGGACGGGGAGGGGCCACTGATGAATGGCCGACTGTCTTGTGACGGCCAGCCAGACATGCGTACTTTAAACCTCTCAACCCAGCTATCTTATACAGCTATGTTGAGAGCAAGCACAAGCCTCCAGTGCTCTTGGGAACACTGAGATAGTCCTCTGTACGCAATCCTGGCGCTTCTCTCATGCTGGTTAACGGCATGAGATCAGCACCAGGATTGGTTAGGAGAGATGGCCATTGCCCACGCTGTAGGAGAGGACACTCGGACCGGAGTAAGGACGTGAAGCAAGGCAAGTGACTTTTAGTTCCATTTTTCAAATGTATTTTGTTTGTATGTGGTACAGTGCACTAAATCGCAAACATGCATTATACTACTGTCTTACAATTAAACATTTTAACTTTAAAAAAATAATGTAATGCATGTCAGTAATTGTAAGAAAGTGGCTCAGTATATACTGGACCAAAGTAAGGTAGGTATGGCAGAGGCTAAAGTTAGATATAACCTTACTCTCTAAAGTGGTAGCTTGGTCGAGCAGTAAGGCAGTATCAGAGGACAGTGTAAAGCATTTGTTGTACCCACTCAGTCAGCAAATGGTCTCACACACTCAAGAACTGTACTCTAGGCCAATAGTTTTGTACCAAAATATATAGTTGTTTTATTTTAGAACCAACATGGTATCAACATTTACTTTCTCAGGATGAGTTACTTTAGTTAAATACTTTTCAAATAGGCAATAGACCTTTTGAATGCAATAGTTACAATTTGTTGCAATAGGCAACACAATTTCAAACACAATGCAACATTGAGCTAAATGGGAATTTTCAGTTAAATGCAATTAGTTACTTTGTACATTACTTTTCTAACCACAGGACTGGATCCTAGATTCAGTCCCGGGACAAGAGCTGTAAACAATTAAGTAAAAACATTTTGGTTACAGTAGTGATTTTTAAGGAATATTATTGTATTTTAAAAGTTGACACATAGAAACGTTTTCAGTTGAAATTACCAATGTTATCCTATGGAAGGAAATTCAATTTGCAGGTAAAGTATGTTCACGTTACTTTGTAATCCAGTGCTGGACTCCTAGGTTAAGCACTGGGACCTCTATCTTAAACAGGTAAGTAATTACGTTTTTATTGTTGGCATGATTTTTATAGAATATTTGTACGTTTCAAAAATCGACACTTCAAACCTTTTTCAGCAAAAAGGAGGCAGTGATATCCTATGGAAGGAAATTCAAGTTACTGGTAAATACGGTTAGAACTACTTTTCAGGATCAGCACTGGGCTCAAAGATGCAGCACTGAGGTCTCTCCTAATAACAGGTGAGTAAATCGGAATTCGTAGTTCGGCTGATTTTAGATGAATATTTTAAAGTTCCAAAACTCACCACTTAGAAGAATTTTCAAGTGAAACCAGTCCATGTTACCCTATGGAAGAAAAGTGAGTTATTGGCTTTTGGGTAAGTACTCGACTGGCAGAGTTAAGGTTTTGGGCATAGACTCAGGGGTCTCCCAGGCTCAGGTAGGTACAGTTGGTACACCCTCAGCGGCACAGGGGCAGCCGGGTGCAGAGGTAGTTAGGCCCAATGTTATCCTATGAGAGACAGGGGCCTTCGGTTGGTGGCTGTTGGTTAGCAGGCCACGTGGCTGTGGGAGCTGGGCTCCTGGTCACTTGCTCAGGGCAAATGGGGAAGTAGGATAGGACAAAGGTTGCACTGCCAGGGGCACTCTGGCGGCTGGGTGCAGGGTGCTTTTGAGCCGTCGGGCGCTGAATGTTATTCAATAGAGATCTTGAAAAGGGAACAAAGGCTGCAGGCTCGGGGACGGAGGATCTTCTGGAGTGACCAATACTTTGAGGGGTAAGTTGGGATCTTGGAGGATAGGTAGGCACCCAGGAATTGGGCACAGGGGACCGTGGGGCGCCAGGTGCTGACGTAATCAAAATCCTCTCAGGGGTCTCACTGATACTTGGACCTTTTAAACCAACAAAGAAGAAATTGGCACAGAAGCTGAAATATAAAAGATCATTTTTATTAACCTGAAATGAGGTGAGACTATGTCACACAGAAGCCTTAGCAACTGAATGAGGCAGTCTAAGGAGTACAGAAAACGGGGGCTTTATATATGCTTTAGTGTTACATAGTAAGCATAAATGCAAGGGGCAGTCCTGGCTCATGTAAGCATGCAAAATGAGTGACTAAGTTGGGCATACAAGATCTACTTGCTCAACAAAGTGGGAGGAGAGTTACTTCTCCATACAGCAGCAACAATAGCCTGACAGTTATACTAGAGAAGCAGGTGCATTCTACTAGCTAGGCCCTTCTGAGCATGTGCAAAGTGGAGGATGCTGAAAATAGTTTGTATCTAGGCAGCCTATAAGAGCAGTTAACAGAAAGGTAGGACAGAGCACATGGCAGACAAAATGACTGCTAGAAATACAAAATGGCTTTCAGCTCATGCTAACAAATCTGTCCAATATTAAACAGATAGTCCTTTTAGCATGAGCTAAAGACATTCCTATGATCCAGTAGGAACAAAGAAAATATTTGTTCATTAATTTTCATAATTTTATCAATTTCCTAACTCATTGCTAGGTGGGCATTTTCCATTCTAAACATTTCATTAAGCTTGTATGAGCAGGAATACAAGGGGAACAGAGCATTTAGTCATCATTAACATTCAGATAGCAGTAGAAAGTAATGACCACTATTACAAATAGAATTATCATTTTTCTAGTCCTAAGCAAAAGCAAGTCCTAAAAATCATCTAGTAATCACCTTCAGGGCTCCTATGCATTTCAGTGACTATTATATACTCAGGTGAGACAGTGGCGATCCTTATCAATGCTCTCAGGTTAAATGAGAATACCCTTTATCAGAGTACAGACAGAACATTACTTTAAAATGATGGCAGCAGAACAATAAGAACAGTCACACAAATTTACTTATGGTGGACCATTTTGGATGCTAAGGGCGGAGCCACTAGAGGCCATTCCTCTTCCATGGCAGTTCAGTCAAATGGGAACATCTCCTACACCCACTTTATACAGTGGCACTGGAAACACTTGTGAACTATGCCAAAGTCCGTTCTAAGCCTCTTTGGTAGGCTTCTATCGTCCATCAAATCTGCTTCCGTTGTCTTCTTCCGCGTTGGGCCTCTTGATTGAGGCCTTCCATGAAAATACTGCTTCTCAGTATCTGTTGGAGTGCCCTCCTGGCAAACACTCACAGCTCACTCGAAAGTCTCAATGTCTCAATGCAGTGCACCAGTGTTTCTCCTTTGCGGCAGGCACTACAGATATTGCGCTCTTTGTTGGTCGTGGGCACAGATCATCTCGTGCAGACCCGGGTCTACATTCTCAGGCTCCAACACTCATTATTCAGTGTCAGAGGTTGCTCGGGCTGCTCTTTTATTTTTCCTTTCATCATGGGTACCACAATGTAGTGCCTTTTGCCAATCTTGGATCCTCCGGTGCACTGCCCTTCCGTTGGAGCAAAGGAAAGGGGGGTGGCCAAAACTCAGGCCAAGGGGCTCAAGGGACCGCGCGCTGTCAGAGGTTACCAGCACATGACAGGTAGAAAACTGACGGCTCAAACCAGCCCTGCCATCAACAACAGGGATCCTTCTCTTTTGCTCTTTTGCACTGCAACTCTGGTTCTGTGGCAAACAGGGAACCAGTTCCTCCTTCTTGTCTGATGTCCAACGCCGTCTGATGGAGCAAGCATGATGCTTTGGAGATGCCATTGATGAAGCGCTGGCGATCGCTGTCCAGCCTTGCTACTTTCTGGGTGCTGGGACTGTAGGTCCAAGATGTCTGCCCTTCATCTGTAGCTGTCACTGATGGGAATTAGGACTCAATCAGCTTAAATCAGTGTTCTGCAGGTTATTATGACTCTTCCTTTTACTCTGGAAGATCCCGCAGAACTTAGTGATGTAGGAAATGTGTCACAGTTGTTAGTTTCCTTCAATTTAGTACAAAACAGTTCATTGTATTTAACAATGGGACTGCAAGCAGGTGGCCTGCAATCTGCGAGGGAGTGGCCATACGCCATGGGACAACTCTGGTCTAGAATGCACTGTCACTCCCAAAGGCAAAGGGTAGGTAGCTACATGGGAATTCTATCTAAATGTGTGTCCTCACACATAGTGGTATTATCTAATGGGGTAAACATTTTTTTTCAATGATTACATTTAAGTGTTCCTAAATTCCTTATCTAGAACATCTCAAAAAGGAAATCACATGATACAGATTATCAGGGACATGTAGATACCTCCCTTTAATAATTGTGCATCAGGTGCACTATGCAATACAAAGGCTAATGATCAAAATGTGGAAACAAAAGACAAGAACTAGAGAGTCCTGGTATTTCCATGATTAGAACACATCTGATCCCACCCAAAATTAAAGCAGCAGGAACAAAAGGGCAAAAATCCAAAATTAAAATAGGCATTGAAAATTTGTCATGTTCGAAAAATAAACGTAAGGTCTCTCCTATTGAGGTGGAAAACTTGTCTTACTATAGTATTGAGTCAGTTAACCAGTCCATCACTACCCTGACAGTCAGACTGGAAAACATCAAAGTGGGCCTAAAGAAAAGTCTTGAAAACCAGTCTGGTCAAACAAAAGGGAATTATACATAATATGGGGGTCCCTGGTACATCACTGCGGGCTGGAAGTGTGAACTTGAACAATACACCAACAATAATAAAAGGGCTGACTGGTGAAAGGAATACGGAAAAGGGAAATGGGACTAGGACACAGCTAAAATCCCCAATAACTAGGCACTGCAGGTGACACACTTTTAATCCTGTATTTCTCTTTTTCTTTTCTTCAATGCCATTATAGCCAAATAGACATACACTGATGAAGTGTTCACAGCATTAAGTATCATATCTGTGAAATTTAGTAACCAGAACAAGTCCAACCAACTGTTGCGTAGCGATGGGCATCGTCATGACCTTCCCCTCACAACACAGAGGAGCTTGTAATAGTATTAAACAACAAAAGCATAGAAACAAAAACATGCATAACAGAAAAACACACATGCCAAGCCATCAGGTATACTTGCTGTATACCAAGCACAGAAAGCATAGACAAATTACAATAGCATATGTAAATGAGTGGTGACACACAAATCCATGTCATTCACTTTATGCACTGTGAACCTGCAGCCCAAAACCCAATATTCTGGCCTGCTTAATTTGTCAGGCTTAAAATTAATATTCAATTTCCTTACTTTCCTCACCACCCTTTGACAGCAGGTCACCTTAGTGGTGATCGGCTGTCAAATACAACTTACTGTGTCACTTCTGAGTTCTGACACACAGGACCAGCAGGAACAATTCATAAAAGGACAAAATGCACAAACATGAAAAACACATGAACATTTCTTTTTTTCAAAGGAGTTATACAAAAAACACATCTTGTTTCAACATACTGCTGACAGCACCCTTCTTTTTGCAATTTGCACGTTGATTAGGTCCCACAGGTACATATGGAACACTCGTTCCACCACCTCGTGGAATGGACCATCACTGATGCGTTTGCTATTGACCTCTGCTTTTCCACTACTTCCCAGCACCTACTGTAGCATTCTCGGTCCGTTCTAATCTTCTCTTACCCTAATTTCCTACTTATAGTCATTCAGGGTGCATATTTCACCTTTTTTCCTCTCACAACTATGACATTTGTGTCAAACCAACTCACGTATCTTGTCAGCCTTAAAACCACCCAGAACAATTCATGAATGATCTGTGGGCAGAAGCAAAAAAAATACACAACACAAAAGAGAGACACTTCACATAACACACAAAATATCAACTGTAACCGTCTTGTCAACTTTGCAATGACTAAAACATGTAAGCATGTTAAGCCACCTTAAGTTTGTCTGTCCAAAAGTAAAACTGTTTCACAGACACTCTGTGTGTCCCTTGCGCCACAATTTTTCCTGTGAAAAATAAATCTGAATTTGCTAATCGTTTTTACCTAGGCATGTAGCCCACAAAATTCTAAGAAAGAGCTTCATCTTATTTTCTGTCTAAAACTAATGCAACATTTTATTTTCTGTTAAATTAAGGCAACTACGTGGACATTATTTTTCAAGAGCAGAAGCAGTGTGCAATATACTTGTCTAACAATCCAGAAGTCAGCTATTTGTATTATACCTAAATGTATGCATTTACTGAAGCCTAAGGCACTTTAAAGCTACTGTAAATGGCAAGAATGCTGTTTAAATATTCTATTTTACCCAATTTCGACTTTGATATTTGGGGCACTTAAAAATGAATATCCTATAATTGTGTTACATATTAATCATCCTCAGAATGTTCTTTACTTAGCCCAGGAATGAAAAATTCAAAATATAGTATAATTACCCTTTAAATAATGAGTTAATTACGCCTGCGCAGAGTGAAATTCCATATGCAAATGTCCTCATTATGCAGTACAACACAACTTAAATAAAATTTTAATGCTAGGAGGTCATAGTATGAGTATTAAGCTTTATAAATATTAAACCACGATTTTAAAAGCACTCATTTTTTTAATAATTTGTCATAATTAATAATTGTTCTTTTAATAAAACCAATAATTTTTGATAATTCCACATATAAAAGCAAGCTGCATCCCTTGCCTATCATATTTAGACGCATTCATTCATAAGCCTAAGCACAGAAGCCTAACTTGAAACATGACAAAATTCTGCGCCATTTTTTTTTTAAAAGGACAATTATTATTTAGCAACAGAACCAAGAATATGCTTATAAAAACATTTAAGAATGGAAATCCCTACCTTAGACCTTTTCCTCATATCTAAAATAATGAACCTGATTTTTGTAACCCTTTTTAAAACAGCATTCTGAAATGCAAAATTTTGCCCCGTGTTTAACTGAGAAAGTCCTGGCCGAGTGAACATTCCTGTCTATTTGTGGCCTACAAAAACGACAGCTCTTTGCTTAGCTGCAGTAAAAGCCTGTCTGAGTGTTGAAACGTGAGCACTGTGGCAGTCTTATTTAAAACTTAAGACACTTCGAGTTTTAAAATGTGTGTGCAGTTCAGCAAAATCTAATTTATTCAGATGATGTGTTTGCCTGTTAATATCTAATACAATGTATCTAAGGAAAATGTTTTATAAATGTTTATTTATTACAAAACACACATGTTAGTTTTTTAGGCCTTTTATTCATATTGGATGTGAATTTTAATTTGATATTTTAAGCATTTAACAGTTTGTACATGTGCGTATTTGCTTACTCTATAAATTAAATAGCAACATATAGCTTTCAACATATCATATGGTTCATTTCTGGATTTTTATTTAATTTCTACTTAATATTAATGAACTAACATTTTGCATAACAGACTGAAGACAACAAACACACATTGCGCTCATTTTAGACATATACAGAAAGTGGTCAAACACTCAGGACACACAATACAGCGCGCTTAATAGCCATTATTTAATAAATAGCGTAATCGCTATGTACTTACAGAAGTTGTAATGTAAAACCACAAACCACATAGACATTTAAACACACATTTAACCCACAGATCAACACTTAACAGAAACAAAGGACAGCCCACAGATTGTACTTAAACCAAACCATTTGTAAATACTAGTTGTAAGTCATATTTACAAGAAACGCTTCTCAGTAGTATTCAAAAAGACTGCCTGTTTTATTTCCAAGAAGCCAAAATACACTCAACTCACTAGCTTTGCCTGGCAGAACACCCAAAAAATCGCTCTGCATATCTCTATTCATAAAATTATTGCGCAGAAAAAGGATCCTTGTTTGTATTATGTCATATTTTAATTCCCTGGGGAAACAGAATCACCAAGGAAGAAATATGTTTTTATACTAAACCTATTTAGATATTCCCTCAGGGGAGCCGGCTAATTTAATTCACATCTCTCTATGGTACCTTCAAAAAGCAACACATTCTTCTATGTGTGCTTGAAACAGGTATGCCAAAAATAGTGCAAAATATGCAGTATTATAATCAAAGTAGTTCTTAAAGTACTCTTCGTACGTTGAACCGGTCAAATTTCATAGGAGTAGAGAAAAATCTCCTCATTACCTGCCTATATGTGTTGCATCACATACATCTACATATTCATATTCATAGGACTAACTCAATATTTGGACAATACATATCAAAAATGCCGTAGTAAGCGTTTCTAAACTACCTTACTAAATACAAGGTGTCATACTTACAGCAAGTGCCGTAAAACGGCTCTTACCAGTGAAATGGTTGTCCAAATTCTAACTGGCAAGTTTTAAATTACCTAACGGTCTTTTTTTTTTTTTTAATACTCACACCAAAAAGGTTCTCAGTCAGGGGTAACATCATGTGGAGGATCAAAATCAGGAAGATCAGAAATATACTGGGCTGCAGAGACAGAGAATCCCCAGAATCTCCGTGCACAGAGTACCTACTTAGTAAAATCCTGTCCTGTCCTCCTCAGTAGATTTCTGTCTCCTGACAAGATCACTCCCTCAGATAGCCACTTCTCTGATGAGATTCACGTTGGAGCGCCAACTGTAGTAATCAAAATCCTTCTCAGGGGTCTCACTGATACTTGGTAATTTTAAATCAACAAAGAAGAAACTGGCACAGAAGCTGAAATATAAAAGATCATTTTTATTAACCTCAAATGAGGTGAGACTATGTCACACAGAAGCCTTAGCAACTGAATGAGGCAGTCTAAGGAGTACAGAAAACTGGGGCTTTATATATGCTTTAGAGTTACATAGTAAGCATAAATGCAAGGGGCAGTCCTGGCTTATGTAAGCATGCAAAATGACTAAGTTGGGCATACAAGATCTACTTGCTCAACAAAGTGGGAGGAGAGTTACTTCTCCATACAGCAGCAAAAATAGCCTGATAGTTATACTGGAGAAGCAGGTGCATTCTACTAGCTAGGCCCTTCTGGGCATGTGCGAAGTAGAGGATGCTGAATATAGTTTGTCTCTAGGCAGACTATAAGAGCAGTTAACAGAAAGGTAGGACAGAGCACATGGCAGACAAAATGGCTGCCAGAAATACAAAATGGCTTTCAGCTCATGCTAACAAATCTGTCCAATATTTAACAGTGCAGGGGTGTCTTTTGAGGTCGGGAAATTGCACCCCCTGCTGGTCGTGGTTGGAGGGGTCCCTTTTCCTGATGCTGCAGGCATCATCAGGGTCGTGGAAGAGGGTCCTTGGGCACTGGATTCCAGGTCAGAATCGCTGGGGGGACGTCCTCAGGGTCTTTGTACACTCAGGCACAGGCCGGGCTCGGCGGGTACAGAGTGGGCTGGATTCGTGGTTCCTGGCTGGCACAAGGGGTATTGTCGTTTGAGCAGAACCACTGTTCGTGGGAGTCCCAGTCTTGGTAGAGTAACAAGGCAGTCAGGTATTCTGGGGTTTTTAAGGTTGCTGACCACAGAAGGAGCCGGCGTTTTGCAGGAGCAGGTTCAAGGGTCGACAGGCCTGTAGGGCTGGGGCCAAGTCAGCTGGTGTTGTCCTCTTCTTAGCAGCTGCACGGCAGGTCTTCTTGTTGCTTGATCTTCTTGCTTGTTTTGGTATCGGGGACTGAGGAAGGAAGGTTCAGGGTGCCCCTAAGTACTAAATTTAGGAGCATTACAGGTAGGGTGAGGGCAGGGACCAATAAGCCCCTGTCCTGGGGTGGGTATCTCCTGTGGGAGGGGGGCAGGAGCCTAGCTGTGAGAGGGTAGGGCTCCCCATACTCAAGATGGCGGTAGCCCGGAGTCGTGCTTCACCTCGCCTCTCCCACCTTAGGGGTGGAGTTGGGACAGGCTGGCACACCCCCTTTCCTGCCGTAGGGTTTCCCGCCAGTCTTCCCACCAGAGTGGGGGTCAGAACTGGTGGGGGCCAGTTGCTGAGTACAGCAAGTGGCCTGGAAAAGCTCACAAAGGTGGCATGCCGTTGAAGCTTCCCCCTGCCCATCCTGGGGAAGAGACCTAGCACTTCGCCCAGGATGTGCATTGTTGCAGGCCCAGGAGAGCGGGGGCTCTCCACCCAGGGGTCCAGCAACATGTCTGCTGTGTGGCAGCCTAGGCAGCCTCTCAGACAAGACGTGGATTGTAGGTTAGGGTTCAGCGGGCATCTCAAGATGCCCTCTGTAGTCCATTTTACATTAAATCCCACACTGGCATCAGTGTGGGTTTAATGTGCTGAGAAGTTTGATATCAAACTTGTCAGTCTTCAGTGTAGCCATTATGGTGCTGTGGAGTTCGTAATGACAACCTCCCAGCACCATATACTCCTAATGGCATCACTGCACTTAAAGTGCCCAGGAATGGCCCTGGGTACTGTAGGGGCACAGGCCTCAACCATCTGTGCCCACACCACTGGCATAGGGCACCCAGCTAGAGGGGTGGCTGATGTTTGCCAGGGCAGTGGATTTGTGGGCATGGCACACAGGGATGTGTGCCATGTCGACTCTTTGTTTAGCTCTGCACCAGGACACTCAGCCTGCAAAGGCAGTGCGTGTGTGTCATGGTACAGGGCCCCTAAGGGTGGCACAATAAGTGTTGCAGCCCTTAGGGGTCTTCTCTGGTCACAATGTCCTGGGTACCTAAGGTACCATTTACCAGGTGCTGACATGTGGCCAGAGATGCCAATTGGGTTTAGGCTTTAGTACAGTCTTTAGGGGAGGAACACAGGCCCTGGGAACCTGATTGGCAGGGACCCAGGGCACACCAAAGAAAAGTGCATCAGGTATCAGGCAAAAAGTGTGGGGGGGCGGGGTTACTGCAACAGAAACCCACTTCCTTACAGTAATATAATGTAATTTTGCGCTGCATGCATGCACCCATCACCCATTTTTCCACCCACCACTTCCCGTAGTTGGCAGCCGCCACTGATTATAAAAATACTACAATATAGTACAATACAGTTTGTGCTGTTTACGTTCCTGCACCAACCCTCGCAGCCAACTGGAGTGACCATTGTGATATTGGCCTTCCCTGTTCCTCCCCATTCCATGCACATCTATGTATATGCTACAGTACAACAGCCAGCTATACTCATGAGTTATTTCTTCCTGAAAGTCAGCAAAGGCTTTGTGCTTCTTGAATGTTCAAACATGCCTTTCAAAAAGTATGGCCTGAGTCTGGAAAAGCTTGGTCTCTCTGTTTAGGACTCCTAGGTCTGCGGTTCCCCAGGTAACACACATTAACTAGACTGAATGTGCCCCATGTGTTTGGTGGTCTTAGTGCTGGAGGCTGATTCCTGAAGTGAGGGAGAGGGGTCCAAGATAACATCTTTTTACACTGTGATCAACATGACGCTCAACGCCAGTGGGTGCCCCCAGAAGGTTCCTGCTGAGAGGGTGGCTGTGGATAGATTTTAGGCTCCAGGTATCAGCCTGGCTGAAGCAGTTTTGACATCTGAATTCTCTGTAGCACACCGTCCTCTATGAAATCTCTAGCTCTCTATTGGGACAACCCTGCCTAAAATGTTTGGGTTTTGTTTGAGAAACTCTCTCCCTCCTCACACACCCTGGTTAATTACTTTTGTAAGAATCCATAAAAGAAGGCGTTATAGTCATTCATGGAGCATTCTTTCTCGCCTCTGAAATTCCAAAAATGTATGTTTAGCCTAAATCGTACGCCTGCTCTTGTTGTACTTTCTAGTGAGATTGCTTTGGCATTCCAAAATTGGTTGTCACTGAGATTCAAACTTGTCACCCCTTCTTTGCAGCTAAATAAGCCTGTTACTTTCTTCAAACTTCATGCAGCCCATAAAGCACTATTGCAAGAGCCGCATATTGCACAACCAGAGATCCACAGATTACAGCACAGATGGAAAGGACAAATACTCGTCACTGGGTATACCTCCATGCCAGAGGGGCTCTAATATGGGTCCAGTCAGGAACCCTACATACACCTGAGGAAACAGAAATAGACATACATGGCCGCTTGGTGTTGACAAAAGGCAGTTTGAACGGGAGACAAATAGTATTAGGATCCATATAGATGCCTCGAACAGGGAGCCTGGAGCCTTCTAGCGTGCATTAACCGAGATATTGTTACGTTGGTGTGATATCCCTTGGCTGCTGGGGGGAGACTTCAATGCAGTGCTGGATACCAGCTTAGACAGGTCCTTTCGAATATTGCAGCAAACTGCTGCCGCATTCAATTCTAGGGTCTTAGGGGAGTGGTTGTGTCACTCGGGTCTGGTAGATGTGTGGAGACCACTAAACCCACAGACACGCCTCTACTCCTACTATTCACACCCACACGGAATACACATCCTCATAGATCGCTTTGTAGGGAGTGCAACACTCCTAGGGGACTGCACTAATACAACTACCTCAGCCGCACGCACTCGGACCTTAACCCTCACACACTACTGCCACAAGGGGAAAACATAGAACGCACTACCCGGATGTGGAGGCTACAACCCTTAGCGCTGGATGAACCCCCTTTAGGGCCTCAGTGGGGGTGGCTACAGATACCTACTTCGAAACAATTGTAGGCGCGATCCCTGATGCAGGATTGCTATGGGATGCGTGCAAGGCTCTTAATCAGAAGGCAATGTCTATGACTTAGCTAGAGTATTCGCTGCTAGTTAGACCAAGAGGCAAAACACATCGAGGACAGACCTGTCAGACTAGAAACTGACTTCGCCTGAAATACTGGCACTCAGCAGGCTTTGCACAACCAGAGACATAAACACACTGAAGTTATGGAATGACTGCAATGCTTAGACTATGCTGCGTACTCAGCTTGCACACATGCGACAGCCGACAGGGCTGGCAGACTGCTAGCGACGCTGATCAGACAAGAACATACACAGCAGCTGGTTCTACAGTTATGATCCATGACAGGGCAACTACTGACTCACCAACATGACATTCACTGTGAGTTCACCGCTCATTATACTAAGGTGTATAGGTCAGCTATCAATGTAACACTGGCAGTGCTAGAATCCTTATTGTCCACACTCTCCATGCCCTCAGTGTCTGCCGCGCAGAGAGCTGAGCTTGATGAAGGGTTCAACCTCCTAGAGGTACAGTAGGCAATACAGGCATTAGCTACAGGTAAAGCACCTGGCCCCAATGGGCTGCCAGCTGAATACTATAAAGCCTATCAGACAACTTTAGCCCCGCAATTACTCTCACTGTACCGCAGCTCACAGGAGGAATCTACACGACCAGAGACGCTCCATGAATCCTTGCTCGTCTCGTTGTCTAAGCCAGACAGAAACACAGAGATGATAGGTGTGTATCGTCCATTAGCAATAATAAATACAGATTACAAGACACTAGCCAAAATATTAGGAAGCAGGCTTGCCCCAATAGTGCCACACTTAGTACACACTGATCAAAATGGGTTTGTACCTGCCTGCTGTACATCACTGAACTTGAGACGCTTTTTTCTAGTAGCTCACTCAGGTTGCTTACTGCTTGACCTAGAGAAAGCATTTGACACACTAGAGTGGACTTCTTGTTTGCTGCTCTAAACAAATATGGCCTTGCCACCAACTTTCTAAGCCTTGTCAAATTGCTTTATACTTAGCCTACTGACAAAATTAAGATGGGCCCATATATATCTCTATCTCAGCCAATTCTAACTGAGCGCGGTACAAGACAGGGCTGCCCGCTCTCCCCGCTGTTGATTTCATTGGCCATTGAACAGCTAGTCCCTGAGTAGGACTAAGAAGGGCTGGGGTATCCCCTTCGAAGACGGCACACATGCAGTCTCTCTGCTTGCGGATGCCCTGTTAATACATCCCCGGGATATCAGGGAGCCATGCGAAACAATAGAAAAAGCTATATCTGAGTTTGCCTCCTTATCGGAGATTCGAGTAAACTGGGGAAGTCATGCCTGTACCCTTCACTGAGTCAAACCCTGACCCAATATTGTTGATTAACAGCACATCGGTACACTGGCAGCAGACAGCATTCCGCTACCTTGGAATTCAAATCTATCGAGAACCAATGACCTCCTAGAGGGAAACCTCGCACAAGCTATAACAGCAGTCAGGTCGCATTCTGGCGCACCCTTCCATTGACCATCATGGGCCGAATTGCACTCCTAAAAATAGTGGTACTTCCAAGGCTCCTTTATCACTTCACAAATGTACCCCTATATATCAAACCGGCGTTTTTCTGCATGTTTGAGCGTGATGTGCGGCAGTTCATATGGCATGGCACGCGTAGCAGAGTAGCACTGACCAAACTCTACCTACCAACTAACCGTGGTGGTCTGGCCGTGCCCAACGTGGAGCACTATTATCTGGCAGCAGAGCTGCAGTGGGTGGCTCAATGGGTTGGTGGCGTACACCTCACAGACACCGCTGCACAACAACCAGGCTACACCTACCCTCAGATCATAGCAATATTTCACAGTAGCAGAAAAGGAGAGCACCTACCCAACTGATGGCAAAAGTGGCTTACACTTGTTTCCGTCGTAGCCTAAGACTCACGAAAGCTGTCACCCTATATGCACCTTCCCTACCCATACTTGGCACGCCCAGGCAGCATCGAGCAGTCTCTGTGGCAGAGCTCCGCTTATGGGAAGAAGCGGGCATCCAAACCCTAGGGGATTTGTACTACGATAAACAACTAATGCCATTCAACATGCTTGCCGAAGAATGCAATCTATCGCAAAGCCATTTCTTACTGCACGTTGCACTGCCACAGGCTCTGCGGACACTGTGGGATGACGTAACGCAGGAACCCACAACACACCTGACAATTCAATACCTGCATGTACTGGGGTCGGGCGGCACCTCTCTAGATAGTTAGCTGAGTCACTGAAAGACACAGCACTCCCGCTGAAACCACTTACAAACCACTGGGATACTGACCTACAGTGGCAAAGCACTGAGCGCGAATGGGTGGCCATCTTGGAAAAACCCACACATATTCCTTGGAATGCTAGGTTCCGTCTCATACAGTATTTCATAACACAAAGGGCCTACATGACACCAGCCAAGATTAATCAATACTTTGGCCGTAATGATGCCCAATGCCCCATGTGTGGACTAGTAGGAGGAGACCTCTTGCATATGCTATGGGCCTGCACTGCAATTGTCTCTTATGGGAAAACAGTCACTATGGACTTAGCACCACAAACTGGTGGCGTGGTGGAATGGACCTGGGAGGTATGCCTTCTGGGTCTTTACCAGAGACCTAAAAAAAAAGTAACAGCCCAATTCATAGATCTAGGACTCATCGTAGCCAAGTGTTTAATCACCAGACGCTGGAAGTCCCCTGAACCCGCAGTCACGAAGGCCTGTTTCGAATCCCTAAATGTTGGGCTCAGGGGGAAAGCGTAGAGCTCCGCTGTGAAGACACAATATGGTTACGTACACAGCCGCTGGCAGCAGCATGGGATGTGATACTAGCGGATCTCTGCAGCTCCTGGCAGGAAACCCCTTCAGTGGCAGATGAGGCACAAGAGCAAACCAATGGTATAGAGTAAAACAGACCCCATTATGGGATTTTAACCCAGGGATCCTATAAGGCTCTAACTTGTCCAGTGAGCGGTGATAAAAGCTCTTTACAAAATCAACTTCCGACGTAGTCAGCCAGGGAAAATTGCTCCGTACTGTGTTGCTAGGTAACGATAACAAACTTTTGTAAAATCCAACATGGCCGACTCACGTTAGACAGAATATCAAGTTTAAAATGTCGACATAGATAAATATTGAGTTTTAAATATTGTGATACATCGTGATACAGAAATATCGACAGGAAGAATGTCGTGGTCACGAATATCGACTTGAAGGTAAGAAATATTGTTTTTGAAAATATCGAAGTTGTTAATATTGTTTGCAAAAATATAGTTGTTTAAAATATCGATGTTTTAATTCCTGTTATGTATTTTAGTATGTATTTTAAAAGTATGTGATCTATTTTTTTGCATAGGAATTTGTTTTGTTTTTTAATATATGTGTTACATTTTTAGTAGTTATTAATTTTATCTTAATTACATTTTGCGTTTTTAAGTTCTGTAGCAGGATGTGGTTTTATAGGGGAATAGTGTGGGAAGTAATTTAATTATAATAAATTAAAAAAAATATGTATAAGTATTCATTTAATTTAGATTTTCTAGTGTTAACTGTGGGAATTAATGTATTATTAATTATTAAATAATTGGCTGTTAATTATTATTAATTTATTGGCATTTATGTTAATCGTGTCATTTTTTTAGGAGCGGGTTGTGGGTTTATAGGGGAATAGGGTTTGAAGAAATTGAATTATGATAAATTAATTATAATTTTGTATGTATTAGTATTTATTTAATTTAGGTTTTATAGTGTTAACTGTGGGAATTAATTTATTATTCATTATTTGGCTGTTAAATATTATTTAATTAATTGGCAATGATTTTAATTGTGTCATTTCTTTATGAGCCGATTGTGGGTTTCTAGGGGAATAGGGTGGGAAGTAATTTAATTATAATAAATGTATTGTTATTTTGTATTTGTTAATATTTATTTAATTTATATGTTATAATGTTAATTGTGGGAGTTATTTTATTATTAAATATTTATTAATTGGTTGTTAATTATTATTACTTAATTAATTTGTAATTAATTATGTTAATTATGTCATTTTGTGCAAAGCCAGATTTATTAAAACAGTTTGATCTGGCTTTGCCCCAACTCCTAATGGCAAAGAAAAGTAGACGCAAACAAGAGGTTGAGCGGTACATCTCCTGACATACCTACATGTAACAAGTGCTTTACCCCTCCAGCTCGCATCTTACATGTCTGACTCCTGTGCTGATGTCTTCACATAGGGGTATATTCACAAGAAGGTGTAATAACTACTGCAAGAGTAGCGTAACACAACTTTTAACATCGCAGCCCATCGCGGGAAAATAACCCTGTGTCAACCTGGAATTCACAACAAGGCGGTAGCATGCGATAGACACCAGATAACGCGGCAAATGTCCGCGTGAAAATCAACACCACACCACAAAAATGCGATACACGAACGCAAAAAAAGATGTCATCAGGCCAACCGCGGGACAAAAAGTAGCGAAAACCAGCCAAAGGTCTGCAAATACCACGCGCCTGGCGGGGCAATAACCATAAAAACAACAGAAAAAACACACCAGAAACAAGCCAAAGCACGTAGCAACATGGATGCACCCATACCCAGCGCAGAGGCCAACTCGAACCCCACAACCAGCAAGGAACAACAGGGTCGGGGAAGGCCAAGGAGAAGAGGGAGAGGAAGACGGGGTGCAGACCGCAGGAAAACAAGACCAGCGTCACGGAGGTGAGAGAACACTACCAGCAAATGACCCACTAGCAGACCACAGGTGTGGGTGGGGGCAGAACCCATGGAAGGCAAACCAGGACACATACGTAGGGGTCTATCACCCTGCAAGGGCCACCCACACCCCACTATGGAGACCCTCGCTGCCATAGAGACACATGCAGATGCACATGCACAGCACAGAACCACGCCCAGGGGCACACAATTAGCAGTCACACACCAATGTTGGCTGTGCGTACGATGGCCCTGGCCACTTCCCTCATGAATGGAGTGGGTGACGACAAAGCTACAAGTCCAAGCCCCAACCCGCTGCCTCCGGTGACATGTCTGCATCCGATGTACACTGCACAATGTAAAGTCATAGGGCCCAGGACCCATATGCATAGTACAAGACCACAGGGACACACTCAGAGA
This sequence comes from Lissotriton helveticus, assembly GCF_964261635.1. NCBI lineage: Eukaryota > Metazoa > Chordata > Amphibia > Caudata > Salamandridae > Lissotriton > Lissotriton helveticus. The sequence goes on from NC_136061.1 coordinate 1,545,845,474, forward strand.
TCATGTTGAACTGGCTATGAGCACATGCGCCCAGCCCCTTTATTGGCATGGCCACATGTACAGTGACACCTGTGCTGGTTGTGTCTGGGGTGAGTGTAAGCCAACCTGCACGGAATGTCTGATGTTGGCAACCACTTGGACATTGGACACCAGTGCAACGCACACAGAAAACACATGCAACACAGAGTCAACTGCTGAGCAACATGGGGTGAGCCGGATAAAGTCCAGAGGACAGCCAACATGCAAACAGAAGTGTCCGTGAGTCGCAGTGCACTGGGCTGTGGACACTAGAGATGAGCGGGCTCATGTGCAGAAGTCTATTCCTGATGCAGATGCAGTGGGATGTGTCAGACCTGCATCATCTTCACCATCAACGTCTCAGGGCCCCCACTCTGTTTGAGGAGACATACTTGCGCAACCGCTCCACATCACAAAACACAATCAGCTACAGACAATGGCCTGCGGTGCACTGAGTCACTGGCACCTGGAGAGCTGAGCAGGGAATCAGGCCGATGATGGCATCCAAGACAGGCCTGAGCAACCACGAAGTCTGTCAGGACCACTGCTTCAACTCTGGCAGATGGCGTTTGGAGGTGGTCCTTGCGGTGGTGGTGTGTGCCTCCTGTGGTGATGCATCATCCGGACCGGTCTGTACTTGCTTTGATGTGTGAGCCCTAGTGGGACGCATTTGGGCCCGGAGGCTGCATACAGCGCAAGGCCACAGAGTCATGGCGTTGATGAGCCCAAGGCCCATGCGTCAGGGGCCAGCCTATGTCTCCGGAGAAGGAGTCCAGGACTTGACCACTACAGAGTTAGTGGCCCCGGATGAACTGCGGCCGGCACAGGCACCCAGCCATGGGACGGTGACTTGCGGTGCAGTCAGATGGCCATGCGACCTGAGCTGGTAAACATCATTGTCCGAGGTGTATGTTTTGGAGTGTTTCAGGGGACAGTGGAAGGTGTCCTCCAGGGCAAGACACCGAAAGATTTGATTTTATCAGGAAGCAGCAAATGGAGGAGTGGAATGCGACAGCCCGTTGCCACCACCAATTCCGTTTCAGCTACATGGGTTTGGAAACTGCCCCATAGTCCATAGGCTCAGACGCCACCACTGTTCGACCACTGAGTGTCCATGAATGTCAGGGAACTGACTTAGTGGCACCGGGGCTGAGTGGGGATGCAGACTGCGATGATGCCGGTACACTGATATGGACTCCACCATTGCTGAATTATGACTTTGTGACCTACTGGACCGCAGTGTAGGCCGTAGGCAGCGGTCAGTAGTGGCCCACAGCCACGTGTCTTTGGCTCGCGATGCACAGCGCTAGTGACACCAGGGCAGTTGTCGGTAGTGTACAAACAACGCCTTGCATTTTCTCTCCGCCAAAATGCAAGGCGACATCCTCTTAGGCCTCTCCTTGCGTGCAATGATGTGTAATCTGCCTTTGCATACTAGATGTTCAGTTCCAAATCTGTTGCCTACTCAAGTACAGCCTAGGCCAAGAGCAGTGTAGGTGGGAGGTAGCAGTCAGCACGTGCCATTCACCGAGTGTCGCCGGCATAGGTTGGTGGCCCCACCGGCCCTCGTCAATCAGGTTCAGTGGCACCACGTGTTCGGTCACCTCCGTGACTGTGACCCGGCTTTCGTCCGGACTGAGCTGCATCTTCATCTTACTCCTCTCCATGCATCCACTGGTTTGGACTCAGCCATTTGTGATTCTCGACTAGGTGCTGGATGTGAGACCTACTCGTCCGCAGGGTTGTCCTGGTCCCTCATCCATGACTCGCCGGATGGCGTCGGACAGGGTTTGTGGCAGCACGGCTCGCTGGATGGTATTGGGCAGGGTTTGTGGCAGCACAGCTCACCGGATGGTGTTGGACAGGGTTTGTGGCAGCATGGCTCGCCGGATGGCGTTGGACAGGGTTTGTGGCAGCAGGGCTCGCCGGATGGCGTTGGACAAGGTTTGTGGCAGAATGGCTCGCCGGATGGCGTTGGACAGGGTTTGTGGCAGGATGAGTCGCAAGATGCGCATATGGCACTATGCCTCACTGATCAAAGGGAGTCTGGTGCTGTGGCTGCTGTCCCGGATTCGGGGTCACTGCCATTCAGGAGCCAGGACACAGTCTCACGTATGGGACCCACTGGGCTGCAGAGGTCGCCGGTAGAATATGTAAATGAGAAAGGAGTAATGTGGTCCAGCGTCGGTGGGACAGCAGTGGTCTGAAAGGCTGGCCGGGTCATGGGCCTCGATCTTGGAGCTTACACTGGCATGTGGGGGGGGTCCTCCATGACAACCGCCGGTGTCGGATGCAGATTAGGGTGGCCTGGCTGCATAGTGTCTGTCCTGACGGGTCTGTGGTCCAGCGGGTCAGGGTATGACGCATCTGTCAATGCTGGAGGGGGGTTTCTATTTATGAAATAAAAACATTCTCGCACGGACTTGCGGTGTGCTCCTGATTGTGTTGGCTTACACATATTTACAGCGGACTGTGCCTGGGAAGTATTACATGGCTCACCACCGCGTTCAGGAAGCACCCGAGGTGTGTGGTGAGACGGCGGTGATTTTAAACTTTGTTTTGGATTTATTGTGCCCGTTTGCACCAACGTTACGAGAGGACTCTCATCTTTTCCTGCCTGTGAAACTGAGGCGAATCTGAAATCATCCACGCTCGAGACGCACTCCGGAGCAGCATGAAGCCGGTTATGGCGTCTGGGAGTACGCGGTTCGGAGGACCCGCGTGCCCCACACAGAGTTTCCGGTAAGTGCTGTCTTCGTTTGTGTGCATAGTGGAGCAGTAGCATTCACAGCGTTCAAGTTGAAGTTAAAACATTTATAAAGCGCCCGTATACAGAATGGTTTCTTGGCGCTAAGGACGGACATACCGGAAAAGGCAGAAAGGGAGCCGCCTATTGTGAGAAAGCGCGTGAAAAAAGCTGGGTCTTAAGAGCCCTGCCAAAGATCGAGTAGGAAGCAGCTGTCCTAATACTGAAGGGAAGAGCATTCCAAAAGGCAGGAGCCACGGTGGAGAACCTCATGCCGCCATGTTTTTTTCTCCTAAATCGGGGGACGCACAAGAGAAGCTTGGAGGAGGACCGCAGATCCCTGTTAGGAACATAATCTGTGATTTTTGAAGCTAGAAATGTTGGCCCGGTGCCTGCTAAGGCCTGAAAGATCAAGCATCCCATTTTGAACAAAGAGCGTTGAGAAAGAGGGAGCCAATGTAAGGATTTTAGCAAAGGAGTGGCGTGATGATGCTTGGGCAGTTTAAAGATTAGACAAGCAGCTTGATTCTGGATCAGTTGGAGACGGCGCAGCTCGTATGCGGGAGCCCCAGCATATAGCGCATTGCCGTAGTCCAGGCGCGATACAATCATAGCTAGTAGGATGATTTTCAGAGCTGCAGTGGAGAAGAAGAGAGAGATCTTGCGTATGACACGGAGCTTGAGAAAACAAGATAATACCACAGCGCTAATTTGAGAGTGCATAGAGAGATCAGAGCTGACTCTTATCCCAAGAGTTTTAACGGAGGTAGAGGGAGGGGGAGAGGGGCCCAAGGAGGGGGGCCAGAATCCAGAGGACCAGGGGCTGGAGATGCCACCCGTGAGTACTAGCTCGGTCTTATCGGAGTTCAGTTTAAGATGATTCAAATTCATCCAGTCCCTGATAAAGAGCATTGTGGATTGAACGTTAAGAGCAGAAGCAGAGGAGGAGGAGAGATTAAAGATGAGTTGGAGGTCATTGGCGTAATTGAACACCGTGACTTCCAGTGTCTGAAGAGCAGAGATGAGAGGAAGGATGTAGAGATTAAAGAGTAAAGGAGAAAGATACGATCCCTGGGGAACACCACGTTAACCTCGTAGACAAGCCGTACATGAGAGAAAAGCGTCTGTCAACGCTGGAGGGGGTTTTCTATGTATGAAATAAAAACATTCTCACATGGACTTGCGGTGTGCTCCTTTTTGTGTCGGCTGACACATATTTACAGCGGGAAGTATTACGCGGCTCACCACCGCATTCAGGAAGCACCCAAGGTGTGTAGTGCGACGGCGGAGATTTAAACTTTGTTTCGGATATATATTTATTTGTAAATGTTTATATATTTATAAAACCATAAAATAAATTACAATTAATAGTTATTAATTGTTGTAAAGGGTATATATATATATTTCGTGGTCTGTACCTGTGTCAACGTTGGCATCCAAGGCCGAGGTTCAGGAGTTGGAAACGATTTATATATATATATATATATATATATATATATATATATATATATATATATATATTTTGCACCAAGAAGACCCGTTTTCCACGAAGTCCGCGGCCCATTAACAGATGGCGAGTCGAACCGAGCGGGACACTCGGCGGTCAATCAGCCACAAAATTCTTTTCTTCAAAGAAAGACTCGCACTTGGGATAACCTCAGTTGGTAACGCGTTTCAACAGCAGAAGCTGTCTTGATCACACAATTTGCTTACTGGCACAGGAAGTCTATACATAGGTATTGAACACAAACGAAGGACTCATAGTTTAGTAACTAGTGTTCACATCTAAACTTTGGCAGCCATCTTAAGATGGTAAAAGAAAATGTATGTCACTGTAGGTTAAGCATGTACCTGTTTACGACATTATAAGCATCTATACAATCCAAGTGCCTGTTTCGAGACTATTTACATATTTACATAAATATGTACATGTATTCAAACAAAAAGTAAAATTCATTTGACATAGTGTCTAATTTGTCTCTCTAACATAAGCTATCCATACACGGCATAGTGCCCAGGTTCTATTGTAATTGGAATTATATGCAATATATCAAAAGTTATTAGTTGAATATGATCCTACAAGTCATGACGTGTATATTTTAGCGATGGGCCAACGTATATACATAATATACCAATGATAATCTTTCTGTGTCAGAAAAGAGATATAGAAAGTGCAGGGAAGTGTTATTATAAGTGCAAAATTAATTATTCTTATCTGAAAAGATTCTTATATGAAAAAAGGGGGAGCCCAGGTGGAAAAAGGGGAGTGGGATACGAAAATAATTGAAGATTCCAGAATTCCTTTTTAGCCAATCCCTTCCACCTAAAAAAATCAGATAAAATTCAATATAAACAGTGTTGTGTCATACGTGAAACAAAAAACATGGAAAAAGCAGTTTACAGTATAATGGAGAAACAGATGCATATACATAAGACAAAACCTTAGTCTTTTAAATGATAGGCAAGTTCTTCATCAAGATTATGGCCTTTTGGGTACTTGGTTTCGAGATTAATTATCCATTTGGACTCACGTTTACGGAGAGCCAGGGTCCTATTGCCTCCTCTAGGGCCAACATGTACTTGTTCCAATGCAAAGAAACATAGTAGATTGCTATTGGAATGGTGAAAAAGTTCAAAATGCCTAGCTATCGGATAATGAGGGTCTTTGTTGGTTATGGCCCGCATATGTTCCAGTACTCTTTTTTTGGTTGCATTGGTGGTACTACCAACATATTTCATTTTGCAAGGACACATGAGTACATATACACAAAAGGTAGAGCTACAAGTCAGGAATTGGTCAATTTTTTTCGGTGTTGCATAACCGGGAATTGTAACTGATTTAACCATACTGCTGTTACGGCAGGCTTTACAATGCCCACAAGGAAAGAAGCCCTTCAACTGATGTTCATTGGCATCTTTTGGCAGTACCACCAATGCAACCAAAAAAAGAGTACTGGAACATATGCGGGCCATAACCAACAAAGACCCTGATTATCCGATAGCTAGGAATTTTGAACTTTTTCACCATTCCAATAGCAATCTACTATGTTTCTTTGCATTGGAACAAGTACATGTTGGCCCTAGAGGAGGCAATAGGACCCTGGCTCTCCGTAAACGTGAGTCCAAATGGATAATTAATCTCGAAACCAAGTACCCAAAAGGCCATAATCTTGATGAAGAACTTGCCTATCATTTAAAAGACTAATGTTTTGTCTTATGTATATGCATCTGTTTCTCCATTATACTGTAAACTGCTTTTTCCATGTTTTTTGTTTCACGTATGACACAACACTGTTTATATTGAATTTTATCTGATTTTTTTAGGTGGAAGGGATTGGCTAAAAAGGAATTCTGGAATCTTCAATTATTTTCGTATCCCACTCCCCTTTTTCCACCAGGGCTCCCCCTTTTTTCAGATAAGAATCTTTTCAGATAAGAATAATTAATTTTGCACTTATAATAACACTTCCCTGCACTTTCTATATCTCTTTTCTGACACAGAAAGATTATCGTTGGTATATTATGTAAATACGTTGGCCCATCGCTAAAATATACACGTCATGACTTGTAGGATCATGTTCAACTAATAACTTTTGATATATTGCATATAATTCCAATTACAATAGAACCTGGGAACTATGCCGTGTATGGATAGCTTATGTTAGAGAGACAAATTAGACACTATGTCAAATGAATTTTACTTTTTGTTTGAATACATGTACATATTTATGTAAATATGTAAATAGTCTCGAAACAGGCACTTGGATTGTATAGATGCTTATAATGTCGTAAACAGGTACATGCTTAACCTACAGTGACATACATTTTCTTTTACCATCTTAAGATGGCTGCCAAAGTTTAGATGTGAACACTAGTTACTAAACTATGAGTCCTTTGTTTGTGTTCAATACCTATGTATAGACTTCCTGTGTCAGTAAGCAAATTGTGTGATCAAGACAGCTTCTGCTGTTGAAACGCGTTACCTTGCTTAATAAACTGAGGTTCTCCCAAGTGCGAGTCTTTCTTTGAAGAAAAGAATTTTGTGGCTGATATATATATATATATATATATATATATATATATATATATATATATATATATATATATATATATATATATATATATATATATTCACTGAAAAAACCATAGGTTATAGACCATATATAGTTAGGAATTAGCATTTAAAAAACCTTATTTTACTCACACAAAACCATTGAAATTCCATATATAGTTAGTTGCACTAACTATATATCGCGCACCTGCAATCCACTGCTGATGATGTCACATATTACATCATTCATGACATGGTCAGTGACATCACTGATGACATCACTGATGACATCTCAAATGACATCACTGATGACATCACTGATGACATCTCATTTGACATCAATGACCACATCACTGATGATATCATTCATGTGACAATACAATGCATCTCCTCACATTTTAATATAACCTCTGTTTCACCCAGTGTTAAATACAGAATATAATTTTTGAAACCATTGACACACCAATACTAGTTACTACATACGCACTCACTGATTCCTACGTCTACACACACCTTCACTCATTCACCCATACTATCATTCATACATACAATCACTCATCTTTACAACACTATCATATGCACTCATACACCTATACAGACACTCACAGTCTGCCACTCATCCATGGAGTTACTCACACACCTAGTCAGTCCTGTAAAGAATCAATGACACTTCCATTTTCTTGTCTATACAGTTAAACATAGAGCACCTTACATTTTCAAACATATACTAACACATACTTACCTTGTTATACAATCATTGATACAAGTACACATTGATCTGCACAGAGTCACACACCTCCCAGCCAGCCACACACACACTCAGTCTCCCATACAAATACTTGGACAATCAATCAGTAACCCATATAGTTAATCATATAGCTACTGATCAAAACATGCAGCAGTTTACAGAACAACAGACATAATGATGCACAAATTAAGACACTTTAGTCACTAACCCATGCACTCAGTGAGACACATTTAATCACTCACTCATGCATTCAGTCATGCACCTACTAAATCCTTTGTCCAGACACTTATACTTCCACTCATTCTTCAATATGTAAGACACATTTTAACTTTACAGAAACATACAGTCACTGGATGTTGTCATCAGTGATGTCATCAGTGATGTCATTTGAGATGTCATCAGTGATGTCATCAGTGATGTCACTGACCATGTCATGAATGATGTAATATGTGACATCATCAGCAGTGGATTGCAGGTGCGCGATATATAGTTAGTGCAACTAACTATATATGGAATTTCAATGGTTTTGTGTGAGTAAAATAAGGTTTTTTAAATGCTAATTCCTAACTATATATGGTCTATAACCTATGGTTTTTTCAGTGAATTTTCAAGGTTTTGTAAATGCTAATTCCTAACTATATATGGTCTATAACCTATGGTTTTTTCAGTGAATTTCAATGTTTTTTTAATAGCAAATATCATAAGCTGTCGAATGTCAAGTACGTGGTAAGTGAAAACATTTTCGTGTTTATGCACACTGATCTGCTTTGAATGGTGCCCCCCCCCCTCATTTCTATTAGGAGTACTCTCTCTTTGCAGATAGTGAAAGGTAGTTAACGCAGGTCTTTGCCCCCATTGTAATCCGTCGTGCCTGCTTCTCTCTCCATTTGATTCATTGTTATCCAAGTATTTACTGTTTTAGAATTAGTTCTCTTTGGTTCATTCTCTATTTACAAACAAACACAGAGTCGCAATACTCTGTTTAGTCTTTGCAGATAACGAAAAATCGTGTAAAAAAAAAGAAAAGGAATCGAGCAAAATCAGTAGGCCACTAATGGGATCTCTTTTTGACCTCGCTAAAATAGAAACATTAGGAACAACCCCTCATGACAAATACAAAACTAGTGAGATGAACTGAACTCCACACAATGATGGCTGCAAAACAGCTCTGCTCCGCCACCCACCCCGCCCAAAATAACGATAAAGAACGGCTGCCATGATTGGTTGCGGAATGACCACGACGGAGCTACGAAATGGTGCTGCTCTCATGCTAACCCCAGCTTCAGTCTGAAACATCCAGAAACACTGTAGACTACCAATTCGATCAGTTCCGGTAGCGCCCCAATGTAACCCGGTAGAGAAGAACTAGCCCTCCCCTCTTTGACTGATGGTTCTTGTTGCCTGTCCCTTCTGTTGTCATTTAACAGAACTATTTAGCCTGCTGAAAGGGGTTGTGTTCCGACCGCTGGTTGGTGGAGACATTTTGACTATATTCTGTACCTGCGTTGTCGCGTAATGCGTCATATGACGCGCCGCGTTAGCGCATCCGGAAGTCATCCGGGGCGCGCAGCGCGTAACGTAAGCATAACAAGTCATGTGACTTGTTAATAAAACTTTTCATTGGTTCATTTTACTTTTCTTATTGTAATGATGAAAGGCTTGGTCATATGACCTAAAAATTACGCTTTTCATTACTTCCGAACATTATTTTTTCTTAAATATATGTTATAATGTTCCAGGCTAATGTACTTTCCCGGAAATTTTACAACTGTCCTGCAAGTAAAATATATTCTTTTTTCGAGAAAAAGAGCGTTTCTTCGTCCCATGACGGAGCCGTTGAGCAAAAGAGGGTCGACCTGCTGTCTTAGTCGCCGATACGCCTGAATATGAGATTCTTATCGATCACTTTATGTTGCAGGAATAGAAAACACAACAGCCCTTGACCATTTATCTTTACTGCGTTCCTTCGTATTATACCTTTTACCCTTCATGTAATTGGTCTGCTTTATTTCACTTGCCTTTTAATGATTCTAAAACAGTGACTATTATTAAAAACTTTACCAATGTATATACTACTACCATGTTTTCTTTTAAAAACCTTTATTGTGAAAATTTCATTATACAAATACGAGCCTATAACCACGTGGGCCGGCCACGGAGCAAACTGTAATCGTATATGATGAATAGACATTTACACTGTAGAGGAACGTAACGGGCGGGCCATTAGGTTGCAAGAACTAAGGTGTCTAACAGTTACGGAATCGGTGGACGTACATTTTATAATTAAAATACGACAGGGCCAGTTACAATAAAATTATCTAGATATACATTTGCGGGCAAGTACCATGGGTGACGTTAATTCGAACTTTCAACAGTACAGTAATCAATAACACATCAGAACTTAATATCAATAGGGATGTCGAAATATTCAATCAATTCTCGTCCCCGCCCGCCATGTGCTTCAAAACTGCATACGTATCTCGTGATTTCAAGGTTCTGCAACCAGTACACAACAAGGAGTTACGAGTCCCATTTATTCTGGCGCCATTTTGGGCGAGGACGGGCAGGTCCAGGATATAGTCAAAATGTCTCTACCAACCATCGACTATGATGATGTTCATATGCTGTATTTATTAGAGTAACACTCAGATGTCCACATGAAATAAATTTGCCACAATCTAAACATGTCATTTTAATCTTTCCAAAGTTCTTCTAAATATTTGGGACCGTTTCCCTTGCCTCTGAAGCTCTCAGTGCCACTTCTTTGATGAATGTACTAGCAGGTCAGGGGTTCTCCTCCAAATCTCTCTTTTATGCAGCACTATAATTAATTGGTGCCACCTCTCCATATGACGATGCATGGTATAGTTACCACAACTATATTTTTTTTCGGTTCCTCTAGAGAGTTCATCGTGGCAGATGAAGCGTGTAACGTACCGGGCATTTACCTTTTTTTGCATGTACAGGAAAGGAAAAAAAAATCGAGCGTCCGAGTTCTAAGGTGTCCCAGGGCCATTTTAGTGGACCAGGCCCAAATCCAAAGAACAGGCCGCCATTTTGAGAGTCCTGTTGCAGCCGCCTGTCGCTGTAGCATCAAGAGCAGCCGAAACTCAGCTGAATGGCAACTGAAACGGTAAAGGGGCGCCCCACTACAGCAGACGAGCCAGGCCCAAATCCAAAGAACTGCTATCTCACAGGCTAATGGGGCGACCCACGCCGAGTTTCAGCATTGTAGGATGACCACACAAGTACAGCAACTTGCTAGACATCACCTCGGTGCCATCCGGATCTCGGCGCCCCACTGCAGATGAAGTGCCTCTCAACTATGAAACCACCACGGTGACATCCGGATCTTGGCGCGTTGTGCTGCCTTCGGCCTATTCGCACATCGGTCCGCTACTGACGCCATCTCACAGGCTAATGGGGCGACCCACGCCGAGTTTCAGCATTGTAGGATGACCACACCAGTACAGCAACTTGCTAGACATCACCTCGGTGCCATCCGGATCTCGGCGCCCCACTGCAGATGAAGTGCCTCTCAACTATGAAACCACCACGGTGACATCCGGATCTTGGCGCGTTGTGCTGCCTTCGGCCTATTCGCACATCGGTCCGCTACTGACGCCATCTCACAGGCTAATGGGGCGACCCACGCCGAGTTTCAGCATTGTAGGATGACCACACCAGTACAGCAACTTGCTAGACATCACCTCGGTGCCATCCGGATCTCGGCGCCCCACTGCAGATGAAGTGCCTCTCAACTATGAAACCACCACGGTGACATCCGGATCTTGGCGCGTTGTGCTGCCTTCGGCCTATTCGCACATCGGTCCGCTACTGACGCCATCTCACAGGCTAATGGGGTGACCCACGCCGAGTTTCAGCATTGTAGGATGACCACACCAACTTGCTAGACATCACCTCAGTGCCATCCGAATCTTGGCATCTCAACGCCTAGTGGTATCTTCCATACAAAAAATATTGTTACGCTGCCTTTGGCCCCATTCGCACATCAGTCCGCAACTTAGACATCACCTCGGTGCCATCCGGATCTTGGCATCTCAGCGCCTTGTGGTGTCAGTCAGAAAATATTGTTGTGCTGCCTTCGGCCTATTCGCACATCGGTCCGCTACTGACGCCATCTCACAGGCCAACGGGGCGCCCCACGCCGACTTTCAGCATTGTAGGATGGCCACACCAGTGCGGCAACTTGCTACACACCACCTCGGTGCCATCCGGATCTTGGCATCTCAGCGCCTTGTGGTCTCTTCTACACCGGAAATATAGTAGAAAATATTGTTGCGCTGCCTTTGGCCCCATTCACACATCAGTCCGCTACTGACACCATCTCACAGGCCAACGGGGCGCCCCACGCCGACTTTCAACATTGTAGGATGGCCACAGAAGTGCGACAACTTACTAGACACCACCTCGGTGCCATCCGGATCTTGGCGCGTTGTGCTGCCTTCGGCCTATTCGCACATCGGTCCGCTACTGACGCAAACTCACAGGCCAACGGGGCGCCCCACGCCGACTTTCAGCATTGTAGGATGGCCACACCAGTGCGGCAACTTCCTACACACCACCTCGGTGCCATCCGGATCTTGGCGCGTAGTGAAGCTGCAGCAGCTGCAAATAAGCTTCAGACAGTGTTACAACCGCTGCTCAGAACTCTCAACTATGACACCACCTCGATGCCATCCGGATCTTGGCGCGTTGTATTGCCTTCGGCCTATTCGCACATCGGTCCGCTACTGACGCCGCCTCACGTGCCAACGTATTTTCTCCGCATTTTATACCCTATGCCGCATAACAGGTCATGTGACTTGTTTATAAAACTTTTCATTGGTTCATTTTACTTTTGGTTTCCTAATGATGGAAGGCTTGATCATATGACCTAAAAACAACACTTTTCATTGGATGAAAACTTTTTTTTTCCCCCAAACGATGAAAGCCCCACCTTGTTTCTGGATGTTTCAGACTGAAGCTGGCGTCACCATGAGAGCACCACCATCTCGTAGCTCCGTCGTGGTCATTCCGCGAGCAATCATGGCAGCCGCTCCCCACCAGAAGCCTGCAGGAGTCGGGGCCCCCAAAACTTTTGATGAATTCTCAAGGCGGAGGGGACGCTTTCGAGAATGGGGTCCAAGACCTAGCAGACAAGCGTCCGATTTCCAAGGTGTCCCAGGGCCATTTCAGTGGACCAGGCCCAAAAAGGAAACAGCCTGCCGCCATTTTGAGAGTCCTGTGACAGCCGCCTATCGCTGCACCGCAAGAGTGGGCGCAACTCAGCTGAATGGCGGATTTTGACACAGTGGACCAAAAGCGGACGGAATGGCAACTGAAACGGTAAAGGGGTGCCCCACTACAACAGACGAGACTCCACCTGGAGAGGCCCGTTCACGCCGCCTCCCCCGGGGCGCTCCACGCCGTTATTCGGAGCAGCATTGTAGGATACCAAAACCAGTGCGGCAACTTACTGGACATCACCTTGGTGCCATCGTTCTGCTGCCTTGGAACTATTCGCACAACAGTTTGCTACTGATGACCCACCCCCCGCGACGCCCCACGCCGTTATTTGCTGGGTGGCAACTTACTAGACATCACTTTTGTGTCATCTAGATTTCGGCGCGTTCTGCTGCCTTGGAACTATTCGCACAACAGTTTGCTACTGATCACCCACCCCCCGCGACGCCCCACGCCGGAAATCTGGACGTTGTGCTGCGTTGGGACTATTCGCACAGCCGACCGCTACTTCGTTGTTTTTCTCTAAAAATGTTTATATGTTATTACTATTTTTGTTTTCTTGTATATATTTATAAATTATTAAAGTTTTATAATCTTACTACTTTGTCGGAGTGCTATATATTTTTAATGTGACACATAATTGTAAAAACTTTGATGTACAAAGAGTCATCCCTGGAATCTTCCGCTTCACGCTCGGTCCCCTCCCCAATCACAATACAGAATGGTTTTCAGATAATAGCAACGCTTCTGCTGTGACGGATCTCATCGAGTGTGGGCCTTGATCTACTATAACTCCTTTGAAGACGGGTGATTCTTTACAGCTGTGGCCATAAACTACATCTGCAGGGCTAGCTGATAGCCTAGGACCGGCCTGGACAATCGGACACAGAGGAAAAGGAGTGTCAGAGGGTGCGGTAGTGAATAGGGCGAAAGGGAGGTGTCGGGCGGGCACAGGGTGTGATTCTCAGGGAAGAACAGCGCAGATGGGGGGAGGTTTATTACCCATGCATAAAACAGAGAGCGGGGGTGACCACTGCCTGGGGGAGATGCTTGCGAGGGTGGGGAGCCATGCTAAGGATCGACAGCGTTCACAGAGTGGATCTGGTCAAGGCATCTAAAATGGCTGCCGTGCACGACAAAAGTGTGGCATTTGAAAAAAGACAAGATGGCGCACACAATGTTTTTCAACAATTCCTGATTTCCTTCGAATCGAACGTTAACAGACGTTGGGGCATATTACCAAAGTTAAGCGATATTTATCCCTAACGATGCATTGCAAAGATTTTTTTACCGTCAGAAATTATCGCAGATAAACCTTGCTATTATCAAGGTTTATCGCAAATACGATAAAAAACGAGCGCAATGCATTAATGTCGCTGAAAACTCCGCGATATTCATGCATTACCGAGCTAATGCTCTTAGCCATGTTATCCACCTCCCATTGGATAACATGGCTAAGAACTGCTCAGGGCAGCTGTTACTTTTTGGAGATATTCGCGCTTATCTCGAATATTTCCAAAAGTTGATAATAGGAGATAGCGATGTTAGCGACTGTTTCCAGTCGCTAACATCTTGGCATGCCCACTTTGCATGTCATTAGTGATAAATATCACTCACATGCAAAGTGGGACCCAAGATGGTCGCTATCTCCTACTAGCCGTCGCTAACTGGTGTTAGCAACAGCTAGGTAATACACATATAATTTTATCTCCGCGAAGCGGAGCGCTGTTACAGATATATATCTTGTTTTTGAACGTTAATTTCTCAAAATGCACTGAAGCACATATATTGAGACATAGCAAAGGCACATCGGGCTACCAGTCCCTAATATTTTACCAAGTTTCGTGCAAATCCATTCAGCCGTTCGATTATTATTATTATTATTTTTTTTTGCCCCGCGGGGCCCTTTTAAAACCTCCACATCAAACCTAGGGGGTCAGCGAGGATCTACTATGCCCCCTTATGGTCATCAGCCGTTCGATTATTATTATTATTTTTTTTTTTGCCCCGCGGGGCCCTTTTAAAACCTCCACATCAAACCTAGGGGGTCAGCGAGGAAGTTTCGTGCAAATCCATTCAGCCGTTCGATTATTATTATTATTATTTTTTTTTGCCCCGCGGGGCCCTTTTAAAACCTCCACATCAAACCTAGGGGGTCAGCGAGGATCTACTATGCCCCCTTATGGTCATCAGCCGTTCGATTATTATTATTATTTTTTTTTTTGCCCCGCGGGGCCCTTTTAAAACCTCCACATCAAACCTATGGGGTCAGCGAGGATCTACTATGCCCCCTTATGGTCATTTGCCCCTTCGCTTTGGCCTCCTCTTGTCTCTCGATCCTACCGAGAGACAAGATGGCGGCCGCTACGTACTGTTTGGAATGTTTACAGACACCGGAGAGCCAATCAGCTTCGCTTCGCAAAGCTCCGTAACGCGAAAAGTACGCGAAGCGGTGCGCTGTTACAGATATATATCTTTTTTTGAACGTTAATTTCTCAAAATCCACTGAAGCACATATATTGAGACCTAGCAAAGGCACATCGGGCTACCAGTCCCTACAATTTTGCCAAGTTTCGTGCAAATCCATTCAGCCGTTCGATTATTATTATTATTATTTTTTTTTGCCCCGCGGGGCCCTTTTAAAACCTCCACATCAAACCTAGGGGGTCAGCGAGGATCTACTATGCCCCCTTATAGTTATTTCCCCCTTTGTTTTGACCTCCTCTTGTCTCTCGATCCTACCGAGAGACAAGATGGCGGCCGCTACGGACTGTTTGGAATGTTGACAGACGCCGGAGAACCAATCAGCTTCGCTTCACAAAGCTCCGTTGCGCGAAAAGTCCGCGAACCAGAGCGCTAACCGGTCCGCTGTTACAGATATATATCTTTTTTTAAACGTTAATTTCTCAAAATCCACTGGAGCACATATATTGAGACCTACAAAAGGCACATCGGGCTACCAGTCCCTACAATTTTGCCAAGTTTCGTGCAAATCCATTCAGCCGTTCGGGCTAAAAGTGAGGCCAACCGCCCTATGGAAAACTCAATGTTAAAAACACGTTTTGGGACCCCCCTTTTTTCTCGGCCCCCACTGGACGAACCCCCCCCAAATTTTCAAGGGCTGCTCAGAAACAAAATGTGCCATTTTCCTGAAAATTTCAGCCGATTCCGTCCACAAACGCCAAAGTTATTAGACATAGAATTTTCAAAAAACCCATAGAGAAAAAATCCTAACTATATATACCTACTGGCGACCGCCAGTAGGTAATATATATATATATATATATATCTGCAATACCTCGCAGCTGCAGCACTCCACCCCTTAGGTAGAAATACGAGGCATGAACCAACTTGTGTTGCAGCATTCATTTATTCCCAAATAAACAGCTTGTCATGACGCGTTTCGGCCGTCCCTGCGGCCTTGATCACATCTATATATATATATATATATATATATATATATATAGAAGCAGATTTGGCTCGAGTTGACACTGGCGCTCTACCTCAAGCGCGTCGCAATTCTTCTTGGCAGAGCCCAGCCGATAAAATATTGCCACACTTCCAATCCTTCGATTAGAAAAAAGATAAGAATGCACACATTCGAGTGTTATTCAAGTTATCAGCAACTTTTATTTAGACGCTTGTCTTCGCCCAACGCGTTTCACCTCCCCAAGAGGTTTGTTCACGGGATTATGAGCTTCAACAAACAGACTTCTTTTATTTTCATCAGGTAGTCACTTCCTGATTTTAAACACAAGTGCATTGTGGTAATTGTGGTATGTGACGTTAATAAACATTATAGTTTATACATATTTTTGTTTCGTATGTATATTTTTTCTATGTTATGTGCTCATTGTGATTAGGTGCGAAAGCTGTGTAAACAATTTTAATAAAAACTTATTAAAATGTGTTTAAAATTATTATTATGCGATGTTTGTAATTAATTCACACAAACATACTTTTCTTGCTCTCTAGTGAGCAATGTACATCTTTATGAAGCATTTGTTGTTATGTTTTGTCCATCAGATGTTGATTAAGTTCATCATCGTGTTGTTGGTACAGCCAGCTCCCTAGTGAGTCGGATTGCTCTTTTCTGTGCTTTGTAGCCAATCATTTCAAGAAGGGGTGAAACGGATCCATTCTACCCCAGTGTCTTTATTTTCTCCTCTCCAGTGAGGTGAGATGAGTCTTAAATTTCATTGTCTGTACTGTCTATGGATGGACATAAAGTTCTTCATTTTGATTTAGTCCTCTAGAATCCAGGGTCCTGAATGTGAGAATATGCTTTGATTCTTTTTGTCGGAGCATTTTATTCCGATCTCCTCCTCTTTCAGTCATTTCAAGTGCACAAAATCGCAAGGTTTCCCAATTTCCTTCATGAAATTTCTCCATGTGTTTAGCGACTGCATTTGTGCGGTCCTTGTGGATCGTAGCTCTAATATGTTCTAAGATTCGTTTCTTCGCTTCGAAGATGGTGCTTCCTATATATTTTTTGTGACAGGGGCAATCTATCATATAGATCACATGTGAGCTCTTACACGTTAAATGTTGATGTATTTTCCATTTTTTGTTTTTTCCAATCTTTATCTCTTTTGTTGGGACCGCAATTTTGCAGACCTTGCAGCATTTACATGGCCAAAAACCTTTCCTTTGTAGCCACGGTTTGTTTGGAGCCTCCGAGAAGTGACTATGGACGATTTGGTCTCCTATACTTCTGGCTCATCTTTATGTAATTTCTGGATGATCTCCTATAATTTCAGCCATTGTTGGGCCCAGTTTGAGAATACCCCAATGCTTCCTGATGATTTTGTTAAGTTTCTTGTTTTCTGCACTAAACGTTGTTATGAGTCTGATTTTATTGTTTTCTTCTTTTTCCTTTTTGTTTTGTAAGATTTCTTTTCGATTTTGATTCATAACTTTAGTTAGGCATTTTGAAACAACTTTTTTGGGGTATCGTCGATTAAGAAATCGTTTACTAGCATTTTCGCTGTTTCAGAAATTCTTCTTCGTTTGAACAGTTTCTTTTTATTCTTAAAAACTCCCCATAGGGGATGCTCCACTTTAGATTTTCTTCGTGGAAGCTTTCTCCATGTAGCGTTGAGTTGGTGGCTGTGCTTTTTCTGTGTAACGTTGTTTGCAGGGAGTTTTGTTTGATGTACATTTCTGTGTCGAGGAATGTTACCCTCTCGGAACTGCTTTCATATGTGAATTTTAAATTTGCCGGGGTGTTATTTAGCACTTCGAAGTATTTTTCAAAATCTTCGGTGGACCCATTCCAGATAATTAGCAGATCATCGATGAATCTGAGCCATAAGATAATTTTTCCCTCCATTCATAGTTAGTGGTGTTCCATGCCAGATGTTGTTCAAACCACCCCATTGTGAGGTTGGCATAGTTTGGGGAAAAGGAAAAGCTAATTGCGCATCCTCTTATTTGTTTGTAAATTTGTTTCTTGAAGAGGAAGATGTTATTGTTCAAGCACAACAAGATGATCTCATTCAGCATGTTATTGTGATCTTTGTATTTGATATTTCATTTTCCCAGATAGAATTTGCAAGCATTTATACCAATGAGGTGTTCTATGTTGGCATATAGTGATACCACGTCCATAGTTATTAATTTGTAAGATGGCATCCATGTCACATTCTCCAATTTTATGAGGAGATCTGTTGTGTCTCTGATATAGGAGGAGAGTTCTTTGGCTCGAGTTGACGCTGGCGCTCTACCTCAAGCGTGGTGCAATTCTTCTCGGCAGAGCCCAGCCGATAAATTATTGCCACACTTCCAATCCTTTGATTAGAAAAAAGATGAGAATGCACACATTCAAGTGTTATTCAAGTTATCAGCGACTTTTATTTAGACGCTTGTCTTCACCCAACGCGTTTCACCTCCTCAAGAGGCTTGTTCACGGGATTATGAGCTTCAACAAACATACTTCTTTTATTTTCATCATGTAGTCACTTTAGAACACTCTGGTACATTCTGTCATTGGGCTATAGTTGGGCTACATCTGGCTGATATTTGGGCTACATTTGGGCTCTTTTGTCTCTGGTGGCCATCTTGGGAGACTGCATATCAGAATTTTTTTAATGAAATATAAGAGGATTTGAGAAGTCACTCAAAATGTGCCCTAATTTTTCTTTCTTCAGCACTAATCATAATTTCTATGGCAAAATGAACCCCCTCATTTTGTTCCTTTGCAAATTAAATGTTTTAAGTGTTAACACTTTATTCCAATCAAGATGACTTCAGGTGTGCCATACTTTTGTCATAAGTAAGACTGTTAGCGCTCTAGTTGTTCTTTAGAACACTCTGGGACATTCTGTCATTGGGCTATAGTTGGGCTACATCTGGCTGATATTTGGGCTACATTTGTTTTTTTTGTGTCTCTGGTGGCCATCTTTGGGCTACATTGGGCTACATTGGGCTACATTGGGCTACATTTGGGCTCTAACATATATATAGCCCAATGTAGCCCAATAAATATTTTTTCAAAGTTAATTTTCGTAAAAACCACTGGAGCATATATCTTGAGACATAGCAAAGGCACATCGGGGTACCAGTCCCTACAATTTTGCCAAGTTTGGTGGAAATCCATTCAGCCGTTCGGGCTAAAAGTGAGTCCAACCGCCCTATGGAAATTAACATGGGGAAAACACGTTTTGGGACCCCCCTTTTATCTCGGCCCCCGCTTGACGGATCCCCCTGAAACTTTCAGGGAAGGAGCGGAGCACAGCGAGGCAAAGTTAAGGAAGATTACAGGCAGATCCCTCATTCGGCGCCAAGTTATTCCCAATAGAATGTTGCGGATTTCCTATGGAAAGCGATCCTAACTATAACTACCTACTGGCGACCGCCAGTAGGTAATATACCACCTACCTGGGTAATGAATTCTGGGACTGGTAGTCCCGACGGACTGCCTTTTGGTGAGCAGAGATTGGTAGTGGGAGGAGCGAGATTCCGCTATCGGGATTGGTACAGGACTGCCTTTAAGTGGTGACAGGAGCCGCCTGAACATTGTAGGCATCAGAAGAAGGCCGTGTGAGGCCGAAATGCATCATGCCGTTTCCCATTAAATTGAAGTTTCCTTCTTATCCCCGTTGTGGCCTCTGCTCTTTGTTGTGAAGAGGTTGGTTTCATATATATATATATATATATATATATATATATATATATATATATATATATATATATATATACACACATATATATATATATATAAATATATATACATATATATATAAAAAATGAATTAATTCAATATGTGCGATGTTGCAGAGTGTCTGAATGGGTATGTGAGTGGATATATGAGTTTGTGACTGGATCTATTAGTGGGTGCACAACTGTTTGAGTGGGTCGGTCTCTGAGTGGGTGTATGAGGCTTTGACTAGGTCGATAACTGGGTGTATGAGTCTCAGAGTGGGTCTGTGAGTGCGTCCATGCTTCTCTGAGTAGCTCTGCGAGTTAGTGTGTGAGTCTCTGACTGGGTGATTGAGTGGATGCTGGACTGTCTGAGTGGGTTTGTATGTGGGTGCATGAGTTTCTGCAAAGGTTTGTGAATAGGTGCATGAGTTTCTGAGTAGGTCTGTGAGTGGGTACATAAGTCTCAGAGTGGGTCTGTGAGTGGGTGCATGAGTGTCGGATTGGGTTGGTGAGTGGGTATATCAGTTTTCGGAGTGGTTTTGTGACTAGGTGAATAAGTCTCTGAGTGGGTATGTGAGTGAGCACAGGAGTCTCTGAGGTGGTCTGTGACTGGGCATAGGAGTAGACACGAGTCTCTGAGTGAGTCTGTGAGTGGCTGCATGAGTTTTTGAGTGGGTTTGTGAGTGGGTGTATGAGTGTCTGAGTGGGTATGTGAGTGGATACATGAGTCTGCTACTTCAACCGGCAAATGTGTGTGTGTGTGTGTGTGTATATATATTTATATATATATGTTTTCTATTTTCATCAATATTAACACGTCACCGCGATCTTCGAGATGCCCACAACATTATACGGGAGCTGCACTAGCAGTCGTGTCGCCGTCATGAATACAATGCGTGATCAAAAAAATCTATCACTACCACCCCTATTTCTGAAAAATGGGGGTCAGAGTACTACCATCCTGACCCCTAATGTCAGTTGTGACAGAAATTATTTGCCCCGGGAACCGTTCCCCGATCAATAAAATGGCGGCTGCAAATTTCTGTTCAGGTTACAGCCATCCAATCACAGCATTTCTGTTGGCGTGTGCACTCACGATTATCCTCAATAAAGCCACAAAGTATCTTAAAACACATATATCACTATATTTTTCAACTTACATTTCTCAATAATTACTGAATAGATTTACACCAAACTACAAATAGCAGAATCTACCTTTCTGCCAAATTTGGTGTAATTCCATCCAGTGGTTCAGGGTGTAGTCATGCTGACAGGTTCTCAGGGAATTAACATTTCAAATGCACCCTTTTTTTAACCACATTTTTCTCTGCCCGCTTCACAAATCACACTTTTTGGGGAAAATTTAATGAAGATTCATCAAATGACACCAAAGTTATAGGCAAATCAAAAACACTTTTCCTATGGAAACATGGTCCGAACTATAACTACCTGCTGGTGAATACCATATATACATATATTTAAGTGTATTATTTATTTTTTCATTTATTTATTTTGTTTGGTTTTAAATGCATTGAGAACAAAGTTATGTAGCATAGAAATACAACTCTGCCACATTCTAGTTTGTCTGCTCAGTTCATTAAAGGATTAACAGCACATTTCACAGGTCAACAATAATACCAAAGTACCATCATAATGTTGGATGGACATTAACCCTGCCAAACCTCACAGAGGCTCAGTCCATCACCCCATATATTTTTATGCTTTTCAGGGCATCCCCTATCTTTATAGACTGCCTCCTCCTCCACTCCACACATGATGTACCTCTATACTATTCAGCTATAGGTGGAGAAATGGGAGCCCTCCAGTGTCTCACTATTTCTCTTTTAGCAACTAATAGACAAGTGAATGCAAATTGTCCTCCAGTCCATTCCCGACCCTTACCAGTCATTGTCTCAAGCAGGGATTGGAAACCAGCATCCTCCCCCTGTTTTGTGGGAATAGAGTGTGAATTTTAGAACTCTACGCTTGAATCACTGGGCAATCCCACACCACGTGAAAGAAGGTGTCCATAGACAAATGGCATCTAAGACCTAAATCATCTTAATTTTTTTCCCTTTTTTATACAACCTGAATGGCATATAGTATATTCTGTGGAAATACTTAAAGTGTATTAGAAGCAGATAGGCTGGTACGCCCAGCTCATGGGCAGCAATTTTCGTGAAATAAAAATTTAAAATCCCAAGCGGTGAGGAGCTTTATGTACCTAGGGATGGATGTCCTTTGAATGACTAATTTCAACAATTCGTACAGTTCTGTATATATCTTGTTCACATTTAGCACTTTTTTCGTACCCGTTTTCACCATATCACTTACGCTGTTGGAACAAATTGTATGTTCATGAACTTTGACAGCCTTCTAATGTCACCTCGACACCACAAAATGTAAAAGAATACAAGGATTTATCTTTAAAGACAAACTTTGATGGATTAATTTTTGGTCTGCTTTTGATTCATTGTCTTTTGTCCTTTTCTTCTCTTTCCTTTTCATTGATTATTACTGAAAGGTTTTAGTATTGTTGTTTTTATTGGTTATTATTCAGTAAACCAAGAATTAATTCTGTACCCGACAGAACCAACATTCTTCACATTCTTGAAAACTCAGGTTCTCAGGGGCAATGGGTCACCCCATTATACTAAATGTCAATTATTAACAAGGCAAAGCTACATGCAATCGTTTTGGTCAATTTCTTGTTCCTCTTTTCAGTGTGAAGTCATTTTGATCCTAATAGTGCATATTTCCTTAACCAGTCTATTTGCTAATACCTTGGCAAGAATTTTTTATCCTGCAAATTAATCAACAAGTTTGGTCTATAAGAGGCACACTCAGTGCACTCTTTCCCTGGTTTATGTATGACCATCTCTCGCTCCAAGCAGGTCATAGGACACCTTGCCTTTCTGGAGTGCCTCTTCATACATTGCCTTCAGATATGGAGTAAGGAGGGGTACTGCTTAAAGAATTTGGCTGGGAAGCCGATGGGTCCTGGGGTTTTCCCTGATGACATAACCCTCATAGCCAGAATCAGCTCTTCTTCTGATACTGGAAGGTCAATGCCCCCCTCCCCGGTCATCGTCCTTCAGTCTAAAATTAGTTACATAATTTAGAAAGGGCCTCTCTCCCTCAATCTTATGAGGAATTGTTGTGGTATAGAGCCATGATTAGTATCTGGCGAGAGCATGAGTAATTCACAGTAAACTTGTTATCAACCTGTGATAATTGTCTGCAATCCAGGAAACAAATCTAGTGTCTATTTCTCGAATGGACAGCCAGGATATAGGTTTTCTGACCATGTCCCCACCCTCATATATTCTGTGCTGCTAGGTCAGCCAGGCTAACGTTGCGGAGTGTAATGATTTGCCCATACGTTTCTAGTCACAGCCAATAAGCATAACCCTTCAGAGCACTGGGCTTGGGTCAGCAATTTCTCTAAATCAGCAACTCATTCTCCTCTCTATCCCTGCACCTTTGAGTTTGGCTGTGTGAGACATTATCTGAGCCTGTATCCATTTTAAGTGCTTCCCATAGTTCCACCTTAGAGCTGACTGGCTCTTTTTTAGTTTCTAAGTGCCCATCTATTATCTCTCGCAATGGTCGGCAAAATCAGCATCTGTTAGGAGCCAAGCATTGAATCTCCAACATCCCAACCAACTTCTCTTATCTTTCAACAGGGTAATCTGTGTCGGAGAGTGGTCTTATAAGCATATAAGCAATTTGCAAACGTCTCCCACACTACCGAGAGCCGTTGCAGGCACAACAAATTGTCTATCCTAGGCTGTGTTTTGTGGGCATATGAGTAAGGTGTGAACCTTAGTGTGTTGTGGTTGTGATCCTCCAAACATCGCTGAACTCCAATAAGTCTACACAGCTAAGGAGGGTTGTGATCCTTGCATGCACAGGGGAGCCAGTGCTGTCCAATCCATGTGATATTACATTGCTGCTAAAATTTACTCCCACTATACGCTTTCCCAGGGGGAGTTTTAGTAACAGCCCTCCACCTCACATACTGAAAGACCAACCCTGCTTGAATTTATTGATGAGCCCATTTACTTAAGGAAATTATCTTTGTCCCAAGTACTCTTGTGTCTTGTGTCATGAGAATGTTTGTTCATCATCCACCATACTGAACAGTGCAGCAAGTTGTACAAAAGATTAAAGATAAACAACTACAATAGCCCAACTTAATCCAAAGTCCACCCACCTCACACTTCACAACAGGAAGCATATGTTACCCGAACAATCAACTAAATGAGTAAACCATGGGTGCTAGTCCGCATCAACAACCCCTATATGAGTATGTTCTTCCACATAACATCAACTGATTTCCCTACTCCCTGCCCATGTTCCCCAAACACACAGACGGATTTAGATGGTCTAGTTTCAGGGAATTTAGACTTATTAACAGAACCATATTTTAGGGAAACAAATCAAGAGGTCTGTACGTATGTGGTATCATCTTTGTCACAGCCCAAAGATGTTGCCTCTCCTTCTGGGCTTGTATGCTGTTGCCTGGACCTTGCTTAGAGGTGTCCCCTTTGGCCATGATCAGCCCTGATAGTGGGCTCCTGGCAGTCTCAGTTGACATTGCGTACCCAGAGCTCCCCCTTTAGCAGATGGCAGATTCCGTTCTTCTACCCATTCCCAGGCACTTTCAAGGGTCTTGAAAAAAAGACTTCCCAGCATGGAACACTTGTAATTTTGCCACAAAAAAACAAATTACTTGAGTTGCATTGCCCTCATTTTCTGCTTGACCCCCATAACTGATTTTCACAGTTGGTGTACTCATGCCGTGTAATCTGGATAAATTGATACTTTAGTCTTGGGGCATTGAAGCTCTAACTCTGATGCACAGCTTTCAGGATAATGTCTCTACCAAGGTAGTTTCATAATCTCATATTAACAGGTTTCGGGGACCCCCAGTGAAGGCCTAGGGATCAATGCTCTGTGGGCTCTCTCCAGCATGAATCATGGGGAAAGGGCAGTCTCTGGAACCCATGTTCTGAACCCTTACAGAAAAAAATTGCTCTGGCCTAGCGCCTTCGACCCCCTCTAGTGCTCCAATCACTCTCAAGTTGTTCTGCCCTCTGCATCTTTGGTTCTCTTTTAAAGGTCATCTGAAACCCACAAAGACGTCACACTTTCACCATCAGTGACTTAAATCCATCTTCAGTCACTGAGATACGCGTTTCCAACTCAGAAGTGGAACCTGCCAGGTTTCTAAGATTTTGACTGAGTAGCAAAACCTCCATACCAACTCCTCCTATCTGGAGATCCATTGCCTTTCTGGACTCCCGGATAGCTTGTAGGATCATGGCAGAAGAAGCTTTTGGCATCGTAAAGAACTTGTCAATTTTCCCCAGCTCCGGCCTCTGCGACTCTTGTCACTGACGATGTCTAAGCGTAGGTTAGGCAATCAGTTCTAACGGGCCCTAAGGAAGAGCAGCAGCGCAGAGCACACCAGATCTCCTCAGTTCATGTTTTACTATCCAGGACATCTAAGGCATCACCGGGCTTCCCTCCCCCAAGACTGACCTTTTGTATCAGTCTTGCCTGTGCCTCAATCCGCCACATTAATAGGTCACAAGAATGCCCCAGAACTACACAGCCTGTGCTACAGAACTCCCCATTGGTTAGGGCATGTCAAGCACTCATTCCCACCCACTTGCTGATGCCAGAAACCCACTTGAAAACACTTCTGGAACCTGTGGATGGTCAGAAGAGGACTGAACCTGCTGTCCGTGACCTCAGAGGAGCCCTGAAGGACTGGACCTGCTTTGTCTTGTACCCATGACAAAGACAGAGAAGTAGACTCCAAGGGTCATTTGGCTGACCTCCTGTGTGGTTACAGGGAGACAACAAGCTGCAAGCTGCCTTTTTCTAGAAGTACCCAGCTGACCAATGACAACTGGACCTGGACTGGACCCTGAGTTGGCGTCTGCATGACACCATGGGAGTTTCTAAGTGCCTCCACTGAGGTCCTGGCGAGCTTTAGAACTTTACACTTGTGGTGTATTGGGCTTAAAGGACTAAAGTCAGAAGGTAACATTTTTGACTAGGGCAAACTTGGTTAGTGTATTCAACCTGCGCTCCATCGCAGTCAATGTCAAATTGTGCCTGGGTTCTGTTCTACCGCGACATTCACTATCACTGGCACTGTGTGCTTCCTGGCACTATTTCTCCTTTAAAACTTTTTTAAAACCTTATCTCTGGATCCCCTTACTGGATTTTTTCATTTTGATGTCATTTCGTTTATTATATTTAAGTCTAGTATTCTAATTCAGTGTGGGATTTTTATTGTTTTACATTTTGGGTTTATTTGCTGTTTTGGTAATGTATAAATATTTTACACATTGCCCTAAGTTAAGCCTGACTGCTCTGTGCAAAAGCTACCGGGGGTTGATCTCTGCTTAAGTTAGTGATTTTGATTGCTTTCCCTCAGTAGGTTTTGATTTTTCCATGAAGTAGGTATTCACCTACCCCAAATAAAAAAAACAGGCAGGGTATTACAAACTCATGGGACTGCTAGTAAATCTCATACCAGAAATAATCTTGATTAAAATTGGACAGCAGCAGCAATTTTCCGTGCTTTCCCAGCTGTATGCTATGTGCATTGAGAAACTTTTCATTTCATATCTATGTGCTTTTTATCTTAAATTAGGTTCTAATTCATTTTTGTGTTCATTCTTGAAGCATATTTTAAAGTTTTCTGTCTGAATCTGTTAATTAAACATTTAATGCTCACTTATGATGCTATTTTAAATTGTTGTTCCTGAATCAGTGTCTGTTAGTTCTCTGCACTTTTCCAGTTTTTTGTGCCCATAAAACTTCCTTGCCTGCCCGCTCTTCATTTTTAGAGCAGTGGCCATTTTTCTTTGGATTTGCTCTGCTCAGCGGTCTAGTTCTTTTTGACTGACGGAGCATAAGCACAGTTCCTCTCACTATTTAGGGAGCACTGATGCATGGAAATGCCGGCACACCAACGACAAACCTGTGTCTGCCCCCCTAGTCACAAAATGCTGCCAGTTCTACCTCAGGAAAGTGATATGCTTTGACAGTGATTCTCTACTTAAGTTGTACTTTGTGCTTATTAGTCGCATGTCAACCTGCAAAATTGCACTGGAACTTTTAAAATCTTCTGTTTCATTGCCAACATATGCATTGTCTCCCATTTAGGTTGAGGTTATATCTCTGGTTGGAATTATGCCAGCTACTTGATCCATTCTTACTGTGGACAATTCTGCTCCTTTCAGCCTCTCTAAGCTTCCAGTTTTCCAACTGTGTACTAACCAACTCTAGATGTATTGTGAAGCCTGGAATAGAACGTATAGAGTTTATTTAGGGCAGGACTGTAGGCATTATCTTGGTTAAGAAAACATGGCTTTAAGCCCACTCTACTCAAGATTTTGCACTTAACCTCCACAATGATTTTAGAATCTGGGGGCATATTACCAACAACTAGCGATAATTTTTGTCTCTAACTTGTTTAGAGACAAAAATTATCGCCGCACATCGGCGATTTTTATCGCAGATAAACCTTGCTATTAGCAAGGTTTATCGCAAATGCGATAAAAAACGTCCGCAATGCATGAATATCGCTGAAAAGTCAGCGATATTCATGCATTTTCGAGCAAATGCTCTTAGCCATGTTATCCACCTCCCATTGGATAACATGGTGAAGAACTGCTCAGGGCAGGTGTTAGCTTTTGGAGATATTCGAGCTTAGCGCAAATATCTCCAAAAGTTGGTAATCGGAGATAGCGATGTTAGCGACTGTTTCCAGTCGCTAACATCTTGGCACGCCCACTTTGCATGTCATTAGTGATAAATATCACTGACATGCAAAGCGGGGCCCAAGATGGTCGCTATCTCCTATTAGCTGTCACTAACTGGTGTTAGCGACAGCTTGGTAATAGGGAGATCATTTTATCTCCGCTTTCTTGGCTTTTAAAGCCAAAAAAGCGGAGATAAACCCCCTTGATAATATGCCCCCTTGTATTTTGATCTCCCAGAGTAGACTGGAGGTAGGATACCAGTTATTAGCCATTCCTCTATATTTCTTAATGAATAGGTCTGACCAAGATGCTATGCCGCTGAACTCTTGTATTATTTCTCCAAATTTTTCTATAAACGTTCTACTTGTTTTCCTCCTCCGGGTAATACTTCTACTTTTGTACAACCTTTCTTGGGTTTTACTTCCCCTCTTTGTTTAATGTTGAGTCATTGTCTGTCCATGGGGGACTTCAATGTTCATGTAGATGAGTTCCTAAATTAATTCATAAGTGATCTAATTGACCCATACGTGGCTCTGACCCCTACCCAACTAGCGACACAACATACTCACAAGGAAGGACATATTGAAGACCTGCTCTTCTTCCCCCTAACTTAGTTACCAACATCTCCAACACTAGGTTAATTTGGACTGACCCCTCTGCCATTGTGTTTAATCTACTTCTAGTATTTCCAAAGACTCTGAAAAGCCATTCTCCTTCTACTTTGAGCTCACTCTGGTCAAACTTATCAATACTTACTATTATCAATTTACTCACATCTTTCTATCATTCATTCTCAGAAAACATTGACAATGCAGTTTTGCAATACTTACAATAGGCATAGGTTTTTAAACCTTGTAGACACACTGCATGTGCTCCTTTGTTCTCCTCTCAACTGAACAAGATTAACAAAACTTTAAACTTCTAGAAAGACAAAGGCTGCTCACACGATTTTGCTAGTAAATCTCCTCATTGTAAATGTCTCCAGTACTACAAAAAATATGTAAGGAATGCCACAACACCCTACTATCAAAAATGAATTTTAGAATCCTCTATCTACACTTCAGAAGTTTTCAAAATTGTTAACTAGTTTTCTTTTGCATCTGTCACCAGTTCTTTTCGTCTGCCATCCCTAAACTGATGCACTCACATTTCAAATGTCTTCCATTCAAAGGTTTTTTTTATTCTCTCCTTTACCTAAAAGGCTATGGCACTCTTTTCTGCCTCTGCCAAAGTTCTCACTGAAAACCTTCCCTTTAGGCATTCTTGATGACATTATGTCCAAAATCTCTTCTATTTCCTCTGGATTCCACTTTGACTCTTGTCCTAATCATATCATGAAATCCCTGGCAACCTCTCCTGCCCCTGAACTTGTGCATCAGTGTAATTTTTCTGTTTCTAGGGGATGAGTATCAGAAACATGGAAAAGAGCTTTAGTCATTCCTTTGCTTAAAAAATATCTGCAGTTCTGGATATTTTATCTACCTGTAGCCTCTATGTCCTACTGCTGTTTGTGTCCAAGACTGTGGAAACTTGAGTTAATGCCAAACTTTCTGTTTTCTTAGAATCTGTCTCTTGTTTTGCTCCTTATCACTTTGAGGTTGGAGCTGCGTATCAGTCAGAAGCTGTCCTAGCAGTATCAATCAATCAATCAGGGGTTTGTCAAAGCGCGACTACTCACCCGTAAGGGTCTCAAGGCGCTAGGGGTGGGGGGGGGGGTGCAGGTTCCATTCCATCAAGGAGGGGGTCTGTCGAAGAGCCAGGTTTTGAGGTTTCTTGCGAAGATGGGGAGCGATGTTGTCTGTCTGAGGTGTAGCGGAAGGGCGTTCCATGCTTTGGCAGCGAGGAAGGAGAAGGAGCGGCCTCCCGATCTGGTCTTTCTGGTGCGGGGACCACGGCGTAGGAGAGCTGGGCTGATTGTAGGGTCCTTTGGGGTGCGTGGAATTTGAGTCGGCTGTTCAGGTATGCTGGTCCGGTGCCGTGGAGGGGCTTGTGTGCGTGGGTGAGCATCTTAAAGGTGATTCTCGCCTCGACGGGGAGCCAGTGGAGTGTGCGCAGGTGCTGGGAGATGTGGCAGTGTTTTGGCAGGTTGAGGACCAGTCTTGCGGCGGCGTTCTGGATGTTCTGTAGCTTGCGGATGAGGTTTTTGTTTATTCCGGCATAGAGTGCTTTGCCGTAGTCTAGTCTGCTGGTGACCAGGGCGTGAGTGACTGTTTCTCGGTGTTCGAGGGGGATCCATTTGAAGGTCTTACGAAGGAGGCGGAGGGTGTGGAAGCAGGAAGATGAGACAGAGTTGATCTGGCGGTCCAGTTTGAGCTCGGAGTCCAGGATGATTCCCAGGTTGCGTGCGTGGTCTGTGGGGGTTGGCGGGTTTCTGAGGGCGGTGGGCCACCAGGTGTCGCTCCAGACGTCGGGGTTTGGGCCCATGATGAGTACTTCTGTTTTGTTGGTGTTTAGTTGTAGGCAGCTGTTTTTCATCCATTTGGCGACGGCTTCCATGCTTTCTCGAAAGTTGTGTCTGGCGGTGTTGGGCTCGTTGGATAGGGAGAGGATGAGCTGGGTGTCGTCTGCGTATGACACGATGTTGAGTCCGTAGGTTCTGACGATGGGGGCAAGTGGAGCCATGTAGTGTCTTATGAAGCCCACAGGTACTCTCCATCTCAACTCAGCGAACAATAAAATACTTATGTTTGGTCCCTCCGCTTTATGGTATTCCGGCTGGCAACCGGCTGGCAACCGCCTGCACTGGGCCTAGATCCTAACCCTGTTGACTAAGCGCCAAAACTCAGCAAGAGTCTTTGCTTTCACCCCTATGAATCAAGAAAGATGACTGTACAGGCCCTTGTGCTTTCAAGGCTAGACTATTGTGCTTTGCTTTATCTGGGATAACCTCAATATCTGATTGACTGCCTTTAGATAATTCAAAACGTTGCTGCTCATTTAGTTTTGAGTTTAAAAAAGAGGTCTAGAGTTTCTACCCATCTGTGCTCCTTTCACCTGCTTCCTTTCAAACACCACTGCCATTCTAAGGCTCCTTTCCTCTGTGTTGATATGTTCACTCTCAGGCCCATACTCCCTTCAACTCTACTTCCAGAAGTATTGTCATCCTATATGTCTCCGCTTCTCTTCTTGTTTTCTTAAGATGATTTCTAAAATGTATAAAGCTAGAAGAAGTGGCTGAGCTTTTTCTTTTCTCACAGCTGAAGGCTGGAATTCCCTAGCCGTATAAATTCGTTCAGCCAACTCCTTCCTACTCTTCCGTAAGCATCCAAAAAGTCATGTTTTCTTCTATCCAATCCCTCCATTTGTCGAGACCCAGGTGGAGCTGTGTAGGCAGAGGAACTTCTGATGCGAGTCCATCACCTTCCACCAAGTTAGAACAGTAGGCTACCGAATAGGAATCTCCAACCTACTACTTGTAATTATGATTGGAGATCAGGGCTCTCAGGCTTTTTAGATAATTCAACCTGGTATTCCCTCTCTGAGAGGTCTTCAATGGAACTACACACACCACTGGTACAGCACGTCTGACTTTGATGATAAAAGGGAAGACATTAAGGGCCTCAGTAGGATGTTGGTCGAAAGGCCTCTGACTGCAGGTCGGAGGCTTACCGATTGACATCGCTGGTTTGACTCCCAACCGCCTAATTACAATGCAGGTTATGTTATGTTATTTGCATTTTTAGAGCGCACGGTTACCCTCGGGTGTCCTGGCGCTGAGCACTGCCTGCTGGAAAGAGTAATAAGTATTCTACTGGTTAAAGATCCATGTATGTTTTCATCCCCTTCCTGAATGAAAGAAGGTCTGTGGAGTTCCTAAGTAGGGGTGGGCGGACATTTCCGTTCCGCCCGCGGAATGTGCAGAAATTTGCCCCTTCCGCAACGGAGGTGGAAATACGGGGGCAAATTTCCGCACACTCGGGGGCGGAACGAAAGTTGGCTGCCCGCCCACCTCCCCCCCGCAATATTATACAGATTAAAGCTTGAAATAATATTTAAAAACACTTACCTTATCGCAGAGACATCTCTTCCTAGTCTATCGCGCCTTCTTCTTGAAACTGCGTATGCGCGGAAGCCTGCGCATGCGCAGTTTCAAAAGAAGGCGCGATAGACCAGGAAGAGATGTCCCAGCGATAAGGTAAGTTTTTTAAATCTTATTTCCGGCTTTAATCTGTATAATATTGCGGGCGGGAGGCGGGCGGGTGTCACGTAACGGAAATTTGTGGAGAGGCATGGAAATTGGTTCAATTTCCGTGCCTCTCCGCGAAAGTCCATTACGCGACTTCCACCCACCCCTATTCCTCATATAGAAAGGGAGATCATTCCATGCTTTTGACGCGCAGGTGATAAGGCTCCTGCTTCCCCAGTTGACTTTTTTAAATGAAGGGACTAGCACTTGCTTAGCTCCAATTGAGCATAGTGTTCTTCTGGGGACATTCCACTGGAATTTTCGCCTCAGGATGTTGGGTCCAACTCCATTGAGAGCCTTAAATACGGTGCAAAGTGCTTTAAAGTGTACTCTTTGTTTCATGGGGAGCCAGTGGAGTTGTTTTAATTCTTCCCTGATGGAAACAAATTTTGGAGTCTCTGGCAACATTCTGGCCACAGCATTCTGAGCGACTTGAAGTCTGTTGATATGCTGCTTTTGGGCATTCAGATATAGGCCGTTGCAGTAATCAAGGCGTGACATGATATGGACCATGATCACAGTCTTGAGGCCGTTTACGGTGAGAAAAAACTTAATTTTTCTAATTATTTTGAGTGCCAGGAAGCAGGCCGAAATTACCATACTTATTTGGTCACCCAGCGCAAGCTTGTTATCCATTGTTACCCCTAAATTCTTTGCTTTCTTAGTGAGTGTTGTGCAGATTCCCAAACCTTCAGGCCAGCAGTCCGGTGTCCACACATGTGGATTGTACCCGAACTTAATGACTTTGGTTTTGCTCGAGTTCAGTTTTAAACAGTTAGCGGACATCCATCCTGAGATGGACCCCAGACAGTTGTGAAAACGTGCCCCAGTTTCTTTTTCAGCCCCATCTCTTAGTGACAACACTATTTGAGTGTCGTCTGCATAGGAAGTGGGTTGGAAACCAAAGGATCTAATCAGTCTGGCTAGGGGGGCCACATACACATTAAAAAGCGTTGGGCTAAGAGAATAGCCCTGTGGCACACCACATGGAAGGGAAAAAGGCTTTGAGCTGCAACTATCTAAATCCACAGTTTGCATTCTGTCAGAGAGAAACAACTGCAATAGTTTCCAAGCTAGTCCTTTTATCCCCAACTCAGACAGCCGGTCCATGAAAACTTTATGATGGACCGTGTCAAAGGCCGCGGACCAGTCTTGCAGAATTAGTATAGCATTGCCTCCCCTATCCAGGGCCTCCCTGATTTCTTCTGTCAATTTAGTTAGGCCTATCTCAGTGCTGTGCTCTGCTCTAAACCCATATTGGGATAGATCGAGTATTTTGTTAGATTGGAGGAATGCACTGAGTTGGATGTTCATGGCTTTTTCCATGGCCTTAGCATGAAGCGGAAGCTCCGAAATAGGCCTATAATTATTAGGGTCCTTTGGGTCAAGGGTCTGTTTCTTCAGTAGGGGAAGAATGGAAGCCTTCTTCCATATGCTGGGAAAAATGCCTGAGCTCAATATGGCATTCAACAGCGATGTAAGTGCTGTCCCAATGACCTCTGAAATTTATTTCAGAACCGACCCTGGACAGGGATCAGTGGGAGCCCCAGAATGAATGGAACTCAAAAGTTTAATCGTATCTTGTATATCAAGAGGACGAAATTGGTTTAAGACCAGTATAAGGCTAGCTCTATCTGGTTTCGTCGGAAGCAGCCGCTCTTCTTCCTTTTTGTCAGCTGGGGTAAAAAAGGAAAAGATGGATTCCACCTTCTGTTTAAAAAAATCGGCCAGTTTATCGCAGTGTTCAGGGCTGCTTGAACTCTTAGGGGCATTCAGATCAGCCAATTTCTTCATAGTTTTAAAAAGCTACTTCTAATTCGTTATCTGAACTTTTATCGCCTCTCCGCCAAGCTCGTTCCAGGCGCATGCAGGCCAATTTTTGATTTTTTAGTTTGTCAGAATACCAGGGGGCTGAGTGCTGGGTCCCTTTAGGGGTCAATTTCTTTACAGGGGCTAGTATGTTACAGGTTGTGTCAAGCCATTGTGTATAGGCCACAGTAGCCCCTTCCACTCCAGAAGGGGGGACGCAATGAACTCCTCAAAGTTTCTTCTAGTTCAGTGTTGTCCACATCTTTCCATGCTCTAGTTTCAATCTCCTGAGCGGGCTTTAAGGTAGCTCGATGGCTCGCGGGGGACTTCAATTCAAATTGAATAGCACTGTGATTGGACCACAGTAAAGGGAGAACTGCAGTACAGGCTAGGTCTGGGTGATTAGAATATATCCCATCCAGAGTGTGCCGTTTATTATGTGTAGGGGCATCTACCAACTGCTTGAGGTCTCCAGCTCCCATGATTTGCTCCAGTAAGGAAGTATCTGAGTCAGAGGGGACCTCCAGATAAAAGTTGAAATCCCTCAACACCGTGAAGGATTCTAAGCATAGCCCTTCCTCGAGCAGTGTGCCTAGCAGCTGCAGAAAATCGCTTCTGGGGTCCTGGCGGGCGGTAAAGCAGAATACCCTTAAAGGTGGTATGGTGTGCAGTGTGGAAACTAAATGATAGGGCCTCACAGCAAGTATTAGAGGCATTGAGGAAGGTAGGCTCCAGTGATGCATGATATATAACAGCCAACCCCCCTCTCCTTTTATGCAGTCTATCCAATGTGTAGCATTGGAAACCTGGAGGGGTCGCTATCACTAGGTCTGGTCCCGAAGCATTATCTGCCCAGGTCTCTGTAATGAAAGCCAGTTTAATCTTGTATTCCTCCAACAAAGGTACACATTCAGTACTATGTTTGATCAGTGATCTTGCATTTACTAGGACACATTTTAGTGGGCCTTCATCGACTTCTTTTAACCTCCTATCTGGTCTAACATACGGGCCCGATACTGGAGAGTCTGACATGTGGGGGAGGTGTAGCCGGCAGTTAGGGCAAGTAAATGCCATGATATTGTTCATGGCCATTAGAGGGATCAGAGGACATCTAAGTGTTTCCATACCAGGATCCAACCTCCGTAGTTCTTCTCTAGTATACATTGTAGTTTCTAGGGTCGACCGGCCAGGGGGATTGGCCCTGAGCCCGATCCAAGGGCTTCAGGTGGTCTGAAGTCAAACTGGGCAGTCATTCTGGCTGGCTTCTGAAGTGCTCTGGGAGCCCATCGGCCAGCTGGAAACCACAACATAATCCCTACAGACAGCATTTCCGGCGTCCGGATTATGATGTTGGTTTCGGACAGGCTTTCCATGTCGGGCTTTCCTAAATGGAAAGCCTATCAGAAATAGACTTTGGGACCCCCTAGCAGTGCACCTTCTCCCTGCGGCCTCTGGTTGGGGGCCAAAGGCGTATCAAAACAGTAAACAAACTGAGTGGAAACCACACAACTGAGAAGCTGTGAGGCAACTTGCTACTGACACCCAACTGCTTAAATTAATCAGGATGTGATTCTACTATGGTCTGATTGGCTGATTTTCTGTGTCTGACCTAGAAGATCCGGCTCCTGTCCCTCAGCCCCAGTCTTCTATGAGCCTGCCACCACAGTCTCCATTCTCTTGGCACTCTCCTTCTGCCCTTCTCATAGCTCTTTCGCCTTTGGATAAGCGAACCTCGCCCGCTCTGTCCCTGAGATATGACTCCTTTTCTCTGGTCTTTTAGCACCAGGACTCAATCAATGAATCAATCAACGTACAGGAATAGGTGGGGAATGTGTTGTTCTTGCCAAAGTTCCAAAAAGACTTCAGGAAGAACCGCTTAACAGTGGACAAATGTCTACTTTTTAAATTGATGACAGAAAAATACGGCATACAAAAGAAGGCTCCGCTAAATGTGGCTTATATTGTTTTAGTTACTGCCTTCAATATGATACAAAAATATATAAAGAAAACTATTGCATGGGGAATTCCGATATCTTTAGTATATTTAATAATCAAACTACATACTGGCTCTTGGAGGCTATTCTTGAAAGTTTAGGGTGAAACTTCATGGGGATTTTTTTCCTCCACTCTTTTGAAAAGCCATTAATGGCACTTCATATATGCTGTAAACACCATTAAAGGGACTCTGGATCCAAGGAATTTAGAGACAGTCCAGCTACTTCTCAAAGTATATTTTATCATGCCTTGATGAATGGACTTGCTGAGCAAAGTATTACTTCCTATTGAACTCTTAAATCAAGATGTGCCTTTGAAATTGAACATCTCTAAGGATACATCTTGACACCCAGTAGACTACGTAGTTGGCAACATGCAGTGCTAAAAAAACATTAAGGAGAGAGGGGATCCAGAATGGTAAGAGGGCAATCATAGTATTTGTAAGAGGTTGTCAAGAGCCAACGGCCATGGAGGAGGAAGAAAACTTGCCACTACCTGTAGATAATTTACAACGTGTTATGGAGGGGTGAAACAGCCTTTATCATGAGGCTTTTACCACATTGTAACGTTACCATGCATTTTTAAGCAAGCATGTTTTTTACAACGTGTATGTTTCTACAACAGATGCCTTTACCACATATTTAAGGTAAATTGGGAAGGTGTGGGGCCTCTCCCCCACAAATACCCCTTTTTAAAATGAATAGATAATATGTGGCAACGGCATCCATTGTAAAAACATATAGGTTGTGAAAAAAATGTGTGCTAAAAAATGCATGGTTAAGGCTTGCGACCTATTTTCCTGCGTTGTTCCGTCGTACAACCACTGAAGAGTTGTCAGATAAAGTCAGAGACTGAGGTCTAGTTGAAATGGCTCTTTCCAGCGTAAGCCACACATGGGGATTAGCCAGGTTTCTTGAGGAAGAGCTTCTTGTCACATGGACCGGAGACCAACCCATCAAGCTAAGGGTTTCAAGTGGCATTTTAAAAAAGCTTTGGAAATTATGTGTCACTCACTGTCTTAAGAAGTAAAAAACACCCACCCTGAAGTCTCCAGGACGGAGTAAGATGGGTCTGTATAACTCTATCAACATGATCAGCGAAGAGCAGTAATGGAAGGGGAGTGTCTGTTAGTCTTAATTTGCTGGTCCATTGAGCAGACACAGCCTACCAGGCACCATCTGTAGCAAGTGGAATCATTTGCTACAGGTGCCCTAGGGCCTGTCCCACTATGGCTTGGCAAAGTAGGCTAAGCACAACCCTTTCCAAACGTGACTCTTTATCCAGGGCAGGCTTCTTGGAAAGGTAGTGTAGGGTGCAAGAGCTCAGTACTCCACAATCAACCGACAGACACAATAATTGCAATGTCGAGCCTAATGATGATGTTTTCAAAGAAAGAATGTACCTCTAATCACACATTTGTACCAAATCCTTCAAAAGACATTGTGTTATACTCCTCAATGTCCCTGGGTGTGATTTGTCTTCGCTGTGCTACATTTGCTGATAACGATCTACTAATCCTTTCCTGGGTGACACTGTACTGGCTCGGCCCCACCCCTTCCCTCTGTGAAACCAGCTTATTTTGTGATATACACAACTTCTACACAGGGACCATGGGTCAGATGAATAAACTGTAGAACTGGTTTGTTGTGGTACTTCTTTCAAGTGTCCTCTGCATGGTGCTCTCCTGACACAGCCTTTGTTAGGCCCAGAATCACACTTCCAAAATAGGATCCACAAATCCAAGAAAAAAAGAATAATAATAAATAAGGCCAGACTAAAGGTCAAGCTCTGTGGGCCGAACCTTCTGCACAGCAAGACTGACTGTCCGCCACGGTGTGGGCACACGGCTGGGCCAACCTTTGGATAATCCCCATGCACACCCCCACAGCGGGGGTAAGAAAGTGCATTGAAAAGCCACTGAAAGTTCACAGTAAAAACTGAGTGGTTGTTCTGACTCAAAAATGCAAACCTGGTGAAATCTGCCAGCTATGGTCACCAACACTCACATCAAAGGCCATAGCTCATGCTGCCTGCCAAGCTCAAAACAATTTTCCAACAGTAAAGAATTTAAGAAAAAAACTATCACGTGAACAAGATAGAGCGTGTCGCGAGTTATGGAGTGTGTTGTGTACTTGGTAACCATAACTGGCAATGTTCTGTGTTTTTGTGCTCCTGCGCCCGAACGGTATCACAGTTTTAGCTTTTTTTTCGTTTAATTAATATTATTAATGGGCTTATATGAAACAGTGCCTCTTGTTCCGCTGTGAGTGACCATCGTCGACACTAGTTGACCAGTGCCAAGAAGCCCTGGAATTCCTGCACTGAGCTTCTATCGATCGCACAATGTCCCTGTGAAAGTGCACCTATTGTTCACGCGTCCCCGGATTCAGGGAGGACCGGCCCAGGTGCTGCGTGCTCAAGTGTCACCTCTGACCCTGCTGCGCCACAGGCCCTCCGGCACCAGTCACGCGCCCCTCCTGACGAGGGATAAATAATACACCGGGCTGTTAATGTTTAAATCACCAGGCACCAGATGATGTCCATCCACGCCAGGGCCAGTCACTCGGCTCCCGCACCTCGACGCCAGAGGACGCACGCACGCCTGGATCTCGCGACAACATGGCGGACGGTAAGACGCAGCGTTCTATTCCAGGGCTCGGGGTATGCTTTGTGTTCACCTCCCTCGCCCTCTCCTGCTGTACTTTCTGTCTCCATTGACAGCCCCAATCTCTGCGCCACCACCTTTTCTCGAAACTTCGTTGGCTAAATTTTGACGCAATATAAGGAATGACTGAATTAAGCTGTGCGTCTCTCTTAATCTGTCTGTGCACCTGCCGACTTCCTTTATAGCCGTCCACGGCCTCCCTCCCTCCTCTCTCTGCACCTTCACTCTCTTTGTGCCTCTTGTGCACGCACTCTCACTCTGGGGATAACTTTCGTCTATTCTCTGCCTATTTCACTCTCTTTTGTAAACCTCCAATCACTTCTGTCCTTTATCACTCTCTTTCTCTCAATAATCATGATGTCACTCTTTCACTTTCTCTCTGGTGATCTCTTTTTCCTGCTGTTTCTTTCCACCCCGAACCATTCCTCTCGCTTTCAGCTTCACTTACTGCGTCTTTTTCTCTCTTCTTACTTTCTTCTCTCTCCTTATATCTCCCTACTCACATCTCTTTGTCTTTTTATCTCCTTATCCCTCTCTCACGCTCTTCTCTCTTTATCTCTCTCTCCACCCATTTCTCTCTCCTCCTCCCGCCTGTATCTCCTCTTCCCATCTCTCCCCCTCTGTTGCTTGCTCTCTCTATGTGAGGTGTAAAGCCGGAAACTAAATAAAGAGCAGGGCTTTAAGTGGGCCGGGTCTCAAGGAGTCTGAGAACCGCAGTTTTTTTCAGGGGGCCTCGAAACGGGTCTCTATCGGGCTCTGTTCTGAGCCCTGGCACAGGCGGTCCGTTTTTTTCCCCGGACTGCAGTGAGAGCTGTCACTGCAGTCTGGAAAAAAGTGCCAGGGTGCCAGAGCCCGATAGAGACCCGTTTCTAGACAGCAGGCACATCGATGTGCGCTGCCCACACTGTTTACTTCTCAACCAGTGGAGAAGTTATGACATGACGTCATGCAAGGTGAGCTGTAGGGGAAGGGAAATCCTTAAAGAGAGTCACTTTCTCTCTGGATTTCCCTTCTCTTTCTTAAACTGCAGGAGCAGCAACATTGTGTTAGGGTCACCAGGGCTATAAGTGGAAGTGTTTTCAATATTATATGTAACACGTCATAGTTGCAACTTATTTATCTTATGCAACTAATAACCATTGACAAAGCCAATAGTCCTGACTTGTTGTAGGTATGATGTTACTTGTTGTATCTTATATCTGGATGCAATGACAGAAACAGCAAAATACATGTTGGGCGGCACACTATGCTAAGCACCGATTTTGAACATAAGTGTTTTAAAGCCACTCCCCTAATTACACTGGCCACGCCCCTTTGAGAGACGCCCCCAGTTTTTTCATCCCACTTAAAGCCCTGATCAGGCGCGGTTCGTCCATTGGGGCGTGGGGGCGTAGCCCCCCCTGCCCGACGCCGCCCGCAGCTCCCTCATGACAATCATGTCAATGAATCAACATGACGTCAGACCGCCGGGCGGGCGTCATGTTGATTCATTGACATGATTGTACAGATGGCAACACAAGTACTCATGCGTGGGGACGGAGGGTGAATTTTTACCCGTGCCCACGCATGCTCACTTGTGTTTTGGCGGCGTTGCGCATGCCCATCAGGAGCCCTAATGGGCGTGCTGCGGGCGAGAGGGTACCTGTGCCCCTGGCGCCAGGATTGTCCAGGGGCGCTGTGAGCCTGTGACGTGTGCGGGACCGGCAGCAAGGTAAGAGTGTGTGTTTTTCGGTGTTCCAGTAAACTAGCTTGCACAAATGACTTGAGATAGTTCAGTGTGTTAAAGCATCTGCTGCAGAAATGTGTGCGTCTATTCCAGGTCACCCGTTTATTTCACGGCATGGGGTTTTGGAAATGTAAAAATTCTCAGAATTTCTATTTTGATAGTTGCAACAACAGCCTGTATGTGAATTTGTATAGTACATACCTAGGGCTTACAGGATGGCAAATACATGGGCGGTAGAAGGTTTCCAGCATAAAAAGGTAGGGGTGATGTAATATGTAAATTGGCACATCCTTCAACATCAATCCTAAAGGCTTGTTAGAGTCCATAATTTATTTTTATATGGTCATAAAAATACATGAATGATGGATTGATGCAGGGTGGGTGCATTAATGATGGTTCGGTGGATGGGTGGGTGGATGGGTGCATGGATGGATGCATGCATGATGGGTGGATGGATGCATGAATGATGGATGCAGGATGGATGGATGGGTGGATGCATGAATGAATGATGTATGGATGCAGGATGGGTGGATGGATGGGTGGATGCATGAATGATGTATGGATGTATGGATGGATGCATGGATGCATGCATGATGGGTGGATGCATGATGGATGGATGGGTGGATGGATGGATGGATGCATGAATGATGTATGGATGGATGCATGGATGCATGCATGATGGGTGGATGCATGATGGATGGATGGGTGGATGGATGGGTGGGTGCATGAATGAATGATGTATGATGCAGGATGGGTAGGTGGATGGATGGGTGGATGCATGAATGATGTATGGATGGATGCATGCATGATGGGCGGATGCATGATGGATGGATGGGTGGATGCATGAATGAATGATGTATGGATGCAGGGTGGGTGGGTGGATGGATGGGTGGATGAATGAATGATGTATGGATGTATGGATGGATGCATGGATGCATGCATGATGGTTGGATGCATGATGGATGGATGGGTGGATGGATGGATGCATGAATGATATATGGATGGATGCATGCATGATGGGTGGATGCATGATGGATGGATGGGTGGATGGATGGATGGGTGGGTGCATGAATGAATGATGTATGGATGCAGGATGGGTGGGTGGATGTATGGGTGGATGTATGAATGATGTATGGATGCAGGGTGGGTGGGTAGATAGATGGGTGGATGCATGAATGATGTATGGATGGATGCAAGGTGGTTCGGGCTCGCTCGCTGCGCTCGATCGCTGCGGTGCAATATGCAAATTAGTTTACGGCCCACCACTTTCAAATGTCACCAGCCGCCCCTGGCCCTGATAAAGAGTATGCCAGCCCAGTAGTAAATGTGGAAACAGGCTGGCGAGACGGGCCAGGGGGTCCGTTTCTGGACTCAGCCCATAGGACAGGAAGTAGATCTGCAGTAAGCATTTCTGTCCTCCCCTCACCTCCCTGCTTGCACCCTCACCCTTTGCTACGTTGTAGTTTCTGGTATGGTGGAGAGAGTGACTTGCCCCCCTCTGCCTACTTATGCTGGTCCATTGGAGCGTGTTAAAGCTGGCACAGAGTGCAGATCCCAGCAGAGTGCAGGTGTGGCATTGCTGCCACAGGGTGAACCGTGACAGCCTGTAGAGCGAGGCTGCCTCAGATGGGGGCCGAGCGCTCTCCCTGGGAAAGAGAGTCGGAAACAGATGGGGGGAGGGGTGGGGGAGAGCAGGGAGGGTGAGGTGGCAATAGAGGTAGTGTGACCGGACGTCCCGGGTTTTCACCAGCTGTCCAGGCAGATTTCGGGAAATTTTGTTAATTTCCCAGTTTTTAGAGAGGGTCGACTCAAAATGACCGGAGGTTCCTTTTTATGTTTTCCAAAGCAGTGATAGTTAACAGCTGTTATAAGTAAGATTTTAAATTAACAGGCATGCTACTGGCTTTACAAATTGCATTTTATTTATGTTCTTACAGCCTCTTCTGTAATTCTCTGCTAAGGAGGGCTGTCATTCTGTGCTCTGGGTTGAAGCACTATTGTAGTCCTTCTATTTTTGTGACCGGTCCTGTTAAATACAAGGAAGATAAACAGAAATGTAAGGGAAGACAAATAAACATATGCAGGGAAGTTAGGGACAGTGTCTGAAACATAGAGACAGCGAGAGTAAACCGAGATAAGTAGGAGGGCAGATGAAGACAGAGAAAGGGGTTGGAGCATAATGACAGAAGGCAGAAAGGAAGAGAGAAAGGAGGAGGAAAAGTGTAAGAGACCGAGCAAAGGATTGAGATGCAGAGAAAGAGGACACATCAGCTAGAAAGAGAGGGGGAGAAAGAGAACAAGATTTGAGATTTGAAGAGAGCGAGGATACAGGAGAAAGAACATGGCATAAAAAAGGGGAGAAAGAATGAGAAAACGTGGAAGACAAGGAAGTGAGACCAAGAATGAGGTAGGCCAGAGAGAAAAAAAGAATGAGAGAATACAAGCATGTGTGAGAGACAATGAGACCTTTATATGTAGGGAGAAGTGTCAAATTCAAGAACCATAA
Source organism: Lissotriton helveticus (assembly GCF_964261635.1). Lineage (NCBI taxonomy): Eukaryota > Metazoa > Chordata > Amphibia > Caudata > Salamandridae > Lissotriton > Lissotriton helveticus. The sequence continues at coordinate 1,545,888,101 of NC_136061.1, forward strand.
AATAGGAGAGCGTGTAGCCCCTCACCCCCCCCCCCAGGCTTGATCAACTTCCGTTAGTTTTCCATGCACAGACTTTACAGCGCTTCTGTTGTTCGCTACGTGACCTCTGACTCTCCTGAGCCCCCAGATCCCTGTGTCACTATCAAGGCTAACAATATTGTTTGCCCCAAATATTGTGTAAAAAATAACATTTAACAAAATATGTTGTAGCTATACTTATGTTGGTAAGTGCAAAAATATCAGAAAAAATATATCATTGGCATTAATATCATCAAAAATATACAAAAATATGGAGTTAAAAGTAGTAAATGTTGAATATTTTAATATATAATTTTAATATAATGTAAGCTAAATAAATTCCACTAATATTTAATACTATATGTAAATAAATAATTATATAAACAGGCAAACATATATATATATACATACATATATGTTTGTATTTATATAAATATATGTCCATATATGTAGTGAACCATATTAAATAAAATGATTTCTTTGACATTAGATTCGTATTTAAATATTTAAAATGTATTACCATGAAAATAATACATATACAGTAAAACCATAATTAATATAATTAGTTCAATAACAAAAATATATTAATTAATATAGCCAATAAATAAAATATTTAAAATGTAAAACTCCCAAAAACAAATTTACTAAAAATACTATAAAGAGTGGGGAAAGAGCTGGACTTCGGAGGGATTACATTTACTATTCCCAGTTCAGTCTGTACAACAGTAGGGAAAGCATTGGACTTCAGAGGGGTAGGATTCACTATTCCCACAACAGTCTGTGCAGCAGTAGGAAAAGCATTGGACTTCAGAGGGATAAAATTGACTATTCCCACGCCAGTCTGTGCAACAGTAAGGAAAGCATTGGACTTCAGAGGGGTAAAACTTACCATTTCCACTCCAGTCTGTGCTACAGTAGAGAAACTATTGGACTTCAGAAGGGTTGCATTTACTATTCCCACTCCAATCTGTGCATTAGTAGTGAAAGTGTTGGATTTAGGAGGGGTTACATTTACTATTTCCACACCAGTCTATGCAACAGTAGGAAATGTACTGGGCTTCAGAGAGGTAAGGTTTACTATTCCTACTCCAGTCTCTGCAACAGTAGGGAAAGCATTGGAGTTCGGAGGGCTAACAGTTACTTTTCCTACTCCAGTCTGTGCAACAGTAGGGACAGCGTTGGACTTCAGAAGAGGGAAGATTTACTATTCCCACTCCAGTCTATGCAACAGTAAGGAAAGTGTTGGACTTCAGCGTGGTAAGATTTACTATTCTGACTCCAGTCTGTACAACAGTAGGGAAAGCATTGGTCTTCGGAGGGGTAAGATTTACTATTCCAACTTCAGTCTGTGCTACAATAGGGAAAGTATTGGACTTCGAAGGGGTAAGTTTTACTATTCCCACTCTAGTCTGGGCAACAGTAGGGAAAGTACTTCACTTCAAACATATTACATATTTGAATACCCCTAATAATTTATAAAAAAATATATCTAAAACTCTAAATATACACAATATTAATTTATACAAACATATACATATTAAAATATAAAATACCGTTAAACAACTTACATAATTGTTAAACAAGTTATTAATAAATTATCAATAAATAATAATTATGTAATTATTACCTAATCAACTTCCCACCCTACACCCCTACAAACCTAGCAGCCCACACATTAAATATAACTAAACAAATAAGTATAACACAATTTACATCATTTATATACAATTAATTAACAATTAATTTTAATTTAATTATTACTTAATAAACTTCCTTACCTATACTCTACAAACACAGCAGCCCGCACCTAGAAGCAACTAAAATATATAAGTATTACACAATATACATCATTATTTATCATTTACATTATTATTAACAAGAATTAACTAATTATATTTCATTATTACTTAATTAACTTCCCACTCTATACCCCTATAAACCTAGCAAACCACATCTAAAATAAAACGAAAATAAATCAATATAACATAATGTACACAATTAATATCAATCACATACTTACTTGAAAATTATTAATTAAATAATAATTAATTGTTAATTAGCTTCCCACCCTATCCTGCTAGAAACCCAACTTGCTACACTATAAATTACTATTAGCAATTTGATTAAAAAGTCACTTAAAATTACAAGCTATATTAAAAAAATTAATACTAATTTTACAATGATAACATAAAATAATGTATGCACTAAAACACATTACAATAATCAAACAACAATATTTTAACAATTATATTATTTGAAAACGATATTAAAAACAATAGTATTCTTAAAAACAATATTACTTCACTAAAAATGATATTCTTGACAACGGTATTTCTGCATCATGATATTTTTGTATCACAATTTTTTTAATGATATTTCTGTATCCTGATATTAAAAACTTGATATTTTGGCCTAATACCAGACCCCCATCTCATATCTCATGTTGTGACCGCTTGCTCTGGAGTCCAGTGCTTAATTTGCAAAAGAATGAGTGCTGGTGCCCCAAGCTCTTCTCAGATGCCTGTAACTGGCTCCAATGCGCTGAATACCAAGGCTGCATAGTCATGAATACATTTTTTACTGCTTTAATCCACCAACAGACACTCTTTGGCCCTTTATCTCACTTTTGTATGCTCCTGCTTTCTCTTTTTTAGATATTTTTTTCCATCTTTCTCTTCCTCCTTCTTTCCTCTTTGTATGTTGTTCCCTTTTTTGCTCTCTGTAAATTTTTGATAAGGAACATTAAGTGTCAGAGCCCCAACATGAGTGTTGGTGGGTCCCACCAGCAAACACAGGCTCACATTAAGCACTGCATGAGCCTCCACTCTATTTCATACCGGGAACTTTTACTCCTGAAGCCCCCATTCTCTTTCAGAGACTCCCGTCCATTATCATATTGTGGCTTCTTACTCCATATCTGCACCTGTAGTCTCTTGTAATGGCATCTTAGTCCTGAGACTCCTCGTTCAAGGTCATCTAATGACTGTCGCTGTCCTGGGCATCTTTTTCCCTCCCAGTATCTTCTCCTTGATCTTGGGGATAGAAAACCCGCTCTAGACTGTCTTCAGTCGGTCTTTGCTCCCAGTGAGGCCTTCAGCTCTAGATGTACATCTGAAGGCGAGGTCTTTAGCGCTGCACGTAATCCTGCAGCGGGGCATCAAGAACCTGACTTCATACTCCAGGAGACGGCTTCCGTTCTAGATGTGGTACCAAAGCTCTGGCGTCCAGAACTGTATACAATGTGTCAGATGAGGCCTTCAGCTCTGCATATTATACTCGAGATGTGCTCCAGAAGAGACATGCAGCACTGGATACAATACCATGGATGTGGCCTCCAGAACTAGACACAATGCTCTGAATTAGAGCCTCAAAAAATGAATACAATAAGCCAGATGTGGCATTATGAACAGGACAAAATCCACCATATAGGCCCCAAGAACTGGACATGAGATTCAGCTGTGCTCACCATCTGCTATGTATGTCATACACATTTTATACATCAGCATATTAACTATTACCTTAACCTATGCTCTGTTAGATGTATTTGTATGAGGCCTGTTGGCTGATAGAAAGAAAATAAGCAAATACATAAAAATGGGCAAAAGTTACAAATTAAGATGGGTACCATACAAATTCAATCACAATTATGAAGCCCACCTAATATGCAAATACTGAATATGTCTAACACACACACACACATCCACCCACCTCCACCACCACCACCACCACCTCCAACCCACCACTCCCAGGTCATGATGCCCTTCCCTCCCCCAACAATAAATAGCATAATATTCTCTGCACATCTCCATATATGACTTATGCCATGGAATTCTTTTCGTGGGTTTTGTTTTTAATAAAAAATTATATAGCCACCACCAGCATTTACGGAAAATGAATGCAACAAAAATAACATCACAATGCCGATGCCTCCTGACTACTGGCAGATTAGTTTCCTTGTTTAAATTCATTCGCACATGGAATGTTCGAGGCAGTAATCAGATCAGATAAGAATGCCTGAAGACACAATTTTGGAGCGCTGACCTAGTGATGACCTTAATACAGGTAAATTGTTATAACATAACATAACTACATTGATGTAAATACCATGGCTCCAGAATGCATAGTTTTTGTTTCGCATGGATACCTGCCTCTTCTTTTCTAATAATGACACATTTCAAATAATTACGACTCAGGCCCTTGAGTGTTGGTTAGCTTTAAAAAGGCCCTTACTGACTTAACTTTAGACCTGCATGTGAAGCAGTTCTAAGATTGAAAGAAAGAAAATGCACTGGGGCAGGAATTTAGGTACCTTTCTCACTATTTTTCTTTCTTTTTCTATTTAAGATATTTTGAATGACCAGATTGCTGACAGATTTATTTACGGTAAGTTTTAAATCAAACTAAATTTAATGTTTATTAATTTGTAATGTAAATCTGGTTATGTCAGCACTGTCTGTCCCCTGGAGAAGAGGCGCTGTCTCTGGCTCTCTTTCTTCACTCACCAGACTCTACCAGGGGATTCTGCCTAGGAGGGTGCTAGTTTCTCTGCCAAGGGTCAAAATATTTTTCTGCAAACTGAATACATTTCAACGAGTTGTGCCAATCATAAAAACAAACTGCATTTTAAATCCTCTTTCTGACTTCTACTGAGATTTCACCTTTCTATCAAAATAGAGTTCAATAGCCTCTGTACAAATTACAGATGCAACACTCACAAGTTGATGGAGTAATGCTTGCAAATAGTCCAAGCCACTGGTAATCACTCTGGGTAGCACGCCAACCCAACATTTTACACCCACTGTCCTACTATAAACAGAGACCTACCTTATGCAAATCGCTAGTGAACATGCTACCCAAACTGCCAGACGAGGCTCCTTCAAGAAGTGCCCACAAGCACCCACAGGCCAGTTTTGATCTTATTTGGCCCCATTAGTGAGGTATTGATTGGAGCCTGTGGCACGAGAAGCAAGAGACCCATGTCTGGGCATACCCATGGCCACTTACGGCATTACATCAAGCATCCAAAAGGTGATAGGAGGACTGCTTGCAAGTAGGTGAAACCACTGGCCAGCTCTCTGGGTAGCATTGTGACCTATGGTTATGCATGCAATGTGCCACTCTATACAGAGTTTTTCACCCACACTGCCTCTCTAGAGAGAGGCCCATTTTATGCATATCAGTTCTGACATTTTTCCGCATGGGAATAGTCTATCCTAAACTGCTTGGCAAGGCCCCTTCGAGAAGTAACCACAAGGAATTCCAGACCAGTTTTGGCCTTATTGGACCTCTTCAGTGAGGTATAGCTTGGCTCCTGTGGCACAATGAACAAGGGGCCCATGTCTAGGCATTACCGTAGCCACTTAGAACATTACATCAAATACAAACGTTTGTGATGGAGGGATGCTTGTAAATAATCTAAAATACTAGTAGTCACTCTGGGTATCTTTCCAAATCATGGTTTTCACCCACTATGTCAATGTAGACCTGCGGTTCTCAACCTGTTGTCCAGGAACCCCTGGGAGTCTGCCACCCCTATTCAGGGGGTCTGTGACTGCTTAGAAAATGAAATAATATTAACAGAATAGTAAAGTGTATATTATATAGATGAAGAAGCAAAATGAAAACTTGAAAATGTTAACGTGCTGTAAACGTGAAGGAATTTGAAATTGGAGGCTAAAAATTAAGTTGGTGTTCTCAGATTTATTCATAGGAGCAGTGCACAATGGGTGGCCTCAGTTGAATTTCGAAAAGCCCCAATGTTCCCATTAATATTAAAATTATGTTTTTTTAGATTTGCTTGTGAATTAAATGAAGTATTTCATCATTTTTGTACTGTGTATTTGTTTGACGATTTTATGTGTCTGTATTTTTGTTAATTGTTTGGAGGTTTAAATCATCAAAATTGCTTAAGGCGCAATCCCTGGCTTCCATTAATGTCTCTGCGGGGGTCCACGTATTCCAATAATGATACAGTGGTGGCTCCTGAATTTCAGTAATGATTAAATGGTGGTCAACAGAAGTCAAACCGTTTAGAACCACTGCTCCAGACAGAGGCCCTCCATGTGCAAATCAATATTGACCCTGTTCTTCATGGAAACAGTCCACACCAAAGTGAAAAACATGGCCATATGAGAAGAAACCACAAGCAACCCCAGACCAGCTTTGTCCTATAAGGCCATATCATTGAGCCATAGCTTGCATGCTGAGGTACATCGAGCAAGGTATACCCTTGTGATAGACACCTTACCATACCCATGGCCACTTAAGGCCTTACATCTGACATACAAAAGCTGATGGGAGGAATGCCTGAAAATAGTCTAAATCTCTGGCAATCACTTGGGGGTAGCGTTCCAACCCACAGTTTTTTCCCACTGTGCCACTCTAGTCAGAGGTCCGCCTTGTATGTGTCTCAAGTTACAGACGAGCCACTTCCTTTTTAATCACAACTCTCTGTTTATGTAAACAAAATTAAGTGTGAATGATGTCACCTTTTACTGAACAAATTATTTACAAGAGATGCAAGTATGTGTAAGTCCCAGTACTCATTTTCATGATTTTGAATTTCTCAAAAAGTAAACAGTTTTCTCCAAAATGTTTTAATAGAGTACATCCCGAATCAGTCCAGATGCCTCCGACAGGGTATGCAAAGAATTTTGCAGGACTTTAATAAAGTCTAAATCAAATGACACTTTCCTGGAAGAATCATGATTTTTGTTCCAGGATCACAAACGATATCCCGGTATATTACTGAATTTACAAAATCACTATCCCAAGACATTTTATTGGATTTTTATTCTTATTGTGGACCCGATTCACAATATTTTTTTCTCTCTATGTATTAGTTTGGTGCTTTTTGATCATGCAAGAGTTTACAAACAGAATTTCGGCCTGTGCAAAACGAGATGCATTTTGAAAACTGATTTGTGCAAGTATATCTTGCCCTTGCACACATTTTGTGCTCAACTATGCCAGAAAGGTGTGGCAGACACAGATTCCAGAGCATCGCTCTTTGGTGAAGAAATGTGCTGGGGTTTCCACTGGTGCCCATGTAGCTCATGGGAGGCAATCAGGGCTCGAATCGGGGTACCACGCGGGTGGACGGCGTCCCCCCACTTATTTTACTGGGGGGACGCCGTCTCCCCTGCCAAACAGCTGGACTTCACTCTTTGGCCTCTCTAGGACTAGGAGCTCGGCAACGCCCGTGACGTCACTTCCGGTCGTGACGTCACTTCCGGTGACAACGCCACTTCCGGTGACAGCGTCCTCCCACTTCTTTTTTTACAACTTGTGCCCTGGAGCCAATGCATACGTGTGAACAGGGCTTTAAGGGGGCCGGGTCTCTCTAGGTCCAAGACCCAGCAGTAATTAAGAACAGACATTGTAAAGAGTCCCTTTTGGGCCCTGTATTCCTGTTCTTAACTTTATTGGTAGAAACGCTGACTGATTTCTGAACAATGAATGTAACAAACGATAATGTAATCCATATCATTGATTTAGTTCCTGTATATATTTCACGTTTTACTTAATTTTGCACTCCCTAAGAGTGCTAGCTATTTCCAGGATGTTTTATTTCTGTATGTTTTCATGTAGCATAATTCTCTTGTATAGTGCATAGTCTGAACTGAGTTGCCTCCAGGTGCTTATAACTGGCCACGACAGAGAACTTTAGAGTTGAGGCTGAATCTAAGCAAGTTTCTTATGGTGCCTGTCAGTGGGTCGAAAGGGTGTTCAGAATACATGGTCATCTAATAATTGACCTCTCTGCAGAGCACCCACAGCAATAGGCACATATTCCAGTTGCAATTGTGATTCTGTGCAAATGTTGACAAGATAAAAGTAAAAGAAAATGCAGTGCGGGTGAGTGTGTGCCTTGCGTGTTTTGGAGGGTGTTGAAGGGTAAGAGATGTGAGAAAGTGCATTTAGAAGAGATAGAAAAGTGTGTTCAAGAGCAAAAAGAAGAGGTTTAAGATATGTAGCTGGAGGAAATGTGGAGAAAAAATGGGTGTACATGGAAAGCTTTCAATATTATTTACAGCAAATCATTGTTGACAAAAGACAAAGACAAAAGACAAAGCCAATAGTCCTGGCTAGCTTTATGTGTATGTCAGTTGTTGCGGTAGATAAATGGATACAATAACAGAAAGCTCATGTATGTATGTATGTATGGCATACTTGTAAAGCGCAGCTGTCACCCGACGGGTATCCTGGCGTTCATAGCGGAACCAAAGTGCTGGCAGAGTGACGCAACATTGGAATCCTATAAATCTAGTTTAAATTGTTATGCCACGCCCTAATTACATGAGCCATGACTCTTTCAGAGACCCCCAACATTTTTCACCCCACTTAAAGCCCAGAGTGTATGAATGCTGATTTGTTGTGTATGGACGGACTGAAATGCGAAAATCGGTGCTATCTCTACGGCCACCCCATTGCCCCTCAGTTTTTATGAGTCAAGACCTGTGGACTTATAAACTGGGCCTGCTCAAAACTGATTGTGCTTTGGAAGATATGTCAATGTGGCACCATTTACTCTCTGAGATACTTTGCTGCATTAAAGTGCATTTCATATCCTAGCGACAACTATATGAATTCTGAAACGTTTTCTTGTGCTTTTCAGACTATGAGACGATCAGGCGAGGAGGGCTGATTTTTGCTGCTGTGGCCTTCGTTATCGGAATGCTCGTCATCTTCAGTGAGTGAAGTCTCTTTCAGTTCTGTCCCTCCTTTTCATTTTGACCAATGCACTTGATGAAAATGCCACATAACTTAAATAGCACAGTTAGAAACTTAGTGCCTGATTTCAATTTGGTGGTAATGGGATATCCTTCAATTTCTGAAGAAAGTTTTACAATTGGAGGTGAATCCGTGTGTGGTTCTCTCTGGTGTATTATACCTGCAGAGTAGGAAAACCTATGTTGCCTGGTAACCACAGTGTCTGATGCTTGCATGTTGAGATGTCATCACAGTCTAAGTCCATAAGAATCCCCCTTTGTATCCCAGCGGCACCATGGGCTCATTGGGACACTTGCTCGAGGTCGCTGGGTCTGTTTGTCTGTAGCATTACTGAACAGCTTGCTCATTTGTTATTCTTCACCAGTTATCTTTTAATATAAGTAAAAATGTATCAAACCTTTACTCAAACACTATCATGTGCAATCCACTAAGCATACATAGATTTGAGTGTTGTGGTCGGTAATCACCATACATACTATGCCAGTTATAAACTTTATTATGCCAACAGGACCTCTGTGATCTGCCTGTAGGTAGCGCAGCTCAACTGTTTTCCAAGGAAACCCACACGAGATTCCAATATTAAGCATTCTACAAATATGCATTCTATAATGTCTTAAAGGCATAATGCTGGGAATCTCACAGACACGTAAACAATCCAATGAAATCTAAACATACTTTCACCCAGGATGCACCCGGATCACCAATATGTTGCTACTCCACATGCACAGATACCTCCAGTCTTTTCTGATTCTCTCCGCATACTGGACACCAAGTCACATGGCTGAATACCTCTGCTTCCATCCCTGGCTAGCAGAACCTTTTCTTTGTCATCGTCTGTCCCAAATGACATTAATATGCTAAACTGATGGGCTTCCCCTTGACCTCCTGATGAGGTACAAATCTTTTTATGATCCGTTTTTCACCACATATTGTCAACTCCTCAATCACCTCACAGTATGGTCTGACAGACACAGCCACCGAACTCTCTTTCTCACCCATGTGAATCATTTTCATAAATTCTTTCAAAATCAAGTCCTTATCTGTCACTACTAGTCACTCAGCATTACTGATGACGTTATATATGCCATTCTTTGCATCACCCAAACAGCCTACAACTTCCTGAACCTCATAATCCTCAACGAATACACTCTTATCAGGTAACCATGACAGGCAACCTGCCACATGATTCCTCCACCCTGGTATGTATTCAATTACCTAGTTAAATCTCAGAAGTCTGGTGGTAACCTGCCAGAATATTTTTCCGTGCCTACAGGACTCAGAATTCTCAAAAGAAGTTTGTGATCGATCCTCAAGGCTACATTATTTAACCATCTGACATTTTCCATGCCCCGCGCAGCTGCCAGTGCCTCTCTCTCAATGACTAAATAGTTTTATTCTGAAGAACTCAGCTCTAGAATCAAAAGCTACAGTCATGTCTCTGCCATTGAGTTTCTGGGAAAGAATGGCCCCAATCCCAAAAGCAATGGCATCTACTGTAACTATAGATTGTCTGTTGATGTCAAAAAGTGTGAGTATGCCTGCATTTACCATTTCACACTTGTTTTCTTGAAATGTTCTATTTTGGTCTCTACCCTAAGAGAATGTCACTCTTTTTTTTAGTGTCACCCTGAGATTGTGGGGCATATGTAGGTAATTTTTGTTTTGTGATTCTCAAATTGCGATTTTTTGGGAATCGCAATTAGAGAATCGCTAAACGAAATGTAGGTAGGATTAACACATTTTTTTGCGAATCCCAATTATTCCTTATTTGCGAATCGCAAATAGAGATTCGCAAATAAGGAATACCTTCTCATTCATTTCTTTGGGCTAGAAGGCCCATAGGAATGAATTGGAAGACATTCTCAATTTGCGATTCTCAATTAGAGAATCACAAATTGAGAATGCAATTTCAGGGTTGCAAGGGTGTCAATAGGACACCCTGTTGCACCCCTGAAATTAACATGTGTGCACATGTGACCCACATGCATGCCCTAAGGGCATGTATGTGACCCACATGGCACTTTGAAAAATGCCCAAATGTGCATTTTTCAAAGAAATCGCAATTTACCACCAACCTGAGGTTGGTGGTATTTTGCGATTCCTTAAGCCACAATTCGCACAACTTGGGTGCTTCCTACATTGCATTTAAGGAATCGCAAATTGCAATTCCTTAAATGCAATCGCAAAATAAGGAATCGCAAATTTTGAGATTCCTTATTTTGCGTGTGGCTTTTTGTGTCTACATAGCACACTGCCCAAATTGCGATCGCAAACGCTGAAATTCAGCATTTGCGATCGCAATGAGGCTACCTACATATGGCCCTGTATGTTTTTCTGGAAAATTGCTCACAAATGTCGAATAATATTCTATTGAAGCAATGAAAGAGGTGAGCTGATCTTTGTCACATGGGGCAGTTACATTAACAACTGACTTACCAAATCAGCTTTAGGTGTGACACTACAGGCTGATATATATAGTATCCTAAGTAGTCCTTCTCCTCCACTATGAATCAACTTTTTTCTTTTTTTCTTTTCTAAATGTGATACCCGCCTCTGATAACCTGGACAGCACTCTTCTCAGTACTCCATTGTGCTCCCCCAAGGCAGCACCAAAATCAACTAAAATTTGGTACTGGATGAATACTGACATTTTTCAAAATACCAGACATGGGAAACAACCTTAAGAATGCGGTCATTACATCGCGTTATCTTTACAACACAGCTGTTACCACGACTGCGTTGTTATATCGCAGTACATTACAATGCTAGTCGTTACAACGACTTGCTGTAGATTGCGCTCTAAACTAAGGAACAGTGTAATTTACTATTACAACACCTTCCCTACTCTTGCACACACTGGAGTTGGAATAGTAATACTAATCCTAAGTCCAGCACGCCATGTAGAGCAAGTCATTGTAACTACTTACGTTGTAATGTACTGCGATGTAATAACGCGGTTGTTATAACGACTGCGCTTTAATCGCATGCGTTGTAAATGCATGCGATGTTGTGGTATATATTCCTCGCCATAATCCACTGAAAGTCACTTGCAGTGGATGCCAATCTAAAAGAAAGTCTGCTAAACTGAAAGATGCTCTCTGATGTTGTCAATGCTGTCAAAGGTGTCAAGTCTGGATGTAGCAAGACCTGATATGCACTTTAGAGATCCACCTTTGAGAAATAACACCCCCTCCCTCCCTTTCAGCATGAGCACCATCTCATCAATGTTTGGCAAGGGAAAACTCTCTATCACAATATTCTGATTAGGTGATCTTAGATCTACATAAAATCGCACGCTCCCATCAGGCTCTTTGGCTCAAACTATCGGAGAAAGCTATTCTGATACCGCCACTAGTGTCATCACCTCATCTATCACCATCTGGCACAGCATTACCTTTGACCTCTTGCCTAACTAAAATTGGGATTTCTCTGGCCTTGTACTTTATGGTTAACGCATTTTTAAAGCAATTCATGTTGGTACCCAGCAACAGAATCCAACCTATCTTCAAATGCAGATTGGATAGCCATGAACACTCCTATCCTAAGGCATGTAGGAGATTAGAATGCAAATGGGAGTCATAAAAAAAAAATTGGATAGATTATCCTACAAAAGGGCCCACAGATAATACCTTGATAACATTTAATGTGCCAGAAAAGTGCATATTGTTTATAGAATTGACAAAGCAGCCAAGTCACATAAAGAGCTGTTTAGAATTCTAAAGAAATTCCCGAATACCAAATCCTGTGAGGCATCTATTGCAGCCTCCCAGGACCTGTTAGAAGAGTTAGAAAACATCCTTGAGGGCGAAATAACCAAAATCTACAACACCTTTGTTAAGGAGAAGGCAGAAGAAATGAATAGGGAGTGCTGAAGGATAGAAACTACCCATACAGTATTATTGAAGGAGTTCACCATGGTAACACAAGAGGATGTTAGTTCCATAATAATTAGGGTTCAGTCAGGATCATCGGAGGTCCTGGCTCTCCCTATATTATTTCCACCCTTGCCCCTGTATTACTGCACAGCCTTGCTCAATCTGTCCTTAAATCTGGAAGTAGTTCCTGTACAATGGAAATCGGCGGGGTCAAATCTTTTCTTAAATGACCAATAGCTGATCCTAGAGAACTAGGACATTTTTAGATCGATCTCCCTTCTTCCTTTTTTCAGGAAGGTAAAGGGAATATTGTTGAGCATACAATTGATGACATACTTAGAAAGTCGACAATTGCTCAACCCTTCCCAGGCAGGTATCCATGCATGGCATAGCACTGAAACAGCCTTAGTAAATGTAAATGTAAATGTCATGGTACTTATAGAGCGCACTGTCACCAGACGGGCACCTTGCGGTGTCGCCTATGCGGTTTCCTGGCGCTGATACTCATACCGCTGTGGAACCCCTCCTGGCTTTCCCTGTGAAGTGTCCACTCCTGGGCACCCCCAGGGTGAAGCCAGGCATCTTTAGCGCTGTTGGGGCCGGTGTGGAGGCTAAGCAAGCTATTGCCCAGAGTTGCAGCGTGGGGCCCGTGATTAGAATAGGCACCGAGGCGAGAATTAACAGGTCGTGGAAATTGAGCCCGAGACCCCGCCGAGGCGGGAATCGAACCCTGGTCCCTGGCCAGAACTCTGCATCAGGGTCTGCCACTCTAACCATTGAGCCACACTCCTCCATTAGTGGAAGTACTAAACAACATAAGACTTTCTCTTGACGATGGACACTCAGCAAAGTTGTTCTATTGGATCTGTCAGCCGCATTCAACACCATCTCCCATGTAGTCTTAACTAAAAGACTAGAAGAGATTGGCGTCGGAGGGAAAGCCCTTGGGTGACTAAAGAACTATCTGAAAGGATGGACACATTTGGTGCAACTAGACTCCTATGTCTCGAGAACCATATCCTTGGACAGGTGAGTGCAACAGGAATCGGCGCTGAGCCCTACTTTTTTCATTATATATGTGGTACCACTTGCACAAGTGTTAAAATCATATGGTTTTGATGTCATCTCTTATGCAGATGACACGCAGCTGGTCATCACAATGGGACCCAAGCCGGAAGAGACTAAAATAAGATTCCGAGACTGCATGATTCATATTGCCAAATGGATGCAGCCAAATTGTCTACAACTCAATGCAAGCAAAACAGAGGTTGTACTGTTTGGGAAAGCTCTTGATGTCTGGTCAGATGATGACTGGTGGTCCATTAGTCTAGGCCCTATTCCCATTCCAAAGGAGACAGTAAGAAATCTAGGAATAATAGTAGATGAGAAATTGTCAATGAAGGAACATGTAAACCACATCTCAGGTACATGTTTTGGCATTATGTGCGCCCTACGGAAAATATTTAAATGGATTTCACTTAGATCTAGAAAAATACCATAGTCTTGGCCCTTATTATTAGTCCTGGACTATAGAAATGTTCTAATAGCCTCCATGAATGAAGAACTGTTCACTAAACTTCAGGTGGTCCAAAACACTGCAGAACGTCTAGTATGCCATCTTCCTCCCCTATCACCTTCAGGTCCCATCCTAAGAAGCCTACATTGGCTGCCAATAAAAAAGTGCACTTGTTTTAAACTCCTTTACCTGGCACACAAATCTCTATATGGAAATGGTCCCCTGTACCTACAGAGAAAATGCAATTGGCATGCTCCAACTAGGAAACTATGGTCCTGCGGGAAGCATCTGTTACATCCCCATCAGACTTGCACTGCCAGAAATGGTGAAATATCATTTTCATACTTAGCCCCCAATACTGGAACCAGCTCCCCCTCCAGCTTTGGGTCTGCTCTGATCATAGACACTTTAAAAAAAGTCCCCAAAAATGGATGTTTTCACCTGTCGCAGCTCCACTGTTAATATCCCTCCTGAAGTCTTGCACCAGCGCCTTGAGTCCCTATCAGGGTGGTTTGTAGTGCTTCATAAGTATCCAAATAATAATAATAATATCCCATCATCATATACTAATATTATCTGATCAGGAGCTCTGGGATGTATGACTATGTTTGCACCATGCTGGTGCACCCACCCCAAATGTGTTGGTCCAGACTGTGCAATGTAAACTTTACCCTTTATTACCCTGTCTCAAAAGCTGATCTCTGCAAACATGTACCTATGACATCTATGGACGCTTCCTGGTATACTCTAAAATTAATATCCTTAGGGTATGAATTTTACACCGGCTCATGTTTCGTTACACAGGTCTTTGGGGTTTATAGTGTAAATGAAACCTGAATCAACCATAACAGTTATTTCTTGCTTTATGTCCACAAATATACCTTTTGGCCCATTCATCCTAGGGTAGTAGCTTCTCATCACTGTCTCTTTGGATTTTTTTATTTGAATTTCTTCCAATGAGTGCATTTCACCATTCTGGCAATCCACAGTCAAGATTCTAGCAGGGTTATCTTCGGAATCCACATCCAATGCTTCCACTCTGCCTCTGTCATCATGACATACATGTGTGAAGTGACCACTTTTTCCTCCCTTCCTGCGTTCCTTTCCAATTGCAAAACAATTTCTTGATTTGGGATCATGGTACGAACTACCACACTCTTGGCAATTCCTTCGAAATTGAGTTTAATTTACATTTTGACATGTTTTATATCCCTTAGCTTCCGCACCTGAATTATTGTACGATGCATGGTTATTTCTCATACCAATAACATTAACTCCAATAGTATGTTGTTGGTTCTCCTCAGTCACTGCAATTTCCTGTACTTTCATTGCATTTAGACGTTGCAGCTCCTTCCTGCAAGTTTGTGACTCTTCCACCACTTTAGCTATAGTTATTGCTTCCTTAAGGGTTGAATTGCTTGCTTCCCATAGCCTTTCTTGCAATTTTTTACTTGAACATTGGACTATTAATTGATCCCTTTTGAGTTCTTCCATCATTCCGAATTAAAATTTGGTTGCCAACTACCTCAGCCTAGGTACAAACTCGTCTCATTTTTTTCGGCGAATCGTAAAAGTTTTGTCATGTCATCGTAATATTGATAATCTTTGCAAATTTTAATTTTAAGTCTATACTGGACCTCCATATCTACATCTTCTATCACTGCACCTGGGGATTCACAGCATGCAACAATTATTTAAATATAAGCTGTCCTTCTTTGTACCAGCTTGTTCAACAGCATCGCTCTTTTCCTAGAAGTCAAATCTAATCCAACCATGGTTTCCAGATTATTTTCAAAAAATGACCTACTCTTTCCTCCCACTCCATATTAGGCGAGCCAGGACGCTGGAGGAAATTGGAGGCATTACTATAATTTTGTGTTGAACTCGTGATGTCAAAACACTATAATGATAACTATATTTTCCTTTAGTCCTTATCCTTCAGCTTGAAACAGAGAAAGATAAAATGACAGTAGCTTTTCCTTTTCCTTTTGTTATTTATATTAGTTGCATTCAGTATGTACCATTTATGAACGTAATACCACTAATGCTCGTTAAATGGCATTGTTTCCTTCTTTTATTAACTGTGATGAACCGGAACAGCTGCAGAAGATCGTGTCATGGGAGTCCTGATGACTAACCAGCAGGTAGACTCCAGAAAATAAAGTTTGGGAAACTCTTAAAGTGCGGGCAAAGTGCTGCTTATGTACTTGACTTAAATAGTTTTTTTGTCATCGCTCCGCTGAATGAGCAGGGGAATGAGTGTACGCTCGTGGTTGGTGTGTTACTACACCTCTCGAATCTCCAGCATGTCCATATCTCACTGTAAGTCAAAAGGCAGGAGGCACTTGAAACAGTGGCGGCTCCTCCGCTAAGGCAGAGGAGCGTCACCCCACTGCTCAAAAGGAAAAATAAAATGATAAAAAACGTAACGTTATTGTCATTTTATTTTTCCCCTCGCAGTCATTGGCGGGGTATTTATTTATTTATTTATGGCATTTTTAGTGCGCAACTAATACCCTAAGGTGTCTAGGCGCAGCAAATACTCAGGATTACAACACCAATCAAAGCACGTTCTCATTGATTGAAAAGCCAAGTCTTCAGTGATTTGCGGAAATTAATAAGGGTGGGAGCAGTTTTAATGTGCAAAGGAAGTGAGTTCCAAAGCACGGGAACTGTTACCAAAAATCGTCTGTCACCCCAAGTAGCCGTTCTTGTCCGGGGGACGGTCAAAAGATAGCTAGCTGCTGATCTTAGATTCTTTTTGGGGATGTACACCTGGAAAGCCTCTTTTAAAAACTTCGGTCCAGTCTGGTGAATGGCCTTATAGGCTATGCAAAGAGCTTTAAATTTCATCCTGCTTTCGACCCTTAACCAATGGAGATGGCGAATGGCTGCAGAAGTGGACTGTCGCCTAGGGATGTTAAGCAGGATCCGTGCTGCCATATTTTGGATGGACTGAAGTTTGTTTAAGATATATTTGTGTGTACCAAGAAAGAGAGCATTTCCATAATCTAATTTTGAAAATACTAGAGTAGTAACTAGCGTTTTTCCTGCAGATACTGGTAGATACGGCAGGAGTTTTTTTTATTTTCTTCAGTACAAAGAAAGCAGCCGAAACCACCTTGTTAACATGGCATCCAAAAGATAACCTGTTATCAAAAATCACTCCAAGGTTTCTGACCTTAGTGACTGGCATCGGAGGGGGGCCCATCTGACTGGGCCACCATGTGTTTGACCATTCTGGGGAGATTGTGCCAAAGGTCATAACCTCAGTCTTCTCCGCGTTAAGTTTCAGGCAATTACTGTGCATCCATGATTGTACATCCAGTAGTCCCTCCTGAAACTTGGCTGCTACCACAGGGCCATTCTTGTGCACCGCCAACACAAGCTGGGTATCATCGGCGTAGGTGGTTACACGCATCCCATGAGATTTAATGAGGTAGGGCTGGCCAGATCAGGGAGAGGAGTGGTTTGCACTCCTTAAGTGCTCATGACTGTTCAGTCGGTCCTCTTAAGCCAGCCAAACAGTCATGCACACTTTGCATGGTCCCCACCTGGCTGCATTACACAGCCTGATGAGGAACATGCACAGGCTCACTGTCCACGGCGCTCAGACCAATCACATCGCTGAATTGCAGCGTTGTGGTTGGCTCAGGAAGCCTGTGTGCCCGGGTGCTTCCTGCTGCCGGCCGGGCCAGGAGACAGGAAGCAGGAAGATCAATAGGCAGTGGCGTACCAAAGGCCCCCGCTGTGCCCGTGGTGCGGGGAGGCCCTGAGTTGCAGGGAGCCCCCTCAGCACAGTACTCTCGCCCGAGAGCTCCTGATAAAATCTGGAGCGGGGCCCCTTCATTCACCTTGCAGGGGGGCCTGCTCAAATGTCGTTACGCCACTGTCAAGAGGACGAGGACGGAGGAGAGGGGTCAGCCAGCCGTTCCAGGTAAGTCCTTTTTTTTCACCACCCCCGTCCCGTAGCCACTGCTACTGACTTGAAATATCTGCCTCTAATAATTACGCAACTGTTATGATGATTCATCATAATGCCGATGTCTCATGAAGCATACTTGAGTACATTATATCTTACTTGTCGGGTGACAGCAGTGGGTAGCAAACAGCCCTAAAATAATTAGCAGTTTTACTCGTCAGGGTCCTGAAGGCAATGCACAGGCCTCACAATCGTCACCTGATTTTGTGGTCGATAAGCATTGTACACACTATACTGATTATAAAGTTGAATATGCCAACAGGTCCTCTGTGGTGCTCCCTGGAGGCCAGTGCAGCTCAGCTCAAATTGTCCTCCAAGGAACCACATCTGAGCGTCCAAGAATAAATATTCTACAACTGGGCATTCTATAATGATTTAAAGACATAACAATGAGCATACCCAAGATCTAGTTTTCAGTACAAAAATGCATATGGCACTCTTAGAAACATTGCTCCTAAACCTTCAAGCAGAGTTGATGAGTTGACCTTGAAGATTTCCATTAGGATGAATGAATGAATGAAAATGAATGAAAATAGGACTTATAAAGCGCACGTACACCTACGGTTTCTTGGCGCTGAGGTGGGACGGCTGGCCAGTGCAGATGGGGTATGCTAATTATAGGCTGATGAGAAGAGCCAAGTTTTTAAAGATTTTCTGAACTGAGCATAAGATGGGAGGAGGCGAAGTGCAGGGGGAAGAGAATTCCAAAGAGAGGGGCTTGAGTGGAAAACCGCAAACCACCATGTTTTTTGCGCTTGAAAAGACCGGGAGTGAGAAGATTGTGACTGGAAGAGCGGAGGTCGCGCTGAGGGACATAACAGTGTAGAAGGGAAGAAATAAAGGATGGTCCCTGGGAGGAAAGAGCTTTGTGGATCAGGCAGCCGAGTTTGAAGAGGCTACGCTGTGCGACTGGGAGCCAATGAAGATTCTTTAAGAGGGGCTTAGTGTGAGTGAATTTTGGTAGACCGTAGACCAGCCTGGCTGCCTGATTCTGAATAAGCTGAAGACGTTTGGATTGATATGCTGGTATGCCCACGTATAGGGCATTCGCATAATCAATACGTGAAATCACGAGTTCTAGAATGACCTGTATAAGAGCCTCGTGAGAAAGAAGTCTGCTGATTTTGCGGATACGACGTAGGTGATAAAAACAAATGGATATGACTGAGTTAATTTGTGCCCTCATAGAGAGATCCTTGCAGATGGTAATACCAAGGCTCTTTACGGAGTCAACAGGGGAAGGAGGGGGACCAAGTGAGGGTGGCCAAAAGGTAGAATTCCAGGGGTTGCCTAGGGGACCAGTAAGAACTAGCTCTGTTTTGTCAGGATTGTGTTTGAGATGATTCAAACTCATCCAGGAGCTAATGAAGTTCATAACAGAATGAACATTTTGGACAGAGGAAGGGTAAGGGTCAATACTAAAAATAAGCTGAAGGTCGTCCGCATAGTTAAAAATAGTGACAGATTTATGTTTAAGCTCAGAGATAAGTGGACAGATATAAAGATTAAAGAGGAGTGGTGAGAGTGAAGAGCCCTGCGGGACTCCACAGGCGAGGTGTTTTCCCGCAGAGGAAAAAGGAGGGAGGGACACTGCCTGAGTGCGATCCTGAAGAAAGGAGGTAATCCACCTCAGTGGCAGCCCCTGGATGCCGGCGTACTCGACACGTTCAAGTAGGATGTTATGGTCTACGGTGTCGAACGACGCCGACAGATCCAGGAACACCAAAGCTTGGGAGATGTTCTGGTCAGCCCCCTTTTTTACCGCCTCATGGACGGCCAAGGCGATGGATTCAGTAGAGTGTTGGTGCCTAAAGCTGGCCTGATGGGGGTCGAGGAAGTGGGTAGATTCGATAAAGACACTCAGGCAGTTAACCACATAAGCTTCCAAGACCTTACCGGTAGGGAAGGAGGGAAATTGGGCAAAAATTTGAGAGAACAGCTGGGTCGGCACCAGGTTTTTTCAGGATGGGCGAGACCACCGCTGTTTTGAATGAGAGGGGAATTATCCCTGAGGACAGGGAATTGTTTAATAAAAAAAGAGGGGGTGTAGAGATATTATGATAGATTTCACAACTAATGTGGGAAGGACAACTATCCTGCGGGGAGCCCGACTTAACTTTCCCTAAGAGAGAGAAGAAAGTGTCTTTTACCGTAAGTGAGGGAAACATGAGATAACGGGCCGGGTTAGGAGGTGCCAGGGTGGAATATGAGATGGTGACAGTAGTGGGGATACTGGTTTTGATATTAGCGATCTTTTCAATTAAATAGTTGTTAAGTGAGTCGCAAAGGGATTGAGAGGGCGGGGACTTAGTGGTGACATGGTCGGGTTTGACCAGTTCATCCACAATAGAGAAAATGGTTTTTGATGTGCAGTTGGAGTTGAGAATTTTTGCAGAAAAGTATGCAGCTTTAGTCTTCACAATAGCTTCTTTGTATTCATGTAGGACATTCAAAAACAAGGATTTTTTGAGGGGACAGTAGTGAAGCCTCCAATTGCGCTCCAATTGGCGCAAAGCAATCTTCCTATCCCTCAGGTCTTTGGAAAACTAGAGTTGAGCATCGTGAGGTCTCTTAGTTTTTAAAGGCTTAAGGGGGGCGAAAGTATCTCTTGCCTGGGTCATCCAGGAGGAGAGAGCTTCAGCCTGTAGATGAGGTGAGCAGTGGGAATCCAAAAGATCAGGAAATGCGGAAAGGGTAGAAGTGAGGTTAGTGCAAATGGAGGGGATATCAACGTTTTTCCAGTTTCTAACCCTATTGGGAGCTCCTGTATGTGTAGCAGTGGATGTAGGGAGGCTGATGGAAAAGGAGACAAGATGGTGGTCGGACCAGGCACAGGGGGATACCCGGAGGTCAAGGATATCCACATTGAAACTTCAGGCCTGGTCCAGGATGTGCCCTTTTATGTGAGTGGCTGCTTTGATGTGTTCGGAAAAGTTAAGCCCAGAAAGCAAGTCCGTAAATTGCTTTGAATGAAGGCTCTCAAGAGGATCATGAGGCCAATAACTGAATCACCTATAATGAGGAGCCTGGCGTGATTAATCACCAGCTCAGCAACCAAATTAATAAAGAATTGGACAAAATTTGAGGAGGAATTGGGTGGGCGATAGCAAAGAACGCATGCCAAAGGAGTATATTTTGAGTGCAACGTAGCTACAAGAATATCCGCCAATGGGGAAAGAGGAAGTGTAATGGAGGTGAAGGAGTGAGGATGGGCGATGGTGGCGGCAACTCCCCCCCCAATCTTCCCATCAGGACGGTTAGCCTGAAGGATATAATAATTACCAGGGAGGGCAGCCAGGATGTCTGGCATGGACTCAGACGAAAGCCATGTTTCTGTGAGAAACAAGATATCGGGCTGAGGGTGTTAAGCAGATGGAAAATCTCAACCTGGTGTCTAGGTAGCGAGCGGGTGTTCAAATACCAGATGGAAAGTTTGGTGGGAGCGGGTTTGAGGCGGGTGGTAGCAGTAGAGGGAGTCTGAGGGACATTCAGGGGTGCAGGAATAGGGAGGGGCCAGAAGTCTTGTAGGATATTAGAAGGGGCTACAGGGGGTGGGGAGAAAATCCCAATTGAGCGTAGTCTGCTGCGGAGCACACTACCAATGGATCAGACGCCCTGGAGAGTCCTAAGCTCCGCAGAAGAATAGGCAAGGGAAAAATGACCAGGGGGTGGGGCCCTGGGCCCTGGTCGGGCGCGGACGGGAGCAGACGGGCTTGCGTATGGCGCGCCGCCGGCGCGCCCGCTGCGCGCGTCCGCTGCGCGACTTGTAGAGCATCTGATTAATGAAGGCAGAGCAGCCAATGGGTGAGTCGGATGGGAGTGTCGGCGTTGCGAATGGGCCCGGAAGTAGTAAATCACTTCCGGGGCCCGAAATCTCCTCCCTTGTCCCTCCACAACAAACCAAAGACTTGGCGGTGGACCGGGGACTGTGGAGCCGGTAGTGGCGGTACGAGCGCAAATGAAGCCCAAAACAGGTGAGAAAAAACAATATCACATTTAGGTTAAAAATTACCTGTGCCCGTAATTAGCTTTTTAAAAGCGAAAGCGCCCTAAATCGGCGTTTGCCCAAGTCAATAAAATGCCTGGTTGCAAGCGCATCCAATGAGCAGCTTACAGGCTCGAGTTAAGTAGGCAATGAGGGTAGGGCTAATTCAGTGTGAGTGTCGGCGTTGCGAATGGGCCCGGAAGTAGTAAATCACTTCCGGGGCCCGAAATCTCCTCCCTTGTCCCTCCACAACAAACCAAAGACTTGGCGGTGGACCGGGGACTGTGGAGCCGGTAGTGGCGGTACGAGCGCAAATGAAGGCCAAAACAGGTGAGAAAAAACAATATCACATTTAGGTTAAAAATTACCTGTGCCAGTAATTGGCTTTTTAAAAGCGAAAGCGCCCTAAATCGGCGTTCGCCCAAGTCAATAAAATGCCTGGTTGCAAGCGCATCCAACAAGCAGCTTGCAGGCTCGAGTTAAGTAGGCAATGAGGGTAGGGCTAATTCAGTGGGAGTGTCGGCGTTGCGAATGGGCCCGGAAGTAGTAAATCACTTCCGGGGCCCGAAATCTCCTCCCTTGTCCCTCCACAACAAACCAAAGACTTGGCGGTGGACCGGGGACTGTGGAGCCGGTAGTGGCGGTACGAGCGCAAATGAAGCCCAAAACAGGTGAGAAAAAATAATATCACATTTAGGTTAAAAATTACCTGTGCCAGTAATTAGCTTTTTAAAAGCAAAAGCGCTCTAAATCGGCGTTCGCCCAAGTCAATAAAATGCCTGGTTGCAAGCGCATCCAACGAGCAGCTTGCAGGCTCGAGTTTAAGTAGGCAATGAGGGTAGGGCTAATTCAGTGGGAGTGTCGGCGTTACCAATGGGCCCGGAAGTAGTAAATCCCTTCCGGGGCCCGAAATCACCTCCCTTGTCCCTCCACAACAAACCAAAGACTTGGCGGTGGACCGGGAACTGTGGAGCCGGTAGTGGCGGTACGAGCGCAAATGAAGCCCAAAACAGGTGAGAAAAAACAATATCACATTTAGGTTAAAAATACATCACTTATTGACTGTGGTCTGCAAACAAGGTTGCCCTCTACAGTTAATGCTTTTCATATATTAAGATATGTTGGTTAGCTGTTTTTTCATCCTATTTGTTAATATTTAACTAATTTGCAAACCGACCTTCTAAGTTATATTTAAACATTTTTCTATCATTTTTCATTTGGCGTTATCCAAGAGTATTTATTTTAATACAATTATATGTATGATATACTTACTTATAGAGGCTTTCAACCACCCATCTTCATCCATTGTCTTGTTGTTGTGTCCTTCGGCATTAACTCTTTTACAGGGAGCACATTCACACATAGTAATTCCATTGAGTACCAGGGACTATTATGGCAAAGTGTGATTTTTGAGACGATTTGTTTTCCTTTTTTCCAATGTGTTTAATATTAGCGCGGCACTGGCTGCTCCGAAAATGATATTTTATAAATACCATGAGAAAGCAAGCATTGACAAAGCCAGAGGCTGGAAGCAGAAACATCTATTACAATGCAGGCATTACATCGTAGTGCCTTTACGACGCAGTCAGTACCACGACTGCGATGTTACCACGAGTTCCCTTACAACGCAAGTCATTACAGTGATTTGCTTTAGGGAATGCAGTGTTGGACTGGTGTTGGATTTTAAGTCCAACACCTTCCCTACTGATACACCGACTAGAGTTGTAATAGTCATTTAAACTATTCCCAAAGTCCAGCGCTTCCCTAAAGCAAGTCATTGTAATGACATGTGTTGTAATGGAACTTGTCGTAGTGACACAGTCATGGTATTGACTGCATTGTCAAGCCACAAATGGTTTTGGCATGCGTGGTAACAGATGCTATTGTAATGTAATTTAATGTAATTTAATGTAATTTATTTAATTTAAATAATTTAATTTAGTTAATTTAATTTAATTTAATGTAATTTAATATAATTAATTTATTTTAATTAAATTTAATTAATTTAATGTAATTTAATGTAAGTTAATTAAATTAATTAATTTATTTTAATTATTTAATTTGATTTAATTTATCCTGTACCCCTTTACCCAAAAAAACCCAAACTGACCCTGAACCCTAAAAATACCCCTTTACCCAAAAACTGAAAACTAACCCTGAACCCTAAAAATACCCCTTTACCCAAAAACTGAAAACTGACCCTGAACCCTAAAAATACCCCTTTACCCAAAAACTGAAAACTGACCCTGAACCCTAAAAATACCCCTTTACCCAAAAACTGAAAACTGACCCTGAACCCTAAAAATACCCTTTTACCCAAAAACTGAAAACTGACCCTGAACGCTAAAAATACCCCTTTACCCAAAAACTGAAAACTGACCCTGAACCCTAAAAATACCCCTTTACCCAAAAACTGAAAACTGACCCTGAACCCTAAAAATACCCCTTTACCCAAAAACTGAAAACTGACCCTGAACTCTAAAAATACCCCTTAAAAAACCCCCAAAATATAACATTTTAAATATAATTATATACTTACCAATACTTACGTTGTAATGGTATGCGTTGTAAAGGTACCTGCGTTGTAAAAACATGCGTTGTAAATACATGCGCTGTAATAGTTTTTGCG
The DNA here is from genome assembly GCF_964261635.1 of Lissotriton helveticus. Lineage (NCBI taxonomy): Eukaryota > Metazoa > Chordata > Amphibia > Caudata > Salamandridae > Lissotriton > Lissotriton helveticus. The sequence continues at coordinate 1,545,912,839 of NC_136061.1, forward strand.
TTGTAAAACTTTCGTTGTAATGGTAGTTCGTTGTAAAAGTTGCGTTGTAAAGGTTGTTTCCCAGGGAGACACATAGAGACTGACTGACCGCTCTTACTCCTGATAAACGGTCCAAGTTCAACAGACATAATGTTTGGGTCATTTGCTTGTGGTGTCACCTTTTGCCCTTCTTTCTCTCCTGTCCTCCCTCTGTGAAAGTGGTAATGAGGTATGAGTATTGTATTTGGAATTGTTGGTGATCAAGCATAAGGTGTCTCTCCTTGCTTCATAGCAGTGGTTATGTGTTTGATCTAACATGATTTCAGATTAAGTATGCATTTGACAGTAACAAACAAGCACTGCAGTCAGTGGTGATTTGACACCTGATTGCGATGTCGGGCAGGCTGCAACCAACTGACCGTCGGCTGCGGTCCTCCCAACACCTGCCCCTGCGGTCCACCCGCTGCATTACAATGCGGCGGGCTGAGGCATCAGGCAAGGGACCAACCGCTGCTGTTCCGACGGGCTCAAGGAGCCCATTGGAGTATCGAAAAGACTCATAATCAATAATGACGGCGGAGCAAGCCTGGACTCCACCGTCGTGATTATGAGGTAAATTTCCAACAGCCTTTCCATGTCAGCCTTTCCGACATGAAAAGGCTGTCAGAAAGTGACTATGGGGGCCCCTAGCAGGGCTCCAATGCCTCTGCGACCTCTGTTATGGGGTCTGGAGGGCACCTGTGGTGTCCCCCTAAACATCCCTACACCATGTGGCAGGCACCGCATGGTGCAGGAATGTTTACAAACATCAATTTATCATTGGCAGCTTGTGCTGTGGGCCTTTTCCGCCGGCCGCCCAAGCTGCCATTGAATAATCAATATTTCTGACCACCCATAGGGCAGTTGCATTCAAACTGTGCAATTTAAAGCACGACCTACGGTTGGGCGGTTCCAATCCACAACGGTGTTCGCCCAACATCGTAATCAGGCACTTAGAGGGCAGATTTGGATAGCTAGAGAACTTTGTGTTTCCAATTCCCATTTCAGACATCGAAATACCAAGTGTTTTGCGAAGCAGAGAGATGTTCAGAACACCAAAACCCATGGCACTTGATTTCCATTTTTTTTCCAAGATGAAGTGCGACAAAGTCCTGGAATTTTATAAGTGACAATCACAGATACACCTTTATGAATATGAGGCCAATGTTTTTCACATGGGGACAAGAAGGTCCTTTGCAACTGTGATTACCAGAGACCATCTGCTTAAAATACCATTCTCTCTGGCATTCTGCCCCAGCGATTATTCTAAACAAAAATGATGGCTAGTAACTATAAACAATAAATTATTACATAAAAAGAACATTGGAATGTTGAGAGTTCCATTGAAGACAATGACGTTGCTCAAGGATAATAATGGCCTGTATAAGCCTTCTGCTCCACCATTCCAATATATGCCTTTCTGTTTCTCCCTTGTTAGGTTTCGCCTGCACAGCACTTGCTCTGTGCTTGTGAAATCTATTGTATTTAATATAAATCGTAAAAGGTGCTTACATCACACCCTCCTGAACTTGCTTGCTTTTCGTTGGTTCCAGTGTGTGTCACTTACTTTTCCTCCATTTATATTGGCTGTAGCATACTATTTCCTGTTGTGCCTCTCTGTGTTTCTCTCTTAGAAGTCTCCTGTGGCCCAAGTACTGTGTTCATCCTCTTTTTGGGACTTTTTCTTAAGCTTTTGCCTGCACAGTGTTTGCCCTGTGCTTGTTTTTTACTTTCTGCAGAGCGCTTGGTTCTCTACAGTTCTTCTCTGTATGTCATGTTGTGCCGCCCCCTTTTCCCTCTTCCCACACACCACTTCAATAACAACCATGAACCATCTCGACACACCCGGCCCTTGGAGACTGCCGTCATCTTGGAGTCAGGCAGCAGTCAAGCTAGTGAGAAATCGGGAGACTACATTGCTCCAGGAGTGATTATTGGCTGTGCTTAAGTGCACGTTTATGTATTTTAACTATTACAATAAATCATAACTATTTCTTAGAAGTATTTAGGTCCATCTAACTAGAAAGAAAATACTTGAAATTTATCAATAGGGGGATGGTGTTGTGCTAGATTGGAAAATCCATAAAACTGAAATGATGTGCACAATTTCATCTCACTTTTATTTTACAATGCGAAGTCACTATACCCACAATAAAGTGTAAAAGGCTGAGTTCCAACATGGCTGCCAGCTTCCATCTTTGCTGAGACGGGCTTAATGTCATAGCCCTCCTCCTCCTCCTCTATGTTTCCATTCTGCCTCTCCTTCCCATTTTCCCTGGCTTCTCAGTGGACTGTTCTCTCTGATGTCGATTCTGCTAGCTCTTCTGCAGGCAACAGGGCTGGCTCAGAGGGAAGGGCAGCTTGGTAGCAGGCGTTGACTGAGCACACCATTCATTCAGGAGCTACAGCTGACTGATCTCCTAAACCCTGGGGCCGAACCCCAGCAGAGAGCAGTCACCGGGAAGATGCCCAATGAGATTAGTAAGTACCTCAGTCCATTGTATAGATTCATTGTTGGCTTCGTGTTGGCAGTGGAGACCAACTCTCGCTGCCTTGTTATAGAGCCTATGTGTAACATAAACAATGTCTCAAATGGTAATACTTATTAGGCTAATAAGCAAACAATCACATATGGTTGCAAAAAAGAATGGAACAGGGAGACTCCAAGGTAAAGGTATGTGCCAGGGGCGCTATATATTAAAAAAAAAAACATGTAATGGGAAAAACAGAAGAAACAATAGTATCAGCACTGTTCTAATTAAATCTGGGCGTAACCCAAAAGAAACTTTCTGCACATAAGTGCTCGTGACACATTAGGAGGACAGTGGAAGTGACACAGTGATGAACGGCGCAAAGTGAAGATATTCACAAGGTACTTTTGGTTCATGAATAAATATTTACACAAGTTACAGAAGGGTTTTAACAATTTGTGAACCAGAGTAGAGTGCCAAAAGTTGCATTGGAAAGTCAATGGCGTTTTGACCCTTAGTAGGTTTGGGCATCTTCAGGACCAAGTTACCGGTTTGTTCGTGCTGATGTGGGACGGGATCAGGATGATAGAATCGGCGGAAGGTGGTAATATGTATAGGCCTAGGAATGTACTGTCCACACTATGTCCCAGGAGTATATAAAAGGCACTAATAACAGCGTGGGGAAAACATCAATCTAGGTCTGCACACAGGTGTTTGTGTCTAGGGAGGCCCGCCGGCTCAAGTGTGATGAGCTACCCCAAACTGGCGTCATAATTGTGGTGGCAGTATCAACTCGGACTCACACCGATCCCGGTTGCTAACCTCGAAAGGATCCAGTCTGGACCTCAGATCAGAATCATGGCCTGCCTCATCTGAATCCCCAGGTGAGCCTTCCGTCCAGTTCTGGCACCACCCTCCAGCCAGCTCCTTTCACTGCTTGACCCACGCTTTTTCCTCTACCATTTCTCCAAGGATCCAGACACCTCACCCGTGACGCCGGTATTCTGGCCATCACAGCCTCGGGTTGAAGTTCTCCTCTCCTCTAGCCTCTGGACGCCGTACTTGTGATGCCGGTTTGGGACCACACATCACACTTGAGTCGTCGGACCTCACTACACAACTGGTCCCCCCTCAGCTTCCGGACACTCACAGCCTGATGCCGGTTTTCCTTGCCTTGTGTGTCACACACAAACATCAGTGTGCTTACCTCCGTTGATGATATCCTAATGCTGTTATTAGATACTCTGGCAGTGCCTGGTATATACTCCTGGGACATATAGCGGACAGTACATTCCTATGCATATTACCACCTTCCACTGATTCTATCATCCTGATCCCGTCCCACATCAGCACGAACCAACCGGTAACCTGGTCCTGAAGATGACCCTAACCTACTACGGGTCCAAACACAGTTGAATTTCCAGTGCAACTTTTGGCGCTTTACTCAAGTTCACAAATTGCTAAAACCCTTCTGTAACTTGGGTAAATATTTAATCATGAACCAAAAGTACCTTGTAAATATCTTCCCTTTGCTCACTCTGCACCATTCATCGCTGGGTCACTTCCCACCACTTGCGCTGTCCGCCTAATGTGTCACGAGCACTTATGTGCATGAAGTTTCTTTCGGGTTACACCCACATTTAATGAAAACAGTCCTGCTACTATTGTTTCTTCTGTTTTTCCATTACATGTTTTTTAATATATAGCGCCCCTGGCACATACCTTTACCTTGGAGTCTCCCTGTTACTTTCTTTTTTGCAACTATATGTGCATGTTTGCTTATTAGCCTAATAAGTATTACCTATTGAGATATTGTTTCTGTTACACATATTCACTACCTAGGTCTCAATTGGGGTATACGGGTATACTCCTGTAGTCTGATCTCAATCCTTGCTATAGAGCATGCCGTAGCCTGTATGGGCGTTATACATGGATTGGATGCGGCAGGCAGAGCGCTGGTGCTCCACCCACGTGCAAGGGTGTTTTTACTCGGCACTTGAAACGGATCACTGACATAATATTGAATACACAAATATAGAATTACCAAAATATCGAAGAAAAAATATAGAATGCAAAAATATTGAATTCCTATCTACAAACAGGTAAGTACAAAAATATTGAATCAAAAATATAGTTTAAAAAAATATAGTTAGTCAAAATATCGATTTTTTTAAATGTCTTAAAAGTAATTTAAAATTAATTAAATAATAAATATAACGTTTACTATTACCACTCCAGTGAGTGCAACAGTAGCGAAAGCATTGGATAGCGTAGGGGTAAAAACTACTATTCCCACTCCAGAGAGTGCAACAGTAGGGAAAGCGTTGGATAGCGTAGGGGTAAAAATTACTATTCCCACTCCAGAGAGTGCAACAGTAGGGAAAGCGTTGGATAGCATAGGGGCAAAAATTACTATTCAATATTAAATTACTTACCTTCAATTCGATATTTTTCACCACTATATTCTGTCCATTCGATATTTTGTCCATTCTATATTTTGACTTCGATATTTTGGTAATTCTCTATTTTGAATTCGATATTTTGTCTTGTTACCATTTGGAACACGGAAACAGAAGCTGACAGTCTAAACACCTTGTGTTATCTTTACAGCAGTCTTAATACTGGAATCACAATGTTCAAGTACTTTTAATGGCTGTTTGTAGTGTTCCAGTTCATTTTTATATATACCGAGAGCAGATCTGCACAAAAAAAAAACATCCAAGTAAAAGTCACATAAGTGTATGTTAACTCTTTCGAGTTTTTTCTTGAACTTTGTGCTATACCTTGGTAGATGCTACAGGCATTGCCCGAGAATCGTTATAATTAATAAACACAACCCTACTGTGAAAAAACAGGAACAAACAAGCTAATCTTTGGGTGATGTATCTTCTATGCATCATTTGTTAGAGCTATAAACCAACATGCTTCCAAATACCCAGCACAGGCTTCTGGAGCCTGCAGGCAGGGCTTTAAGTGGGCCAGGTCTCATCAGCAGTTTTTTGAAGGGGGCCTCGAAACGGGTCGCTATCAGGCTCAGTTTTGTGCCCTGCCACAGGCGGTCTGTTTTTTTCCAGACTGCAGTGACAGCAGGCACATCGAAGTGCCAGTGCTCCCACTGCTCACTTCTCACTAGTGGAGAAGTTACGGCATGAGGTCATGCCAGGTGAGCGTTGTAGGGGAAGGAAAATCCTTTAAAGCGAGTCATTTTCCCTCTGGATTTCCGTCTCCTTTTGAAACTCAGGAGCAGCAACTTTTTCAATATTATATACAAGCTATTGTTGTTGCTTATTTATCTTATGCTACTAACAACCATTGACAAAGCCAATAGTCCTGACGTTGTAGGTATGATGTTAATTGTTGTATCCAGTGGTTTAAATGGGCCTGTACTGTCCGGTACGGAGTACCAGCACTTTTTTATTTCGAGGAGGAGAGTACTGGCACTTCTCAAGAGAAATGCAATACCTTTAATTGGAGAGTACCGGCACTTCTTAGAAACAAGCAGGTACTCTGTTACAGAGTACCTGCATCTTTATTTTTCCATTTCAAGCACTGGTTGTATCATATATCTGCATACAATGACAGAAACAGCAAAATAAAAGTTGGGCGGCACACTATGCTAAGCACAGATTTTAGCTTAAATGTTTTTAACCACGCCCTTAATTACATTGGCCACGCCCCTTTGAGAGACCCCCCAGTTTTTTTTTATCTCACTTAAAGCCCTGCCTGCAGGAGAACGACAGACAGCAATTCTTCAATCACTTTCAATGGAAATGTTCTGCAATATGAAAGTGCAGCTTTTCTGAACTCTGAACATCTTAGCACACATAGTGTTTTTTAAAATGTCATTCATCTGACGCGTAGGTCCCACTTAAGCTATGTTGCTCAGCCAAGTTCAACCTGTAAAGGAAACTGCCCATAGCCTTTCTGTGAACCACACTCCTAGTACATTATTTAATGTTGCAATTTCGTTTTAAGCAACAGCAGCACTTTCGCCCTGCTTGAAAATCCTCAGAGTAATACTATAAGGACGGATAGCCTATTATGAATCTTTTTAATGGATTCCTTTTTAGGTTTTGCCTGCACAGCGCTCGCGCTGTGCTTTTTGGGTTTCGCCTCCACAGCGCTTCTCAACAGAATACCTGTGGCTGTTTTGCATTGTGCCCAACTGCGACGGCTCGTGAACTTTGAAACTAGTCGGGATCTAATACATATCCCTACTTTCACTGACTGAGCATAGCAAGAAATGTTGCCCCTACTGCTCAGTGGAGTTGGAAGGGATCCTCCTCTCATGGCCCAGTTTTGCAGCAACTTGTTTTAGCACTAGCGTTGAATTCTTCTTGTGTGCAGCTATCCTGTCCAGAAGGTAGGTGCAGTGACCAGAACATCCCAAACCTTTATTTGATTCATCCAAAACTCTGCAATTCCGTTCTTTCTTTTTCACTACCCAGATTTCACTTATTCTTTACTCTTTGATTTTTTACTTGCTTGCTGGCGCTCTTTCTTGTTTCTTAAATCCTTACTTCTCTTCTTGCTTCCTTCCTCAGTCCCTCCTTCTCTCGTTCTTTCATTGGTTAATTTTCCTGTTATTTATCCCTTTCAACTCAACATAGTGCCTGGCATTCAGGTACTCCCATTCAAATATTAGTTTAATATATCATTTTCCTCCTGTTCACCAGGCTAAATCTTACAACAACAAAATAATTATTAATAATCACATAGGCGAAACCCATTTACTAATGCTTGTTAATTTAGAACATTCTACCCTCAGTGTGTGGAATGTTCTAATAGCCCTATTGCCCTCAGGCGATACCAGTTGTTAACTACCATCTTCCTCGTCATAGGTCCTAACCTGCAGATTGGCATATAACTTGAGTTCAGGGCCTTTAACAAGTGACATAGCCCTCGGCAGCAGGCTATAGAGCTATTTTAAGGAATGCCATATTTAGAATTCAACCAAGTTATAAAATAGGGACTTGTGTAATTACAGGAATTATAAGTCTGCCAGGAGGACCAGTTTACTCACTGATACCTGAAGCAGCTGGTCTGCTTGGGTAGCTCACGGATTCTTACAAATCTGGACCCCCTGAGCCATGTGCTACAGACGGGTAAAGATGAGACCCTCTAGCATTCTGCTTTAATTCATTAGAAACCCATGTTCACACAAGCTCGAATGTAGACAAGCATGTTTTTTAAAGGATTTTAACATTTTAATCTTCAAGGTGCTCTGATGTGATTAAAGGTCTACAGGCTGTAGATGAAACTGTTTCCATTATCAATGCATCTGTTGCTCTTGTATTATGTGCAAATTTATATTATGGACCAAAGATTGTGATGTGATGATCTTTATAAAGCAGCTTTTCTGTTGTATCTTCTGGCGGATATTGCATTTTCACATTGGTGCAGATGAAAGCAAATTTACGAGTGAACACTCCCATGCTTCATGGCCTGCAGGCATGGCTGGCATGGGTTACCACCAAAGCACCATGTCTTCCTCTTCTGCGTCACCAGCTGTTTGCGCAGTTGTGGATACAAACTGAGGACATTTCGGTGAGACTGGGGCCATAGTGCCGTGCTGCTGTACCAGCGACTCACATCATGGAACTCAGAATTTGCAAACTATGTATGGGAAAAGCAGGAGACAGACTACATGGAAATGAGAGGAACATAATAAGGTTTACCATAGTTACATAGGCTTATAGTTCAATTAAGACTTGACTTGCCAATGTCCTTCAAGAAAGAACAGCCTTTTTCTGTCGCTCTCTAAAACCTCCAGAAAGCACGCTGAAGGCCACCGGAATTGGAACCCATGTAAGAACATCCTGTGGCCAAACTTCCTAACTATATAAATTAGGGCTTTAATACAAGGTGACAGGTGCACCGCTATTCACTCAAGTGTTTGCTTCTTTCCACAGGTGGGAAGTTTCGATGTGGAAGAAAAAAGCTGTTGCGGTGAGTTAAGCTAGAGCGATGGCCATGTTTGGCGATGTAGGTGCTTTGTAGAATGTTGTCTGGTGCACTGATAAGGTACTAATTCTCCATTCTGTCTGTGTTTCCCCAGGGCTACTGGTGATGAGATATAACCACAGGTAGGTGGCAGTACACCGGTGTCCAACAGACTGCTGCAAAGGAGGAATAGTTATCCTCATTTTATTTACTCATTTCATTTGGGTTTGTTGTCAATTAAGCAATCAATCAACGATTTGTAAAGAGTTGCTTATCGCTCATGAGGGTATCCAGGTGCTGGTGGTGGGGCTGCTGGTTTTTAGACCATCTATGAACTTCTCAGGGCCGGACTGGCTACTGGGCGTTTTTGCATGCTACCGAGCTGGGGGCTGATGTCACTGCGGTGGGGGCTAATTTTGTTGATGGAGACCTGTGTGTGTTTCGAAATAAACAAAGTAAAACGAATTTCGTTCAGCACACGCAGGTCCCCATCAACAAACTCAGCCCCCAGCTCGGCAGCATGCTAAAAATCCCGGTAGCCAGTCTGGCCCTGGAACTTCTGTAGGGTGGGTTTAGTCCAGAGTTGGAGTGGGAAGCCGTTCCAGGTCTTGGCGGCTAGGGAGAGAAGGTGCAGCAGCCGCTTCTGCTTTTGTAGTAATGGAGCATGTGGGAGAGGGAGAGGGACGATGAGCGTAGTTGTCTGCGGGTTGGCAGAAGTTCAGTCTGTGGTTGGGGTAGGCTGGTCCTTTGTTGTCCGGGCCTTGTAGGCATGGGTCAGCTGTTTGAACTGGCACTTTTTTTGGATGGGGAGTCAGTGGAGTGCTCTGAAGTGGGGCAGGGGGGTGATGTGGGCTCTTCTCGAGACGTTAAGGATGAGTCTTGCTGCAGCGTTTCAGATGGTTTGCAGTCTGCTCAGTAATTGTGAGGTGATGCCCACATAGAGGGAATTTCCAATAGTCCAGGCAGCTGCTAACGAGGGCTTGGGTGACAGTCAGTCTGGTCTTGATGGGGAAACATTTGAATATCTTCCAGAGCATGTGGAGGTAGAGGAAGCAAGCTGAGGAGACAGCATTTATCTGCTTTGTCATGGAGAGCTTGTTGTCGAGGTTTCTGGGAGTGGGCGAGGGGCCCAGTTGCTGACCACCAGGAGTCATCTTATGGGGGGGTGTTGCTCACAAATTTAAGTACCTCTGTTTTGAGTTTGAGGCATTTGGTTTGCATCCAAGTGGCTATGCGGGAAACAACCATTACAACTACAATGCATGCCATTACTGCGCATGTCACTACAGCACATGCCATTACAACACATTATAAGGTAAGTAATGGGGAATAGTAATTGTTAACCTACACTATCCAACACGTACCCTGCTGTTGCACTCACCGGAGTGGGAATAGTAATTTTTACCCCTACAATAGCCAACACTTACCCTACTATAGCCCTTAAAGTATTATGCATTGTAATGGTATGCATTGTAATGGAATGTGTTGTAAATGTAGTTTCTAAAAATGCGTTGTGATGGCATGCGTTGTAAAATCATGCGTTGTAATGGATGTTGCAATGTAAAAACTGCATTGTAAAGGCATGCGTTGTGAATGTTTGCGTTGTAACGTGTCCTATTCGGCTACGCTGCTCATGCACCTGTGGAAACTGATATTGGTGTTATTGGGGTTTGAGCGTAGGAAGAGGATGAGCTGAGTGTTGTCAGTTTATGATATAATGTTCATACCTTAGGACTTGACCAGCATGCCCATTGGGCCATGTCTTTGTTGAACAGGGCTGGACTCAGTGAGGACCCTTGGGAAACGCCACAGATGATGTTCTTTGGGCCTGAGGTGTAAGACAGTACGCAGACGCTTTGGGTTCTTCCAGTGAGGAAAGAAGCGATCCATTTTAGGGCATTTTCTTGGATCCCCATTTGTTGGAGTCCATGTAGGAGGGTGTAGTGTGACACAGCATCGAAGGCTGCAGAGAGGTCGAGGAGGATCAGGGCTGCGGTCTCCCCCTAATCTAGGAGAGATCAGATGTCACCTGTGGCTGCGATTAGGGCGGTTTCTGTGCTGTAATTAGTGCAGAATCCCGATTGGGATGGATCTAGGAGGTTGTTGATCTCTAGGTGGTTGGACAGTTGGGTGTTTAATGCTTTCTACAGGACATTAGCCAGGAACAGGAGCAGGGAGAGGCTGTAGTTCTTGAGTTCTTCTGGGCCAGCTGTAGTTTTTTTTAGCAGATGTTTAACTTCTGCATGTTTCCATCCCTCTGGGAAGGACACAGAGGTGATGGATGAGTTGAGGATGGTAGTGAGTTCCTTACTGGTAGAGTTGCTCCCCAGGTTGAACATGTGGTGGGGGCAGGGGTCTTTGGGTGCTTCTCAGTGGATGGAGCTCATGATGGTGGTGGTGGTTTTCATGATTAGCTGATACCACGTAGTTATTATAGTGTTTGAGGTGGAGTTGATGTTGTTGAGGAGTTCATCAAAGTTGTCACTGGTTGGTTGCAGGTCAAAGTGTTCATAGATGGTGGCGATATTATAAGCACTACAAACCGCCTTTAAGTGGCTTCAGGGTAATGTTAGTAAGACTTTTTCCTGTACAATGATCGTGATTCTTTGGACTGGAATAATAAAAGTATTTATTTGGATAGTGTCTAGACAGAGCAATGGATGAGAAAATGGAAGAGAAGGTGATCAGAGGTCAACCATCTGAGATTGTTACTGGTATTAAATTGTTTATAATGATAATGTTGTCTTCTAGCAAAAACAAGAGTATTATAAATATTCAGTGGCTGGGATAGTGCGAAATCTACCATCGCTGGTTTCCTCTAATACTTAGAGTCAATTTCCACTTTTTTGGGATTCACAGAGAAACTCAGAAAAAGTCATGGCAATCTATGAACATAGACTTACTGAAGTAATACCTTTTCCCAAAATGTCCCCATGCACATATACACCAAGTTGAAAATGTATGTGGGAAAATATTTTCCATATGTAGAAACTCTCCCCTCTTCCTGTTGAAAGATTTGTTGAGTGTTTATTGAATTTTCACTACATTCATACAACTTTTTGTGAATAGTTTTAGGTGTGTAAACGGGGTTGAAAACTTTATTTGAAATGTTTGTGAATACCATAAAATGTATAATTTTGAGGTATTTTAAAACATTTTCATTGGTAGTCCCTTTATCCCTTTATCCTATTTTCCAGAGGTGGGAACATTTACAGCTACTGTTCAAGTGGAACCCATTAACTTACTTTGTGGTAGTGCTAAAACAAAGCAATACAGACCTTTGACAGATGTGTGCCTTCCGTAGGGCATCATAGCATCGTGGCAGATGTAGTCCTTGCATTGTTCATGCTGTTTTTTAATCTTTGCTTAGCAGGAAAATACTGATCTATTTTCAAGGAGGTATTCTACTTTCATATCAAGTTATTACCGTTATATTTTCACTAGGTAATCTCATGATGTCATGGCGTTTTGCTTCAATTGATGCTAATTGTCAATGCTGCTGAACAACTCAAATGGTACCAGTTCCTAGAAAGGCATCAGTCCCTCAGTGTAGTCCACCATCCCCAGAATCCACAAGTTTCAAAGACATAAACACAAACTGTAGTAGCCCTAAAACAAAGAACATTTAACAAGTCTGTGCCTTCGGAAAGGCTACCATCAATAATGCCCAATTCTGTCTACTTTCATGCCATAGTGGGGTGTAGTTTACCATCACCCAAACATTTTATGCTTCTGAAATTCCATTTATGTGAATTCTGTTCATTAGAAATGTGGAACGTTGAATTGCAGAATAATTTTTACTGTAATTCTTTATGAAGCATTGATATGAAAAAAAACATTATCTAGGAAACTAGCTTAACTAACTTAATTAAAAATTGTATTGTATGAAGATTGAAAATATCGAGGGGTGCCCCATGTGTAAGAAAATGTACCCCACCTGTTATGTTTTTTGTACAGCATATAGCAGGGCAAGATCAAAATGGTAGATCCCCATTTGTAGAAACCTGGGCACTAGAAGAAATGTGTTACACGTGTGAAAGGAACTCGCACTCTTGTTTGTATGACATGTACCTGGTTGTCATTGAAATTTGCATTGCTGCTACATTTTCTGTGCCTCTTTAGAGCATGAGGAAAGTTTTAACTGTTGCTCTGTGTTAGAAATCGGGGTCTCTAGTTGGCAAGGACCTGCACCTTTGTCTGAGAAGGGACCCTTCTTCCTAGTCAGGATAAGGGAGTTACACTCCTAAAATAACCCCTGTTCACCCCCTTGGTAGTTTGGCACAAGCAGTCAGGCATATCTTAGAGGCGGTGTGCAAAGCATTTGCACATAACCTACAGTAATACAGTGTAAGCACTACAAAAAGACACCACACCAGTTTAGAAAAATAGCCAATATTTTTATATACAAGACCGAAAATGAGAAGAATCCACACTACAGTACTTAAAAATCTACAGTTATCAAAATACGCTTTAAAAACAGTTCCTTGATGTCGATATCTCCGTCTGGGGCTATCACGGCGTCGTGAAGAATTATTGCACTGCCTCTATTGAGTTTGTATGTGTGTGATAAAAACACACTGTGCCTGACCTCATGGTCACAGATTCGAATTCCTGTCGGTCCACCCTGCCTTTTATCCTTCCAAGGTCGATAATAAAATGGGTGCCTTTCAGTTGGGTAATAGTGCCTAATTTGAGCCGGTGGTTTCCAGTGCTCAGCACCGACACTTAGGGCCTGATTCTGATGCGGTTAGGAAAGCATTCCCACCTAGGGCCAGATTCTGATGCGGTTAGGAAGATCTCCTAACAGCATTTGCTCCTTCCAAATCAGATCGGGAACGTGTCTTTCCAACCAAGGGCCCAATTATGATGCGGTTAGGAACATATGCTCCCATTGAAGTCAATGGTAGTCCAACCAAATTGTATCAGGAAGCATCCGGATGCATCCTACTCCGTCAGTCGGATTCTGCCGATCCGAGTGGGTCGGAAACCATTTCCAAACCGATTCGGTCGGAAGGCTTTCCAACCTGCATCAGAATCAGGCCCTTAATTGTGAACACCGGCACTTATTACAGTTTGCCACATTGTGGCGCTGTTTGTTTAATTTAAAGATGAAGCACAACAACAGTTATTTACCAATTCAATACCCATTAAAATGCCCAATACCTGCCGCCCAAATACTTTTTATAGCTTTGGGAGCATAAAATAGTGGAATTGTCACACTTGTATGAGTGAGATAGTAGTTGTGTTGGTACTGTCATTGGCAGGCTGGCTGGGGCAATGGGGTGGTGTACCCTGGCACATATTTGTTTACAAATTAAGTACTGGTAATAAGAAAAGTATTTTATTTCTGCGCCAAGATACCCTTCATGTTTACAATTGCACATGCTATGTGCAGGGCATGAGTCGGGGGTGCACACGGGTGGATGGCGTCCACCCACTTTTTTCACAGGGGAATGCCGTCCACCCTGCCAAGAAGTTGGGCCCCACTGAATAATGTGCTGGACTCGTCCTGGTGTAATTTCCAAACACCGGGACACTTTCAGTAGAGCCTGCACATTGTCTGCTTTCCCTCTGCAACAAGCAACAACGTGCAGGCGGGGATTGGGCTTTCTTGTTTTAGACTCCTGCTGGGCCCATAACAAAGGCCACATTTGAGGGGTCATCAGGCCTCCTTTTGTTCGATTCTCCTGGCTGGGGGCAGTCAGGAACCTCACACCTGATGCAAATGAAGCGGAGGAGAAACAAAGGCTCACACCTTCTTAGCATTTGCTTTTCCCTTTGTTCAGTCTCTGTTTAGGAGATATGCATGCACTGTAAGAATGTCAAATGTGTTGGTCTTTCCCAGTATTTACACAAAGCAAATTGCATTTATATAGAGCTTACTTCACCTGAGGAGGCGTTGAAATAATTTAGGTATCACTATTTTTTCTTGTATAACCCTACTCATTCCAATGCAGGGTGTGAGAGCGCTTTACATCAACATGTGCATATTACATGTACAATACATTATATACTTTTGTAAATGAATGTACAGGATGTGTTACATAAAACTGGGGGATTGCAAGGTGTAGAAGTCACATATCTTCCATAGCTCACTGTTCTATTATCCTCGCAATGCGCTCGAACGTACACATGATAGACCTGCTAAACATATATGTGAGGGCTTTAGATCTGATGTCACTTCTTGTGATGCCACTTCCTGTAAAGTTGTGGCTTGTGATGCCACTTTCTATGATGTCAATTCCTGTGATGCCATGTGTGATGTCGTGAGCCGTGATGTCATGTGCTGTGATTTTGCATGCCGTGATGTTGTGCGCCGTGATGTCACTTGCATACTGCCTAACTAGGCTAGTCCCCCCCACTTCTTTTTTCAGACTTGTGCCCTGGCTATGTGTTAGAGAGAGAGTGTGTGGGGTTGACTGCTGCTCCATCTGTTGCACTTGTTCAGTGTGTGGGGAGGTAGAGAGGAAGCCAACACTACTGATGACGTCCTTTCAGATTTTCTCTGTGTAAGGATAACACGATTGGTTCTATTCTCGCCCTTTCCTTCCTTTCACAAGAACAATCAGCTTTCCAAGTCCTCCAGCAGAAAATATAGGATACAAATAATAATTACTTCTGATTACAGTGATAAATATTCGGATGCACTGATCTGTTTTGTGTTCTTTCCCCCTCACAGACTCTGCAGTTGTCGACTATGATCACTCCACTGCCGCATTTCCGAGGCTGGCATGAAGCGCTTCTTTGAATTTGTTTTTATTACCTGCTTCCTTCTGCCGATGTCTGCACTACGGCAACTCTGGTGCCTTTTCCCACTGGATCCTGACCCGTAAGAAATACCCCTGCTCGCCACCCTCGAGCCTTCCGTTTCCAAACGACATCCTGAATCTTTTTGTTACAGGTTTATACAAGGCATAGGAACCTTTGGATAATATTTTCTGAAAGATACAAGATTTTGCTTCATGTTGTAGTTATCAGTACTTACCACTAGAGGTAGCAACCGCACCTGAAATTACATCACTGCTCACACAGCAGTTCGCGTGCTTCCTTCTGACTTGGCTAATGATGACCCAGGGCGCAAGGTTTTCACTGTCCAGATGCCTGCTGTATTTATGTGCCTGCTGTATTACGCGTTCTTTTATCCCCGGGGTCTGGTAGCAGCATGTCAAAAACGAAAAAAAAAATAAACACATGTTTATCGTTGTATGTTGCATATCTACTCAACTTGATCTCTGGCACTCCCCGTCTCCATCTATGCATTATTAGTGCCTGTAAACTGAAGACGCACATTGTTAGCTGATATATTAATTAATAGTCAAAAGTGTTACTGCTTTGCTTTCATAATAAACTACTGACACACACATTTTGCCTGCCTGTGTGTTTCCGTATTAATTGTGTGCCATCACTGTGAGCAATTATGCAGTAGTAAAAGTGGTCGAAGTGGGGGAAAAAAGTAGGGGAACTGTGGGCGGAGAATCAGAGGGCGGGAATAACCTGAGGATTGGATGAGTGGGCGGAGTTAGAGGTGTGGCCAGGATGCGCAAAACATCCCAATCTTTAGTATTTGTGTGGCATTTCACTAACCAGTTACAGCTTATTATGTTATGTAATTCAACCAATGGATACACATGATTATTTAACGATTAATATGAGCTATTGACATTAGAAACATATTCCTCTTTGTGAATTTATTTTAATCACAGAATGTCCCAAAAATGCTTAAAAGTGGAAGCACGAGCCATTTGTTTCCGAGCCATGGAGTTTCTGTCGTCAGCAATATACACAGAGACAATCAATTTTACGTGTGTAAATGACTGTATAGGAAATGTTACATAAGACAAAGGACTACAAGGTGTAGGAGTCACATGATAACCATACTAGTAGACAGTATAGTTTAATAGTGATTGGCCTGGAGAAACACAAACTCAGAATTTAAAACTTAATACCATGATTGGGGGTTCTCTTTAAAAATTATTATTGATTTGTATCAAAAATAACACTTTTTGCAACATTAGGATAATCAAAGGCTTAGGGAAAAAACCATAACGCTCTAGTTTATACCTTGCAGTTTGTATGCAGCTCTTAGATGAAAGTTAATAGCTCACTGTTCTTTGTTAGGATTTTAACTTATAAACTGCAAGTAGCAAAAGAATCTCACTGACAAAAGCAGTAACCCACTGACCTATTTACAATATGTGCACTTTGTGATGGGCCTGGTACATTTTCTTTGCAGCAGGCACATTAACCCTCTGCGCTATCTTTCCATGAGTCAAAACTTCCACTAGACAAATCTCCGATCTCGCTCTAGGAAGAAGTTTATTCATCAGAGTTATCATGACATTTTTATTATTGCCGAAAATAGCTGGCAGCCAGGAAGAAGGCAGCAAGTGCTTTTAAAACCATAATATACGACCCCCCCACTATAAGTCAGTGCCCGTTGCGGTCACACCAGTCGCACCGCCCTAGAGCCAGCTCTTCTCAGGGGTCCTGTGACCTCAGTGACAGAGTCACTGTTGCTCTAGGGTCTGCTACTTCGTAGGCCTGCCCGCAAGACTGGAGGTGAACTTCAGTATGGATTGTGGTGGGCAAGCCTTCAAGGTGAACCCACACTTGCCACTGCTAGGGTCCACCTGCTGGTGCTAACACACCAGGGCTTTTCTGGTGCCTTCTAAGGTCTGGCATGGGAATGTGCTCCCTCAGGAGAGTGGTCTGGGGGACTGTTCATGAAGGCTGAACCTGGTTCCCCTGTTCTAAATTTAGCAGCTCTGCCCCCAGTGCTACATCTGCTCTCTCACTGAACACCATACTGCCCCACTGAGTGAAACTCATACTGCCTTCAGCTACAATCCAATTTGACCTGCTATAAATAACTGGATGTGACTCAATTCAAATTACACACTAGGCAAAAGCAATATGTTGCCTAAAAGAAAAGGTAACAACATACTGGAAAAAGCAAACACTCATAAGGAATGGAAGATTTAATAAAGCATGTAAAATGTAAGCAGGAACATGGTGAACTTAACGCTTTTACAGTCATTATTCAGAAATCAACAAGTATTTTTGCCTGAAAAGTTAAGGACATAACTACAGGGCCCAGAAAGGACCCATTTCAATGTCCACTGCTTATATGCTTACAAAACGTAAGCAGTATGGTTTCAAAAGACCACATTTGTGAACACAAAGCCGCCGTACACATTTCGTTTTCCAATCCACCCATCAACCCGGTATTGCAGTACCTCCAGGAAGGGCCGGTCCTAGGATTTTCGAGGCCCTGGGCAAAAGGGAATGTGGGAGGCCCCTGAAATCTACATAAGTGACACCTTCTGATCTCGGGGAAGTTGCTTTGTGCAGACTCCACTTGGGCCGCAGCTCCTCTGCTCAGCCACCCCAAGCAACTCTTGTACAGCCCATTTTGAACTGAAGGTGTGAGAATTGCTTGGGGGCTGAGTTAAACCTGTGTGGGCTAAAGTGCTGACAATGGGCGCCCTGCCGAGTCTCTGAACTGGCTGCCTGAGAAGTGTACCCTCCCCGAGGCCTTCCCACACCATCCCTTAGAGGCCCCAGGAGGGAGGCCCCTCCCATGAGCCCGTTTGTGAAGCATTTCTTTCACTCTGATGGCAGACATACACGAGGACTACTGGGGTGTTAATTGCCATTGTGGGGGGCCCCATCCTGGCAGGCAGAGTGCCAGGCCCTGGGCAGCTGCCCACACTGCCCATGCCTAGCGCCGGCCCTGCCTCCAGGTAGGAGGTACTGGAGGAAAACAATGCTGTTCAAAGAAAGACAAGAAAACACAAGTAGCGCTTTACTGGCAAACTCTGTAAAGTGGCGCTAATGTGTTGGGGTTTGAAACAAATTATCTGGCCACTTTAAGAACACTCCATCTTGCTTTATTTAATTATTTTTCAGAGTTTGAACATTTTATTTCCGAGGCTGCACTTTGGAATAGAAAAATGTCAAAACGGCATTTCCAGCAAAAGTGGTTTTCTTTTTTGCATCCATTTCACAGGGGTAACAAGCATTTACAATGCAATGGTTTTGCCTTTGTTAAAGTTAGAGCTATTGGCATTGCTCTTGAATTTTTTTTTATTTATGTTTTTTTTAACATAAATAAATGGCATTGTCATTTACAATAGCAGGGCAGGGCACAGGGAAGGGGGGCGAGGAGAGACAAAGGAGAGCTGCGGGCTCAGGGAAGGGGGGGGCGAGGAGAGATGAAGGAGAGCTGCGGGCTCTTGTTGTAATGCTTGCATGGATGAGTTGGTGGATGCATGCATTGGTGCATGCATGGATGGGTGTATGGATGGGTGTATGGATAGATGCATGGATGGGTGGATGGATAGATGCATATATACAGCCAATCCCTAAACAATGTATGCAATCCACCAACCCATCCATGCATCCACCCATACATCATGCGTACATCCATCCATCATGCATCCATCCACCCACTGTGTCCCACTCCGACCCCTCTAAATATAACTCATTTTTTCTGTATATAGAGATGACTGTATTCACTAGTATATGCAGTAGACCTTTCTACTCTAACATTCCTATGTGACTCTTGCAGTACATCTATTCATATCCCTTCCATATGTATATAGAAATATAACGAGAATCAACAGTCTCTTCTTTGTGTGACTACATCTAGTACATTTCAATTGTTTTCTTGTTTGTATCTTTTACTTAACACATGTAAATCAAAGTCCTTAGGTTTGGCAACTGGTTCTTATGTAAAGCGCTCTGACACCTTCGGGTAAAGTTCGCGCTACATAAAATCACATTAAATAAAACTTTACCCCACAAATCCAACCATCCATTTGTGCCTAGGCTTACATTTTACGGCCTCGAAGCACACAGAGAAGGGACAGTTTACTAAGTCGAGGCTTTGTAGGGTGCATGGCAGGGGACAGTTTTATGCGCCAAGGGAGGGTAGGGAGCAGAGTCAGAGTACTTCACGGAGGTAGGGGGCAGTTTTTTATTGTTCAGGGCAGGGGGATGCGGTACTTTTTGGAGCATGGCCTTATTTTAAAGGGCTCAGTTCAGGTGGAGGAACGGCACAAAACACCAGGCAGACAGAGGGCAGAAGGACACAAAAACGAGGGGAAACAATTATAACTGAGGGCAGATTGGCACAAAAAACTAGGCAGACCGAGGGAAGAAGGACACAAAAACGAGGGGGGGGGTGATTGTAACGGAGGGCAGAACGGCACAAATCACGGGGCAGGACACAAAAAAACGAGGGGGGATGATTGTAACAGAGGGTAGAACGGCACAAAACACCAGGCAGACAGAGGGAAGAAATACACAACAAGCAGGCAACAGAGGCACGAAAACAGGGTCACAAGCAGGTAACAGATGCACGAAAACAGGGTCACAAGCAGGCAACAGAGGCACGAAAACAGGGTCACAAGCAGGCAACAGAGTCACAAGCAGGCAACAGAGACACGAAAACAGGGTCACAAGCAGGCAACAGAGGCACGAGAACAGGGTCACAAGCAGGCAACAGAGTCACAAGCAGGCAACAGAGGCACGAAAACAGGGTCACAAGCAGGCAACAGAGGCACGAAAACAGGGTCACAAGCAGGCAACAGTCACAAGCAGGCAATAGAGGCACGAAAACAGGGTCACAAGCAGGCTACAGAGGCACAAAAACAGGGTCACAAGCAGGCAACAGAGGCACGAAAACAGGGTCACAAGCAGGTAACCGAGTCACAAGCAGGCAACAGAGGCACGAAACCAGGGTCACAAGCAGGCAACAGAGGCACGAAAACAGGGTCACAAGCAGGCAACCGAGTCACAAGCAGGCAACAGAGGCACGAAAACAGGGTCACAAGCAGGCAACAGAGTCACAAGCAGGCAACAGAGGCACGTAAACAGAGTCACAAGCAGGCAACAGAGGCACGAAAACAGGGTCACAAGCAGGCAACAGAGTCACAAGCAGGCAACAGAGGCACGTAAACAGGGTCACAAGCAGGCAACAGAGGCACGAAAACAGGGTCACAAGCAGGCAACAGAGGCACTAAAACAGGGTCACAAGCAGGCAACAGGCACGAAAACAGGGTCACAAGCAGGCAACAGGCACGAAAACAGGGTCACAAGCAGGCAACAGGCACAAAAACAGGGTCACAAGCAGGCAACAGAGGCACGAAAACAGGGTCACAAGCAGGCAACAGAGGCACGAAAACAGGGTCACAAGCAGGCAACAGAGGCACAAAAACAGGGTCACAAGCAGGCAACAGAGTCACAAGCAGGCAACAGAGGCACGAAAACAGGGTCACAAGCAGGAAACAGAGGCACGAAAACAGGGTCACAAGCAGGCAACAGAGTCACAAGCAGGCAACAGAGGCACGAAAACAGGGTCACAAGCAGGCAACAAAGGCACGTAAACAGGGTCACAAGCTGGCAACAAAAAAATGAAAAAGAGGTGGCGTCCCGTGCAGAATACTCGATGTTGGGTTAAAAAGCCGGAGGTGTGTAAAATGCACAGCTGGCAAGCATGAAGTTAAGTGACGCGCCTTCAGCACAACTCTGCACTTCCCAATGCCGCCTGCATCTCGCGAGGAAGTCGTCACGGGTCTGCAAGTCGCCGGATCGCGACAGTGCCTGGGCTACCGTGTTCTTGGGTCCCTCCTAAACTCTGCGCTTCCTATAGAGGTCGGGGGGGGGGTGCTCTGTCCATAGGGTTTAGATAATGTCTAATGCACCGGCCGTGAAGTGATGTTCAAAGGAGCCAATCTACTCCAAAGGGGGGCTGAATAGTAACAAATAATTTTGAAGGCATGACATCATTGGAAGTAACATCACTTGAAGTCACCACTGTCTGCGCTACCTCTTTGGAACCCTGAAAGCTTAACCACGTTTGATAGCTCACCAGAAGCAGTGCACATGCAACAAGGATAGTAGATGTTTGGGGCCATCTGGCATCACAAAAGTGCAGTGCACAGGAGTAAGTGGACAGCTCTTCCGGATATTTAGAGCTCTGAGCGGGAGTCTGGATGCACCGGGTGCTGTACCTTGGACTGACTCTGCTCGGAGGAGCATATTGAAACATTAATGGCTCCATTTTTCAAATCTACACGTTAAATAACTGTGTTCCACTTGCATCTCAGGCCTCTGCACCACGGTAGGAAGCCCCACCATGGCGGGCCTCCCTGGTCCCTCTCTGCGCCTTTTCTCTATTCCTACGAATTGTAAATTCCTCGTGCGAGCCACAGCGTTTGGACCTATGGATGGTTGTGCATCTGTTGTCATCAGCGTGGGCTGCGACAACGGAAAGTTTTGCATCCATAGCAGATAACTTCCTGAAGATGCGGTTGGCCCCTCTGCGCGGGTTTCTTCTGTGCATTATTCTTTCTTGTGCGTGGTTGCTGGCATTGTATTCACCAAAAGTTTGTGTACAATGCTCTGCTCTGGAATGCGTGATACAAGTATATACCTAAAGGACTGGCCTCGAATGGCGTGTGCGCAATGCCCTGTTCTGGAATAGTGATACAAGTCTACACTTGAAGAACTGGCCTTAGATGGGATGTGAGCAATGGTTCTGGAATAGGTGATAAAAGTATTCTGTTAAAGGACTGGCCCTGTTATGGAATAGTGATGAAGGTATACACGTAAAGGACTGGCCTAGGATGGTGTGTGCTCAATGCTCTGGAATAGGTGATGGAAGTCTACACTAAAGGACTGGCCTTAGATGGGATGTGAGCAAGGGTCCTGGAATAGGTGATGAAAGTCTACACTAAAGGACTGGCCTCTGATGTTTTGCACACAATGCCTTATTCTGGAATAAGTAATGAAAGTAAACACGTGAAGGACTGGCCTTAGATGATCTGCCTGCAATGCCCTGTAATGGAATATGTGATGAAAGTCTACACTAAAGGACTGCCTCTGTTCTGGAATACGTGATAAAAGTATACAAGTTAAGGACTGGCCTCTGATGGTGTCTGCCAGGGAAAGATACCTGGCTCAACTTAAAACTGTGACCGAAAGCCAATGCAATGTGCCTCTCGCCCCAGTGCCCCTGCAAAAATATTATAGCGGGGTTGTGGCAAGGGCAACGTATAATCGGCCCCCAATCTCCGGTTCTTGACACTGCATTTCATCGTGCCTGTGCCCCGCGTGCGTTAGGCCGTTAGGGGAGGCTGCCGCTTGTCGGTGCCATCGGCTGGAAGTTCCTTGGGCTCCGTCTGTCCACGGTCCCCTCCCTGTTCGCCTAAGCCGCGGCCCCAAGCCGCCTTTCTTCCCTGGGTTAGTCTTGGCTCGGCCTGGTCCTTCGCTTCTTCATTTCCACGGAGGTGTTCACGCAGCGGCCGCGGGTCTCACAGCTGGTTCACCCCTTGGGCCTGTGCTGTGGTGGTGCCAGGGACGCTGTACTCCGGGCCCCACGTGGGTGAAGGTGGCTGTTCTCGCAGGCCACTGCGCGTGCATCTGTGTAGTTAGTTGGGGGTACCTGTTCTGTGGTGGTGCAGGGGCGCCCGGCGTGTGTGCCCGCGTGTCTCGTGCCTGTGCTGTGGTGGTGCCAGGATCTCTGTGCACCAGTCCCCATGCGGGTGAAGGTGGCTGTTCTCGGTAGGCACCCTGCGCGAGCGCCTGTGGCATTGGCAGACAGTACCTGTGCTGTGGTGGTCGGCGCGGCGCGAGTGCCCGTGTGCCCAGCTGCGACGGTGCGTCAGGCGCTGTTTGGGGGATCCCGGGTGGTTTACAGTGCCTATTCTGGGGAGCCACTGAGCCTGGGTGTCTGTGCAGCTGATTGTGACTGACCGTGCTCGGGGACGTAACTGCAGTAAGTGCCTGTGTTGTGGTGGCAGACATGGGATGGGTTCCCCAGTGGCTGGGGTGTCTGTGCTGTGGTTGTGCATAGGTAGCCAGGCGAGGGTACGTACCTAAGTGACTGATGTACCTATCTTTTCTTATGCCGTGCAGGGGGCCGTGAGCACCCACGTGACCGGGGTGACTCTGGGGTGGGGTGCACGGGGCGCTGCTGCCAAATCGACTGAGTTACCTGTGCTATGTGGCCTCCGCCCTGTGTCTGTACCACTGTCCGCTGTGGTAGAATTTTGGGCAACGCTTCGGCCAGTGGTAACATCTGGGGCGCCAGGAGAGCAACAGCTGCATCCGTGGCACACACACAGCACATCAGCTCAGGAGTCCAGAACTCCAGTACGGCACGTGTGTGGTGCCAGGGGGCGCAGATGAACCGTACTGTACACACATCAGCATGGGCCGGGGGCACCCAAGAGCCCGCCGAGAAGCAGGGGTCGGCGCCCCCCCCTCCCCCCGCCGCAGCGTCAGACCCGTGGCACACCGAGGGCGAAGCTGTGCGCAGCGCGGGGGTGGGATGTGCTGGTTCTTGTCGAAAAACAACAACAAAGCACTTTTCCTTTTCTCTTTACTTTTATGTCACATCCGTGACTTTCCATTGCGTATCGGTGCGACAGGCATATGTCGTAAAAAAGTAAACGAGGAAGTAATTGAACCGTTGTGTGCCTTTTTTGAGGGGGAAACGTTGTTTGTGTAGAATAATTAAATGTACCAAATTGAGTGGGGCATATAGCTGGCGCGAACCCCGTACATTCCACTTCAAATGACCCGTGCCTCAACCAATGGTGCTAATCGAGGTGCCGTTGGCCCCGAGC
Source organism: Lissotriton helveticus (assembly GCF_964261635.1). Lineage (NCBI taxonomy): Eukaryota > Metazoa > Chordata > Amphibia > Caudata > Salamandridae > Lissotriton > Lissotriton helveticus. The sequence continues at coordinate 1,545,936,906 of NC_136061.1, forward strand.
AGGAAGGCGGGTGCCGGCTCAATGCCGGACCAAATTCGGGGGCGTTCCCGAGAATTGGCTTTCGGCTGACGTAGCGTGACGTAGCCAAAAGCCAAAAATTCTCGGGAACGCCCCCGAATCTGGTCCGAGATTGACGGACAGAGCCTTATCTCAATGGCTAGCCTCCATTTATGGAGCTAGCCAATGAGAGAGTGGGGACGGTCCAGTCCCCACACACAGATATCATTACGTTTTTCCTAGCGCATGCGTACTTCGTACGCATTGGCTAGGCAAAACCTAAAAATGGACGACAGGAAGAGACGGTGAGAACCATTTCTTGATTCACGATTTTCGGAAAACTGAGAAGGAGTTAGACAGAACGAGAGGGAAAAGGAGTAAGAAAGAGGGGGCAGCTGCCAGCGGCAGATCAGAAGAGGACACTTTCCTTGTGTTGTCCGGGCAGGAAGTAAGAGACAGAGACCTTTTCCTTCTCGCTCCCCGCCCGTCCACGAACAGAATATTTCTGACGTCCAGGGACGCATATTTATTATAAAAAAAGTAGGGGAACGGAATCTACAGAATTAAAGAAGTAGGGGCACGCCGTGCCCTGCCGTTCCCGCCCACTTCAACCACTGAGTAGTAATCTTCACATAAGTATTAGGGAGTTGGAAGATCAAGGCGCGCTGCCCCTTGAGAATTTGTGAACGCCCACAAACTTGTAAGTGTGTGACCTTTTACAAACTCCTCTCTGTCCTCTTCCAGACCCTGTAAATGACCAGAGATTTGCTCCATTAAGAAGCAGGAGCAAATCCTCCTCTGGGAAGGGAAGGGGAGAAGACCACCCCCATTCGTCGTGATGGCATACAGCGAAGAGTTTCTCCAGGGGCCAAAAATATAATTCCTATAGTAAAACCATTTTTAAAAATGTGAATTTGCACAATGGGCTGCATATTCTGAATGTGCAATCGCACTGTCAGGATTATCCCGCATTGGGGTAATTAGCAACTCAGGAGAAAATGTCCAACGACAGTCCCACTGATGTATCCAGGAAGCCGCAACTGGGATAGCTTTCCAGGCGCACTGATGGGAACGTATATGTATTCTCAAATGTCTTAAATCTACCCACAGGAACAGGTGTGCATTGATGACTGCAGATTAACGACTGTTCTCTGAAGTGGAAACTATATTTTTTTTCCAAGCAGAATTTGTCAGGAGCCCAGCGTGTCTATACCCACCACTCTTCTAACACAGAGCAGAGTGCGCAGATGTTTCATTTATAGTAGCACTTTATAGGTTGCATAGAGAGTAAGTTAGTAGTGAGCGCTTGTTAGACCTGTCAGCCCTTTGGGTGGTCCCTCCTATTTATTTATTTATTTTTGTCCCCTTTTTGCCCCTCAATTCCCTTCATTTTTGATGTCCACTGGAATTTTTATGGTGTTGACCTGGGGGTTAGGCACTCCTTGACCCCATGGTCCCTCATAGGCCTAGAAATCCCTCTTTTTCTGAGGGCAAGCTTAGTCACACAAAATGGTGGCCAGTAACTGCCATAACTGTTACTTCAGGAAAAGTGGCCCATAGGATAGCATAGGGATGCTCTAGAACCTTCTAGCTGTTTCTAGTAGCCTGAGGCCTGCCTATATAAAGGCCAGTGGGTGGGCGGACATTTTGTAATGACCAGAGAGTTTGAGGAGTGAGGCAGTGGTTTGGGGAGGTAGGCGCGCTAGAAGTGGTTAGTTCATTCCATAAGTCAACAGCCTCTTCTTTGAGGACGTCTCCCCCTAGCCTATGACCGAGCCCTGTCACTAGTCTATTGACATTATTGGTCAAATCTACTGAAGAGATCCCGGAGGGAAGCGACATTGAACCCCCTCCCCCCTCGAGGGGAGCAGTCGATTGTTGACAGGAGAACAGCTGAGGAGACAGTGACTGTTCCGCTAAAACCCTCCCCCACCTCTCTCTAGGCGGTCGCCTGCCGCCTGTACCAGGCCCACCACGATTCCCGTTACCGGCACTTGGAAGCGCAACCGGGAAGTCCCCCTCAGCTCTGGGAGATCCTGGTGGGGAGAGTAGCGTCTGCGGAGGTGGCGCGATACTGCTCAAGCCTGGTGTGGTATTCCCTCACCCAGAAGGGGGGGCGGAGTATTGACTGAGAAGCGTCAGCGGTGCGCAGGACCGGAGGTGAACTTCCGATCGCCTGAGCAGAAGGGGGCGGCAGCTGACTGAGCCACTGCTCTCCCGCGCCTGCCCAGTGACGCTGTTGCCGGAGGGTCGGGAAAGACGACACGAGGAGCAGTTCGTCGGAAGAGGAGCCGCAACGCCGCTAACCCAGTGCGGCCTCCCCTCGGTGCCGGCTTGGGTATCACTCAGCCTGGCCCACGAGGGAGGTGCTGCTGGGAGAGAGATTCTGGTGGCGAGTGCCGGTTAGCTGCAACTGCGCAGTGTCGGCTGAGGAAAACCTAAACTCTGTTGGCCTCAAGTAAGGTGGAAACTGGGGGCTGTTGTGGGACCGGGAATTAATATAACAAGGTCCCAGAAGGGAGATCTTTCTTTCCCCCATTTGATTTCTGGAAGCACAGATCTGGCAAGACAGGGGAGTCTGAGACTAGGAAGTCGCCAGGTCTCGTGCTAAAGAGAACAAGTAAAGTAATGAAGGGTGACTAAGCAGAAGGAGTTAACTGAACCCTTTTAATGCTGATAAAGACTGAGATTGATGCTTAACCTTTTTCTTTCAGTGGTGGAAGGGGAAGAAAACTCTAGCATTTCTTGTGTCAATCATCTGAGTTCATTTAATTAAGCTGATTGTATTATTTAATCTTTCATCTGAATCCTTGTGACTACTCACCTGTTCCTTGGAAAGTGTCAAGCTCTGCTTACTGATGTACCCGGCCAGTTTATGATGCCCGGGGTGTTCCCAGTGAGTTAAGTAACAGTGTATTGTGAATTGATTGTTGGAGAATTGATTAATGTAGAGGAACACATGGAGAAATATTTGATTTAGATAATAACAAAGCTGTCGGTCAAGATAAATAAGAGAAAACAGAATTATTTTTATAAAACAGCTCATATTTTCCTAAAAAGAATTGGTGTAGTGTCATTTTTGAATGGATGGATGCTGAGTTACTGTAAGGGTGCGACGCAAGCTTTACACTTTTGCCCTTAGGTTTGACCGTCCTACTCTGTGCCAGGCTACCCTATGTGATCTGAAACCCCCAGGTCCAACAGCGCTAAAGAGAGAGACAGAACACAAAAGAGAGTGCGAAAGAGAAGAATAAATAGACTGAAACCATTTGTACTGCAAAACACCAAATTTAGCACACATTCTCCTGTCTCTGGGCTCTGTTATTTTTCGAAGTCAGCACTTTAGTGTTAGCCATTATCTCGCCCCAGTTGTATTACAACTACAAGGCGTCAGCAGCACTACATGAAATGAAACGAGAGGGGAGATTTACCAAATCTCCATTCAACGCAGCGCAGCCTCCCGCGAGGCTGTGCTGCGGTGCGCGACGGAAGGAGCAGCAGAGCACCATATTTTCAAAGATATGGCTCTCTCCTCCCCTTACCCATGTGTAGGCACTTATTACAGCTGCCGTGCGCCACGCACCACCTTAGCGCCATAGCGCTTGGGTGTGTGTGTGTGAGTCTAGCTTAAGTTTTGTACAGGAAGGTTTACCCTTCTTGTACAAAATTCTATGTCTAGACAGGAGGGAAAGTTTTTCCCACTTTGTATGTGTTTTGTGCTGTGCAGCACACATGCAAAGTCAGAAAAGGAAGGAGAAATGAAAGCATTTCTCCTTCCTTGTGCATAGTTTAAAAGGGCGCAGTTTTCTCAGGCTAAACCCGATCTACTGTATTTAGTAAATTTGGTTTAGCGTGAGACACCTTGGGTGGTTGCATGGGAATGCCCATGCACCACCCATGCAACCACCCTTGGTACGCCCCCATGGCGCAAAGTAATGCGAAGAAGCGCTATCCGCTGCTTCACCTTACTTTTACGTTATTTCCAAACTTAAACTTGTTTAGCGCTGGAAAGTAAATTAGGAAAAAAGGATTTTGTCAGTTTTGTGATGCAAACACGGTGCAAAATCTTAGTAAATCTCCACCGAAATCTTCTATCTGAGAAGTCTTCCCAACTTGGAAACCTTTTAGCAGCACCGGTCTCCATAATGGACACGCTGCTTTTAATTCAACAAAAAATCTGTTTGGGACTGCAAATGCAAGGATGGAGTTCTGCTCTACCTGCATTTTCACCCAATCACAGGAGGTCATAATTTGCGGCCTGTTTAATTAATAATCATTAAGCAAGTTATTTTGTGACACTCTGTGAATGTACAATTTGCAACGCAACCTATTAGCACATAGGTCTAATCGGTCTGCAAATTGCATATCTCTGGTCTGCAAATGGAAATTGTACAAAGGCCCAAGGATACACAAATTGGCCTCTGTTGGAAAGGCGATCCCAGGGGGGGACAGAAGGTGTCTGAGTGTCCGCCCGAGACCCACCTTTCGGAATAGAATAGGCCGAGCGCCGTAGGGAGGCCTCTTGGGCGAGGCTCCTCTCCTACAATCGTAACAGCGGAGCAATCACACTACTTACAGATGGACACCACACAGGAGGAATATTCGCAAGAATCTTTATATAAGCAATTACGACACGTTCTTGGCAGGATAGCAGGCAGGGATCGAGGGATCCGTAAAGTCTTGGTTTCGGGGATAGGGGGTAGCGGGACAGTCTCGGCACCAACTGGTGCGTAAATAGTTCAAGGGGTCAGGCCGCGACAGCGTCAGCAGGGCCTCGAAGGTGGTTCAGCTTGGTCAGGCCGCGACAGCGTCGGCAGGGCCTCGAAGGTGGTTCAGCTTGGTCAGGCCGCGACAGCGTCGGCAGGGCCTCGAAGGTGGTTCAGGTAGGGCAGGCCGCGACAGCGTCAGCAGGGCCTCGAAGGTGGATCAGGTAGGGCAGGCCGCGACAGCGTCAGCAGGGCCTCGAAGATAGTTCAGCTTGGTCAGGCCGCGACAGCGTCAGCAGGGCCTCGAAGGTTCCAGGTGCAAGAGTTCGGTTCAGGATCAGCCGCGACGAGGTCAGCAGGGCTTCGACTCCAAGATACAACTGAAGCCCTAACCCAGGGCTGGCCCAGATATAGGACTGGAGTCCTTTGATGTCCGGACCCTCGCGCCTGGGGGTCAGAGGGGCCGGGATGAAGGTGTCCAGACACCTAGCAGGGGGGTGGAGCCAGCGCCCAGGGAGGCTGGAGGGCGATTGCTACCAGGCGTCCGGGGACGGCTGGAGGCCCATCGAAACTCCCCTTCTCAGGGATCCGCCAAGTGGCCAATCAACCACCTGGGAGGACCTTGGTGCCTCGATGTCGGGGCTTGCTGGGCCGGGCCCAGGGAAGGCTGCGGCCACGTGCTCGGGACGTGATGGCCCCAAGATGGCGTCGGGTCGGACATGGTGGCCTGGCATGGGCGACCGTCCGGCAGCGTTGTTGAGCGGGGACCGCCGGGGTACCAGGAAGGGGGAGAGCCGTAGGTTGCCGGGGAGGCTGCTCTCGCCGAGGGTTCGTGCATGTTCGTATCAGGGGGGTTGATAGTAGGTTGATGGAGGGCCGAGGTCGTCCTGGGCCCACCATGCGGGAGGGGTCGGACCACGCCACGAGGCCGTGTCCAACACACGTCCCCACCAGCTGAAGGCGGGGAGAGTCATCCATCTTCCTGGGGACTCTCTTCGTCGAGGCGGAAAAACCGGGACAGGCCATCAGCGTTGGCGTGGTCGTTGCCAGGGCGATGCTCCACAGTGAAATCCATCCCTTGGAGGGAGATGGACCATCGCAACAGCTTCGGGTTTTCGCCCCGCATGTGCATCAGCCACCGTAGGGGCCGGTGGTCGGTCTGCACCCGGAAGTGGGTGCCGAAGAGGTAGGGCCTGAGTTTCTTGAGGGCCCACACGACGGCGAAGGCCTCTCTCTCGATGGTGCTCCATCGTTGTTCTCTGGCCAGCAGCCGCCGGCTGATGAAGGCCACAGGATGGTCAACCCCCTCGGGGTCAATCTGAGATAGGACCGCCCCGATGCCGTGCTCCGAGGCGTCGGTCTGGACTACGAACTCCCGGCTGTAGTCAGGGGCTTGGAGCACAGGGGCGGTGCACATGGCTGTTTTCAATGTCTCGAAGGCCACCTGACACACGGGTGTCCATTGTACTTTCTGTGGCCGGTTCTTCGAGGTCAGTTCAGTGAGGGGCCCCACAATGCTCCCATAGTTTTTGATGAAGCGCCGATAATATCCAGTGAGCCCCAGGAAGGCTCGGACGGCGGTCTGGGTGACTGGGGGCTCCCAGGCTATGATGGCATCAATCTTAGGTCGGAGGGGAGCCACTTGGCCGCTCCCCACTTGGTGTCCCAGATAGGTCACGGACCCTTGGCCTATCTGGCATTTGCTTGCCTTCACAGTTAGTCCGGCCCGTCGGAGGGCCGTCAGGACCTCCCAGAGGTGCTTCAGGTGCTCAGCCCAGTGGAGGCTGTACACCGCAATGTCGTCTAGGTAGGCGGCACTGAATTCTCCCAGTCCCGCCAGCACCTTGTTTACGAGTCTCTGGAAGGTGGCCGGGGCGTTTTTCATGCCGAAGGGCATCACTTTGAACTGAAAGTGACCATCGGGTGTGGAGAAGGCTGAGCGCTCCTGGGCGCCAGGGGTGAGGCCGATCTGCCAATACCCGGCTGTGAGGTCGAAGGTACTGAGGTACTTGGCGGCTCCCAGGCGGTCGATTAGTTCGTCGGCCCGGGGGATGGGATGTGCGTCGGTTCTGGTAACAGCATTCAGTCCCCGGTAGTCGACGCAAAACCGGAGTTCTGGCGGGTTGCCAGGTGCGGCGGCCTTGGGGACCAGGACAACTGGGCAGGCCCAGGGACTGTCTGAGGGTTCGACCACCCCCAGGGCCAGCATCTTGGTAACTTCTGTTTGGATGCAGGCCCGAACTCGGTCGGGGACTCGGTAGGCCCGGTGTCGCACTGGCTGACTGTCCCCGGTGTCGACATCGTGGACACACCACTGGGTAACCCCGGGGGTGAGGGAGAACAGGTCCGTGAATTGTCCCAACAGTTCTTGGCAATCTCTGCGCTGTGCGGGGGTTAGGTCGGAGGAGAGAGAGATCCCATCGACGGAACCGTCTTTCTCCGCGCACGTTAGGAGGTCGGGCAAGGGCTTGGAGTCGTCTTCGGTCCCATCGTCGGTAGCTAGCAGCAGGCTTAGTTCTGTGCGGGCGAAGTGAGGCTTGAGCCGGTTGGTGTGCAGAACCCGGAAGGGGTTCCGGGGAGACTCCAGGTCCACGAGGTAGGTGACGGGGCTCTTGCGCTCGATCACTTTGAAGGGGCCCGACCATTTGTCCTGGAGGGCACAAGGTTCGACCGGGGACATGACCCAGACCTGCTGGCCCGGCTCGAACTCGATGGATGAGGAGTTCTGGTCATACCAGCGTTTCATGTCCTCCTGACTGGCCTCCAGGTTGGCCTCCGCAAGGGCCCGGAACTTCCGAGTTTGGTTTCGGAGGGTCAGGAGGTACCGGTAGACATCCGGCGGTGCGTCTTGGACTGTAGTTTCCCAGCCTTCCTTGACCAGGCTGAGAGGACCTCGAACAGGGTGCCCGTACAAGAGCTCAAAGGGGCTGAACCCCAGAGACTTCTGCGGTACCTCCCGATAGGCAAACAAGAGGCACGGCAGCAGAACGTCCCATTTGCGGCGGAGTGGCTCTTCTAGGCCCTGGATCATCCCCTTGAGTGTTCGGTTAAACCGCTCCACAAGTCCATTCCCCTGGGGGTGATACGGGGTGGTGAACATATATGTGACCCCGCATTGTTGCCACAGGGACCGCATATATTTTGAGATAAAGTTCGTGCCCCGATCGTTCACGACCTCTCGGGGGAACCCCACTCTGGGGAAGATCCCCATCAGGGCTCGGCCCACCACGGGAGCCTTGATGGTTCGGAGGGGGATGGCTTCTGGATAGCGGGTGGCGTGGTCCACCAGGACAAGGATGAAGCGATGCCCCTGCGATGTTTGGGGGTCCAGAGGCCCCACAATGTCAATCCCCACTCGCTCAAAGGGGGTGGTCACTACTGGAAAGGGCTGGAGCGGGGCCTTCACCTTCCCCCCGCTCTTTCCGCTGGCTTGGCATGTCGGGCAGGTGCGGCAGTGGTTGTGCACATCGTTGCGCATTTTGGGCCAATAGAAGTGGGTCACCAGGCGACTGTAGGTTTTGTCCTGCCCCAGGTGCCCGGCGAGGGGCACATCGTGTGCCAGGTTCAAAAGGAAGTCTCTGAATCGTAGGGGGACTACTAACACTCGGCTGGCCCCCAGCTCGGCAATTTTCTGTTTACTGTATAGGAGGCCGTGGTCCCAGTAGACCCAGTGGGACCCCGAGGTGTCCCCGGTAGCTTGGGCAGTGGCTTGCTGCCGGGTCCCCTCGAGGGAAGGGCAGGTCTTCTGTTCCTGCCGGAACTGTTCTCGGGTGGGACCACCCTCTTGGCGCCATTGGGCTAGTTCGGGTATGTCGCTGAGCTCGGGGCTGTTTCCGCGGTCGGGCTCCGATGGACGGGGCTCGGAGTCGGATTCTTGGCCGTCTGCGGGTGGTGGTGGCTCGGGCCACTCCGGCTCTTCGGTTGGGGCGGCCTCGGTCGCCGCCGGGGCTCGGGCCGCCATAGATCGGGTCGTCGCGCAGACCCACTCTGGCAGTCCCATCATCCCTAGGTGCTCTCTCCGCTCGACTTGGGCCCAGGGAGAGCTCTCGAGGTCGTTTCCAAGTAGGCAGTCCACGGGGGCGTCGTCCCGGACGGTTACCTTGAGGGTGCCCGACACTCCCCCCCACTCTAAGGGGATTCGGGCCATCTGGCATAGAGTTTCGGAGTTGTCGGCGGCCCTCACGGGGCATCGTACGTTTGGTATGATCTGTTCGGGGGTCACCAGGTGGCAGCGGACGGCCGTCACACTGGCTCCCGTGTCTCGGAGGGCTTCGGTCCGCCGTCCATTGATGTGGACCCACTGACGGTACTTTCGAGTGTTGCTCGGTAGCGGGGCCTGGGGGACCATATCTCGTTGGCCCAGGCAGGCTAGGGCCATGGCGGCCGGTTCATATTCTATCTGATCTTCCTCGTAGACCTCTTCGTCCTCTTCTCCCCCTTCTCCCAGGGCTGCAGCAGCGAACTGGCGGGTCGGAGGCCCAGTGGTGCCGGGACGCTGGTTCATGGGGCAGAGGGGGTCACTGGCATAGTGACCTGGCCGCTGGCATCTGTGGCAAGTAATGTTCGGGCGGGGCCCCGGCCGTGCTGGGGGGGTCCCTCTTCTGATCAGGGACGGTGAAGTGTTATTCTGGGGGGACCCCCGAGGTGGACTCCGGCCCGGTGCCGGTGGAAAGTCTCGGCTCCGGTTCTGGCCTCCTCCGCCGCCTCGCTGGCGGGGGTGCCCCCGGCCGTTCGGTCCTGTTTCTCCTATCGGGGATCCGGGGGACCCGGGTGCTCACCCATCGATCAGCCTCGACTGCGAGTTTTCGGGGCTCGGTCAGCTTGCTGTCGAGTAGATGCTGTCTGAGCTCGATGAAGCAGTTGTTGGAGAGGTGCTCCCAAACGATGAGGTCGAACAGCTGCTCGTAGGTGGACACTTTGCTGCCTTTTATCCATCCTTCCAGGGCCCTGCTATAAAAGTTCACATACTCGACCCACGTCGCACCGGGGATTTTCTTGCAGTTTCTGAATCTCTGCCGGTACATCTCGGGGGTGAGGCCATACCGGACGAGTAGGGCGTCCTTCATGTGGTCATAGGAGGACATCACGTCCTCGGCCAGCTCTAGCAGGGTGTCTCTTCCTTCGCTGACGAATCTCCCCCATAAACCGGCACCCCAGTCTTTTCGTGGGATGCGGTGCGCGGTCATGGCAACTTCATACGCCTTGAACCATTGCTGGATATCGTCATTCTTGTAGTACTCCTTGACGATATCCTTCGGGATGTGGACCTTCGGGTCGGCAGGAGGTGGAGGGTTACGGGCTACCGCGGCGCCAGCCTCTTCGATCTTGGCTTTGATCTCTAGTTCTTTGAGGCCACGCTCGTGTTCGTACGTGAGCTTTTTTCTTCCAATTCCCTTTGCCTTCGCCTTTCTTCCAGATCTCCCTCTAACCGCAGTTGTTCAAGGGCCATTTTCTTCTCTGCTAATTGGAGTTCTCCGTCCAGCCGAAGTCGGGCGAGCTCTAGTTCATGAAGCCGACTCCTCTCTCGCTCCCGGGCGTCTTCGTGGGAGAGGCCCGGTTCTCTGTTGTCGGTTCTTTCTCCTACGGGGGCTATGACGGTACTCACGGGTACCTCTAGGACAATGTCATTGTTCGTTTGGTGGGTGGCCGCTCCGGTCTCTACCCAGGCTTGCAGCGCTCCTTTGAAATCGTCTTTCGTGTTTAGTCCGGTGGTAGCGATACCCAAGTCTTTGCAAAATTGTTTAAGTTCTTTATGGGTGTATTCCTCTAATCGTTCCTCCTGGAATTCTGTGGTCGTTCCGGCTTCCTTAGTAGTCATCGTGGTTGTGGGTCTCTGTTAGTAGTGACGTGTTACTCGCTGTACGATTTGCGCGGGCTCGGATCCCACCGCTGCCACCAATGTTGGAAAGGCGATCCCAGGGGGGGACAGAAGGTGACTGACTGTCCGCCCCGAGACCCACCTTTCGGTATAGAATAGGCCGAGCGCCGTAGGGAGGCCTCTTGGGCGAGGCTCCTCTCCTACAATCGTAACAGCGGAGCAATCACACTACTTACAGATGGACACCACACAGGAGGAATATTCGCAAGAATCTTTATATAAGCAATTACGACACGTTCTTGGCAGGATAGCAGGCAGGGATCGAGGGATCCGTAAAGTCTTGGTTTCGGGGATAGGGGGTAGCGGGACAGTCTCGGCACCAACTGGTGCGTAAATAGTTCAAGGGGTCAGGCCGCGACAGCGTCAGCAGGGCCTCGAAGGTGGTTCAGCTTGGTCAGGCCGCGACAGCGTCGGCAGGGCCTCGAAGGTGGTTCAGCTTGGTCAGGCCGCGACAGCGTCGGCAGGGCCTCGAAGGTGGTTCAGGTAGGGCAGGCCGCGACAGCGTCAGCAGGGCCTCGAAGGTGGATCAGGTAGGGCAGGCCGCGACAGCGTCAGCAGGTCCTCGAAGATAGTTCAGCTTGGTCAGGCCGCGACAGCGTCAGCAGGGCCTCGAAGGTTCCAGGTGCAAGAGTTCGGTTCAGGATCAGCCGCGACGAGGTCAGCAGGACTTCGACTCCAAGATACAACTGAAGCCCTAATCCAGGGCTGGCCCAGATATAGGACTGGAGTCCTTTGATGTCCGGACCCTCGCGCCTGGGGGTCAGAGGGGCCGGGATGAAGGTGTCCAGACACCCAGCAGGGGGGTGGAGCCAGCGCCCAGGGAGGCTGGAGGGCGATTGCTACCAGGTGTCCGGGGACGGCTGGAGGCCCATCGAAACTCCCCTTCTCAGGGATCCGCCAAGTGGCCAATCAACCACCTGGGAGGACTTTGGTGCCTCGATGTCGGGGCTTGCTGGGCCGGGCCCAGGGAAGGCTGCGGCCACGTGCTCGGGACGTGATGGCCCCAAGATGGCGTCGGGTCGGACATGGTGGCCTGGCATGGGCGACCGTCCGGCAGCGTTGTTGAGCGGGGACCGCCGGGGTACCAGGAAGGGGGAGAGCCGTAGGTTGCCGGGGAGGCTGCTCTCGCCGAGGGTTCGTGCATGTTCGTATCAGGGGGGTTGATAGTAGGTTGATGGAGGGCCGAGGTCGTCCTGGGCCCACCATGCAGGAGGGGTCGGACCACGCCACGAGGCCGTGTCCAACAACCTCCTTGTTCACAAATATTTAAAAATAAATGAAGGAGGTACAGGGTTGGACTGGCCTACAGGGCAATCAGGCAGTGCTCAATGGGCTGGTCTGACAGGTCAGCGTGTGGGCTAGTTTTTTTGATGTACTTTGGCCTGTTTTGGCAGGTTTTTACTATGGATTTCCCTGATATTAAAAGGCTTCAACACCTGGCAAAACACTGATCAGCATGTCTTTACAAGTTCAAGGCTGCCCCAATTTGCAAACATGCGCCACCTTTGTAGCTATCTAATTCACCAGTGGGAGGCACTTTATTTTGGTTCCCGGGCCTATTTTTTGTCCCAGTCTGACCCTAAGGAAGAAGTGTTATTGGGTGTGGTTTGTGGCTTAAGGCCATGTCCTGCTCGCAGGGCCAACAGCTCATACCCGGCATGTATTGTGGATACAGGTGGCAGGCAGAAGGTGTGGCTGGAAGTACTTGTGTATGTTCGGGGATGAGTTGATTTGAATGGAAGATTTGTAGAATACGAAGTAGGGGGTAACCAAATTGTGCCTGGACTAAATGATAGGGCAGTGAAACTATTGATTCATTTACAAGTGGATCTTTGTTGACATATTTGAGATCCAGACAACTTTGGCACAGTGTGTAAGTGATAATTAGAAATAAGATTGGGTAAGAAGACATGGACGGTACAGTATTAAGGACAGAATTCCTTTTAACATCGATGTAGTGTACTCGCAACGTCCATGTTGACTGCCTCACACTTTGCTTGCCACTCCGCTTAAGAGAGTGGGGATAAGTATATGCAAATTGTCAAAAAGCCCGTTGCTAGTAAACTATATAACCATGACAAGTTCCTAAGTAAATGTAACTGTGGTGGGTCTGCGGATGCAAACTTGCATCTTTGACTGTGGAGACAATGGGATGTTATAATTTTTCTGTGCGTTTTTCTAGGTATGTATCCCAAGCATCACTGTGCAGTGCGTCCTTCAGGCGCTATATTAGTGTATTCCAGGACGCGACCTCTACCATCGCCATCTTGAGCAGGTCTCTTAGCCAGCGTTGTATTGGGCAGCATCTGGTGATTTTCAAGTCATAGCTATACAATGCTTCGCTAGCACGTATGCCAAGTTGATAAATCTTATGCTGTACTTATTTCTGAGTGTGCACACTGCTAAACCTAGGGTGCACTGTAGTGGATGAACAGGTAGCATCCACCCAGTGATGTCCATCAGGTTCAATGTCACCGCTGCCCAAAATTGTTCAATCACAGGGCATACCCACACCATGTGGTAAAACTCTGCCTCTGGGCATAGGCATCGAGGGCATTTAGAAGTGGCCATTGGTAACGTGATGGCTGTGCGCACGTGTAAGATATGTCTGATGTAGGTAGTGGAATTGGGTATACTTCAGACGTGGATTTCTAGATACCTTTCGCACTTATTTGAGCGCAATGATCCACTGTCGGTCAGCAAGTTCATGGCTTGTTAAAGTAGCCCATTTAGCTTTGAGTGCGGGAGATTTATGACGTGGGTATCTAGCAGTACTTGGTACAATATCGTGATCACCTGTCTATCATTCCTGTGAGTGAGTTGTGTCTGCAAAGGTGGAAAGGGCACAGATTCCTTCTGCTCAGGACCCCACAAAGATGTGATGGTGGTTGCAAGTGCATTATAGGACAGGAACTTGCCCTAATCAATGCCATTCTGTTCCTGTAGTACCTGAAAGGTTCCCTAGTGTATCGAGGTGAGCCTCCCTCTACGGTCTAGTGTTGTGGTGATTGGCTAACCTTCAAAAGACTGGCAGGGCCCACAGTGGTAAGCTTGGAAAGTATGATAATGGGTCACTACTGGACCGGCCATATCTATACCAGTAGCATTTGGAAATCTCAGTCAACTAGCTAGGGTGCAAACTGGTCCGCTGTGGATCCAGTAGCCAGTCTACTATCGGGCACTCACCCACATCCCTCTGTATATTCCAACACTCAGGACAGTGGCCCTCTGTGAGCCAGCGTGTCAGCCACTGCAGCTGTGCGACTGCATAATAAAGATCATAGTTTGCTGCCCCGAATCCACCTTGTTCGAGCGGATGCATATAATTTGCAGATTACCACCCTCTTCCAGCCTGGCTCCCAGATCATGTCCATTATGGAGTCCAGGTCTCTAAAGAAGTGTTGGAGCAGGAGAATCGAAAGAACCTCAAAGTTGTACAACAGTGTTGGCAGCACCACCATTTTGGCTATTGCTACTCTGCACATGGGCTATAGTGGGAGGGAGTTCCAAAATGCCAAGGAGTTTTGTGTGCTAGACAGCAACGCTCCCAGGTTCCCTTGGACTAGATCACCATCCGAGTGGTAAATATTTATGCTTAAGTATCTGAAGGTTTCAGAAAGCCAGACCACTACCAGAGGGGGGGCTCCCGCTCCGTTTGTGTGAGGCTGTGCATGGGGAACAGACAGGGTTTTGCCCAACTCAGCTGTTGGTCTAAGGCCCTGTGGAAATCTTTGTGGGCATTCCTCACTCATGGGAGGTCTCTGCCTGCATCCTTAGGTATACCAGGGCATTGTCGGCATAGTCTCCCAGTCTGTGCTGCTTGGAGTTGGAATTCCTTTGTGGTTGTGTAGACCTGCACACCTTGTTAGCCAAGTTAACAACAGAATCTTCAATATTTTTAATGCTATGAATACAATTGGCGTGCTGCCTCACTGGGGGGCACTGCCCGAACCCCTAAAATATTAATTGCACTGTCGAAGCCTGGGAACACCCAGGTCTGTGAGGCGCTCTGCCTTGTCCCTAAGGTTTCAATTTCTGATGTTTTGATAAGTTGATGTGTTAGACAAGCTATACTGTTCGTGATCATAACAAAAAAGTATACAATATCATGTTCTTTGACCAAAGTAAAATTGTATTTCAAACACTTATTGTATGCAATACTGATTAAACAAAAGTATTACATGAAAATAACATACAGTTTCCAATTCACTGTTGCTATATGCCAGAATATTTACATATTGTATACAACATTTTTAACATAACAAAAAGCCCAATGCATTTCGGGTTTTTAAAAAACCCTTCTTCAGGGAAAGAATTCAAATATACATTTATCACAAGATTGCGTGGTTCCGTTCCTTCAGGTAGGCGTCTACTGAGCTTGGGCAGGTGAACTCAGATCCATATTCCAACTGGACTCTGGAGTAGTAAATCCAGTAGAAGTAAACGTGCTCTCGCAAATTTTGTTCAATAGAGCCTCAACCCCTCAACATCCGCCCGGGTCCTAGCAACTTTCGAAACGACCGCCAACTTGCCTCCTACACCACCGTGAAACGAAGAGGTGGTGTAGGAGGCAAGTTGTTCCTAAATTCCAAAAGTAGTTTTTTGAAACCGTGCTAAATCAATGGGCTCACCTGTAAAACGGTCTGGAAATATATCAGGTGGCACCAAATCCTCACCCAAATTATTTACAAACTTCTCTTTCCAAATATTTTCATTGACAATTGTGAATGAAGACACTGAGAATTCTACAATATCGAATCTTATTCCACAGATCTTCATGTCATAAATAATTTTTTTAGACAGCGCCACACCAACCATTCCTACATTGACATTGATTTCATTATTCACACATAGCACGCATCCATCTCCCTTACTCTCATCAGAATGTGTAGATTAATTCTTATCTGTTGCAGGAAAGTAGGATCTGCTTCTTACGGTTACTCCCACGTTTTGCTTCATGTAATACTGTTTTTGACTAGTCTGAATGGGATCCTGCTAATCAGGAACCCAGTCTATCTGCTTTCTCCCTAAACTATATGTTATCTACTTAGGTACACTCCAGATTGGATACTGGGGTACCCTTTTCAGTCCCTACTATATGGTACCCATGGACCCAAGGCATAGGTACCCCAGAGGCCTCCCATGGGCTGAAGCATATACTATGCTGCCCATGAGAAGGCATGAAAAAGGGAACTAAAGGCCTGAAAATGCTGTGTAAGTTGCTGCATGCACCACTTACTTAAGATATAGGTTTACTATATCTAAGGGTCACTACACTTAAAACCTATGTCACCCCTATAGCTGGCCTTAACAATCCTGAAGGCAGGGTGCTTGTTTTTAAGTGAGAGGGTGCCACTGCATGAGCAGGACACTCCTGCAGCCTACGGAGTCCATTCTCCCGGTTTGTTAGTGCTGCAGCCATTTACGACATATAGAGTGGCATTACGCGACCGCGGGATGACCAACTCTAAAATGGTTGAAAGTAATCCTTTCGTGTTTGGTGTCAAACATTGTGGAATCATACCCCCACATCGTGTGGGAGTATGATTCCACCCCTCAGAAATGAGGTTTGTGAGGTCCCTGGTGTTCCCTGTACCAGCTTCTAGTCCTGGGCAGCTCAAAAGGGTTGCTGCCGACCAGAGACACATTTCGGGCCCCCTGCTGCTGAGTCAAGCTTGAGCAGAGGTAGGTGGAACAATAGGCATCCTGTCACAGGGAGGTGTGACCACCTCCCAGATAGGATTTAGTGTATTCGGGCTGGGTGGGTGCGCTTGCCAGCAACCGAAAGTCTGCAGGAGGGGCACATTTGGTGTCCCTGTGCATAGTCCAGTTCAAACCAGTCCTGGGGGCTGTTGGCTCATGCTATGGCACGAAACTGGACAAAGGACATGGGAGTATCCTTCCCACTGTCCAGACCCTCCCCTGGGAGGGTCCCCTGAATCTGTCCAACCCTCTCCCATGGGTACAAAAGAGCTTACCTGGCTGTAGGACCCTTGATTCGACATGGACAAGAATCTGAACAAGAAACCACTGAACTTCGACCGTCTGGACACTCTGAACTCAGCTGGACTTCATTTGAGCCGGACTTCATCTCCCTCTCAGTCTGAAGCATTGTCTGTGCCTGTGCACTATAAAGGCTCCGTGCTGGACCTGTGGAGCATCAAGGACAACCCAAGATATCACCCTTGGAGTGAAGGAATAACTCCCCTGCAACCGCAGGCACCATGTTTCAACTGACTGGTCTGCTGCTCCTGAACTCCTATGGACTGCGAAGGCTCCAGCAACACAGGAGGTGGGTTTCTATGTCCCTCGAGGTCTGAACAGCCCTCTTACCAAGATTGAGGTCATTGGGCTGCCATAACCCGTACCCCTGTACACAGCGTCCATTTGGAAGTGCATATGCTTGTTGGCATTTCCCGATGTAGTGCAGTGGGCTCTATGTAGCCCCAACCTCTGGCACCATTTCCTAAAAAGAACTCTGGCCTCCTTGCACCGAGTGCTCCATGAGCTGTTGCTTTGTGAAACTGCTCAAGGTCCCCTCGCAACTCCTGTGCCTCCGCCCTGTGGGTCCACTTGAGGGTCAACACTGCTTTTATTGGGCCCCCCTGGTTGCTCCGGCGTGTCCTGACTCCTCTGTGTTTGGTGAGTCTCCTGGGCCTTGCTGGTCCAAACCGTAACCTTCCTTGACCTTCTGCATGGGTTGCCGTTGCCAAGGCTTGTTGGTGCTCCCGCCGGACACCGACCCCTCAGCACTGACATCCTTTGTAGGATAGTTTGTATCCGGCTCCTAGTCATCCTCAACATCTCCTGGTCCCTGTGGCTGCAGAGTCAAAAACCCCCTCAATGCACCTGAAGCATCCAACATCAGTGGGCATTCTTCTACTGAGCCCCTAGTCACTCCTGAGTGACCCAGACTCTGCCCCTTCTGCTTTCAGGTACTCTTCAACACAAATCCAGCTTTTCATCCTTCTAGCAGCGGCTCTTCTTCAAAGTCCTCCTTTGAGATCGACGGCGGTTTCCAACGCCACTTCAGATCTATGCACCAGGCTTCCCTGGGAAAGGTAACTCTGGTACTACGGTATCCAGAGGTGGGGTGGCTCTCCAACCTCCTACGTTCCCCAGGGTTTCTTCAAAGTCCATTGGGAAGGGCCCTCAAACTTTAAAACGTCAACCGCGACTCTCCCATAAAACTGTACAGCACACGCGGTCGTGTTCCCACACTTAACCCGTCCCCCGTGAGGTCCCTACTTACTCACCATGGGTAGTTCCTTGGGGTCCCATCGATTGTACACCCTCTAGACACTGTCTTGACTCGAGTCATGGTTCTTATACCACTAGTTTAGTATGTGGATTGGTCTCCCCAGAAGCCCACTGTGTATTAGTGCTATTTATTATTGTTTCTATGCTACAGTATTGTGTGCTTTGTGATTATCTGCATGTAGCAGATACTCTGTCGTACTAGAGAGTGTTATATTACTAAATACATATTTTTTTAACTACTGTGTGGTTCTCCTTTCATTTAACCAATACTATAAGGTTGCATTCTGGTCAAACAAGCTGCTTAACATTCCTTCAAGACTAGGCCTGAAGGCTCCTCTCTACAGCTACCACTTGGATATCTTTCTAAGGTTATCTTTGACCTCCTAAATCACCATAAGGGTTGTTTGGACTGGCGCAGGGTGCCCACTTTAATTAGTGGACCAACATATACCAGGCCAACTTCTCACATCTGTGATAATACATTTCATTTTCTCTGTCTTCCATGTTTCATCTTCTAATGCTTTCTTTTACACACCTTCGCAAAGTGGTCAACAATACCACAGTTGACACACCTCTGTCTCAATGCAGGGTAACATTTGTAATGGGCAAAGGTACCTTCCTATTCTTAGTTTTCCTTATTACAACACCCTCACTCTCATTAACAGCTTTTGTACATCTCCCTCTTAATTCAGCTTTTTGCACAATACAAATTATATCCTTCAGAGGCGAATCTCCACTCACCCAGAACTGATCTTGAATATTGGAATTATTCATGTGCATAATATTCTGAGCTCTAATAAATTCATCATGCAAATTGCCAAATCTGCATTACAGCGCCAATGTTTTTTTACACCTACCACATAGTCAACTATGTTTTCTTTTGTTCCTTTGCTTCCTGTGGAAACATTCTAAATGGCCCATTGCTACACAAAAAACTGGGGTAAAATAAGCATCTAAATAATTGAGTGTTTGATCAAAAACATTCCCAACAACTTGATGCCTTTTTTTTCTCTTTCTACTATAGCTCTTCAACCCTCCTGGACCTAGATGATGTAGTAACATATCATTTTTTCTAAGGCATTAATTCATCATCCTCAAACATTGAAATACAGTTGAAAAAGTAATGTTCTACTCCTCTCACTTCATAGCAGGCTCAGGTCCTGAGACCCAAAATAGTTGTGGAGGTATCAAGTTAAAGGTTTCCACTGGATACATTGTTTTAGGTATCCAGTGAAATTATTGAAAATATATATAATGCTATTAAGTTAAAGTTTTGTTAAAGGTCTCAAAGTCAACATTATTACACAAAGCTTATCAGGGTTTGCAAATATGATGCTGGCCCATACTGTGGTATAATATTATATTCCTCTTTGTTTATAGTATTAATTTGTGCAGCCAAACGTCTCCATACACAATGCAGGGTAATATGTCCTGCTAGATTCCTTCAATATGTGATTGTTATTACTTTACAAACAACATAGATGGCGCCTACATAGTGACTCGTTGCATGACCTCATTTTGAATCAATGCATCTCCAGTTGTCTTCTTCTTCTCATGTCAAACATGCATAGATGCTTCACACTGGATTATGCATTCCACACAGAATGAGAAAAAACATGTCAAACGAGAATTCAAATGAACGTGTCGGAATGTGGCAGTTAGTGGTTTATATTCAAATTAGTTTTGTTACGCATGCAGGCAACTATATACCACCACCACGCCACCCAGAATACAACAAAAATACAATATGTTAATTCCTGATTGTATTAGTATATGTTTCCCAGCCCAGCTGTCTCCCTGGTACATATTTACCATCCTTCAACCAAGAAGTTAATAAAGTTATTCTTGAAAGACATCTCGGCTATGGGGTCGATTACGATGGCGGACGGAAGGGCAACCACCGGCCTGGAGTAGGCGGAAAATGTCTTTTTCCTGTCCGCCTGCCGCGGTCACTCTGTCCGCCATATTAGGATGGGAAACACTGCCAAAAGTCCGTGCGCGACGGAAGAGCACGCACCGCCGCAGAACTACACCCGACCCCGCGGCGGACGTAACCAATCCAGAGACACCGCCGTATGGAATGACGTCTCCGACCGTCCGCTAAATCACGATGGCGGAAAACACACATCAAATCGCTGCGGAAAAACAACCTGCCTGAACACGGCGGATTCCCCACAGCGAAGATACAACACATTGCAGAGATACCCACCACAAACAGATCGCCGTCATGGACCCAGCGCTACACGCATTTCCGATGCTCTTCGTGCTCCACCACCAGCAAGTCATGGACCATCATCGACGACGATGCAGGTACGCAAACCCACCAATTGCTGTCGGAAGGGGAGTACCTGCCAGGGCTGTGACGTTGGAAGGGGGAGTGTCATGTTTGAGAAACTACATTGACGATCGCACCAACATATCCACTATTGAAGTACACAACCAGGAATGACAACGACAAACCACTACACATGATTGACTTGCTTTATTAAACATAATAGGGGTATAATCTCAGAGTATTAAAGAACATGGGCACTGGGTACAACAGAGCAGGTACATCATTGGCAGCACATGAGAGGGCAGAATGCAGTATCAGAACAGCAACAGGGCATTGTGGCCAACAGAGCAGGTACATCAGAGGCAGTAAATGAGAGGGGCTAAGTGCATCAACAGTCCATTGCACAGAACAGGTACATCAGAGGCAGCACATGAGAGGGGCTAAGTGCATCAACAGTCCATTGCACAGAACAGGTATATCATTGGCAGCACATGAGAGGGCAGAATGCAGTATCAGAACAGCAACAGGGCATTGTGCCCAACAGAGCAGGTACATCATTGGCAGCACGTGAGAGGGCAGAATGCAGTATCAGAACAGCAACAGGGCATTGTGGCCAACAGAGCAGGTACATCAGAGGCAGTACATGAGAGGGGCTAAGTGCATCAACAGTCCATTGTACAGAACAGGTACATCATTGGCAGCACATGAGAGGGGCTAAGTGCATCAACAGTCCATTGCACAGAACAGGTACATCGTTGGCAGCACAAGAGAGGGCCGAATGCAGTATCAGAACAGCAACAGGGCATTGTGCCCAACAGAGCAGGTACATCATTGGCAGCACATGAGAGGGCAGAATGCAGTATCAGAACAGCAACAGGGCATTGTGGCCAACAGAGCAGGTACATCAGAGGCAGCACATGAGAGGGGCTAAGTGCATCAACAGTCCATTGCACAGAACAGGTACATCATTGGCAGCACATGAGAGGGCAGAATGCAGTATCAGAAGAGCAACAGGGCATTGTGGCCAACAGAGCAGGTACATCAGAGCCAGCAAATGAGAGGGGCTAAGTGCATCAACAGTCCATTGCACAGAACAGGTACATCAGAGGGAGCACAAGTACGTGGGTCAAGCGACCCGTCCCAAGGACTTTAATAATGCAAGGGTGGTTACATTCGTCAATCTACACAAATAGTACAATGACTTGTGAGTGATGGTAACTAAACCTCACAGCACAGAATCTGGTGGACTGCTTGAACTACTCGCCTCGGACACACTTCCAGCACCAGAAACAGGAGTGTGAGACACAGCCACAGCTCTAGTGACTGACACATGAGCCATAGACCCAGACACACTGCCAGCACCAGAAACAGGAGTGTGAGACACAGCCACAGATCTACTGACTGACACATGAGCCATAGACCCAGACACACTGCCAGCACCAGAAACAGGAGTGTGAGACACAGCCACAGATCTACTGACTGACACATGAGCCAAAGACCCAGACACACTGCCAGCACCAGAAACAGGAGTGTGAGACACAGCCACAGCTCTAGTGACTGACACATGAGCCATAGACCCAGACACACTGCCAGCACCAGAAACAGGAGTGTGAGACACAGCCACAGCTCTAGTGACTGACACATGAGCCATAGACCCAGACACACTGCCAGCACCAGAAACAGGAGTATGAGACACAGCCACAGATCTACTGACTGACACATGAGCCATAGACCCAGACACACTGCCAGCACCAGAAACAGGAGTGTGAGACACAGCCACAGCTCTAGTGACTGACACATGAGCCATAGACCCAGACACACTGCCAGCACCAGAAACAGGAGTGTGAGACACAGCCACAGCTCTAGTGACTGACACATGAGCCATAGACCCAGACACACTGCCAGCACAAGAACCAGGAGTGTGAGACACAGCCACAGATCTACAGACTGACACATGAGCCATTGACCCAGACACACTGCCAGGACATGTCCCTGTACAGTGACCAACAAATACCATGCCTGCATCTGACACATGAGAGTGGCGGACACACACAGTGCCAGTACCTGAAACAGGAGAGGGCACAACTGACACAGTGCTACTACATGATGCATGACAGCGAACAATAGACACAGAGCGACTATCTGACACATGAGAGTGAACTGCAGCTGAGCCACTAGGACCACTGAAATGATGAGCCACAGGGCTGTATGGGCCAGGAGGCAGGGTGGCTCTGGGAGCTGGGGACAGCTGTACTGGAGCGACATTGTGGTGGTCATGTCTCACTGGTGTGTGTCTCCGTTTCTTTGTGAAATGTAGGG
The DNA here is from genome assembly GCF_964261635.1 of Lissotriton helveticus. Lineage (NCBI taxonomy): Eukaryota > Metazoa > Chordata > Amphibia > Caudata > Salamandridae > Lissotriton > Lissotriton helveticus. The sequence goes on from NC_136061.1 coordinate 1,545,959,341, forward strand.
GCACCCCGGACATGACTGGACTGGTAAGTGTAGTGGCATCATCAGACATCAAAGGTGGATCATGTGCTTGTGGTGGTCTGCTCTCTGGGGACGTGCTGGACCCTGCCTGTCGTTTGCTGTGGGCCTGCCTTCTGCCCTCTGCATCATGTGTAATGGGGGATGCAACAACAGTGTACACCTTCCTCTGCTTCTGCGGGGCGTGGATGGGAGTAGAGGTATGGGGGGACTCCACCGATGACACATGTGTTTTACGTTCCTTCAACAACATCAGCCTCAGTGCAGCCAGGGGTGATGTATGCCTGTCCTTGATGGAGCTCGTGTCTGTGGGAGAACCCCTGGACCTGGGATGTGCCTTGGCCGTAGGAGGTGTCCTGTCTCTGGAATGTCCCTGATCCCTGTGCGGTGCCCTGTCCCTGGGTGCAGACTTGTCCATTGTCGTGTCCCTCTCCTTTGAAGCGACCTTGCCCTTGGGAGTGTCCCTGCTCTTGGGAGGTGCCCTTTCCTTTGTAGTGTCCTTGTCCTTGGGAGTGTCCCTGCTCTTGGGTGGTGCCCTTTCCTTTGAAGCGTCCTTGTCCTTGGGAGTGTCCCTGCTCTGGGGAGGTGCCCTGTCCTTTGTAGTGTCTTTGTCCTTGGGAGTGTCCCTGCTCCTGGGAGGTGCCCTTTCCTTTGAAGCGTCCCTCTCATTGGGAGTGTCCCTGCTCTGGGGAGGTGCCCTTTCCTTTGTAGTGTCTTTGTCCTTGGGAGTGTCCCTGCTCCTGGGATGTGCCCTTTCCTTTGTAGTGTCTTTGTCCTTGGGAGTGTCCCTGCTCTTGGGAGGTGCCCTTTCCTTTGTAGTGTCTTTGTCCTTGGGAGTGTCCCTGCTCTTGGGAGGTGCCCTTTCCTTTGTAGTGTCTTTGTCCTTGGGGGTGTCCCTGGACTTGGGAGGTGCCCTTGCCTTTGGAGTACCTTTTGTGGGGGATGCCTGTGTAGCATGTGAAGCCATTTCCCCCAACACCCCTTGAGGATCCTGTGTGTCAACTCCAGTGTAGCTCACGTCGTCTGCGGTGAAAGATTTCCCAGTCCTAGGGGATGGTGTCTGTGCCCTCCGTGCCCTGCCTTGCTGCCTGTGGCTGCTTCTAGTGAAATAACCTGAAAATGAGGCCTGGTCTGAAAATTCACTCTCCCCTGAGACATCAAGTGGTGTGGATGGTGGAAAAGAAGTATCACCCTGTCTATGCGACTGTACAATGGCTGAAGACACAGTGTTTGCTAATGACTGAACTGTTCTGTGGAGACCAGCAACATCGCCATGCATCCCCTCCATGAATGCCACCACCTGCCCCAACTTCCTATCGTGGTCTTGGAATGCATTGATCATGTTGGTCTGCCCTACACACAGCTGTCGCAGCTACCAATTGAGCTACCCATCCTGTTAACAGCTTACCAAGATCAGCTGCTGTAGAAAAACAGCGTTTCTCTTGTAAATACCGAAGCTGCCCGGCGCAAGACGCCTCTAATTCACTTCAATAATAGTTACCAAAATAAAGAGGCAGGCGCTGGGAACTGGAAGGCAAGAACAGGTTTATTACTCCAGAGGAGAACATGTCAACTCGGACACGCAGAATGTCTTTGGGAGGTGCTTTAACAACTTCTCCGCTGCTTTCTCTTTTAGACAGTATTACAGACATTTTATTGGTGGTCAAACATCCTTGGAATTCCTGCCTTCAGCCGGTTCCCACACAGACCCACCAGCTGTCGTCCCCCCTCCCAAATCTAACAAATGATTGCTATCTTGCAGACGAACATTCCGACAGGATCTAAAAGTGTGTGGGATTGGTCAGATCTGAGGGTTGGTGTTATTGATTAAATCAGACTTCTTTGTTAGTGCTACAAGTCCTGCAATGTGGGGGCAATAAACTATGTCTGCAGGGGTCAGTTAGTGCCTGAGACCGGATCGGGTGGCCAGGTGCGTTTACAGGGTTATCAGGAGGCCTTGCTCATGTGCAGGGGATGAAAGGACAAATGTGTTTTAGGGCGGGAAGTGGCTCCGGGGCATTGTCAGGCTGACAAGGTTTTATGACCCTAGTACGTGTGTTCAGGCTTGGTCAGGGTGCAGGGGATGATTGCGAGGTCAGGGTGAATCAAAGGTGACTAGCAGCGAGTGAAATGGCTGCGATATCTAAAATGGTTGCTGCTTACGTGCACACAGTGGCTCTTGTTAAGCAAGATGGGGCCGGCGATGTTCACGTCTGTTGATTATATTTTAAAACTGCGTCTTCTGCACCCACCACGTCTCATCCCAGAAGTGGGAGAGATTAGAGACACTTGTGTCAAAAAGACATGGAGGCTGTGTTGTGGTGAGACTGTATCCAAGGAGACTGGATTGAACTGAGCTCAAACAGTACTGAACTAGGGTGTCTGCGTCTGAGCCTTGAATGATGTTACACAAAACTCCCTAACCTAAGGGGGACATGTTGGGCGTAGTTCACAGAGTTTTGCTACGTGGACCTCCGTGAAGTTACAAAACGACTCAGTGAAGTTCCGCGAGTGGCGGAGTGCAGTGCGATCTGCAGTTTGTGCTGGCATTTCTGCTGCTCGGGTAAAAATTGTACCCGAGAGGCAGCTCACGCTCGCAAACTTACTGTTCGCGATTGCGAACTTACCGTTCGCAATCGCAAGCGGGGAAAAAACTCCGCTGCACATCGAAAGCGGAGTTTTCTGCACTCTGCAAGCTCCGCGGAGTGCAGAGACCCCCGCAAACTCTGCGAACAGAGTAAAGTTTACCGCCCAGGCCTAGTCCAGATTCGCAAGAGGAGGGAGCATTGCTGTTCACCTAGGGACCATTTGTGCTTGTTGGGGGTGGTGCACAGACCTTCCTGAAGCCCTGCTAAGTGGGGGCTTCATAACTGAACCCACACTGTCGACTCATCTGCCTAACGAGGGATCCGCCGCAGCTGATTGCCACCACCGCTGGGGACTCCAAGTCCCACATCCCAATGTGGACCCTCACCTGGGATTCATCAACAGCGCTATTTCACAAAGCCTGGGCCAAGGGCGGGCCCGTCCATATCCATAGGAGGCTGGACCTCCCGCTAACGTCTTTTTCCCCTGAAAATGAACTGTAGTTTGGTATATCTTCAACCCCTTGTTATATCTAAGCATCTTAAGCTGTATGACTGGGTCAGTTTGCATTGATCTGATAAGTAAGCTTGTTGCCCTGATTGTTCTAGTCTAACTCACTGAAAATTTTCTAATCCACCATTTCATAGCTCTGTTTGCAGCTCTGGTATAAGCCTATGTCATTTACAAATGGGGAAAAGGAATGCCACGGAAGGGGATGGGTGAGGAAGTTGGTAAGAAAGAAAAACAAAAATTAGCAAAAACATGCTGGAAGCAATTGTGTGCTTGAAAGCCATGACAATCAGTTCCTTGAATGTGGGAGATACTCGCTCCAGCTCCAGCTGCCTTGCTTCCTCCCTTCCTCACCCCATTCATTTTCCACCCTCATGCAGGACAAACAAGCAAAAGCAAATCCAGGGGATGTTTAAGGAACATACTCTTCAGGCCGAGGAGCAACATACTGTGGGTAAAGCACACTCACTGTTAACAACCGCACTAGTACACCCCGATTCTGGTCAGCGACTACAGTCAACACTTGAGGATGCTTTACCTTGTAGTAACCACTTTGCCCCATTGGCCAAGATGGCAAACAACCACCCACCTGTAAGCAGCTCTCCTGTGTGCAGCCCAACCTAATAAAGTAGACACTTTTGGTTGGTTGAATTAGTTGTGTTGACCACAATGTAAAAGTGTCGATTCAACACAAAAATACGTGCATTTTGAAACCTCATAATTTCGCAAACATATTTAAAGCTGATATTTGAGTGCTAAATCAGGTGACATTGGGGAGACGTAGTACTAATATAAATACCTTGGTGCCAGCTGCATTACATTTACGGTTGTTATGTCTAATCCATGTAGAGCAGAGGTCTTCAAACATTTTTACTCTGAGCCCTCCCAAGCAAAACGTTTTGAGGTCAGGCCCCCCTGGGGCTTATGAGATGATTTCAAGAAGGCTTTTTCTATAACTTATAAATCACACTAACTATGAGACATATAAACCAGCAAATGCACCAAACAAAAATAGACATTATCCCAAACAAACTGCACCCCATAATTGGGGTGCTGTGAGCCCCTCATACTCTTTGACCCCAATGCAACTATACCTGCTGCACTAATGATAACCGCAGTCCTGAGTAGCAGGCTCTCTCCTCTGCATCTTTTACCTCTTCCCCACCATGATGGATCATCACCTCAGTCCTAATGCTTGAAAGGAAAATAAGCTCCAATGCTACTTTTTTAAAGGTAGACAGTAATAACTGAGATGCAGTGGGCCCCTCAAATCCCTGGGCCCCAGTCCTGATGCATCTGCTTCCTTAATGATAACCAGCAGTGTCTACTTACACACTTGGCAGCAGTACTAGCTTCACTAATGAATGTCCCTAAAGAAAAACCTCTTATATTGTCCCCTTTTTTGGGGTATATCTCTGAAGAAGCTGTCTCTGGCCATTTGTAAACATAAAAATAAGTCCCCAGGCAGTGCTCCCTATTCTGGGCCTTCTCTTTGACAAAATCTATGAATCTCGCTCCTTTCCTCTGTCTCCTAGACCATTACTGTGAGGCCCCAGGGATCGAGAGGATTAGGGCTCTGCATTTGAATGCAACCCTGCTTGCCTTCTACCTGCCACCCAATTGACTCAGCTTTCACAAAAAAACTGCCCCTAAATGGTTAATACTGATTTTGAGGTGCCTCTGCCTGAAAGCGAAGGGTGTGGTGGTAGTGCAGGTAGTTAAAAAAAACAGCCTTCTTACCAGCTATTAATTGATTGAGGGCCATATGTAGGTAAACTATGAATACCGATTCCTTAATACTGATTATTACCGATTCGGTATTAAGGAATCGGAAAATGCGATGTACGTAAAAAATCGGTAACATTTACCGATTTGCTAAAATTCGGTAAAAAATACCGATTCGGAAGGAATCGGTAAAAAAAAAACGAAACAGCAATACCGAATCGGAATTACCCAATCCATTACCGATTCGGTAATTCAAAAATTCGCAATTTGATGAATCGGCCAATCCTGTGTCATCCAATTACCTCCCAAACAGGAAGTGGCCACACCCAGGCAGCTGCACTGAACCTGGAGCTGACTGTGAGGCAGGCAGGTGAGCTGAAGATCCAGGAGCTACATAGCCTCACAGCTACAAAACAAAAAAAAAGAAACTTTTGAAATGGCAAGCCAGGAGAGAGAGAAGGAGGCAACTGAAAGGAAAAGGAAGATGTAGTTCAACGAGAAGGAGCTGGAGGTGCGAATTCAGGATGTGAGTCAGGACCATGACAAGCTTTTTGGGAAGCAGTCCCTCCATGTGCCTGAGTCTCAGAAGAGGCAGATCTGAAGTGGGATACAGAGCAAGATTAATGCAATTGGTGTCACCCAGCGAACCATTGGGGACCTCAAGAAGAGGTGGTACGACCTCAGGAAGACGGCGAAGGCAAGGATGGCTGAGAGGCAGAGGTAGGCTGGCAAAACTGGCAGAGGGAAGAACAAAGCACCTGCACCAACACCACTGGAACTGATGGTAGAGTCCACCCTCCAGCCGGAGAGTGTGAGTGGCGCGGGAGACGCAGACAGCTCTGCCAGAGCTGCAAGGAAACAAGGTAAGATGCCTGCCCAGCATGCTGTGCTACCCCTCCCCAACCCCAATCCCCATAGTGGCATAGGGGCTCCCACTCCACTTCATGTCTTACTCATTACCTGCTATGTATTGTGGGAGATGTAGTCCTAGGGAACTGATGTATAGGACAGTCAGCCTAGCAAAAACAATAGCATGTGAAAGTAATTGGTAAGCTCAGGAAAGTCACTGTGATCTTTAGGCATGATGTTTAATGCAATGCAAATGCAGCCAGATAAGTGAGTACATCTACATTCTGTCATTACAGGCGAGACATCTCGCAGTGCTGCAGAGGGGAGCAGAACAAAGATAGCCAGACCAGGGGGGAGGCAACATGATGAAGAGAGTTTCCCTGCAGGGCACACAAGCTCCGCACAACAACCACCACCACAAACTACTCCTTCACAGACATCACCACAGCGCCAGGGAACGCCGCCATCTCCTCATACGCAATCACCACTGCAACAATCACCACCACCACCACGAGCTCAGCTTGTCATGAGCACCCAAGGGGTTAAACATGGAGCATCATCCCATGAAAAAAGAGACGTCATCCATCAAAGAAGCGACGTCATTCCACCAAACAAGGGGCATCTCCCCACCAAACATGGGGCATCATCCCTCTAAATATGGGGCATAACTCCACCAAATATGGGGCATAATTCCACCAATCTTGGGGCATTATTCCACCAAACACGGGGCATCATCCCTCCAAAGAAGACATCATCCTACCAAACATGGGGCATCATCCCACCCAAAAAGAGACGTCATCCCACCAAACATGGTAAGGTAAGGTAATACTTTATTGTACAGTTAATTAAAACCATTACAAACCAACATCGATAAAAACGGTTTTGTATGTCTATAGCAGCATAGAAAGTTGTATTAATACTGTGATAGGATGTAAAAAACTGCAATTAAAAGGTGCTAAATCTAAAACTATTCAAAAACAGGCAGGAAGGAAAATTGGCCCACTGCTGAGTCACTTCTATCATACCATTGAAGAGCTTTGCATAGTTAGGCTGACCTACTTTCACCTTCAAGATACATTTGATTATTGCAGTCTGTAATCCGCATGGGTAACGAGACGTTATCCTACCCGTAAGCTTGTACTTTGTAGTGATGAAACCCAGTGGGCTCCTAAGTGCCAGCTGGGCCCTCGTTATTATCCGATTATTTTGGCTCTAAGGATACAGGTGTTGCACTGAGTTCCGTCACTGTCCTTCCTGATTTTTTCTAGTATGAATGCCGTCCCTTCTTCATGCAGGTTCTGGTGCTGACTTCTGCTCTACTGCCAGGCCAATTTGGCTTTTTCTGTTTGTTCTTTCTTTATGTTAAGACGGACTTCAGCGACTTCAATGTATTTTACTAGTCGGCAGCTCAATTGAACTTTGTCACCCGAAAAACATGCCAGGACCACTTGCCTGCATGACCTGATTCGTTGTTTTGCTAAATAATGGTCTCAGAAGGTTCCGGCGATCTTACAGCAGCTCCTTACAGATGGTAATAAGGTGTAAGATGTGTTCTTTGTCGTTCCCACAAAGGCGGCACTTTGCTGGCATTGAGGGACACAGCCAAGGGGCCATGTGGTCTGCAGAAGGCAATAGTCCTAGGCGATATTTCAGAAATTTCTCTTTTGTTTTTTTGATGAAGCTGGTCTGAAGATATTTTAGTACATACAATAATCCAGCACTCCAACATATTATATAGATTCATATGACAAACACATTTTCGGAAAGAAAATAAATCAGCAGGTCGTGGTGTAACTTCTTTATTCAATGTTCTTTTCTTAAAAGTTTAAAAAATGGTTGAAGTTTTATTCCCCATGAGTCGAACTTTGCTTATTCTTTTAGCAATCTCTCAGGAAATTCTGCTGTGGCCCATACTGTTTTTGTTGCTTCCACCCCTGAGTGTCCCAACAGTTCTATAAATTCTACTGACTCCAGGTCACTAGAGGATATGTTTTTAAAACTAACAATAGTTTTCAGTAGGCGTAATATATTCCCCCTATTTAGAGTATTTATTATGCCCCTTGATTTGTACTCCGGGTGGAAGACTATTGTGGCGGTGCCTATTTGCCCCTTATCTTGTATCGGGCTATTGTGCACAGTAATAGGGAACTCCCCTAAGCCATGACATTCCTCATTTGCTTCTGCATGTCTTTTAGTACTCAGTTAAATGTTGTTCATTAGTTCTAATACAGTAGGGCTTGCTGGAGTTACTATCTTTTGAGGGCTTCCTCGAGGGTGTCTTTCTTCCTTTTTATGGGGGGACTGGTAATAGGCCTTCTTTCTTGAGGCGGTTTTCTTTTGTTTTTTTTCCTCCCTTCCAGGTTTCCGGTTTCTTGTGGGTTGTGTTCCATTTATGTGTCTTCTCTCATCTCAGTCAGCCTGTCTTGCAATAAGTCAGGTGTCTCTTTCGCACTAGTGGTCGCCTTGCCCCAAGGTATTACCGTTGTTTTTTTCTTTTGGTTTCTTCCCTTCCTTTTCTGTTTGCTTCCAAGTTTTCCCGGTTGAAAGTGTTCCAGTGCAGCTTCTTTTTGTGAGTTTTCACCCGGTGGCACTATGTTTGCAGTAAGTGGCCTTTGGGTGCCTTTGTTTTGCTGTCTGCTGCTGAACGTTATCTTCTTTGCTTCTGTAATTTCCCTGATCAACTGTAGATCTTTGGTCATCTTTGAACTCCTATGAGTTGGTGACTGAGTTCCTGCTGTCAGTGGCATACTCATTTCGCATCTCTTCTTGGCAGAGCTAGTTAATCAATTGCTTTTTACGACCTCCCTAATATCAGAGAGGAGATAGTACATTGCCGTTGGGAGTGTTACCAATTTGTCCACAATTGTTGTGCAGGAGCAGTTAGGTTGTGTAAATTGGGTCTCTGCTTGCGCCCTTTTAACCAAGTTGTTCAGCTCTGCTAACTTGCCGTCAATGTTGGCGACAAATATTGACAGAGAATTGAGGACAGAAAGTTGTAAATCCATCTTGTCAGACTGGTATTGGATGGCGTTTACCGATAGTTGCATTGTGTGCAAAAGTGATGACCAAATGTCTTCTTTTGCTTTTGATGTTTCCTTCCTCAGATTTGCGTTAGTTGCACTGTTGGGCCCTCCTGGCATTTCCCCCTTAGTGGCCGCTGGGAAAGATGCTACCAGTTCTTCCCACTCCTCTGGGGTGAGATACGAGGTTTCAAAGTCGTTGACCTGAGGTGGTATAGATGGTGTATTGGTTGAAGTGAATGGACTAGCGGGATCAATTTCAGTTTGTCATGGGCACCTCCTAGCTTGACTTTCTCCTGTTGTTTCTCAGGTTTCTCAGGTTGTTGGTCATTTATTTGAGATGTATACTGCCCCAACAAACATGGGGTATTATCCACCAATCTTGGGGCATTATTCCACCAAACATGCGGCATCATCTCTCCAAAGAAGAGACATCATCCTACCAAACATGGGGTATCGGTGTACAGTCTTAATATCGAGTCATTTATTTCGACTGGACATAATATCGACTAGAGAATATCGAGATGGCATTAATATCGAGGTAAGTAATATCGATTTTTTTTTTATCGATTGTTATGTATGTAAAAAATATCGACATAAAAAATATCGAGTAAGTAATATCGTCAGTAAAAAATATCGATATGTTTATTAGTTTAAAAATATCGAAAGTTGTGTTATCGACTGTCACAATATCGACTCTCATGATATCGAATTTTAATATGTATATATATAATATGTAATAGTTCAATGTACATTGTTTTAATGTTTTATAATAGCATTTTGTGTTAAAATGTATTAATTTTATTTATTTATTTATATAGAATTAATGTTAAAAATAATTAATAAATTAAAAAAAATTTATATTACTATAATAATTTCTAGGAGCGGGTAGTGGGTTTTTAGGGGAATAGGGTGGGAAGTATTTTAAATATAATTAATTAATTATGTAAATATATTAATTGGTATTAATTAATTAATTATGTAAATATATTAATTGGTATTAATTAATTAAATATGTAAATATATTAATTGGTATTAATTAATTAAATATGTAAATATATTAATTGGTATTAATTAATTAAATATGTAAATATAATTATTGGTATTAATATGTAATTAATTGTTAAATTACTATTTAATTAAATATATAATATGTAATTGGTAAATATGTTATTTTAATAGCTTATTTGAGAATTATGCTTATTTAAATCATTTTTTTCATGTAGCCGGTTGTGGGATTATAGGGGATTAGGGTGGGAAGTAATTTAATAGTAAGTAATTAAATCTGTTAATTAATTAATTGGTAAGAATAAGTAAATACTTGTTATTTATCTAAAATATGTTAATTATATATAATTTAATTGTTAATTTATTTAAATAAATGGAATTATTGTTGAATATGTAAAATCAAACTTTTTTAGGATATGTAGTGGGTTGTGGGATTATAGGGGAATAGGGTAGGAAGTAATTTAATTGTAAGTAATTAATTATGTTAATTAGTTAATTGTTATGAATAATTAAATATTTGTAAAATAAATTAAATATGTTAATTATATTTTATGTAATTGTAAATTTATTAACATTAATGCTATTATAGTAAATTATGTTACATCTCACATTTTTATGTTATGTAGTGGGTTGTGTGTTAATAGGGGTATAGGGTGGGAAGTTAATTAATTATAAGTAATGACATATGTTAATTAATTAATTGGTATTCATAATGAAATAATTGTTAAAGACTTAAAATATGTTAATTATATAGATATAAATAGATATAACTAATATTATAATAATTAAATATAAAATATATATATATGAAATATAATTGTCTAATTACATTTAATTACATATATATAATATATTTATAATTAGATATATAAAGATATATATAACATATATATATATAATTATAGATATTCTCATATATATATTATTTTGTATTTGGGGAAAGAGGTTGGTTTAGTCTTCTGGGTTACTTTTCTGTTTGGTTATTAAGGGGTATATGTTGTGTGCAGAGTCAGTTGTCAGTTTTTTGGTAAAGGTGTATTTGTAGGGGTCAGGGTCAGTTTTCATTTAGTGGGTAAAGGGGTATTTTTAGGGGTCAGGGTCAGTTTTCAGTTAGTGGGTAAAGGGGTATTTGTAGGGTTCAGGGTCAGTTTTCAGTATTTGGGTAAAGGGTAATTTTTTTCTTTCAGAGTCAGTTTTCAGTTTGTGGATAAAGGTGTTTTTAGGGGTCAGGGTCAGTTTTCAGTTTTTGGGTAAAGGGGTATTTGTAGGGGTGAGGGTCAGTTTTCAGTTAGTGGGTAAAGGGGTATTTGTAGGGGTCAGGGTCAGTTTTCAGTTAGTGGGTAAAGGGGTATTTTTAGGGGTCAGGGTCAGTTTTCAGTTAGTGGGTAAAGGGGTATTTTTAGGGTTAAGGGTCAGTTTTCAGTATTTGGGTAAAGGGTATTTTTTTGGTTGCAGGGTCAGTTTTCAGTTTTTGGGTAAAGGGGTATTTGTAGGGGTGAGGGTCAGTTTTCAGTTAGTGGGTAAAGGGGTATTTGTAGGGGTCAGGGTCAGTTTTCAGTTAGTGGGTAAAGGGGTATTTTCAGGGGTCAGGGTCAGTTTTCAGTTAGTGGGTAAAGGGGTATTTTTAGGGTTAAGGGTCAGTTTTCAGTATTTGGGTAAAGGGTATTTTTTTGGTTGCAGGGTCAGTTTTCAGTTTGTGGGTAAAGGGGTATTTTTAGAGGTCAGGGTCAGTTTTCAGTTTTTGGGTAAAGGGGTATTTTTAGGGGTTAGGGTCAGTTTTCAGTTAGTGGGTAAAGGGGTATTAGTAGGGGTCAGTGTCAGTTTTCAGTTAGTGGGTAAAGGGGTATTTTTAGGGGTTAGGGTCAGTTTTCAGTTAGTGGGTAAAGGGTTATTTTTAGGGTTAAGGGTCAGTTTTCAGTATTTGGGTAAAGGGTCTTTCTTTGGTTGCAGGGTTAGTTTTCAGTTTGTGGGTAAAGGGGTATTTTTAGAGGTCAGGGTCAGTTTTCAGTTTTTGGGTAAAGGGGTATTTTTAGGGGTCAGGGTCAGTTTTTAGTTAGTGGGTAAAGGGGTATTTGTAGGGGTCAGGGTCAGTTTTCAGTTAGTGGGTAAAGGGGTATTTTTAGGGGTCAGGGTCAGTTTTCAGTTAGTGGGTAAAGGGCTATTTTTAGGGTTAAGGGTCAGTTTTCAGTATTTGGGTAAAGGGTATTTTTTTGGTTGCAGGGTTAGTTTTCAGTTTGTGGGAAAAGGGGTATTTTTAGAGGTCAGGGTCAGTTTTCAGTTTTTGGGTAAAGGGGTATTTTTAGGGGTCAGGGTCAGTTTTCAGTTAGTGGGTAAAGGGGTATTTTTAGGGGTCAGGGTCAGTTTTCAGTTAGTGGGTAAAGGGTTATTGTTAGGGGTCAGGGTCAGTTTTCAGTTAGTGGGTAAAGGGGTATTTTGTGGGTTCTGGGTCAGTTTTTAGTTTGTGGGTAAAGGGGTGTTTTTAGGGCTTTGGGTCAGTTTAGGGTTTTAGGTTAGAGGGATACAGGGTAAAAATATGGTCAATTTAAATGTCTATTAAATTAGTTACTTTTTCATATATTTTATATAAAATATTTCAATTAATATACATTAAAACAATTATTGGTATTGTAGGACTTTAAATATTAATACAATTTTTAAATATATTTAAATGTATAAGGTATTTTTAAATAGATTATTTAATATGCAAATAATATTTATATACAATAATAAAGAAGGAAACATAGACAGGGTTAAATGCCATAAATGAAAAATTGTTTATTCACATATAAAAATTTATTTGTAAATAGAGAATCATTTTTTATTTATAATCAAAAATTTTCATTCAATGTTTTTATTAACATAACAAAAATATGAAGTACATGTATATGTTTTTAACACATAAATTATATCAACATAATTTTTTTATCTTTTACATATATTAACATTTAAATAGTTTCTGAAACAAATTGGTAATATGTACTTTTTATTTAATAACAAAATATTTATTCAGATACACATTGAATTTATTGTGATTGCAAATTATGTACATTTTTTTGTAATTGTAACATTTTTGTTTATTACCAAGTCATGTTATATTTTTGGAAATAATTATTATGAATATTGAACATATTTATAATATTCATTTTTAAATACATAAACACCAAAAACATTTATTATATACATACATAATGTTTTACATAATATTTGCAAATTAAAAAAAAACATTTCTTGTAACAAACTTATATATGCAATTTATTTTTACATTAACATTATTTACTAAATGTATTTATAAATCAAAAATTAATTTTTTAACTATAACATAACAGTTGAATAATTATTTCAAACTTATGAATATTTATGAAATAATTTTATACACTTTAAATAAATATTTACACTTAATATAATACTCTGTGTATTTTTTAAAGTGTTGGAATATAGAAATTAAATAGCATTTAGCTGTATACATGGACTACTTTTTAACCGCGTAATGTTACTTAGGCGTATTTGGTGCTTCAACAGATCGCGGTTGTGTGCTGCTTCGCGTTAGAGAGGGTAAGTTTGTTTTAATTGTGTTTTATAAGTTTCTGAACTTATTGCTAGTGTATGTGTGCTGTGTTTATGTTTATGTAGGTAGAGTTAATTAGAGAAGATTGTGTGTTCGGTGTTAGGTAGAGTGTACGATATTGGATTTTTACCGCGTTTTTGTTGTAGGTGTGTGAGGTGAGGTAATATGTTTAAATGTTACTAAGATAATATGTTTGATGTATAAATATGTGTTTTTATATATGTATGGGTGTTTTTATGTGGGTGGGTATGTTATTTATTTTTTCTTGGTTATCGTCGCTTTTCGCTGTTTTGGAGGACTCCCTTCTTTTTTGATCACAGCTGTGTAACGAGTATTATATACTCTTATTTTTGCACACTATTTTTTGGGTTTTTACATTTTCTTGGAGCGTTTATTTTTCGCCAATACGGATTTTTGGGTTTTCTATGGTATCTGGTGTCTACTGAAGTGGAAAGGAGTCGCTATGCATTTGTTTGTATTTTTGCATTTTTTTGGGCTTTCATGGATTGTATGGGTTTTTGGAATGGTGTCCTATGGATTGCTTGGAATTGGATTACGTTTGAAGCTGTATCAGAAATATAAGTATTTTCTGGATTTTTAATGGGTGGGAAAACTGTTTTTAATTTTGCTTTACTTACGTTGTATGTAACATTTTGTAAATACATTATCTAAATACATTTTATATATGTTAATATTATGTATTTGATAATTTAATTGCAATTTGTTACATATTATAATGAAGAATTTTAGGAAAAATATGTTTAGTTTTGCGTGTATAGTTATGTAATGTTTTAAAGAATAGTTTTGGCAATCATTGATAGATATTCTAGTCCTTTGCTAGTTGGATAGAGGGTAACTTGACTTTGGAGTGTGTTATACATTTTTTTAGTTTCTTTGGTGAGTTTAGGTCCAATCAAAGTTACTGATTGCTCCATTCGGAGCTCCTGGTAACTTTGTTCTTTTTGTAAGGATTGTATTAATTTGTGAAGGGTAGGCGTTCCTCGGCCTGTAGTTGCTTGGAAGGCATTGTGCCATCCTTCAACTGCATTGTTTGTTTTTGCTTCCTTATTTAGTGTGCTAAGGTAGACATTCCACCAAGCTATTTGGTATTTGGGTTGTCTTCTATGGCCTGATCTGTGTAGCCTTCCTACCCATGTGTCTTCGAAGTAGTCAAGCATAGGGCTTAGTTTATCTTCGTTTCTTTTATAGTAGGGGCTGTCTATTAATAAGTTATAGTGCTCAGTTACATCTGTTAGTGGAACATAGGCTAGGGCGATGAGTTTTTTGATTTGATAAGCAAATGTGCTATCAGTGGCGTATTGGATACTCAAGGTTGATTTTTGTAGATGTCGCCAGATACATTGATTAAAGTGGTAATAGCAACCTTGTATTGCTGTGTGTGGGTATGTTTTAAGGATGCTGTTTATCATAGCTTTTTCAAAGTCAATGATAATTTTTTGTGGAAAATAGTTGTTAGTATGTTGCTTGACTTCAGTTAGTATTTCTTGATAGGTAGTTTGCTGTTTGTTTGGTAGAAGGGCATAAAGGAATGGAATATTTGCATTTTGGAAATGACCATGGATGGTGTATAATTGATAAAAAGGTTTGGGGCATACAGAAAAAGTACCGTCCATCATCCAAGTTTGGCATTGGGTAAGTTTTGTCATGTTGTTTGCTGTGGCAAACAGTATAATTCTTTTATCTTTAGATTTGTTGTCATAGAGTATAAAATTTTCTTTATTGTGAGTTACAGAGAGTTCAGGTGGAATTTGGACTTCTTCTAAAGTTTTTGGTGTGGGAGGAGTAGTGCATGTTGCTCTTTTTTGTCTAGCTACTGTTCTTTTAAGGGATTCTATAGATGGTAATTGGCTAGAAGCATGTTGGGGAAGTACACTTAAATGGTGTTTCAGAATAGCAGTTGTTGGTTGATCAGTGCTAGTACTAGCTTCTTTAAGGGAATCTAGCATTTGTCTAATCTCTATTTCTGTTACATTGGGTGGGTGATTATGTTCTTTAGTATAAGTAACAGTAGTTTCCTGAGTTATAGCTCTACCATAACATTTGTTGGCATAATATTTCGTACACTTCCAAAACACTTTCAAATCTTTTTGTTTCTCTTGAGTGTAGACATATCCCATGTAACAAAGAAGCATTTTCCCTTTTTGTGAATAAATGAATTTAGCTCCTTCAGTCATGATAGTATTGTAGTGCTAGGAGGTAATTAAAAGAGAATGTAAATATTTTTTAAGGAAAAAAAATGTTCTAATCACATTATACAGTTTCACACATTTGTATTTTACCTGTAAATGTTTTGATGCTTTCAAGTCGTTATTTTCAGCTGTTGATGTTCTTCAAACTGTTATTTTCTGTGTATATCTTTTTGTACCTGTGGAAGTTGAGAAAATGTGTAGAAATATTTTATTACTATTTATGATAATTTGTTCGACGTTTTTTGCTAGTTTAGATTTAGTTACCTATCTATTAATTCTCGATTTTACATTTCTAATATATACTTACTTTTTTATATGTAACTTTTGATGTCCAGGTGTTGTGTAGGTCTTCTGTTTTTTTTTTTCATCTGTAGGATGAGTGCTAAAAAAAAAAGATATATTTGATGTATTTTGCTTTAAAATATAGGTGTGAGCTTTGAGAGTTACATTTTCGCTGACTAATAATGTAGTAGTACTTACTTTAGATATGTGTAGGTCTCTTTCTGTTGAAGTCCATCAGTTTTCTTCCAGAAATCCAGCAGAGTTTCGTCTTCCTTTACTTAGGAGATGTATACTGCGTTTTTAGTTACTTATTATTTCATTTATATAGTATTAGGTTAATTGTTTCAGAAATAGGATTGGTTGTTTAAATGGATAGTCTGTTTTTATTTGTTGATTTGAATTTTTTTTTCTGTTATGCTAATTGCTTTCCTTATATGGGTGACGCAAATTAACGTTTATTGAATGTGTAAGGATTTATTTTGTATAGGTAATGTTCTAGGTAATGTTATTTTGATATTTGTAAAGTGGAGGAATATATATAATTAGTTGTAAAAAATGTGTAGAAGGTCGAAACATTGTTTATGTATTATAAAATGTATGTTAGTATTTATTGTGTGTTGTAAATGTTATGAAAATAAATAATATATGTCATCTATTTATATTAACTAAATCTGGTTTTTTATGATCAGTATGACTTAATTATTAAATAATAAAGTCATTTATTTTAGGATCTATTAATGGCGATTTTTTTACAATTGATAAATTTGCTATCTATGTTTGTGTAATCGATATTTTGACTGTTGTTATATAAATATTTAATAATCGGTGTTTTAGAAATCGATAATGTTGTGAGTCGATATTGTTGTAGTCGTTGTTTTTAGTAGTCGATATTGTGTAGTCGATATTTTTGATGTTTGTTGTGTAAGTATAGTAAATCGATAATTTTGTTGTCGATAATTAGTCATCGATATTTTGTCCAGTCGATATTCGGTCTGTCGAGGTTATGTCAGTGATCCGGGGTATCATCCACCAAAGAAGAAACATCATTCCACCAAACATGGGACCTCATCCCACCAAACACGAGACATCATCCTAACAAACATGAGATATCGCCCCCCCTCCAAACACGAGACATCATCCGACCAAACATGGGGCATCATTCCACCAAACATGAGACATCATCCCACCAAATATGAGACATCATCCCACCAAACATCAGACACCACCCTACCAAACATGGGGCATCATTCCACCAAACATAAGACGTTCCACCAAAGAAGTGACATCATCCCACTGAACATGAGACATCATCCCACCAAACACAAGACATCATGCCACCAAACACGAGACATCCCACCAAAGAAGAGACATCATCCCACCAAACAACAGCCATCCCACCAAAGAAGAAACATCATCCGACCAAACATCAAACATTCCACCAAAGAAGAGACATCATCCCACCAAACATGAGACATCATCCCACCAAACACGAGACATCATGTAATCAAACATAAGACATCATCCCCCCCAAGCACAAAACATCATCCTACCAAACACGAGACATCATCCCCCCAAACATGAGACGTCATCCCACCAAACATGGGACATCATTTTTTCAAACAAGAGGCTGCATCCTCCAGGCATCTCTCTGTAATAATGTATTTAAATAGGTTTCAGATAGAACTGTGAGTCCTACCATTTAAGAACAAGTTGTATCCAGGGTGGTGTCAAAATACATTTTATATATACTTGTAACACAGCAATATAGAGTCATACTTTACGGACAAGCGATTTACACAATACACAAGCAGCAACATAAAAAATATTTATGATTCCACATTTGAAGGTTAGGCGAGCATGGTGCAGTCACCCCTCCAATCATGAGACTACATCTGCAGATAAGGTTTGGAGGTTAAGCATGCATTTTGCACTCACATATTTGCCTGCATTTTGCTCCTTGTCTATCTAGAATAATGAATAATGAATGAATGGTTTTATCCAGCAATCTCCAGGAATCGGACCGGTTACCGAGATGCTGTTATTAGGTACAGAGGATAATACAGAAACTATAGAACAAGGGCCTAATAATGTGCCTAATGAAGGCGACCCAATAGTTGTGGGGACCCGCTCTAAAGTGACTCGGTTGGATACCTGGGCCATATTGTATTGGAATGTTGCTGGGTTAAGATCTAAGCTGGATAATTATAATTGGGTGAAACTTGTTAATGAATAAGATATTGTTAGTCTCCAAGAGACTTGGATGGTGGATGTGCACCATCTGATTGGTTTTAAAACTATATTTACTCCTGCTATTAGCTCATTACGAGGTAGAGCCAAAGGTGGCCTATGTACATATGTATCCAACCTTTTTAAATATGATAAAATTGAGATCTTATGTAATACTTGTTTTTACCATCTGGTTAGGATTCATATTGATAAAAATGTATGTTTATTGATTGTGAATTTTTATAATAATGTTCCCTCGGGAGATGTTCCCAATGTTCTGAAGACCCTTAGAAAAGATATTTGTAGCTCGATAAGCAAGGAGACTAAAGAGTCTATTGTTGTGTGGGGGGGTGATTTTAATTGTCCACCTTGCACAAGGGGAGGGAGGGGGTTTGTGGCCTCATGTTAGATAGGGATATGAATTTTACACATTTTGACCATTTCGAAATTAGGGACTCCTTGAATGAAATTATGTTCGCATGTGATTTGGGGTTCGCAAATATAATGTGTCAACCAGAAATGCAATTTTTCCCTACTTTCAATGGTAGAGGGGTATTCTCCGTAATTGATTATATTCTGATATCAACACATCATAAAGATTAAGTCTTGAGATATAAAACGTTAGAGAACCCCCGAGCGACCACTTCCCTTTGAGGGTAGAAATTGTAAGACCAACTTCTGACGCTGTGAAAGATCAAGAAGCTAGGCGTTCAGTGCACAATGTCGTCTTGCAAAGACAGAATGGATATGCACTGAAGTGGTCATGGGTGGTGCCCGAAGACTTTCTTCACAAATTCATTAAGACTTGTAAACCTAGCTTTGATGTATGTCTGAGTGAGACCGAATATTGACATAATTAATAGTTTTAATATTACCAGTGCACAAATAAAGGTCGGATTACGGGTTGAAGCAAAGAACTCAAAAGGGAAAAAAACAATTTGGTTTGAAAATGCATGTACCAAGGCCTATTCTAAATTAAAACGTGCCTTGAATTCCCCTGTTAGGGATACAATCCTGATTAGGGAATTGCGGAGGGTATATAACATGGCCCAAAAGAGGAGAAAGGATGCATTAAAGAGGGAGGCCTGTGAAGCCCTATGTGATGCTTCACAATCTCATGATATGAAAGCTTTCTGGATGGCAGTTAATGCTCCCTTTTTTAATAATAACTCAAGGGCAAGGATTGAGATTGTAATTACCGAAGATGAGTGGGTACATTTCTTTGAAAATCTTTATAGTTTATGTACCACAACTGAAGACATGCCTGACGAGGCTACGGACCAGGAGGCGACCAACTTCCTAAAAGTTACAACTGAGCTGGAAATTACAGTAGAGGAAGTGATTCTGAGCATCAGAGCGAGTTTGGGGGGAAAGGCCCCAGGTCCCGACGGGGTTCCGGTAGATATTTTTAAGAACAATATGAATTTATGGGTGCCACTGCTCACTCGTCTGTGTAATGCCTCTTGTTCAGAGGGTCTGGTGTCAACTTGGTATGAATCTATCATAGTGCCAATTTTTAAAAAGGGCGATAGGGCCAGTTGTGCGTGCTATCGCCCTATATCACTGTTAGATTCGACAGTTAAAATCCTTGGCAGAGTAATTTTAAATCGTTTACAAACATGGGCAGTCGAGCACAATATTATAGGTGACCTTTAATACGGCTTTAGGGAAGGTATAGGGACTGTAGAAAAGTGCCTTAACTTACATATCCTCCTGGAAAAATACACTAAAGAAAAAGGTGGCAGAATGTTTTTAACTTTTGTAGACCTTACATCCGCCTTTGACTGTGTGACCCACAGTAAGTTGTGGTTAATTTTAGAACGTTTGGGGGTGGCGGATAACATTATCCAATTTCTTAAGGATTTATATAATGGTGCAAGGGCCTCTATTAGATTTGGGAAAAATGGTGAATGCACCAGGATGTTTAGCATTGACAGGGGGGTACGTCAAGGATGCGTCCTGGACCCTTTTTTATTTACTATTTATATCAATGATTTAGAGAAGATTTTACTGCAGGAATGTCAGGACATGCCACTGGCTTCCAACCGTCCAATACCAGCTTTAATTTATGCGGATGACGCAGTATTGCTGGCCAGGACTCCGCTTGCAATGCAAAAAATTATTACGTCATTTGCATCCTTTATGACCAATTTGGATCTGAGGGTCAATTCCACTAAAACTTTTTGTATGAATTGTGGCTCTCGCACATTGAAAGCTAAGAAAACAATGCACATTGATTCCAAGCCACTAGATTTTATTCAAACTTTTCCCTATTTGGGTATTTTGTTTGATTGTTCTGGTCAATAGTGCAATGCAGTCAAAACTAGGAGATTGCTGTTTTTAAAATCTATTGTGGCAATTAAGTCATTTAGCAAGAAAATGGGAAGGAAACCTATTAAAGAACTCCTACTTATTTACAAAGCAAGTTGCGTTGCAATTGCTACATATGGGGCAAGAATTTGGGGCTACTCAAATGTGACTATCCTCCAGGTGATGGAAAACAAATTCTTAAAATACCTGCTTTCAGTCCCAGATACTGTGTCTACTTTTACTTGTCATACTGAACTTGGACTGCAGTACCTGGATGATATAATTAAGGTACAGCCGGTTTTATTGTGGCACAGGGTTTGGTCCACAGAGGAATGTTCTTTTATTCGCCTCATTTTGAGGGACGCTATAAATCTTGATTGTGCCCACAAGATGAGATGGTTACAATACATTAAGACATTCCTTGAGAATATTGGTCTTTCACAGTATTATGAAGAACCTGCAATGCTGAATTCGATATCTAGGAAAGATCTGAAGAAGTTATGTATACACTACTTGGAGGAATGCAGGCTAAATGTGGAACTTAAGAAACAATCTGTGACTCAACACCAACTGATAACGACCACAAATGTCACCGAACCATATATACATTTACAAATGAGAGACTTTGAAAGGTTTTTGTTAATCCGCCTAAGACTTGGAATTTTATTTAGGTTGTTGAGTTTCCCCGCTATGAACGATTGGTCTATGCTAATCATTAAGTGTCCTTGTGACGATCGGTCTGAACAATCTGATATTCACATTTTACTTTTTTGTAAGTTTTATTCAAACCCCAGGAAAAGGTGGATACTGCCTATTTTAAAATACATGAATTACAGACAATGCCGACCTGCCTTTTTAGCTATTCTGAGGTTAGATGATGTTTTTACTGTTGCATCTCTTTCAATTTTTCTTAAAACATTTTTTATTCTAAGGAAATCAATAACTAATTAAGTCGTATTGAACCTGGAGGAGTATATCTTGATTATCTTTTTTATTACTCTATATTGTATTTTTACATGATGTTTCATGATGTGATTCTACTGTACTTTCATGGTTATTATGTAATATAACCGAATAAAGATACTTGAATTGAATTGAATAATGACTGTATATTATGTTGGTCATCTTTAAAATTAGGTCTAGGAATCCCAGGAAAGATACAGGATCTACTGGGTAGATATGACATCATAGGACATCAAACATCGGTTCTGGTCTATTTTTTATAAGTACTGTAGATATGGACATGAACGTGTCAGTAACGTCATCACGGTAGGCTGCGTCAGTCCGCCATTTTGTGATCGCAGGTGGAGGCCTGCATGTCTGTGCTGTTGCATTTCTACTCATGGCGAGGAGCAACACATTGCAATTCGCTTTCTTTTGCGCAGTGGGAATCTTACCCACATACCCTACCTGTGCTCTAAGAGGGGACGTGTCCATTTGATAGTCAGCGATGTTACTAACGGTTTGATAAATAGAGAGTGGCAGGCCAAATTAATAAAATCAGGCATTCAATATTTAGTGTGCACACCCACCCAGCATGCTCACGACCACCATATATGCCCCATACTCTAGATGTGCGTGATCCACAGTAAATGCACCTGTACTGCACATGCACATTTTACATGAAAACTGGGCATTACAAAAGCACTAATTCACTCTAATGCAGATTAGGAGGTCACTGGCATTTCAGAACTACACCAGGAACCCTATCCTGTGGACAATTAAATTATGCGGCAATAGAGGTCAAAAGTATGCAGCAGAGTTGACTAAATTTGGCAGCAGGAAAGGCAAATTACCTACTTGTCTAACGTTCATGATCCACTCCTTCCCGCAGAACCTGTTCCCTAACTAGCTGGCTTGTAAAATTCTACCAACATGGTTGTCACTACCCAGCAGCCAATAGATAAGGAACACCGACACCACTTCTAGTCATTTGTACAAGACAAGCTCAAATAAATCAAACAGAAATATATATATATATATATATATATATATATATATATATATATGTATATATATATATATATATATATATATATATATATATATATATATATATATATATATATATATTTATTTATTTATTTATTTATTTATTTATATTTATTACCTAAATTTCTCCTCTTCAGCAAAGGATGACGACGACGCTTTGTGCAGTTGGAAAATGCTTTTAATCAGCCACTATCGAACGCATTTTGGCTGCGCAGCAGCCTTGCTCACCGATAACTAAGCAGAAAAAGCAGCCATTATTTAAAGTGCAAATCGTGCTCATTATGCAATTTACGTGAACTACAACTAGTGATATGAAAGACAGACTCGTAGTTTTTCATGGCACATTTCTTGCAAAATAACAGTTGTGCATATTCAGATTTTTATACAATATCTAATTAGCTTTTGTTGTATAAAGTGCATACTGCATGATTCCTAAAATTAATTAAAAGAAATCATGAGTTTCATTATTTAGAATTCTGCCCCAGTGGGCAATGTCGCTCCTTTTGCTTTTCAGCCCATAGTGGGCTTGGTCAGCATTTTATCGCACCGCTAATTCCACATTAATGCCCAAGTGGACACAAAAATATTATCTATTTTTGTCTGTCACCATAAAAACAATTACTTAAAACACTCTTCTCACACAAAACAAATTTTTCTTTCATATTGTACGGTTAAAACCACATTTCATTTTTACGAATAGACACACATTACTGATTCATCTTATTCACAAGTGCGTATACAAGTCTTCCACCACATTAAGGTCATTCAGACTTTTTGTGTTTAGTTCTATAATGTTCCTGGATTCAAGTTTTCTCAATTTCTTCTCTCTGTTCTCTCCCCGGACATCAGCTGCTACAGCATCGATCACAAAATAAGTAAGACCCTTGGTGTTTTTTGCATGGATTCTTTCGTAATGGCGTGCAACCGGATAACTTCTATCGCCATTCTTCATTGCCCTTAAATGCTGCAAGATTCTTTTATGCACCTCCAGAATTGTGCTGCCCATGTACTGCAGGCCACAAGGGCACTGCAGCACATAAACAGCAAACTCTGTCTTGCAGTTAAACTTTCCTTTTATTTCCTTCATTTTTGTGGACAATCCTGGTTTATCAAGATCTGTCTTGGTTCCATGCAAACACGCTTTACATTTTTAGCATTTCAGGAATCCCTGTTTCTTACTAAGCCATGTTGATTTAGGCTGTGGTTTCAGTAAAGTGTTTTTCACCAATGCTTGTCTAAATGATCTAGTTTTCCTAAACGTGACCTGAGGTCTTCGAGGAACTACTTTTCCTAATATCGGATCATTTCTGATTATATGCCAATGTTTTATTAGGATGCTCTTTAATCTTTCTTGTTGTGCACTAAAAGTTGTTATCATTCTGCACTGATTCTTTTCATCATTGTTTGTCTTTTTCTTAACTTTCTCAAAAAATATTTCCACTCTTTTTCTTTACGTTGCTCTGGTCATTGCAGATCATGAAAAGAATGCTGCTGCGCAGCCGAAATCATTCGATAGTGGCTGATTAAAAGCATTTTCCAACTGCACACAGCGTCGTCAACATCCTTTGTTGAAGAGGAGAAATGTTGGTAAATGCAACGGACCTGCTCTTGTGAGGTCCCTTCAGGCGACGCGACCTTCGTTTAGGAGGCAGCGGTAAACACACAAGAGGAAGTGTGGTAAAATATATATATAGATATATATATATGTGTATATATATGTATATATATGTATCCAACAAAGTTTGCCCACTCGAAAGAGCCCACTCAGGCAGGTAAATGTTCACGTTTATTCGATGAAAGCTGCAACACAGCGGTCAGTCTATCGCATCATAACTTCTCGATGTGCCGACGCGCTTCGTGCTACCACGCACTTTTTCACAGGCAAATTCTCCATACAACGCCAACCGATTGCAAGCACCTGATATACTTCTACTACCCACCCAAGTGGGCGTGGACTGCTGCACTTCCTGCGCACAGCCTGCTGGTATGCGTAGTGCCTTGCTATATTTGTTTTCCTCAAGTGAGTCTGTTTGGCGCTGCGTTCATGAAAGAGTCAATAATCACCACAGTGGGTTGGTGTGATGCCCACTCACACTGGGATGCACCTTATAACTTAAATCACGTCCTCCTGTCCACATATTGATGATTGCTGTTGTGCGTCACCAATGGTCTGCCTCACTGTAGCGGGGCTTCCTCCACGGCCAGGCTAGCCGTACAAAATCCAACAAAGTTCGCCCACTTGAAGGAGCCCACTCAGGCAGGTAAATGTTCAAGTTTATTCGATGAAAGCTGCAACACAGGGGACTACGCTGCGGAGGGCAGCGGCCTTCACTACGGCGCGGCGAGAGACATTTGGCGGTCTCCCACGCCGGGCACATGGTCGGAGGCACCCTAACGTCCACCCGGGGTGATTGGAACCGTGTGGAGCCACAACCACGTGCTACAGAGCCTCGGGGGCCCACCCCTTGTGAGTGTGCAGGCAGAAAGAAGGCTCCGTGGGTGGCCGACCACCCCTACTGATAACAAATTGAGGATTGCCCTGGGAAGACAACAATGCGTCCTTCTTTTTCATCGTGGGCGCTGGACATGTAGGCGCAGCACACGTTTGTGAGGAAGTTTGCAGCGGGTGGTGGCGCTCACAGTAGCTGGCAGAGGCTGCGGTCTTGACGGGTGGAGCGCCCCAATTGACCCCGCTCATATATCGCCAGGAAACACGTGCAGAGAGGGCACGCCTGTACTACAGGTGGCCCAGTTCCTAGCCCATCTAGGTACAGGAGAGTGGTAGATGTTGCTGGTTTGGACAACAACCGCGACGTACCGGTTCAGAGTGGTGGAGTCACATGATCAATGGGGAGGGGGACAAGACTCAAGCCAAGCTCTCATTCGAGCAGAAGGGCTTGAAGTCTCACGATGGCGGCGCTGGAGTGGACTCGAGACCGCTGTCCCCCCGCAGGAGCTGACACAAATATGGACATTCGCAACATGCTCCAGTCCATGGAGAAAACACTGCAGAGTGGCATAGCATCACTGGGCAACAAAATGGACGCGCTCTCATACAGAATGGACGGAATGGCGGAGCGTATTGACAAGCATGCAGAAAGGCTAGATATGTCAGAGAGGCGAATAACGGAGGTGGAAGAAGCGCACACCACCCTGCATGCAGACCACCAGCAATTGGGGGAAATTTGGGTCCTCCAGGACAAAACGGAAGACTTGGAGGCGCGTTCTCGGAGATGCAACCTGAGGATTCGGGCCTCCCGGAAACCACAGCCACTGGCAACATGGAGCAGTTTGTGGAGAAAAATCTGGTAACTGCTTGGAGAGGGGGTTTTCTCCAACATGTTTGTGGTGGAGAGAGCGCATCGGTCTCTGGGACCTAAACCACGAGTAGGGGTTCCACCTAGACCGATAATTGCGAAGTTACTTAATTACTGTGATCGAGATGCGGCACTACGGATTGCCAGGGAGAAGAAGATTTTGCGATATGAAGGCTACGAATTATCACTGTACCCAGACTTCACAGCACGAGTCCAGGAGGCAAGACGACACTTTGCGCCACTGAAGAAGCAACTCAGAGACCTGGGAGTCGACTATGCCATGCTCTGTCCGGCGAAGCTTTGGGTGAACAGACAAGGGCGATCACATATATTTATGGATCCCAAGTCACTGCAGCAGGCCATCAAACGCTGGGCGTTGGAACAGCGAGGCTCCCCGGAAAGCAGATTCCTGGATGAGGCGGCTGGAGGTCCACTGGACGAGCAGGACTGAGGTCAAGTGCCAGTGCACACAAGATGGGTAATGTGTGAAGGGTGGAGTTTTGGGCTGGGAGGTCCACATCAGGTAGACTGAAGGAGAGTTAATCCTGAATGTGTAGGAGAGAAAGTGACATTGGTCCTTCAGACACTTAGCGGAAGGGCATTGTAAATTTTTGGGGTGCTTGTGACTATGTGCTATGGGGGGAGAGTCTAAGCCTGGTGCAATAGTGTGGGGCAACAGGACTTCACAAAAGGATAATAGCTGAACAAAGACTGCTGGACTGGGAAGATTTGTGAATGTTAAATTGTTGAGAGGTGAACACCGGAAATTACTGTGAATTGAGTTATCTGAGTTATCTGAGCGAGGTACGGTTTCCTGGAGTAGGGGACTGATCCTTATACGCAGAGCTACCTCCGCCTCAGAGTGCCTTCCACACCGGTTGTGATTCAAGAGAGGGGAACATGTGGTGGGGGTTGGGGGTGACATTTAATAGCGCAACCAAGTTGGGGGTGGTCAGCTGTGGGAGGTAATGGGAGTACATGGGGAGAGTTTCCAGAATTTCGGGGGGGGAGTTGGGGGGGTTCTTATTTTTGATTGGAATGGTTTGTAAATGGCTCGCAATATGCTATGCACAGGTACAAGCGACTTGAGTGGTTGCATGCAGGTTACAGAAGATTGAGGCCACATTGGCGCTGAGTGATCTAGCTAGGTCATGCACATTGGCGGCTGCACATAGTACAGATACATCCCACACACATGGCAGGGGATGACGGGGGTGCTGAGCGGAAATTGATAGACAATCTGAGCGCCCTGACATGAAACATTAGGGGACTTAATGATCTTCGTAAGGTCCGGAAGGTGCTCAATTACCTACACAGGCATAGTATTGATGTGGCATTGCTACAAGAAACACACCTTCCGCAAACAAGTGCAATGCTGAGATGTAAAGGGCTCCTAGGGAATATTAACACTGCAGGGTTTACGACACATGCCAGAGGGGTGATGACATGGGTGAATCCCAAATCAGCATACACGTTAGACTTGTTGGCATCGGATCCGAATGGGAGATATGTCATTTTGAGATGTAGGGGTAGAGGGCTGGACTTGATGATAGTTAACACATGGGCACATGCGTCATTGAAAATTGCATTTGCAAATGGTGCGAATTGCAAAAATCGGCCATTTGCTAATGCAATTTGAACTTTTGGGATGCATCATAATTTTTGTACTTTTCGCAATTTTAGTAATCGCAAAATTGCGATTACTTAAATTGCGATTGCATTTAAGGAATCTCAAATTGAGATTCCTTAAATGCAATGCATCAAACAAAAAAAATTGCGATTTCGCCAATAGGGAGAGCAAATTACCATGTTGACCTTCATGGTAATTTGCAAAAACTTTGAAAAATGCACTAAAGATCATTTTTCAAAGTTCCATTTTACACACACACATGCCCTTGGGGCATGTGCGTGTGCAAGATGTACTTATAGGCAGATTTCAGGGGTGCAACAGGGTGTCCTTTTGACACCCTGGCACCCTTGAAATTGCATTCTCAATTTGCGATTCTCTAATTGAGAATCGCAAATTGAGAATGTCTTCCCATTCATTCCTATGGGCCTCTAGGCCCATAGGAATGAATGGGGAGGTATTCCTTAATTGCGATTCACAATTTGCGAGTCGCAAATAAGGAATTTTAAGAAATCGCTATTTTTTTAGCGATTTCTTCATGCAAGGCCATTTGCGATTCCTTATTAGTGAATCCTTATTTTTCGCTAATAAGGAATCGCAAATGGCAATGTTGATAGAAACCTTCTTTGAAGTTAACGTGGGTTCAGTGGATAGTTTCCAGACTATATGGGAGGCATTCAAGGTTTATATTCGGGGCATAGTGATAGCTAAACACTCCGGGGTCTTAAAAGACATACGGCAGAGGTTGTCGACTCTCAAGCGGAAACTAAAGCAACTGGACGACCAAAGGGGCCAGCAGGGGGACGCAGGAAAGGAGGAGGAAATGAAGGTCCTCTTAGAAGAATATCACGAGGCTGCGGACAGTGAAATAAAATACCTCGGTAAATATGCAACAGATAGCTTCCATATCACTAGAGGCACAAGACAAGGCTGCACCCTATTGCCACTACTATATGCACTGGTAGCGGAGCCCCTGGCGTGCACGCTGAGGGAATATCACAGCCATGAAGGCATCAGCTTTCCAACATACAACGTAGTAATATCTACCTATGCAGACGATACGCTGCTGTACGTGCGGCAGCCAGAACAAAATCTGACGGCAGTCCTTTGCGAAGTTGTACACTTTGGGGCCTTGTCAGGCCTTAAGGTTAACTGGGCCAAGTCACTGGTCTTCCCTCTGACCCCGGCCAAGGAGGAATTCAAAATGAAGTATCCGTTACAATGGACTACGGACTCTGTCCGGTATTTAGGGATTAACCTGCATACAGCCCCAGAGTTGATTCTGCGGCAGAACTACGGCAGTGTTATTGATAAACTGGAGGACGATGTGGAGGCTTGGTGCAAGCTTCCCCTGTACCTGATGGGGAGGATATCAATTATGAAAATGGTAGTTTTACCTCGGATGTTGTTTCTATTCGCCAATATACCAATTGTCCTCTCCCGATCCTTTTTCCAAAGACTGACGCAGCTGATGCTAAAGCGAGCATGGGCGGGCAAACAGGCGAGGGTCAAATGGCGGGTCCTGATGCTGCCATACAATATGGGCGGCCTAGGAGCCCCAGATTTTGAATTGTACTACAGGGTGGCACAGCGCTCCCATTTACATGCTTGGATACATGGTAAGACATGCATACCGTACTTGCGCATGGAAAACTGTTTGTTGCCCCGCACTCGCCTCCAGTGACAATATTTGAGGACCCGGACCGTAGAACGGGCTATTTAGATTCATTAAATGCCACCAGACACGCTTGGCATTTCCTGCTACAACAGCTGTACGCAGGCTCATAGACATGGGTCTTTTAATAGCAAAAAGGGTAATGGCTCTATGTTCGATGAAGGGTCAAGTGCCCACAGTGCAAAGATGGTCGCACGACATGCTATACTGCTGCACGCAGGCGGAGATTTATAGCGAACTGCTCCCTCCGCGTAGCCGGGCAAACATTTAGGGGGGATTATACAGGACATATAAAGATGGGGTGTCGGGGTGGAGAACAGGGAGGGGAGGGAAAGAGTTGGTGTAGGAAGGTGGATACCTGACTATGGTTACCCCAGATTTTTTGCCTTGTGTTTAGCTGGTTTTCGACTTAGTTGGCCTGGGATCCTGCTAATCAGGGTCCCAGGCTATCTGCTCTCTCTTTAAAATGGACTCCATGTGCCCTAGGTGCATAACTAATTGGATTGGGTCACCTTATGAGCCCCTGTACAGTGTACTATAGGTACCCAGGGCATAGGTGCATCCAAGGCCTACCAGGGGCTGCAGCATAGCTTTTGCCACCCCTGGCTGGCCATCCAAACTGACACAACTGGCTGATCACTCAGCTGGGGCAAGGTCGTGTAATCATCCCTTGCTTAGATATAGTATACCTATATCTAAACCTATATCTGGACACATATATACCTATAAGTCACTCCTATGGCAGGCCTTAACAATCCTGGAGGCAGAGTGCTTGGTTTTATGTGAGATGGTGCTCTAGCATGAGCTGAGCCTGTCTGCAGCTTTCGGAACCATTTCCTTATAGCTGTTCCAGGGTATTGCCATACCATATACTCTTAAGTGCATTATAATCCTCGCGGTTATTGCTAACTTTGCTTTGGTTT
Source organism: Lissotriton helveticus (assembly GCF_964261635.1). Taxonomy (NCBI): domain Eukaryota; kingdom Metazoa; phylum Chordata; class Amphibia; order Caudata; family Salamandridae; genus Lissotriton; species Lissotriton helveticus. The sequence continues at coordinate 1,545,989,181 of NC_136061.1, forward strand.
TATCAAAACATCTTGTGTAAGGTGTCATACACTTTGGATTACTACCCCCTCGCCAGTTCTGGTGACGGGGGTAGCATTCCACCCTTCTAGAGGGCTAAGACATGTGGGTAACAGTAATGCGGTTAAAACTAACCAGAGCCTCAGCATCACAAAATGGATGCTGCTGCCACAGACACAAGTCTGGCCTCCTGCTGCTGACCGAAACTTAGCAGGGGAGGCTTGTACAAAAGGTTTCCTGTCACAGGGAGGTGTTACACCAGCCCAGACAGGAGATAGTGGATTGGGGCAGGGAGGGCTGAATGAAACTAGACACTGCCTGGGGCACACTAGGTGTCCCATGCAAAATTCAGTCAAACCGGTTCTGGGGCACTCCAGCCCCAGCTCTGGCACGAAACTGGACAAAGGGAAAGGGGTGTAACCACCCCCTTCCCTTGTCCCACCCATAGGAGGGACCTAGCAGGATATCCAGCCCCTTGATTTGGAATAAAGGTAGGAGCTGTGCCTATTGAAGACAGATAATCCTGACTGAAACTTTGATACAGAACTCTGGACCCTTCAACATCCCACTCGATGTGGAAGACTCCCTTGTGGTCAAGGAGTGACCACCCTGTGCAAACAGGCACCATCCAGCGACCAATGGTTTGCTTTGTTGCAGTTCCCACCAGAACTCGAGCAACAGAGATCAACAAGACCCAGCTTCCCTGACTTCTAAACGCCCGATCCACAGTCCCAGCGAATCTGAGATCCGTGGAGGCGACGTGAAGCGTGGGGATGGCCATCTTGAAAAGACTACAAAGTGCTGACCGTGCAGCTCCCGAGGCACCCTCGAAGCTGTGCTTTGGGGTTTGAGAAGCCCTAGCCCTGAGCAGCTCGTGCACCGAAGATCACTCCTCCACACTCACCGAGTGCTGCGTGGGGCCCTTTTGCATTTTCCTGCTCAACGCGTCTGTCCGGTCACTTGCCCGTTGGCTAGTGGTCACTACGACAATGAAACTTTGAAACTACTCTGTTAGTCTAGTTGCTCCAGACTGGCCCTCGCTCCCCTGAAAAGGAGCAACCTCTCTGACATTGCTGGTCCGAGTAAGAAGCGATCTTCAAATCATGCGTGGGTTGCATTTGCCAAGGCCTGTTAACTCCGATCCGGAAGCCGACACTGCCGACAGCGAGAGCCTTTGTGGGACAGCTCGTGATTTACTCCTGGTCATCCTCGGTGCCCCAAAGTCCACGTGGCAGCGGAGACAAACTTCTCGACAACCATCTGATTGCGCCCGACATTGCCTGGTTCCTTCCTGGTTCCATCCTGGTCACTGCCAAGTGACCCAGACTCTGTCCCCTCTGCTTTCAGGTACTCTACATCTTCGATCCACCCTTGGATCCAACCGGACTCTTCACTCCTGGCCGCCTGCAGCATCTTCATCTCCAGGCTCCATAGAACTCCACGACGAAACCCGACACACTTTGGCATCTATTTAACCGCTTCCTGTGGGTGAGATAACGATTGAACGCCGGTGCTCCTGTAGTGGTTTACACCTCTAGTGTCCTAGTTTTATGTGGCTAAGTTCTGGTCCAGTCGGAAGACTTCTAAAACAGTAACTTTGTAACTTTTACGCACCATTGACTTTGCATTGGTGCATGCGTGTGCTTTTAGCGCTGCACCCGAATCCCGCGGGCTACTCCCGTCCTAACTACTGTTAGTCCAGTGTAGTCCCAGCAATTCCCAAGGCCCTAGGCCTTACCATTGTTCGTAAAGCGGTTCTTAAACCACTTATTTAATATATGGTGTGAGTGGCCACCGGCCCTATCCATAATTGTGCAACTTTTGTATGTTTAACTGTGCTTTTGTTTAAACGCTTGTGCCTCTGCACTCATAAAGAGTACAGAGGATTATTCTAGTAATAAATAAATTTATTTTTATAATATATAACTTGTGTGGTGTCCTTTCATTTGATATTACAGGATTGCATGTGGTAAAACAGCTGGCTTCACATGCCCTCTTGAGTTAAGCCTAAGACTACTTAGGTCTATGCTACCCCTAGGATAGCTAGTCTATAAGGTTGACTTACAAGCACCACCATAAGGGATTGTTTGGACTGATACAAGGTGCCCACAGAACTGTGGACATCATACATCAGGCCAACTTCTCACATTGGTGTGCAGCGGTTGGGATTTGAGCTTGCTGTTGTTTTACCATTGCAATCTTTATATCATTTGAAAGATCACATTGAGTACTATAGGTACATATAAACAAAGCTTACATACTTAAGTTCTACTGAACTTAGTAGTTGTAGATTAAAGGGCATAGCACACCCTGACTACAACTCACTAGCAAGGTTCTAGCAGGAAAACACATAGTGTAGGTAAGTGCACCACTTACACCTCACTAGAGTCATGTCTGGCACAGGTGAACAACCCAGTTCTCTACCTGTGGCAGGTGACCTTACCAAGGCATCTTGCAGCTATGACAACCTCAGCTTCAGAGACTTGAGTGCCTTGTGCACTACAAGGGGGCTGAAAAGGGGTCACAACCCTACCATTCCCATCCTGATAGGAGTCCTGTGGTAAATAAAATATTACCCTGGCATAATTTCTAGGCGTTAACAATTAGCATGTATCAAATGAGAGGCAGAGAGTCCGTGGTGTCCAAGTTAAAAGGGCTTTATTCCAATAACTCGAGTTAAGGGAGAATCTGTTCCATCACCACTGAGGTTCAGGAAGGGTCTTCTAACATTATTTGTAGAGTACATACATTTATACATTTATTCTTGTACATAGGGAGGAGCGCTCCAGGCAGAGCAAGAAAGAAAGAGATAAGAGCATGTGGGCGTGCATGAGGGTGTACACTTGATGAGTCATAGGAAGGTGATAGGTAGGTGTCATAGGTGGGTGGTACACAGAAGAGGAGTTACATGGCAGGCTGGAACTTTGCCCTACTTGTGCACGCAATTTGATCATGACGTGCAATTGACGTGTAACTGGGAGGAGAGCTGACTTTCAGTCTAGTAGAGAGATCTTTAGTGTCAAGGCGACCAGCACGTCTGGTACTAACTGATATCTTAAGTCAGGGGATGTATTATCTGAAGCAAAGGTTGCTCATCACTAAGAATCAGAAAAAGCATATATTTCTTCGTTCATTACATGGGGGCTGTGAGCTTTTAACAGATGCAAGTACTGTAATTTCATTTAAACAGAGACAGAAAAGCTGGGCCCTATCTCAGCAGACGGGTTCTGTTTACCTTTTTCACCGGGCATGCAGATAACTGTTAAGCAAAATATACTGTCTTGGCAACCCTTGCTCGGCTGAGCTAGAAGTATGCGAGGTCAGAGATACGTAACTGCAGCTTTCAGTGTGTCAGGAGTCATGAAAACCCTATTTCAGAAAGTGGCTCAGACTGAACCACAAAAAGGGTTCATTACGATATTTATTTAAAAGTGCACAATGCAAATACATGGGCCTTCATGTTAGCTTAACGTTTGGGAAACTTGATGACAGGCACCTTAATGCAGGACGTGATTGCAGAGGCCTTGTGATTCAGGCCACTAAGAGAAATATGCATGGGTGACATGCACATACATGTAACATAGGGTACACGTAGGGGGCATCTTGGTCAGGCAAAATTTCATTTTCCTCATTCCCTCCTTGTCCCCTACTTAACCCTTCAGGATACATCTATATTCATGAGACCGTATAGTTGATCATACAGCATCATTTGTTCGTCCTTAACCCTTTGTATACTTGGATGTGGAACACATGCAGTTGCACACAGGCCGCAAATGGCCGGGCCACACTACAGACAGAGACAGCAACCAAATATCATAAGTAGGATCATTCCTAGGAAGGACAACACTTTCCATCCCCAAGCAGATATCACACCCCAGAGCCAACTGGACCAAGTCCATGTGCCTGGGTCTTGATGTATGACATGAGCAATCTTGTGGAGCCTTGTTATCGCTGCATACACAGATGGCGCGTTATTTGGGATGAAAATGCAATAACTAGATCGGATCACGCTACAAGCTCCGCCCCTATCCACCAAGATGACGTCTAGAACGAGGCGATTTTGAAGAACGACAAGTCTCATAGCAGACTGTTCCTGGGTCAAATTCGCCAGGGCAGATGCAGTCACATTCACTACTGCCTCAAGAGTCCTTGTTAACTTGCGTATCAGTTTACTGTTTTGGACGGGACCTATGAAGAAAAAGAATCCTTTGTTGAAATCTGTATATTGCTCCCAAGCTGTTTCAGTCTGATCAATCCCTGAGGTATCTGTCTCTCTCCTTACTCTAACATGTTCTAGTCGTGAATCTCTATGATAATGGGATGGGGCCAAGAATACAGGTGGCAATAAGAATGCTATATAACAAGTCCCACCCCAGTCTAAGGGCAGATGTACATAGGCTGTCTGACCGCAAATGAAATAGGTATGGCGTGATGTTTCGAAAGAAGAAAGTCCTTTATCATTAAACTCTACTACAACTTTACACTCGCTGTGTCCCTTATGTACTGAGCCTTTCTTATTAACACATAAATCACCTTTTGCTGGTAGAACTGAAATAAACGGTGGACCTGTATTTTGCTTGGGCTGAACGTTTAACATTATAAAATTAACGGATGCATTTCCCTGCTCGTACTCTTCATTCTCTAGATCGGTTCCCTTCCTTTGGGGATATCCGTCTTTGTCTGGAAAACATGCTTCATTCATTACTTTATTCAGGTTTCCATATATCCAGCCACCTGGATAAGCTATGTACTTTCTATCTATTGAGGTCATTAAGGCAAACCATGCTGCACATGAACCATTGTGTGAGAACGGTAGAGGATAGAAGGGCAGAACTCCCTTCGTCTTTTGATAAGGAGGCAGTTGGCCACATACCCAGCAATCAGTCGCATTGCTGGTCTGGTGAGAATGGTGTAACATTCGAATAAAAGTATTGTTACGCAATGCAAGTCGATATGACAATTCATGAGATGGCAGTTCACTAAATGTATGCTCTATGTTGCTGTTACTGGAAGAGTGTATATGTGAGGAAATAGGAAAGAAAACATGTAGTAATAAACTGACACAGATTATAACAATGCACAGAATAAAAAGAATGATCAAAGTAACTATACATCTACTGCGTAATAGCTTGCAGTATTTAGCTTTCTTTTTGCTCTTTTTACTATTCTCGTATGTGATCTTATACATGTCAGAAATCTAGTCTAACCGATTCACCACCGAGTGGACTTAGACAATTAAACTACGTCTGACTTACTAGATCTTAACTTAGATTTATACTCCTGCTGTGGAGTCTTTTCTAGCAAAGGCGGCGCAGGCGGCGCAAGCGGCGCAAAGTCTGTATTGTCTTTAATGTCTTTAGTGTCTGTATCTTTTACTAAAGTACCAGATTGTCCAAAGTACTTTTTACAATGCTGAGCGTGGATCCACCCCTTGCGTCCCTCCACCTTCACTGCGGTCCTCGTGGTTAGTAGCACCAACTTCGGTGTCTTCGTACGCGGCTCAAGGGGGCTTGATCGGTCAAAATTCCTGATGAGAATAAAATCCCCTGGTACTATGGCATGTTCCTTGACCTGGGTGTTGTCAGGGAAGGCGGCAGCAACCTGTGAACGACAAGAGAGTAGTGCAGACATCAAGGAAGCCAGGTAATCTGTCAGCATGTTACTGTCAACATCAGTTATTCTTTTAGGCATAGGTGTACCCCACATATTTGGCGGTCTACCGAAAACTACTTCATACGGAGATAGGCCTGTTCTGGAATGGGCTACCATACGCATGTAAAAGAGGGCAACCGGCAAGGCTACCATCCAATCCACGCCTTTTTCTGCACATATCTTAGCAAGCTTTGTTTTGATTGTCTGATTATGTCTTTCTACAAGGCCTGCTGCTTCAGGGTGTCTTACACAATGGAATTTCCAAGTATATCCTAACAGAAGAGACACTTGTTTCATTAATTCAGAGGAGAATGGCTGACTGTTATCGGAATATATGACCCGAGGCAATCCATACCTGGGGAAGTACTCGCGCACCAATTGCCTGGCTGTTGTCACAGCAGTATAATCTGGAACTGGATATGCTTCTGTCCATCTAGATAGTGCACACACAACTACCAAGACATACTTGTAACCTCTACATCTGTTCATTTGAATATAATCCATCTGGAGGACCTCAAAAGGGTGGTCAGGAGGATGAAATCCGCCTTGTTCCACCGGAATGCCTTTACCTGGATTGAACTGGCAACAGATCATACATGTTCGTACTTTCTGTTTCGCTGCTGCACGCAGGTGCTTGTTAAACCAAATATTCTGTAAGCTGTCTATCATTGCCTTTTCTCCCAAGTGTGCTGGACTATGTGCTGTGTTTATGATTACTTGTACGATAGAATCTGGAAGAAACCATGTAGCTTTTCCCTTAGTCATCCAACCTTGTTCAGTCTGGACCCCTCCTTGTTCAGTCCATTTCTTTATCTCATCTGCAGTGGCATGTGTCTGTATGTCGAGTACATCTTGAGTGGGATCCCTGACTGTCATACATGTTGTCAGTAATGGTACCTCTGTCCTTGTCGTGTCTGTTGGTGTCTGGGCTGTCTGGGCTGTAAGTTTAGCTGTTCGGTCTGCCAGGTCATTACCCTGGGAAATGGTGTCTGTAACTTTGGTGTGAGCTTTACACTTCAGGATAGAAATGGCTGTAGGTAAATGTATTGCTTCCAACAGGGCTTGAATGAGCTGGCCGTGCTGGATCTTGGTCCCATGGGAGGTCAAGAAACCTCTCTCCCTCCATAAGACCCCGAAATCATGAACAACGCCAAAAGCATATTGTGAGTCAGTATAAATGTTTACTTTCAAGTGCTTAGCTCTTATGCAGGCTTGTGTCAGAGCGATGAGCTCTGCTGCTTGTGCTGATAGTGTGTCTATTTTCTGTGTCTCTATGACTTTAGTAGCAGTGGTCACAGCATATGCTGCTACTAATTCTCCTGCACTCGTTCTCATGCATGATCCATCTACATAGAGCGTTAAGTCTGGGTCTGGAAGTGCAATATCTGTCAGGTCTTGTCTTGGTTTCGTCACTATATTCATTACTTCCACACAGTCGTGTGGCGGTGCATTTACTGTACTTGAGGGCAAAAGTGTTGCAGGATTCAGAATATTACAACGTCTGATCTCTATGTGTGGTTGAAATAATGTCAGTTCATATCCTGTCAGTCTTGCTACAGTCAAATGTTGTGTCTGTGTCCTGTTTAAGAGAACTTCCACTGCATGTGGAACCTGTACTGTCAGAGGGTGTCCTAGCACTATCGAGTCACTTTGTCTTATGGCTAGGGCTGTTGCGGCAACTGATTTCAGGCACGCAGGCAGAGCCTGGGCCACTGGATCTAGTGTACTAGAAAAATAAGCACAAGGCTTGTGTTTTCCTGCTTGATCTTGTGTGAGGACAGATAACGCTGTTCCATCTCGTTCAGTTACGAAAAGCATAAAAGGTTTACTGTAACTTGGAGTCGCTAAAACTGGCGCTTGACATAATGCTCTTTTTAATTCCTCAAATGCCAAGGTGTGTTCTTGTGTCCAAGGGAGTACAGACGAAGACACTGCTTCCTGTGTTGTCAATTGTATGAGTGGTTTGGCTAGAAAGGCATACACTGGGGAATCCATTGCCTACAGTATGAAGTGAGGCCAATAAAGGCACGTACCTCCTTCTGTGTCTTGGGCTGTGAAAGGTTAGCAATGAGCTGTATACGTTCTTGTGTTAGCTGTCTACCCTCCTTGGAAAGCAAGTGTCCAAGGTACACCACTTGCTTTTCACAGAATTGCAACTTCGAAGGGGACACTTTGTGTCCCTTGTCTGCCAGGAAATGTAAAACTGTCAGTGATGCATTTTCGCATTCTTTTTCTGAACGTGCTGTAATCAGGATGTCGTCTACGTATTGGAGTAGCGCAGTGTTGGTAGGCATGTGAACACTGTCTAGCTGTCTTTTCAGTGCCTGACTGTAAATACTAGGGCTTTCTGTAAAGCCTTGTGGAGCTCTTGTAAATACAAAGCTACGACCTTTTAATGAAAATCCGAACAGGTACTGGCTGTCGGGATGGATGGGAACACTAAAGAAAGCGTTCTTCAAGTCGATAACAGTAAAGAAAGTAGCCTCAGAATCAATAGCAGTCAGTAATGAAGAAATGTCTGGCACCACTGGATATTGTGGTACTACACATTTGTTCAATTCTCGTAGGTCAATAATTAGTCGGTACACTGGCAGTACACTAGGGTCAGATCGTTTAAGGATAGGGATGACAGGCGAGTTACATACATTCGAGTCAGTCTCTACCACTACTCCTCGTGCAATAAGTTCGTCAACTAATTTCAATAAGGCTGTTTCGGCGTCAGGTGGTAACTTGTATTGTCTAATACGTGGCAGTACTACTCCTGCTTTGAGTGTGACATGGTGTGGCGTTATGTCCATGTAACCTACGTCAGTTGGTCCTTGTTCCCATAGAGTCTGTGGCACATTCTTGAGTCTGTGGTCAAAATCAGTCAGTACATAATGTCCCTTAAAATCACGTAAGAACAGGCGTACTCCTTCTGGAGAGCAGCAGATAACTGCTCCTAGGTCTTTTAATGTCTTCATACCAAGTAAGTTTTCTGGACATGACTTAGTAAGTAGCAAGTCAGTGGTACGTGACAGTGGACCAACCCCTAGGGAAACTGGTTTAGACACTTCATTAACAATAGGTTTTCCTGAAAATCCCAGGGATACATTCTGTGAGCCCGAGAGAGGTGCCCCTGGAACCTCGTCATGGCTGATGGTAGTTCTGCTCGCCCCTGTGTCAATCAGAAATTTTCGGTCCTGACCTAATACACGACTATGTACATAAGGACCCTCTTGATCTACAGGTACCTCAATAAGCGGCAAGCCAACTTCCCTCTCTAGGCTGTTTCATGAGAACTGTTGATATTCTGGATAGTCAGACTGTGTGTACTGATACATTTGTGGTGTACCCTGTACAGGCGGTGGTGGAGGAAAATTCGCTACTGTTTGTTGTGTGTTCTGTTGCGTGCTATTCTGTCTAGGAGTGTACTGTCGTTCTTTTGTCTTGCCTGTAGCTATATAGTGTTTCAGAATAGTGCAGTCCTTTACACAGTGACCTGGTTGTTTGCAGTAATTACAGTTCCCTTTGACAGGTGTCGTGTTATGTTTGTTTGAATTCGCCGGTACCGTTTGGGCAACCAGCACTTTCATTTTTGTCTCTTTCATGCGTCTCTTTTCATGATCCTGCTCTTCTCTAATCCTGTTCCGGTGATACTGTAACATCTGTAACATTTGTGAAGGGCTGTTTGCTTGCCAAGTACTCTCAACCTTCAGTACTCTATTCTTGATCTGGGGCAAGGAATTCTCAACTAATTTGCTCACAAAAAGATGTGGAAATGACTCGCTACCTGGCTTAATGCCACTATTAATAGTAAAGCATTTCTCAAATCTAGAATAGAAATCACGTGTGTCCTCGTCTTGCTTTTGTTTACATGCTGAAATAGCATCCCAGTCTTCCTTTTTAGTAATCAATAATCTCGGCAAAACTTGTATCAGGAATTCAGGTAGTTCTCTAGCTCTTTCCCCAAGACCAACTCCAGGGAGCCTGCCTTTTTCTTCTGTTTCCAATGCATCCCAACTTAACTTTTTATCACCCACTTCCCAGTCTTTTTCCTTAAGCTTTTCATAAATCCCTGCAGGTAACAGTACTTTTAATAACTTCAGAATGTCAGCGTACGTATAATCTCCTATGCGGAGGAAGTCTTTTAATTCTCGGTGAAACCCCCCTGGGTCTTTATCATGACAAGGCAACATCTTTTTCATTTCTAGGATTTCTAATTTCGTTAAGGGGGTGTAAACATACACCCGTTGTAACTCATTGGCCGCATTCCTGACGGGATGAACCTCTCGTAGGGGGTTCTGTCTGTCTATGTGTACGTTATGTCTACCGTGGTGTGAGACTGGAGGCACGCATGTAGTCAGAGAATCTATGTACTTAGAATAACATTAATTAATTCGGTACCTAAACCTGTCCATCTGTGTAGTAAAATGTCGTCTAGTATTTATGCAAGTGACCAGGATCAGAATATTGACTCTCATACAACGTTATCAAGTGTTGGACCATGTAAATACCAGCCAAACGCTGTTCGTTCGGTGGAAGGCTTAAGAAAGTCTGAGCCACTATATCACTGCTGTATATATTGGAATTGGACACCCACTGGGTGGCTGACCGGGCCAACTCTATTTTGTGTTGTGTGGGAGGTCGCTCGCTCCCTATCCATTGTTTCAGTGCTTTTTCAGTAGCCTGGAATAGAGCTTCAAGGGAATACCTTTCTTTTATAGCTGGCCCTTGTTTACGGTAATCAAGGCACTTTGGTCTGTCAAACTGTCGCGCTTTTCCTACATAATTAATCTTGCCTTTCGGATCCTGATGATCCTCTACCTCTTCCGCTGATGACTCGCCCTTCTCGTCAGACTCTTTTCTGTGTCTTTCTATTATTTCCTTTCGTATTTTCTTGTACATGGCATCTATCTGTCCCTGTTTATCATGTCTACCGGCATCTATGTGCTCGCTCCATTCTATCAAACCTTGTTTTACATCTCCGTCTCCTTCGTCTTGTTCCCTGATCAGGCAGTTAATAATAAAACGTAGGATATGGTTCTTAACCCCTACCTTTCTTTGTGCCATGGCTTGTGCTATACTATCTGGTCCCTCCCCCGTTCTAATGAAACGGTACATTTTATCTAGGTGTTCTTTCATGTCTGGTAATGTCTCTAGATATGCAACGGCTTGTCTTAGCCTACGTGAAATCACGACCATTGAACCTTTTCCTGGTTCTGGATCATATACACAAAATGGAATGGCTACATCTACAGTAGGCACCCCTCCCACTGCCCCGGGACCTACGTCATCTTTTACTAGCTGCTGCTGAAGTTGCTGGAGCTGATCTGCTGGTGGGGGTGGAGGGAAACCTGCATTAACGTAGTCCGGAAGGGAATCGTCTAGATACGAGGAAATGAACGCCTCTGATGCTGTCGGCTTTACTCTACGTTCTCTATATGGTACAGGTGGTGGCGTTCGCGACCTACTGGGTCTCTCTGAGGTGGTCACTCTAGCTAGTTCTTCAGCCAGGACGGGATAAATACCAGTAACGACGGCGTTTCTTTCTCTATCAGTCTGTTCTGTTTTGACCCGTTCCCCCTCCTCCCGTAGTTCTTTTTCTTTGGCTTTTTCCGCTGCTTGTCTAGTTCTATCTGCTTTATTCAATTCTTTCTCTGTTCTCCTGTGTGACTCTTTGCGCCATAACTCAATGGCATCTTTCTGAGAGGGTCTTGACTTCTTTTTCCATAGCGCTTCCTCTACTCTCATAATGCATTCTGAATCCCATGTTCCTGAGATAAGCCATCTATACTTTTCCTCCAGGTCCTTTGTATAGTCTACCCATAAATCTAAAAACAAGATGGCGTCTAATCCATGCTTATTATACATATAATGACCAGGTGTGTCTCTAGGCGGGATGTTAACTGACTCTTCTAGTATACCTTTTCTGGTCCCTATCTGACGTAATTTTGAAAACAGTGGCATGTTGAAACCAACACAATGAAAACACAATACACAAAGAATAGACTGAAACAATCAACAATCATTCACACTAAAACATCATAACATTAAAACAAACATGATCTAAACCAATACAGAGAACTAAACATGTACTTGAAAAACTGTATGCACTGGAATACAGTACAACCATACCGGTCTCAAAAATGAGACACGTCTTTACCGTGCCCACGTTTTACCATGGACCCGTCTTGACCGTGCTCGTGTGAACGAACCCGTCTTTACCGTTTTCACGAATAACGTGAACCCGTCTTGACCGTTTCCACTTTTTACAGTGGACCCGTCTTGACCGTGTTCATATAAAATGAACCCGTCTCGAAACTTGATGCATCCCCCATAGTGGTACTCACCGGGAAGCAGAACTTGAAACTTGAAGGCCTCGGAAACTCGATACTACGCTTGTGCCTTGGAACAGGTGGGCCTCGGAAACCTCGGACCTTGCTCTCTCACGGTCGCTCTGGTTGGGATGATCCGCAATCCTCACCGCCTCGTGTGGACGCCTGGTCGCAGTCCGTCTCCTCCGTGGGCCTGAGGGAGTAGCGGGAAATCCCGATGGCGTGTACACTTTAAAGTCCGTCACGGCTGTAGAAGGGGGCAAAGGCTGGACCTACGTCGCCGGCGCGTGGGGAAAGGGATAGTCCCTGTATTCGGGCGCCAAATTAATGTGGTAAATAAAATATTACCCTGGCATAATTTCTAGGCATTAACAATTAGCATGTATCAAATGAGAGGCAGAGAGTCCGTGGTGTCCAAGTTAAAAGGGCTTTATTCCAATAACTCGAGTTAAGGGAGAATCTGTTCCATCACCACTGAGGTTCAGGAAGGGTCTTCTAACATTATTTGTAGAGTACATACATTTATACATTTATTCTTGTACATAGGGAGGAGCGCTCCAGGCAGAGCAAGAAAGAAAGAGATAAGAGCATGTGGGCGTGCATGAGGGTGTACACTTGATGAGTCATAGGAAGGTGATAGGTAGGTGTCATAGGTGGGTGGTACACAGAAGAGGAGTTACATGGCAGGCTGGAACTTTGCCCTACTTGTGCACGCAATTTGATCATGACGTGCAATTGACGTGTAACTGGGAGGAGAGCTGACTTTCAGTCTAGTAGAGAGATCTTTAGTGTCAAGGCGACCAGCACGTCTGGTACTAACTGATATCTTAAGTCAGGGGATGTATTATCTGAAGCAAAGGTTGCTCATCACTAAGAATCAGAAAAAGCATATATTTCTTCGTTCATTACATGGGGGCTGTGAGCTTTTAACAGATGCAAGTACTGTAATTTCATTTAAACAGAGACAGAAAAGCTGGGCCCTATCTCAGCAGACGGATTCTGTTTACCTTTTTCACCGGGCATGCAGATAACTGTTAAGCAAAATATACTGTCTTGGCAACCCTTGCTCGGCTGAGCTAGAAGTATGCGAGGTCAGAGATACGTAACTGCAGCTTTCAGTGTGTCAGGAGTCATGAAAACCCTAATTCAGAAAGTGGCTCAGACTGAACCACAAAAAGGGTTCATTACGATATTTATTTAAAAGTGCACAATGCAAATACATGGGCCTTCATGTTAGCTTAACGTTTGGGAAACTTGATGACAGGCACCTTAATGCAGGACGTGATTGCAGAGGCCTTGTGATTCAGGCCACTAAGAGAAATATGCATGGGTGACATGCACATACATGTAACATAGGGTACACGTAGGGGGCATCTTGGTCAGGCAAAATTTCATTTTCCTCAGTCCTACTAAAGGATGATCTTGAGAAGGCTAGTGCAGGTCCCTCAGGTAATCCAGGAGAGGGAGTGAATCCCCCAGATGATGAGAACACCACCCCAGAGGTGGATGAGGAGGAGGAGATAGAATCAGATGATCAGGGGGATAGCCAGGTCCAAGTTAGGAGGCTTAGCCATGCTAACTTGAGCCCCCATGGGGATGGAGAGGGTAACCACTTCCCCAGACCCAATAGCAGAATATTTCCAGGCAATAGAAGAGACAGATCCCTTTCAAGGGAATCTAACCTTTCTAATGCCTCAAGGAACTCTCAAAGGGGAATGACTTCCCCTCAGAGAAAAGAGCATAAGGCTAGGATGAGAGCTGTCCAGATAGAGAGGGAAGAGATAGCCCTGGCCCAAGCTAAACTTGCTTTAGCAAGGGAACAAACATTGTGTGGATTAGATTCCACTGGTGGCAGCAATATCCCTAGAGATAAAGACAGGTCCTATGACAATAGAAACCAGACACAGATTGTGCCCCCCCTATAAAGAAGGGGATGACATCCACAAATGGATGACTGCTCTGGAGAGGGCCTGCATGGTACAGCAGGTCCCCTAAGATCAGTGGGCAGCAATCTTATGGTACTCCTTTTCTGAGAAAGGGAGAGATAAGCTCCTCACTGTTAGAACTGAGGATGCTAAAAACTACACTGTCCTGAGGAGTGCTCTTATTGATGGGTTTGGCCTAACCACTGAGCAATACATATTGTTGTTCAGAGATACCCAAAAAGCTCAGACTCAGGACTGGACTGATTTTGGAGATTGTGCTACTAAGGCTCTGGAAGGTTGGTTACTTGGCAGCAAAGTACATGACTATACAGGATTGTATAATTTGATTATGAGGGAGCAGATCCTTAGTAATTGTCAAAACCAGCTTTTGCACCAGCACCTGGTGGACTAAGGTCTGGCCTCTCCACAAGAATTTGGTAAGAGGGCAGACAATGGGTCAGAACCAGGATTAGGCCTAAGAATCAGGGTGGTGACCAAAAGAAGGATACTTCCAAGGCTCAAGAGAAAGGTGGGGATACATCAAAAGAAAAGTCTCCCACAGGGCCCCAAAACTCCAAGGATGGGGGTGGGTCCCAAAACACTTCCTTTAACCCAAAGAAACCTTATTGCCATGCCTGTAAGCAGACTGGCCACTGGAAGACAGATAGCTGTTGTCCAAAGAATAACAATAAAGAAAATATTCCTCCAAGTAAAGCTCCAACACCTCCTGTTACTATTAGTGGTAATCCCCCAGTTGGCGGGAGCACCCCAAGAATTTGGCTGGGTTTACTTTTGGAACTCATGTGGACTCTGGCCTAACCAGGTCCCCAACTACAGCTACTCGTGTCTGTGAAAATGGCATGGGGTTTGCCAACTTCACTGCTTGCCCAAACACTTTGAGCAAGTACAGACAGGAGCCCCTCATCAATGGTCAGAAAGTTGAGGCCTATAGAGACACAGGGGTTAGTATCACTATGGTGACTGAGAATCTAGTCCCCCAAAGGCAACTTTTACCTGGTGCCACATATCAGGTGACTAATATTGATGGAGTGCAGAAAAATCATCCCATGGCAGTAGTAAATCTCAGCTGGGGAGGTGTCACTGGCCCAAAGAGAGTGGCAGTGTCAACAAACTTGCCTGTAGATTGTCTACTTGGGAAAGATTTAAAAATCTCAGCCTGGGCTGAGGTAGAACAAGAAACCCATTCTAAAATGGTAAATCTCCATGGAAAGGTTAGTGGGGCTGTGATGGCCACAGCCCCAATCCAAGATGTCCTTCCTGAACAGGTTAGGAGGGCTGTGCCAGTCTCAGCCCAATCTCAAACAGATTCATTCCCTGAAAAGGTTAGCAGGGCTGTGATGGTAACAGCCCATACCCAAACTGAGTCCCTTCCTGAAAAGGTTGGTGGGGCTGTGATGGCCACAGCCCAAACTCAAACAGATTCATGTGTTGTGAAGCCTGTAACTATGGATCACTCCACACAAACAGAGAGCATTGAGGAGGAAGAGAAATCTCCCTCCCACCAGACTTTAGGAAAGGATCACCCTCCTCAGGGAACTGATCTTACCCCTTGTGAAGAAACTGCCCCAGAGGTAGTTGGGCCTAGCCTGGCAGAGCCCCTGATGTCAGTGGACCCTTCCAAGGTGGGACCCAGTCTGGAGCAGGTAACCTGCCCCTCTCTACCCTGCCTCAGTCACCCCAGGGCTGCAGAGGTCAAGGAGGTCAGTGAGCCCCAAAGGGGCCCCTGTCCCATAAAACACCCCCATCAGCAGATTAGGGGCACCAAAGCTAGCAGCCCTAGCAAGGTGAAAACTTTTAAAATTCTTGAGGGATCCCCCTTACAACTAGTTAGGGACCTCCCCCAGATGGACACTGTTGGGCACAGCCAAACGTGGGACCCCAAGGCCCTAAACCTGACCTGTCCCTCCAGTAAGCCAACCAAAGGGACCCAGCCTCCAGCTGCAGGCAGCCAGAGGTTGACCCTGAGAGCACAGTGCAGCTCAGTCATGGAAAGAAAGGCATCCATGGTGGATAGTGATTGGAGGAAGTTGAGCCCTACATTAGTGGAGCCTCACTTCAGTACTCCATCTCAACACCAGCCTTTTACTTTGCCAAAACACACCACAGGTAGTGATTCCCTATGGTGGAGACCCTCTGATACCCCTAGGGTGAGGGATTGCTTAGTGTACCATGAGACAGGGGGTAACCATGCTAGTGCAGGTACTTCCTTATATGGCCACGTAGGCAATATAGGCTTACCTGGTCAAGGATAGCCTTATCTCCTTTCTTTTTTGGGGGGGGGGGTTATGTAGGAAGGTGGATACCTGACTATGGTTACCCCAGATTTTTTGCCTTGTGTTTAGCTGGTTTTCGACTTAGTTGGCCTGGGATCCTGCTAATCAGGGTCCCAGGCTATTTGCTCTCTCTTTAAAATGGACTCCATGTACCCTAGGTGCATAACTAATTGGATTGGGTCACCTTATGAGCCCCTGTACAGTGTACTATAGGTACCCAGGGCATAGGTGCATCCAAGGCCTACCAGGGGCTGCAGCATAGCTTTTGCCACTCCTGGCTGGCCATCCAAACTGACACAACTGGCTAATCACTCAGCTGGGGCAAGATCGTGTAATCACCCCTTGCTTAGATATAGTATACCTATATCTAAACCTATATCTGGACACATATATACCTATATGTCACTCCTATGGCAGGCCTTAACAATCCTGGAGGCAGAGTGCTTGGTTTTATGTGAGATGGTGCTCTAGCATGAGCTGAGCCTATCTGCAGCTTTCGGAACCATTTCCTTATAGCTGTTCCAGGGTATTGCCATACCATATACTCTTAAGTGCATTATAATCCTCGCGGTTATTGCTAACTTTGGTTTGGTTTTATCAAAACATGTCGTGTAAGGTGTCATACACTTTGGAATACTACCCCCTCGCCAGTTCTGGCGACGGGGTAGCATTCCACCCTTCTAGAGGGCTAAGACATGTGGGTAACAGTAAATGCGGTTAAAACTAACCAGAGCCTCAGCATCACAAAATGGATGCTGCTGCCATAGACACAAGTCTGGCCTCCTGCTGCTGACCTAGACTTGGCAGGGGAGGCTTGTACAAAAGGTTTCCTGTCACAGGGAGGTGTTACACCACCCCAGACAGGAGATAGTGGATTGGGGCAGGGAGGGCTGAATGAAACTAGACACTGCCTGGGGCACACAAGGTGTCCCATGCAAACTCCAGTCAAACCGGTTCTGGGGCACTCCAGCCCCAGCTCTGGTGCGAAACTGGACAAAGGGAAAGGGGTGTAACCACCCCCTTCCTTGGTCCCACCCATAGGAGGGACCTAGCATGATATCCAGCCCCTTGATTTGGAATAAAGGTAGGAGCTGTGCCCATTGAAGATAGATAATCCTGACTGAAACTTTGATACAGAACTCTGGACCCTTCGACATCCCACTCGACGTGGAAGACTGAAGAATCTCCCTTGTGGTCAAGGAGTGACCACCCTGTGCAAACAGGCACCATCCAGCACCCAATGGTTTGCTTTGTTGCGGTTCCCGCCAGAACTCGAGCAACAGAGATCAACAAGACCCAGCTTCCCTGACTTTTAACAGCCCGATCCACAGTCTCAGCGAATCTGAGACCCGTGGAGGCGACGTGAAGCGTGGGGCTGGCCATCTCGAAAAAACTGCAAAGTGCTGACCGTGCAGCTCCCAAGGCACTCTCAAAGCTGTGCATTGGGGTTTGAGAAGCCCCAGTGCTGAGCAGCTCGTGCACCGAAGATCACCCCTCCACACTCACCGAGTGCTGCGTGGGGCCCTTTTGCATTTTCCTGCTCAACACGTCTGTTTGATCACTTGCCTGTTGGCTAGTGGTCACTATGACAACAAAACTTTGAAACTACTCTACTAGTCTGGTTACTCCAGACTGGCCCTCACTCCCCTGAAAAGGAGCAACCTCTCTGACCTTGCTGGTCTGAGTAAGAAGCGATCTTCAAATCCTGCATGGGTTGCATTTGCCAAGGCCTGTTAACTCTGATCCGGAAGCCGACACCGCCGACAGTGAGAGCCTTTGTGGGACAGCTCGTGATTTACTCCTGGTCATCCTCGGTGCCCCAGAGTCCACGTTGCAGCGGAGACAAGCTTCTCGACAACCACCTGATTGCGCCCGACATTGCCTGGTTCCTTCCTGGTTCCATCCTGGTCACTGCCAAGTGACCCAGACTCTGTCCCCTCTGCTTTTAGGTACTCTACATCTTCGATCCACCCTTGGATCCAACCGGACTCTTCTCTCCTGGCCGCCTGTAGCATCTTCATCTCCAGGCTCCATAGAACTCCACGACGAAACCCGACACACTTTGGCACCTATGCACCCGCTTCCTGTGGGTGAGGTAACGATTGAACGCCGGTGCTCCTGTAGTGGTTTACACCTCTAGTGTCCTAGTTTTAAGTGGCTAAGTTCTGGTCCAGTCGGAAGACTTCTAAAACAGTAACTTTGTAACTTTTACGCACCATTGACTTTGCATTGGTGCATGCGTGTGCTTTTTGCGCTGCACCCGAATCCCGCGGGCTACTCCCGTCCTAACCACTGTTAGTCCAGTGTAGTCCCAGTGATTCCCAAGGCCCTAGGCCTTACCATTGTTCGTAAAGCGGTTCTTATATCACTTATTTAATATATGGTTTGAGTGGCCACCGGCCCTATCCATAATTGTGCAACTTTTGTATGTTTAACTGTGCTTTTGTTTAAACGCTTGTGCCTCTGCACTCATAAAGAGTACAGAGAATTATTCTAGTAATAAATACATATATTTTTATAATATATAACTTGTGTGGTGTCCTTTCATTTGATATTACAGGATTGCATGTGGTAAAACAGCTGGCTTCACATGCCCTCTTGAGTTAAGCCTAAGACTGCTTAGGTCTATGCTATCCCTAGGATAGCTAGTCTATAAGGTTGACTTACAACCACCACCATAAGGGATTGTTTGGACTGATACAAGGTGCCCACAGAACTGTGGACATCATACATCAGGCCAACTTCTCACAGTTGGGGTGGTAGTACAGAATACTGATGTGCTGACGGAGGGTCTAGGCGTAGAGAGTAGTGATGACGCTGCCTGCCCCTTAGGGGTTGTTGGCTTAACAGCTGTGTGACCTAATAACTCACTGGGAAGCTCTGTAACCAAAGGACTACTCGAAAAATGTTTGCAATGTGGGTCTGTGAAAGTTTGTAATATGGATATACCTGATGGTAAATTGTTCTGTAATGTACCGTACCTGGATGATAAACTGCATAAATAAATTAATTAAAAAAAATAATCACCACAGTGGTTTGGTGTGATGCCCGCTCACACTGGGATGCACCTTATAACTTTCATCACGTCCTCCTGTCCACATATTGATGATCGCTGTTGTGCGTCACCAATGGTCTGCCTCACTGCAGCGGGGCTTCCTCCACGGCCACGCTTGCCGTACAAAATCCAACGAGGCTTGGCGAGGGAAAAAAGATGCACAGCCTTCGTGTGCATCTTTTTTCCCCACTCGAAGTTCCCCCACTCGAAGGAGCCCACTCAGGTAGGTAAATATTCACGTTTATTCAATGAAAGCTGCAACACAGCAGTCAGTCTATCGCACCATAACTTCTCGATCTGCCGACGCGTTTCGTGCTACCATGCACTTTTTCACAGGCAAATTCTCCATACAATGCCAAAATGTGGATTTTTGGTCTGCCAGACGGCTATGTAATTTCCGCCATTTAGCCTTGTTATTTGGTTTGTACACCTGTGTAGCGCCAGGATGCTCCTTTCGGAGCGACAGTTAGCGCTTTAGAAATATTCCATACAAAATACAAACCGATTGCAAGCACCTGATATACTTCTACTACCTGCCCAAGTGGGCGTGGACTGCTGCACTTCCTGAGCACAGCCTGCTGGTATGCGTAGTGCCTTGCTATATTTGTATTTCTCAAGTGAGTCCGTTTGGCGCTGGATTCATGAAAGAGTCAATAATCACCACAGTGGGTCGGTGTGATGCCCACTCACACTGGGATGCACCTTATAACTTTCATCATATCCTCCTGTCCACATATTGATGATCGCTGTTATGCGTCATCATTAGTCTGCCTCACTGCAGCGGGGCTTCCTCCATGGCCGGGCTAGCCGTACAAAATCCAACGAGGCTTGGCGAGGGAAAAAAGATGCACAGCCTTCGTGTGGTAAGAGACATTGTATCGGACTGAATTACCACAAGACACGCTACTAGCAGCATCAGTAATATCATTTAACTGCGTTGGTAATGGAGAACATCACTCAAAATCTGAAACATTACCTTTCAAGTATGGCGGTCATATGGAGTGCATATCGTAAGTCCTGCTTCAATTGCCACACTGTGAGAGCGCCAATCAGGAGAGACATTTTTCCTATTTAAAAAACGTAGCGCTGTCCACAAGATGTTTACACCTGAAAGCACTGAAGAAAACTTACTGCTGAAACGCGTCTGCGAATAAAGGTGTTTGAAATCATTCCCCGAGTGCCTTCATGTGCTGTACCAAGCATGCGCTGGAGCTTGCATTTTAGAGTGAGTCTCTTCCTCACTTTAACAAGGCAACCGCCAGGAGTTCCGCAGGAGTCTGTTTGTTGAAGGAACTTGGAGCTATGCGTTCTATACAGAAACTGAATCGTCTCTTATAGGATGTGCCTGCCGACCGGAGGTCGTGAATTATCCTAATTCAAGGTTAGCTGTCATATACTATATCAGTAACACAGTAAGACGGGCGGTTGTATGACTACGATATTGCCGCTAGCACTGTTTGCACATTGTTTATTTGCACTGAACCTGCAGAGATTTTAAAGCGATTTTATAGTGAAGGAATTTTAATATTGTGTGTAACTGATTTTAAAGACTTATTTTTGGAAAACACAAGTTACCTCTTAGCCGCCTCACTGACGCCCGTGGCTCTGCTCGCCGGCTCCCCGTTCCACCACGGGTTCGTCCCGTTTGACGTGGAGGGAGTGAAGGCGGGGCAGGGACGGGTCAGAGGTCGGAGGGCGGGAGCTACCCTGGGGAAGCACTACTTAGTGCAGACCGTCCCAGGGACTCGCTGGATCAGTAACACAGTAAGACGGGCGGTTGTATGACTACGATATTGCCGCTAGCACTGTTTGCACATTGCTTATTTGCACTGAACCTGCAGAGATTTTAAAGCGATTTTATAGTGAAGGAATTTTAATATTGTGTGTAACTGTGATTTTAAAGACTTATTTTTGGAAAACACGAGTTACCTCTTAGCCGCCTCACTGACGCCCGTGGCTCTGCTCGCCGGCTCCCCGTTCCACCACGGGTTCGTCCCGTTTGACATGGAGGGAGTGAAGGCGGGGCAGGGACGGGTCAGAGGTCGGAGGGCGGGAGCTACCCTGGGGAAACACTACTTTAGACGGTCATGTGCTCGTCACGCAGCGGGCGCGCCGGCGGCGTGCCAAAGGCGAGCCAAAGGTGGGCCCGTCTGCGCCCGTCCGCGCACAGACGGGACCAGGGGCCATAACCCCTGCCCAAAACCGTATAGCTATAAGATATCCGAGGGACACTCTAGGAGCCCTTAGGCCAAGGCTCGATGACAACTGCAGGACACTGCACCGGGACAACCCCACGAGCTGCTGTCCACATTGTACGTTCTCATTCTCCCATGCACTATTAGGAATTACTGGGGAATCAGGAGACTTTAAAACTCCCAATTTAAATCAGCCAAACAATCAAGATGCCCAATTTTCTTTCCTGAGTACCAACTGCAGATCACTCCCAAAACATAAAAATGATATTTTTAATCTCCTAAATGACCAGAAGCCAGATGCGCTATTTCTCACGGAGACGTGGCTAACAGACAGCTCTGGCCCAGACATAGCACTAGCCCTCCCTCCCAACTATTCTATCGTGAGAAAAGATCGGGCAAACCAAGGAGGAGGAGGCATCTGTATCATTTTTAAAAATATATATCTATGTAAATGGACAGATGCGAATCTAGGTAACTGTGAAGCAGGACTGTTTAAACTCACACTGACGCCCCAAATCACACTTACAGGACTCCTGATATACCGCCCCCCGGGGGCAGCTGGGGAATGGGCGGCGGCCCTTCCCGATTTTCTAGCACCTCTCGTACTGGAGGCATCCATGTTTACTATACTAGGCGATCTAAACTTACATTTAGATAACCTTAATCGACTGCTAATTTTATTTCAGATTTGGAGGCATTAAACATTCATCTGTGGAATTCTGGCCCCTCCCATCAAGCTGGCCACTTACTGGACCCCATATTTGCTAATTTTGACCGTATTAAATGGAAGTCGACGTTACCCATTGTATGGTCTGACCATTTTCTCAGCAAATTTACCATCTGGGCTCCTGCGCACAGAAACCTAAAAAAAGCGGATTTATGGTTTAGAAATTGGAAGAAACTTTGTATCACAGATCTGGAGGAACAACTAACCAAATCCAATCCTGGCTTTGAGGTTGATAAAATCACAATTGAGGATCATGATAGAATCAATAGCTGGCTATCAGACGCCGCCCTGACGGTTATTCCCCCGACCTTAAGTAAACAAAAATCATGTAGTCCTCCTGCGCCCTGGTTCTCGGACAAACTAAAAGAAGAAAAAAGCTTATGTAAGAAACTAGAAAGACTATGGAGAAGAGACTACAACCCCAACAACAAAGAAAAGTATAAGTTAGCACTTAAGGCATACCATCTATCATGTAAAATTGCCAGGGGAAATTTTACCAAAAACAAGATCCTAGAAGCCCAGAATCACTCAGGGACGCTCTTCAAGGTCTTAAAAAATTTAGCAGGAGCAGCAGCGCTGCCGGAACCTCCAACTCTGTCACCTACCCAATGCAACAGTATAGCTACTTTCTTTCACGACAAAATAGCCACGATATATGCCAACTTCTTACCAAACAAGGATGGTATTGATAGTAGTCCCTCTACCATTCCTATAGAGGACCAACAAAAGACCCCCTCGAAACAAGAAATCAGAACATGGCAATTAATAGACGCGCTTGCATTCAAGACTGCGCTGAGCAGTATAAAATCAGGCTCACCTCTAGATCCTCTGCCTGCGCACGTCCTTAAACAATTGGACACGTCCACTCTTGAGGTACTCAGAGCACTACTAAATGCCTCTTTACAGGAAGCTGAATTACCTAAAGAATAGAAACACACTACGGTGGTCCCCCTACTAAAAAAGGTCAATAGTGACCCTGAGGTGTTCTCGAATTTTCGCCCAGTGTCTCTACTGCTGATCCTGTCTAAAATCCTAGAGAAACATGTTAATAGGCAGCTTTCAGACTTCTTCAATGATAATAATCTGTTGCATTTCTCTCAATCTGGTTTTAGGTTAGGTCATTCCACGGAGTCCACCTTACTTGGGGTCACAGAGGCCATTCGCCAAGAACTCGATGAGGGAGGCACGGCGGCACTCATCCTTTTGGATTTGAGTGCCGCATTTGACACCATCTGCCACGAAACCCTCATCGAGCGCATGGAAGATATTGGAATCAAGGCACTGAAGTGGCTGGAGCAATTTCTCCGGCAACAAACATACCAGGTCTTCTCCAAAAGTAATCGATCAGAGGTACACACATCTCCGCATGGAGTGCCCCAGGGCTCCATATTAAGTCCCCTTCTATTTAACATATATGTCACCCCCTTAGCCGAAATTGCCAAAGAAATGGGACTCACCATTTATTCTTATGCGGACGACACGCAACTTGTGTTCTCCCTTTCATCTCCAAATAAATCTGATGTCTCTCCTCTCCGTGCCGGACTACTTAAAATGGCCACCTGGCTCCAGGCAAATAAATTAAAAATGAACGGAGACAAAACAGAATTATTAATCTTTGGCAATCAAAAGGATCTCAAGGGCCCAGCCCATTGGCCCGAGGAGATGGGCGCTGTCCCAACTGCAGTGCAATCCGCACGCAATCTAGGGATAATTATAGGCGATAAAATGTCTATGCAGACACACATAGCCAAAACTGCCTCCACATGCTTCCTCATCCTTAAATGGCTGAGGAAAATATTGTGGCAACTACCAGACAGAGCACAAAGGACTGTTATACAAGCCTTAATTATGTCACGATTAGACTACGGTAATGTCCTCTTTTTGGGAGTTACGAATAGCACACTGAACCAATTACAAGTTGTGCAGAATTCCGCGGCGAGAATGCTCCTCAATCTTCCAGGACGGACAAGGATGACAGAACATCTTACAAACTTACACTGGCTGAGGGTGACCAGCAGAGTAAAGTTTAAAGCACTGTGCTACATGTACAGGATCAGCGCAGGAATAGCCCCTAAGTATTTATGTAAAATGGTCAAAAAATACTTGCCCACGCGTAATTTATGCTCAGCAAATCAAGCAAAATTTATCGTGCCCAGGGTAAAGAGGGCTCGATTAGGTGGGCGCTCTTTCTCCTATATAGCGCCGGCATTGTGGAATTCACTCCCTTTTCAACTAAGATTGGAACCTTGTTATCTACGCTTCCACAATGGAGTGAAAGCATGGCTGTTTGACCAATAACTGCCGCCTGCACGCTTACAAGTAATACTGATTCAGGGCACCGGGAAACCCTCAGGGTAGCTGTAGCGCCATACAAATGCAATAAATAAATAAATAATAATACTGCTGCCTGCGGTTTCATCCTGATTGGAAAGAGGCTTGGCGAGGGAAAAAAGATGCTCAGCCTTCGTGTGGTAAGAGACATTGTATCAGACGGAATTACCATAAGACACGCTACTAGCAGCATCAGTAATATCATTTAACTGCGTTGGTAATGGAGAACATCACTCAAAATCTGAAACATTACCTTTCAAGTATGGCGGTCATATGGAGTGCATATCGTAAGTCCTGCTTCAATTGCCACACTGTGACAGCGCCAATCAGGAGAGACATTTTTCCTATTTAAAAAAAGTAGCGCTGTGCACAAGATGTTTACACCTGAAAGCACTGAAGAAAACTTACTGCTGAAACGCGTCTGCGAATAAAGGTGTTTGAAATCATTCCCCGAGTGCCTTTGTGTGCTGTACCATGCATGCGCTGGAGCTTGTATATGTATATATACATATATATATATATATATGGAAAACAATCCTTTAGAAAAAGCGAACTCCTTCAACAGGAACGGACCACACAAAAGGTTTTCAAATTTCACGTGCGTTTATTAGCCTCACACAACATGACGCGTTTCAGCCGGGTCACCCCGGCCTTGATCACATGACGTGCCAAGAGGAAAATTCACCCTTTAAGTACTACAACACAATGTTAAACCCTCCCATAAATCAATCGGAAGGGAAGACAGACTAGCAGTAGCTTATAAAATGTAAAATACATAGTGCAATCGTGCACAAATAAATCATATTATACATATTTTTAACACCATAATTCAGCATGATTCTAGTATAACTACTTGCATCAAAAGTAGAATATTTCAACGAATATGATTTGTTGATTTTACAGAAAACCTCCAGGGCAAGTGCCCAAATCTTATCATAAATCATGTACTAGTTCAGTCAAATACTAATAACAATTGTGTGTAGTAAAACCATTAGTGAAGTTAAAAAATGTGGTTGATTTCAACCATACATTAATAAAGAAATAAAATAAATGAATTAAAATAAATTAAATAATAAAAAAAAAAAATATATATATATATATATATATATATATATATATATATATATATATATTCAGTCGAACAGTTCTCACCAAAAGGTTAAAAGAACAAAGGACACAGCAGGGGCTTCACAGGCTGTTTATTTGGATTTTTGATAGGCAGTCCGTTTTCAGCTCCTCGCTTTTCTCAATGCCAGTGATCCAAACAATCACGTTCCTCCTACAACAGTCTTTTCATACGGCCCCTCCTTCCCAGTGGAATGGGGCACACCTGCACTGAGTCTTTACTGCCGCTGCGCCAATCTCGAGGACTACCAGTCCCACAATGCAGCTTTAGGAAACTCCGTGCATGCGGGAAGATCATGGCAAGATCGTTTTTCTTTCACCTTGTGTCCCCTTCTTTCAACCATCACAAATTGCAGGCACCCAGTCCGAAGACGCAAACCCAGTGGCAGCGTCTTATCAAGTGGTCTTGATCTGCTGTGTTACAGCCGCTCCTCTGTGCTTTACACTTCGTGATGGTGGGTCACAGATACTCCGATTCCTCAGCTAACTTCCACACTTTTCCATGTCTCTGTGACCTTCTTCTTTGAAAGGGTCCTTTGTGCGCATCACGGGCAGGGCGCAAATATTCAGTCAAACACTTCTCACCAAAAGATTAAAAGAACAAAGGACACAGCAGGGGCTTCACAGGCTGTTTATTTGGATTTTCGATAGGCAGACCGGTTTCAGCTCCTCGCTTTTCTCAATGCCAGTGATCCAAATATATATATATTGCTTTTGCCACTCCATCATCAGGACCAACAGAAGGAAGGCACACAGAAATCCTTTTGACGAAGCGATTTATTAGGCTTCAAATGGTCCCATACGTTATGGAGCAAATAACCAACAAGGTGTATATTAATCCACAGAGCAGACCTACGCGTTTCGGCTGAAGCCTTCTACTGGGTCATAGGCATGCACAGTTTTTGTAATGATCACCCAGAGACGGCGAGGAAGAGGAGGAGGGCAGCCCGGGGACGCCGCAGTACAGGTAAGTGTTTTTTGTTTTAATTAATTTCTAATTATTTTTAATAGGGGGGTGGAGGCGGGGCCTGGCCAACTCCGCTCCGCTGCGGAATGTGCAGAGATTTGCCTACTCCGTGTTCCACGGACAACGCGGAGTAGACAAATCCCACATACTCCGCAGGCGGAGCAGAGTTCTCTGCTCACGCCTAATTATTAATGCCCTTGATTCAGTGGCTCCATTAAAACTTCATGTAACAAAAAGGTCCAAGCCTTCATTCAGCCCTGTGGTTCTCTTCCACATTAAGGGAAGAGAAGAGCCGTTGTAAAAATCTAGAGTGACGTTGGAGAAAATCCTATTGTCCGAAGGCTAAGTAGCAATACAAAGAAGGCGTGAGAATTCTTTGCAGATCTTCCCATAAAGCAAAGAGAGAGTTCTTTTCCTCTCGGATTTTAGTAGATTTAAATACCTTATGAGAGGTATCAAAAATGGCCCATTCTTTTCTCGCTCCTGAGACAGTATATAGTAAAATCAGCCCTTCTTGTGAACTATGTGATGATCTATCATCAGGTTTTCACTGTAAAATTCATAAAATGTATGCAACCTTTCCCACAAACATAACACTGGAAGTGCCTGTAGATTCCGTTCGGGGTAGACTCATCTACTCTCAAATGTTCTTAAAATTTCACAGGAAGTTTAGCTGAAATAACTTGAGAAATGTAAATTAGGATCCCAGCAGATCCTTGCCCACCTCGAATCTTACAATTGATCACCTCTACCATCAATTAGGTGTACAACAAAATTCTGAAAACCTCCCTAGAGGGTGGCCATTTTCCTTCTGCCTGGAAACACTCTTTTCTCCATCCCTTACTTATGAAGCCTCCTGCAGATCCAGCCACCTTGAGCAACTTTAGCCCATCTCCCTTTCACCAGAAGCAGCCATAATCTTGAAGGTATTGGTAAATGGCCGCTCTCCTCCTTTCTAAAATACAAAGGCCATTTGCACGACTCATAGGCTGGTGTCTCACAAGGTATGAGAACTGAAACTGCCTTATTGGAAGGGTCTTAAGATAGCAAAGAACATGTTGACACTGCGACTGTGATTATGTTGGACCAATCTGTAGCATTCAATGCGGTTTCCCACGCCATCCTTTTGGATAGATTTAGTTCGAGAGACATACAAGGTAATGCCTTCTCTTGCCTGAAGTTGTTTTTAAAGACTAGATTTCAGCAGGTTTATCTTTATCCTTTCTCATCCCACTCTAAGCCTCTCATATTTGAGTTCCCCGGGGCTCAGCTTTGAGTCTTACTTTGTTCGATCTTTCATCTAGCACCACTGGGCCAGTTGATTGAGTCTTGAGGTGTGCAGGTGGTATCTTATGCGGATGATACCCAACTACTATTGTCCTTCCAGCAACACTCAGATTCTGCCCTCAGTAAGCTCAAAGTGTGATGTATTCCTATAGGTTCTGTATCGATCCCCCTATTCCTGACCCTGTTCTGGTTAACAATTAACTAGCAGCCATCCCATGATGCAAAAACCGTTATCTGATTAAGCCACACCACGGCACAGCAACGCGTTATCTGATTAGGTCATAACGCTTGCCATCTAATTAGGCAAGCAATATTCCTCCAGCCCCTGATAAGGCATACGGAGTTCTCTAAACAAATCAAACCTATGACAACCTGGGAAAATCCCTGCGGCCATTGTTTTGATTTCACCGAGAACTTCAGTAAAGAATGTGCTAACGACCAGTTCGTATGACATCCTTATTGACGTATCTATGTCCATCCTTACGTCAATCTCGGCACCTTACAGGTATAAATATTACCGACATTGCCTTAAGCAAACACACGCGGTGGTGACGAGATCGGAGCAGCGAGACTTGCCAAAGAGGCCAGCACAGAGCGGACCCCGCTGGCGCTGCCCCGCCTTCCTGACGCGCTGAGAACGAGACGCTGCTTTCTCCTGCCAAGAAATCCAGCTCCGGCGCTTCCAAGCAGCCCTTGCAGGCAGCCTGGAATATCGAGACCAAAGACGAGAGATACCAGCCCTCAACCATTCTAGATCTCAGGTACAGAACTGAATAACCCCTTGCAGAGAATTCTTGAGTCAGTCACTTGGCAAAACAAACTTAACTTAAACTGCTACTTATCTACTCCCGCCCACGTATTAGGCTTAGGTCAGGTACACTGGGGTAGGCGTAGTTAGAAACACCAGTTGAATACGATTAGTCAAATGTATATATGTATGTATCTATTTTATCCATTTTAAACCACCATATGGCTTAGAAACCATATAAATGTTTTTACAGTATTATTTTATACTTCTGCTTTTATTGTATGCACTTTACTTAACCATAAGTATTGCAATAATATCGATTCATTTCTCTTGTACGAGAAAAGAGACTGATCAATAAATAACATCTTTTATTAAACACGCCCGTCTCTTCCTTTTCTCTACAATCTGGTGAAACTAAGAATGCACTGAACTGACTGAGTAAAATAAGTTGTCTTTTGTTTTCACACGACTCTAGAGATACACTCTTGATTAGGGGAGAGCAAAGTTGTCATGTTCTATGGTTGTCAGAAACGAAATCCCTTCTTGTCTATCCAGGGAGGTTAAAATCCTCCTTGCCTATTCGAGAAAGTTTCTAGTGAACTCTGAGCTAGCTGGCAAACCCAAAACTTTAAGTCTAATATTGTCAGTAGAAGACCTAGTTAACCTCCGTCCTAGGTCTATACTATTGAAGGTATTATTCCAATGCGCAGAGCCTATTGGGATAATAGGAACTACACTACATGGCGCCCAACGTTTGGAAAGGCGATAAAACTAACGCAAGACATTAGAGTAACTCAGTCGTGCTTTTTCACACAGAACCCCTTTTTTCCCCATAATACTCCAAAGACGTCTGGAGTGGGTGAAAGGTCATATCCGCCAAACCTCGCAGGAGGAAACTCCTATGTATGGTTCTTGGTTTAGTCAACGTTGAAGGATACACTGTTCCAAAATATTGTGCATCTAATCTTTGTTTCCATAAGAAACCTGATCTGCAAACAAACAGAATAACCTTCCTGTCGGTAAAATGGTAGACAGTGAAGAAGAAAGAGAGACAGCTAGAATAGCAGCTGATCTAGAAGCAGCTGACAATACTATGCAAGAAGCAGACCCGGATATAATACTCATCCCGGTCAACATAAGAAAATCTGTAACTTTAAAACTTATAGAAAATGGACTGACACCTAGAGGTGGCACAGTCATATTCGTAATAGAGGCACACGAATATCGGCAGACAGAGGTATTCTATTCATGGATAAACTTTCCAGCAGCTAATGCTGTAACAAAGGTCTTCCACTATTACAAAACAGAGGAACCTCCTAATGAGTACACTCCTTTCGAGGAGGTGGAAGTACCACTTAAATTCCAAGAGCACCTGCTCTTGTTTAATGGCGCCCTAAAACATAATAATCACATCACCAGGCTCGGTCCAATAGGTAGACCAGGAGCAACGTGGCCGGTCCTAGCCGGATACACACCACATCCAGACATCGATGGGATGTCTGCAGCAGCTCTTTTAGTACAACTAAAACAATTAATAAAATTACATAGACAATTAGTCCAATATGTAATGCAGACTTCAACAATCCAACCGGCAATCAAAATTCCACAGCTGACCCCTCATCAGGGGAACACAAATAAAATTACACCACAGAACATACAGTCCTGTCTAGGTAAAGTACCCGCAAAACGGGAACAAATACCTTTCTGGCTAGCACAAAAAATCACTCAAATAGAGGCGGTGTTTCCAGACACCACTCCTCTTGAGAAACACAGGATCCTGACTATCTGTCTTCCAATGGGAATCGCACCACACGTGGAGGACTGTGACACTTGGGGTACAGTCTTTGCTTCCATCTACACAAAAACACATGGTGTACCATCCATGTCAGTAATACCAGATGTGCTAAAACAAATTCAAGATGAATATGGTCCAGAACCCGCTTTAACTCTTGGTATGAAATTACTGAAAGACTTCAAGCAGGTCTCAGCTATATTATTAGCCAACATAAAGGGAGAAGCAGCAAACGTGGCGATCCGCCAAAGGTTAAAAGAAACAGATATAGCAGACCAACCAACTGAAATTGCCAGAATCATAGAAAAATCCTATGAAGAACTAGGAAGAGATAGTCTGGGTGGAATACCGGTGAAACCCCAACTAATTGAAAGTCCAGAAAAAATATTTATTAAAAATAATTTAACAACACAAACAAAGAGCTGGGAAGGAAATAAACAATCCTATCCTAAAGATAAAAGATTCCAGACCAGAGGAAGGTCTCCTCGGCGTAGAGAAAGATCTCCTGACCAAGGACGCAAGTCTCCCCAAAGGGATCCCTCTGTGAAAAAATACAACCTTAGAAATAGGGATAATATAAAGAAACCTGATAGATATCAAGATAATAATACACGTCCCTCTCAATCTTTTCAGACTTCCTCGCAGAAATCGGAAAGAAGAGGACGATCAGAACACAGGGAAGAGCACGTCAAGTCCAAAGACAAGGAACCTGCTCATCCAAATAAAAAATTACAATTTCCAAAAAAGAAGGTAGCCAGCATTAAAGTAATCAATAATGCCGAGAATACTGAGGACACAACTGAAAAACGGAGAATGGGCTCAGACAATGCTAGACAGCGCAGCAGAAGTGAGCATAGCTCGCAAAGTCCTTATGAATCATCTGGAGACAGTGGACACGAATGAATACATTCAGGTGGAAACTGCAGACACCAGAGTTAGCAAACCTCACAAAATATATGAAATAACATTACGTATAGAGGGGGATAAGACTAGAAAAATAAGGGGTCTATTTTGGGATAATCTCTCCCAGGGCTATGACATCCTTCTAGCTGAACGAGACTGGCCACCCGAGTTTGTCAGGGAGTGCCCTCATGGCGAAGAAATAATTATGCCTGCCTTCTCAAATCATATTCCAATTCATAAAAAATATACACTTGCAAGAAAGTGGGCAGTAGCTCTAGCTCCTGCTTTATATAAAAATCATGTAGGATGGGATAAAGACTCTCCTCCTCATAAAATCCAGTTAAAATCACAACCTACTGCACAAAGGCAGTACCCAATTAAGCAAGAAGCTAAAAAACAGGTAAAAGAGATCCTAGATCAACTTGAATACCAGGGGGTGATTGAAACTTGCACCTCACAAATGAACAACCCTTTGTTTCCTGTCTCCAAACCAGACAACTCATATCGTCTAGTTTTGGATTACAGACACCTTAACTCATGTTGCAAAACTTTTGCAGTGCAAAACTCGCATAGTGCTGCACTAAGGAATAACATAGTGCGCAAAAAATACAAAACAACATTAGACATCTCTAATGGATTCTTTTGTCAAAATATAGCACCAGAGAGCAGATATTTGACTGCGTTCTCAGTAAATGGCTCGCAAAAAAGTTTCTGCCGTTTACCCCAGGGGCACAAGAACAGCCCAGGGTTATTCTCAGCGAGAGTAACAGAATTACTACAAACATATGATGACGAGGCATTATCCTATGTCGACGACATTTACCTAACAGATGATGACTTGGATACTCACTTGAAGAGAGTGAACACCATAATACTTGGGTTCGCATCAGAGGGTTACAAATTCAACTTTAAAAAATCAAGAATTGCCCACCTGACAGTCCTGTTTTTAGGATATGAATTATCAAGTGAAGGCAAAAGCCTGGCTGACAATTTCCTAGAGAAATGTGCGGTACTCCAAGCACCTAGAACACTAAAAAACCTACAATCAATTCTAGGCTTCCTAAATTTCGGAAGAACATACATTGCAAATTACGCAGAAAGGGTAAAACCCCTTTATGATCTAATAAAACCATATTTAAAAAAAATCAATTGGACTCAAATACACACAGAAATTTTGAGATCCTTACAAACAGACATGTTAATTAAAACAAAATTAGAAACACGTGACAACACACGCAATCTTGTGATTCGAGTCATCCCAGGAAGATGCGGATTCACATACCTGACCTCTAATGAGGGAGAAAAGGTACCAATTGCATATAAATCACACTTACATACAGAAGCTGAAAAGAGTTTCAGTATTAAAGAAAACATTGTTCATGCAGTTCAAACGGCTATAGCAAGAGAAAAAGACAACTCTGACGGTAGACGTATCACAGTCAGAACAGCAGAATCAGCCTTTGAGGCATTAACAACCCCATGTAATTTACCAACAACAGCGTTGAATCCAGAATGGATACAATGGGTGAATTCAATTACAACGGACAGAGTAAAATACTACTTTGATCCAGAATTAAAAGAATTACAATATCTAGAATATGAAATGACATACCCTCTGCCAATCGACATTCGGCCCTTACGACAGTACGCCTGTGTAATCTATACAGACGGCCATGCTCAACCACCAGGGTGGGGAGAACAAGCATATAACCCCACATGTGAAATCACAAAAGAAGTGTGGCACGGAGGGAAACTGAGACCTCTGCTAATAAAAACACATTCGGTAGAAACTAATTCAGAAGAACAAACTGAAATAATAGCATTGAAAATGGCGCTAGATAATGCAGATCGCGAATTCCCGACACTTATAGTGTCCGATTCATATTACTGCGTCAAATCATATAACAACGATTTGCAGAAATGGATTCAAAACGGTTACAAAGATGACACAGGTGCAACAATAAAGCAAAAAGTGCTTTGGAAACAAATAGTTCTTTTGCAGAAAGAACTACCAAAAACTCACGTGATACACTCACTGAGTCATCAGCGTGATGGCGTTCACGTTGCAGGGAATTCATTGGCTGAGACAGCCACAACGGTAGCAACTGAATCGGCTTCCGTAGTTAGAAAAAAGCGTGCAGTAAAATACATTGACGGTGAAACAGTGCTGGCGGTAAAAACGTCATCAAAAGGCGACTGCTCAGCGCTACCGATCAACTATCCACTCAAATATACATACATGATCGATGCAAACTCCATTCCTTTTGCTCGAATCCCTGGAGTGGGGGACAGAGTAATTCCAAACACGGACAGGAGAGGCTTGTTAATAGCAGACGCACATATGGGTGAGGGTATCAGACACCTCAAACTAAAAGATTCTCTGGAAGACTTACAATCAAAGTACTGGTGGCCAGGCATGAGCCTGCAGCATCACATTTTTGTAAAGAAATGCCCTGACTGCAACAGAGAACGCAGTGGCGAGAGAAACGGTATATTACCATGGCGTTTCACTCCAGAATGGATCAACAATAAAAATTAATGCGTCCAATTAACATATAAAGACTAGTTTCCACTTGTAATGTAGATCCCCAGCACTCGGCTGACGTCTGAACTGTTATAAAAAGATTTACGAGTCTATAATGGCATATACGCTAGAAGCATGCTACGTTTGGCTAATGTTTTTCCTCTTGCCCTAAAGCGTGTGGAAAACATGGTCAAATGAGCATAGCATAGCGGGACTCTTCTCACTTCCTACCTGAGGGAACGGGATGGTGTAAAGAAAAAAACAAAGGCATAAAGTAATCTATAACAGCGAAGGTATTAGGTTCGGGAGCTGGGTGGGTCAAACATCTAATAAGTGTCCAACGTAGTCTAAACAACCTGCCAAGAAATTCTCTGAGGGGATTCAGTCCGTACGAATTATTGTTTGGGACTAGAATGATGGTCTTAGATCTTGACAGTCAGACTTCAGTGGTTAAAGAAAAAAGCTTTGATATCAAAGATCATTTGGCTATTTTGCAGGACTTAAACGAAACAAGGAAAGACCTGAGCAACATAAAGTTGAAACAACAGCCAACAACCACTGAAGAAAAACCACCTGTCCCAGCAAGACCTGTCTGGATTCCAAAAGTCGGGGATCTAGTCAGAGAAAAGATCGCGGTAAAGAAGGAATTTGGGCCTTCTTACAGAAAAGCAGTTCCTGTCTTGTCTATCAACGGGACAAGATCAGTAGTACTACCGCCCCTTGCTGGTAAAAAGGAGAACAGAGTTGTATCAATCGACCTGGTAAAACCACAATCATGTGGCCGATAACAAACAGTAGGCCAAGTGGACTCCCGATAAGTAGTAGAACACCAAGGTTTGCTACCAACACAGAGGTTCAATCTAAGAGGCTACTCACATTTGAAATGCCTACAGAACAACAACAAGGACTATGCAACAATGCTATGGAACTTAAACCTCTGAAAACCCAAATAAAAACATTTAGCAGAGACACACCAATCTACAATGAAGTAACAAATGACTATGCTGCTGCAACAAAACACACTAATAAAGCAAACAGTAATCCTGAAGCAATTGGAACAATAGACAGAACGGCATCCGGCTACTTCATCAACTTCGATGATTCATCTGAAGATCTGAGTGAATCAAAGAAACAGACATCAACAAAAACCTTTAAAGATAAAGCTAAGGAACTTTTTAAAGAACTGAAAGAAACCTATCTGATTTCTCCATGGATTGAATTCTGGGTGGCCTTAGGTGCACTTATCCTCATACTTTGGCTCATCATGGTGCTATGTTTGGGACATTTCATTGAGGGAAAATATGCTAAAATGGACACAGCAAGCCAGAAAATCAACTTGGTCCTCAAACCACACACGTCTTCACACGTCGAGAAAAGAGAACTTTCTTCAGTCAACTTCACAGCCAATCCTATACCCGGTGGGGTAGCATGGGACAATACTGATTATGAAATCTATGGTCCGGTTGAAATCCTGCAATATCCATATCAAATCAAGATCTCATTGAGTGACTTTGTAAAACCAAGCTCATTTGCTGATGATTGGGACTTTGAAAGTATTAATGATATGATGTCTGACCTAGTAATGTCTGCTAAATTTACAAAACATGATTATTTGCAGGGTTCGTCTAATTATGATAAGATGTTCTGCTATAATCACTTTGGTAACCATTATCTCCATAAATCTGCACAACCTAGAAATATTTTAAATTATAATCAATGGGAACACTGTGCAACCCCTCCAAAAGGTAGCTCAAGAACTTTTTATGACAAATATTCATATTTTTCAGGGTTCAACACAAGTAATGCAAAAACATTTTATTTCAAATTGTCAAATAAGACAGGTTCGAAGACCATGCTTACAAACACTAAATTGATATATTCAGACTCGTTTTTTGAGCAAATGAGTACATTTGGTTTTGATTATTGGGACAAAAATGTTGAAGTAAAAAGTGTTTGGGGTACAAAAGAATGGCAAGTACAAGGTATAGAATCATTGTTTAGAGCCTGCATGATCCCAGAACAAATTATATTTTTGCATGACACTGTTCAACAAACTACCTGTCTTGGCCTAGCCAAAATCAAAGACTTAAACAAACCGTCTATTCCAAAGCCAACAATGAACAGTAATAGCTCTATAGATGAGGAGATAGACGTAAACCATATATTAAGCCAAAACAGAACACATCCTGATTGGAAACAATGGTTGATCTGGCCCACAGATACTAATAACTGTCAAGACAGATTCCTGAACAAAATACAGGGGTTCACATTGACCAGGCCAGACCCTAGATATTCCCAAAGACAACACCCAGGG
Source organism: Lissotriton helveticus (assembly GCF_964261635.1). Lineage (NCBI taxonomy): Eukaryota > Metazoa > Chordata > Amphibia > Caudata > Salamandridae > Lissotriton > Lissotriton helveticus. The sequence continues at coordinate 1,546,025,335 of NC_136061.1, forward strand.
ATAATTACCACGTACAGTGTGGGCAAGCTCTGCCTTCAATGGCTACAAACATCCACACTGACAGAAATTAAGCAACACCTAACTTTACTTACTGATGGTGCTGACTTGCGTGATTTCATTATGGGACCGCGCAAACAGCGTCAAAAACGCTTCATAGCAGCCTCTGTATATGCAGCTTATAACGAAGCCTGGAAAATAACTCAAATTGAAACATCAGAGAGAATACGGGAAATTGACCGTATTAATTTGGAAAAATCACTTTCTGTAGTGGACAATGGGTTAATGACTCTGTCCTCCAGAATATACTCTTTGGACAGCATTGTGTCTTCAGCAATCGACATAATATCGCAAGAATTTCTGTTGTTACAACACGGTCAGTCCCAATTGTGTCTATTGTACAGCTTGGCTGGACGTTACAAAATCTGCGTTCAGGCTATGTGCCTTGGCGTTTAATCAACACAACGTCACTATTCGATATCTTTAACCTTACTGATAAACAAATCAGTATGGCACAGAAGGGTGCTGATTATACAATCCTGAGCATTGAGAAACTCTAGAGATTACCAGTGACAATGTCAGAACGACCTGTCAGTGAATGGATAATACATGGGATAATTAATATTCCAATATCTACTTTCAGGTTTCAAAACTGCCAAAAATATATACAGGCTGGCATGTACGAAAAATTGGGTAAAGGGTACATTAAGTCAACATGGAACTTGCCCTATTCACATGCATGTGTCAGTAATAAAGGCCAGAAAGTGTTTCTTAGTGGCAATAATTGTGCGATGTCACTAAGCGGTACACTTCTGTGTAATGGAATTAGTTTACACGGAGCCTGTGAAGGGTCCTCAAATAACCTTTCATGCCACCAGCTAGGCACACCTGCAACACAAATAGAACCATTCTTTAGGAGACTATCGAACGGGAGTTACATCGTAATTGTAGACCGCAGATGTTGTAGTTTGCTGCCCGGAGTACCTTATCTCGTAACTACGACTGCGAAGGTCATGTGCTGTGAACAAGTATTGTTCCCCAGCGCAATGCCAGACAGGGAGGCAAGGTTATGGCTGAACTTGAAAATTGCTTCTATTCGAATTGACACTTTAAGCAGAATGAAAACAGTGCTCCTTCAGACGCCGACCAGGCTCACGTCATCAAAAGAAAAGTATGATCTCCAAGTTGCAAGGACAACAGCAGAGATTCATTCATTGTTATCAACTAATTCCCCCATACATTTCACAGAAATCCTGAACGAAATCTTAAATATTTCTGATACCAGCGGAGTCTCAAATATATTTAAGACAGTGTTTTCGGGGGCTTTAACACCATTTAAAGCCATTCTTGGTATTTTTCCGGACTTTGTCCATTCCATCTTTGGTGGACTTCCTCTCCTTTTGGGACTAGTGGCAGGAATCCTATTTTTGATCCTGTTATTACGCTATGGCAGACCGAGTCACAGACAAAACACCTGCGACAAGGGAAGAAACAATCCTAGCCATTGGATACCGGGACCGGATATCTAAGATCCTTGGACTATCCCGGCTTAGAGACCTGAACATGACTTGGTTTCTTTCATTTCGACCAATGTGGCAAAGGTGTGTTTTACCTGTATTAAGGTGCTTGCTATGCGGAGAAGAATGCGTGTTGGACACCTGTCTGACGCTACAATCGGATGCGCCAATGGATGCAGAAACTTTGTTGGGTCCGGTCACGGCTCATGCATTGTGCTGTCCCCAGCGGCTACCAATCCTGATGACGGCATTCGTGGAAACTTCACCACTACGATTGAGGGGTAGTGAGGTTCAAGATGAAAGCAGCATCGATCAGGTACGACCTTCTGTCAGCTATGCTGATCAAAACATCAATGGAGGCAATCATGCTCATGAATGCATGGTGACCACTTTTTCCGAGTTAGTGGAACTTTCACAGGAAGATGTTGACAGCTTTTTCGACAGTCTAAATGATATGATGTTCTCGCCAGAGCAGAAATATTGACTTTTGAGCAAGCTAGCACACGGCATTCCCATCACCCTGAATTTGGCCTTCAACTTTAATGATAAAGTAACATGAACAATTTTTTCTCCAGTCTACGGACAGCAGATTTTTTCACAATCCCCAAAATATTTTTATAGTTTTTCGGGACACTTATCTTCTGCTTAAAGTAGAAACTATTCTTAGATAACTAAATTTCTATTTTAGGAACTTTAGAGACATTAGCTGTCTTCTGGCATGTTCATGGATATTTTATTGTGTGATGAAATGGTCTCGCACTTTTTCTTCTGTATTAAGAGCCATTTCATGTGTCATTTTCGTGTCTTATTAATATTGATGTATACATATGCGTGATTAATTAGCATTCCTCTACTGCTTATGTGCATATAGTGCATATGATTATATTTTTCTCGTGTATTACATAATTTCAAAATGCATATGGATGTATTTTGGGGTGGTACGGTATACACATACATCACTGTATATTTACTATGCCTAGATTAGTAAACATGGACATAGTTAGCGTGGAGTGGGTGTGATGTATTCCTATAGGTTCTGTATCGATCCCCCTATTCCTGACCCTGTTCTGGTTAACAATTAACTAGCAGCCATCCCATGATGCAAAAACCGTTATCTGATTAAGCCACACCACGGCACAGGAACGCGTTATCTGATTAGGTCATAACGCTTGCCATCTAATTAGGCAAGCAATATTCCTCCAGCCCCTGATAAGGCATACGGAATTCTCAAAACAAATCAAACCTATGACAACCTGGGAAAATCCCTGCGGCCATTGTTTTGATTTAACCGAGAACTTCAGTAAAGAATGTGCTAACGACCAGTTCGTATGACATCCTTATTGACGTATCTATGTCCATCCTTACGTCAATCTCAGCACCTTACAGGTATAAATATTACCGACATTGCCTTAAGCAAACACACGCGGTGGTGACGAGATCGGAGCAGCGAAACTTGCCGAAGAGGCCAGCACAGAGCGGACCCCGCTGGCGCTGCCCCGCCTTCCTGACGCGCTGAGAACGAGACGCTGCTTTCTCCTGCCGAGAAATCCAGCTCCGGCGCTTCCAAGCAGCCCTTGCAGGCAGCCTGGAATATCGAGACCAAAGACGAGAGATACCAGCCCTCAACCATTCTAGATCTCAGGTACAGAACTGAATAACCCCTTGCAGAGAATTCTTGAGTCAGTCACTTGGCAAAACAAACTTAACTTAAACTGCTACTTATCTACCCCCGCCCACGTATTAGGCTTAGGTCAGGTACACTGGGGTAGGCGTAGTTAGAAACACCAGTTGAGTACGATTAGTCAAATGTATATATGTATGTATCTATTTTATCCATTTTAAACCACCATATGGCTTAGAAACCATATAAATGTTTTTACAGTATTATTTTATACTTCTGATTTTATTGTATGCACTTTACTTAACCATAAGTATTGCAATAATATCGATTCATTTCTCTTGTACGAGAAAAGAGACTGATCAATAAATAACATCTTTTATTGAACACGCCCGTCTCTTCCTTTTCTCTACAATCTGGTGAAACTAAGAATGCACTGAACTGACTGAGTAAAATAAGTTGTCTTTTGTTTTCACACGACTCTAGAGATACACTCTTGATTAGGGGAGAGCAAAGTTGTCATGTTCTATGGTTGTCAGAAACTAAATCCCTTCTTGTCTATCCAGGGAGGTTAAAATCCTCCTTGCCTATTCGAGAAAGTTTCTAGTGAACTCTGAGCTAGCTGGCAAACCCAAAACTTTAAGTCTAATATCGTCAGTAGAAGACCTAGTTAACCTCCGTCCTAGGTCTATACTATTGAAGGTATTATTCCAATGCGCAGAGCCTATTGGGATAATAGGAACTACACTACAAAAGAGTATCTACAGGGAGTTGCTGGTTGGATGGATGCCAATATTCTCAAATTAAATTTGGCCAAAACTAAAGTTATTTTCTTTGATCCAAGAGGCTCACCTTCCCCTAGTCTTTGGTGGCCTGAGAAAATGATTTGTCCCCACCCATGCTTCCACAGCCTAGAAACAGGTTCTGCAGGACGAAGATCAAACCTTGCAGGCAAGGACTGTATCAGGAAAGCCTTGAACTCAGAGTAAGGATGATTACCGGTAAGTACCTGGGACATTATGGGGCATGATGTTGGACCCCATCCCTCAAGATGCAGAGGGAAGGGAATGGGCAGGTGTGATTTTGCCACTTGCCCTCATTTTTCTGTCACCAGACTATGACTCTGCCCTTTCAAGTTATGCGCCTCACTTTCCATCCTCCTGGCTTTGAGACTTTCTCCCTTTGGCTTTCACCCTCCATCGTAATTACCTCCTTCTCCACTCCTCCTGCCCGTCTCACCACTTTTTTCACAGCTCTACCTCAACTTTGTAAACTTGTTACTTTGACTTCCCTCCCTACAAAACCTCATACCCACTTTTAGTACACTAAGAAATTAAAATTATGACAACTCCTACCACAGTCCCAGCAGCTCTGCCAATAATTTCTAAGAAGTACAAAGAAGCTCCTGAAGACTTGCCGGCATGTCTGGTTGGACATCCAAAATCGGACTCTACCATTGCACAGGCTGCCCAGCGTTGGTCAAAGAACCCTTCCATGCCAATTTCAACGCCACCTGACAAGGAAGGCAGGCGCCTTGAAAATACTGGTAAGCGGGTCTCAACTATGTCAGGCACAACTGAAGGTGCAGCGAATTGGCTGGCAATCCTGGGCAGATATGACTGCTAGATGTTGTCGGACATCGCCACATATCTTAATTGCCTGCTGAAAGATGAGGAAACAGAAACAAGAAGATTCTGCAGGAAGGAGAAATATCTGTATCGGAAATCATAGATTGTGCTCTGGACATCAGTCCTCAGACAAAAAGCTTGGTTAAAGGCCACAAAATTTCATCCTGAGGTACAAACTAAGATTTTTAGACATGCCATATGAGGGCGATGCTTTGTTTGGCAAGCACATTGATGATTCCTTACAAGCAGTGAAGGTTGACACTGACACCGCTAGATCTTTGGGCACCTTGAAGTTCCATAAAACACCTTTCAGAGGGGCAGGCGGAAGAGGTGCCTATTCATATCAAAGAGAAAACCAGAGATATCATTCATGCCAATCTTTTCAGCAGCCCTTTCGATCTACCTACCAGCAGCACCAACCATATCAGACACCGCTCGCAGCAGCTTACTCCAATCAGTCACCAAGGAGGAAGCAGACAGCAGCAGCAAGAGACACTAGCAGGAAGCAAAGACAATATTATAGTGCTGGTTACGCGCCCCGCACAACACCATCCTGTGAGAGCAAGAATGTCAAAATATCCCCATCAATGGCAGACGATCCCAATGTACAAATGGGTCCTGGACCTCATCACGAATGGCCATACTTTGGAATTCACCCGAATTCCACCTACCGCTCCACCAAAACGAGCACCTCCATCTCATCCAGTGGCGTCACTAGGGGGTGTGGGGGGTGCGGACCGCACCGGGTGTCACCCCATCATGGGGTGACACCAATCTGGTTATGCTGGCTGGCTCGCTCTGCACTGCACAGTGCAGCCTCAGCCTCACCTCAGCTCTGCTGCCAGACACTCAGTGCTGCTTTTATTTATTGTGCAAGCCGCAAGCGCACGGAAGAGACTAGAGTCACTTTATCTCAACATTGGCAGCTGTTTTTAGTTCAGCTCGTCTGACCAGCCCTCATCTTACATCAACACTTCCACGGCAGCAGCTCCCGAAACCTGGTAAAGCCTGACTCGACTCTTCCAGAACTAGTCCGAGTTATTCGGCCCTTCTTGCCTCACTGCACACCGCCTCATCTGCCTACGTGCTGTAAAGCCACAGCCTTGGATACAGCACTTCATAAAAACAAAGTACATTACATTAAAAACCCACAGTGATGCAATCTGCAAAGCATGAACTTTTAGCTCAGTTCATCAGCGTGAAGCTGACATCTGTGAGGCTAGCTCAGTGGGTTAGGCGCTGGTAGCAGAGGTCTATCACTTATTTTTCCATTCTTGTTTTGAGTTTGAATTGGAAAACGGCAATACAATTTGTGTGTTTGCATGTGTCTGCTTTAAAAGTGGTACTATTAATTACGTGTTGTCACCTGTAAAACCAATATAGAATATTAGTAAACTTTTTGGTTTTCCCAGGCTATGCCTCCAGGCTCATCAGCACAAGGCTGCATTCATACATCCTTTCCATTGCTTGTTGTTACCTCATTAAGAATGCGGAAGTCGTCTGCTGTGAGTGTGTTTACCTCTGTCTTTGTTGCTCGTGGGACATGAAGCGTACAGGCTCTGGTGCACATCCCTCGTTTATGAGCGGCTGATGGAAGGAGGCTCAGAGCACATGCAGACATGAAAGAAAACATGGCTGTTTACTGCAGCGAGGCCCAGCCTGAGAGGTGAAAACATGAGATGTGTTTTCATTGTAGCGCAAAGGTGCTTGTTTTGGAATGAAAATTGTGGCTAGTAATTGACCTGTCCATATTTTTTCTGGCCAGTAAAACAATCAAACCTCTCTGACTTAAATAAATGAGCACAGCGCATGTTTGTGTTGCAAAAATGTAGAAACAAGGTTTATTTATTTCTCCTTTTCTTTAAGTTCATAATTCTTCTATTTTAAAACGAGTGAGAAACATTAGGCTGTTTAAAAACAACTGCTTAACAATACAGCTGCTTTTTCCTGTAACTGTGCCTGGCCTCTAGTGTGTGGGGACAGAGGCCACACTGGCATCTTGGTACACTCTTTACCATGACCACCCAACCTGGCCTCAGTGTGTATTCTTGCCACACGGTGGCTGTAGGAAACTGCCTTTATGTACAGTGTGCTAAAGTGAAGTACACTATGTTGAGAGTGCGAGAGATCCCACGCTGGTGCGCACTTGCAGGCTGCACCTGCTTACAAATTAAAATACTGCAGCCAGTCAGTGCAGTGAGAGCAGCACGTCGCCACACACGCACGCACCACCTATTGTGGTGATGTGATGATGGTGGTGCGATACGGATGCGCGGCGACGGCGTACCCAGTTTGTGGGTCCCAGGGCCGTGAATCTTTAGCGCTACCAATGACGGCCCTGGGACAGCCCCCGCGCCTCTCTGCGCTCCTCTGACGCGTCGCAGCGGTCGCGCGCCAGCACCATGTCTGAGGGAGGAAACTCGGCAGCGCAGGGGAGTGCATGCGACGGTGCGCTGCTAGAATAAGAATTATTGGTTGTCCCCTTCCTTCTTTGATATCGCGAGCACCGTCCGTCGTCTCCCCTTCAAATTTGGGACTGACTTGGGTCCGGAGGCCGAGGTGAGAGAGAAATATCATTTGCAAATATGAATGAAGTTACTTAGAAATGTGGAAGTGCAGTGGCACACAATCAGATCGCAATCGCATTACTCCCAGACAGTCCCCACCAAGGCCGGCCCAAGAAGACAGTCACACTGTGGCTGGGGGGCACGCACCCTAAGCTTCACCTATCACTGTAGTAAGTTTAAGCTTTTTTTAATTCCCAAAATAGTCCTAGTACCATATCACACCAGTGCCCCGGGGCAGAACGGGTATTAGAGCTCCCAGCAGTATTGCGTATTATAGGCACCGGTGCGTAATCATGATTGCAGTAGTGCACATGTTGTGCCTCTTAGATCACTTCAGCAAGCAAAACCCCCCACCATACGCTGTTCTTCGCCATGCTATCCCATGCCAAAACGTTGGTGCCGCCTTTGAAAGTAGTACAACTCACATAATATCCAGGATGGTAACAGGCCTTCCAGAGATGCAGTTAGTTACAGACTCATAGATATGTAGGTGATCACCGATTCGGCAAGGCAATCCTGTCCTGGAACGTCCACTTTCACCTCTCTGGGTAGATTTACTTCCACAGAGTAGTACACCATCCGGTGTAATACTATGTGTGAGTAAACTGATTTGCACGTGTAAATTCCCATTTTAAGACTCTCAAAAGTGAATCTGAACCTATGATATGTTGAACTTATAATCAAGGCATGAATCCATTTTGGCTTCATTTTTGTCTCAAGCAGGATGGGCAATGTAACAAATATATTTTGCTCCAGCCATTACAGCATAAACAGTTTTGCAAAGGGGGAAATGAAGGAAACCAATTTTTTATTACAAAATAAATAGAATGCATATTTTCCTTTCAATTAATTTCTTTCTGCAGAAGAGATAAAGGAAAAAAACATTCTTTATTAAAAAGATATGTTAAAAATGAGCTACCCAATAGATTTCGCGGTTTATTTTGCTGCTTAAATTGAAAAAAAGTGAATTAATTAAAATCGTATAAAACAGATTTTTCCTTCATTTTAGAGCATTCTGTCATATTAGAAAGTGTATAACATTGTGTTCGCTTAATTTCATAATATACAAACAAGTAACGGACAATACATTTTCTCCTGGTGTAAATCCTGCTTGCTCTATTTCCAAATGTGCAAAAATACCTAAATTGGTGCACAATACATTTTCTCCACTTTGAGCTCCACTGTGACGCTTAACGTAATTTGGAAATGTTTAGGAGCATTAACTTTGGACTGAATAGGGTTAGGAAAGAGAAAAAATAGATTTCTCAAAAAAGTGTTGCACTGTTGGTCGAAATAACTAAGTCGTAGTTGGGTGGGCTTATAAGTGTGTGATGTGCTTGAAGAGATGCTCTAGAATACACAAACCATTGGAATTATAAAGTCTGTGTTTCTATAAGGTAAAGTGAACCTCAAAATGGGAAGTTTGGGAAAAGAAATTGACAACCACAGTTTGGGGCCTGCCAATAATACTTCATTTTCCCTTATAAATGGCAGGGCATTTGATGCTAATATTTAAGTATCCTCTTGAGTGACCAATTTTTCTCATTTATATTTCCCCATCTGTGTCCACTGGCGGACTCGGAGCGGAGGAAGTCCATGCTGTAAGTCGCGAGGGGGTGACACCATGAGTTACCCGCACCGGGTGATACCAACCCAAGTGACGCCACTGCTCTCAGGAAGAGGTGTGGTGCCGCGGCCAGGGCGACTGACGCTGGAATCTGGGGACCACGGTTCGATCCCCGGCTCCGGCGGCAGGTTAGCCCAGCCCCATGTGACTCTGGGCAATAGCTCGCTTAATCTTCCCGACGGCCCCCAGCGCCTAGAGACCCTTACGGGTGATTGTGCACTTTACAAATGTGGACTTTACTTTTACTTTTATCTTCTCCGAAAGGAAGCACTATCTATGCTAAGCAAGAGTGCCATAGAAAAGATCCCAAACTCTCAAAAAAGAATGGGTTTCTATTCTTGTTTCTTCTTGGTCATGAAGATCTCAGGAAACGGAACAAGTACTTGAAGAAACAATCGTTTCGTATGATCACTCTTCAAGAAATCCTGCACCTCATCAAACACAGAGATTTCATGAAAACAGTATGCTTATTTCCCTTTTTCCTATCCATCCGAATCTCAAATTTTTCAGATTCAGAGTAGCTGGCACTCACTACCAATTCAAAGTAGTCCCATTTCATCTCAGGTCCACTTCCTGGATAATTACGAAGTATCTGGCCCCAGTGGCAGCCTACTTAGGACAAAAAGGCCTCTAGGTTTCTCGTATCTCGATGACTGGCTCATAAATGCACTATTTGCTTGTCAAGCCTCGAAGGATACAATAACCTGTCTGCAAAAAAGTTTATCTTTGGGCCTAACCAGTCAATTAGCAAAATTCTCTCCTTCGTCCCACAACAAAGATACATTTCCAAGGTGCGATCGTGGATACATTGCAAGACAAAGCATCCTTGTCACAAGAAAGACAAAAGAAACTCATGATGTTGGCATATAATTTATCAAAAAGAAAATCATTTTCTTTTTGCCTTCTCAAATCACTTCTTGGCATTATGTCATCTGCCATTTTACTAGTGCCTTGTGCCCCTCTATGGATAAGACCCTTTCTGGAAGGATTTGATGAACAATGGGTGCAGACAAACAATTAATTTGAAGATGCCATCAGACTTGCACCATTGATGCTAACAGCTCTTCATTTGAGGACAAACTCACAAAATCTCTCGTCGGGGCTCGGGTTTTTGTCCCAGATCCCCAAATATACCATTACAACACAAAAAACACAGCATAGCAAAGCATAACAAAACACAACAAAGCATAGCATAACAGAACACAACAAAGCATAGCATAACAAAACACAACAAAATAGAACAGCATAACAAAGCATAGCACAGCATAACAAAACATAGCATAGCATAACAAAACACAACTAAGGTTAGCATAGCATAACAAAACAAAGCATAGCATAACAGAACACAATAAAACATAGCATAACAAAACATAGCAAAACACAACAAAACATAGCATAGCATAGCAAAATACAACAAAACATAGCATAGCATAAAAAACATAGCATATCAAAGCATAGTATAACAAAACAAAACATATCATAGCTTAGCATAGCATAAAAAGACACAACAAAACATAGCATAGCAAAACAAAGCATAGCATAAAAAAACACAACAAAGCATAGCATAACAAAACACAACAAAGCATAGCATAACAAAACATAGCATAGCATAACAAAACACAACAAAGCATACCATAACAAAACACAACAAAGCATAGCATACCAAGACATAGCATAGCATAACAAAACACAATAAAGCATAGCATAACAAAACACAACAAAACAGAATAGCATAACAAAGCATAGTACAGCATAACAAAACATAGCATAGCATACCAAAACACAGCAAAGCTTAGCATAGCATAACAAAACATAGCATAGCATAACAAAACACAACAAAACATAGCATAACATAACAAAACAAAGCATAGCATAACAAAACACAATAAAACATAGCATAACAAAACATAGCAAAACACAACAAAACATAGCATAACAAAATATAACAAAACATAGCATAACAAACATAGCATAGCAAAGCATAGTATAACAAAACAAAACACAACAAAGCATAGCATAACAAAACACAACAAAGCATAGCATAACAAAACAAAGCATAGCATAACAAAACACAATAAAGCATAGCATAACAAAACACAACAAAACAGAACCGCATAACAAAGCATAGCACAGCATAACAAAACATAGCATAGCATAACAAAACACAGCAAAGCTTAGCATAGCATAACAAAACATAGCATAGCATAACAAAACATAGCATAGCATAACACAACACAACAAAACATAGCATAACAAAACACAATAAAACATAGCATAACAAAACATAGCAAAACACAACAAAACATAGCATAGCATAACAAACTACAACAAAACATAGCATAACAAACATAGCATAGCAAAGCATAGTATAACAAAACAAAACATATCATAGCATAGCAAAACATACCATAGCATAGTATAAAAAACACAAGAAAGCATTGCATAGCATAACAAAACATAGCACAGCAAAACAAAGCATAGCATAATAAAACACAACAAAACAGCATAGCATAACAAAACATAGCATAGAACAACCATATGCACAACCATACAACCACACACACAACCACACACACACACACACACACAACCACACACAACCACAACCACACACAACCACAACCACGCACACAACCACACACACAACCACACACACAACCACACACACACAACCACACACACACAACCACACACACACACACACACACAACCACAAACACACACACAACCACAACCACACACACAACCACAACCACACACACAACCCCACGCACAACCACACACACATGCACAACCACACACACAACCACACACACACACAACCACACTGTCAGTGCACAGTTTCAACAGACACCATCAGTCGTCAGTGCACGCTTTCACCGGGCACAAACACCACCAGGCGTCAGTGCATGCTTTCACTGGGCACACACACCACCGCTTACATACTAATTTCTTTCATATTTTTGACTGATATCTTCTGTCTACTTTATCTACCTTTTCATTTTTATCTCAGTTTTTTTCCCTACTGTGGTCTCTTCTTGCTTTTCCGGCTCTCTCAACTTGTTCTCTCCTTCCTGTTGAAATGAGCAGAATGACTTCAAGAGATGCTCCTTTTGAGCTACTGATCCTAAACATCTCTCAATGAGGAGTCCCAGAAGAGTGTCTGACAACCCCTGCAACATCTGCTAAGACAGGCACTCTGCAAAGAGGTAGGCCCAAAAAACACTGCAGACACGCCTCATACAGACACACACACACTGAATTCATGTTGGTCACTCCCTCTCTCCTGCTTTGCTTCTCTGATCCTAACTCCCATCCCACAAGAACTTTCTTTTTTGCAACAATCCCCACTTACACAACACCTTGCCAACTAGATTAATAATCTTCTTTTCTCAAACACAAAAGATAGCTTCACTGACTGCACACCAGAACACCAAAGTCATATCCATCCATCAATCAGACGGTATTTGTATAGCGCTGCTTATCACCCTAGGGGGTATCCAGGTGCTGTATATAGTTGGCAAAGTGCTGCCAGCTCCACAGCTGTACCCAAGCAACCCATCAACATACGCCTTGGAGGCCTTCAGATAATCTTACGTAAATGTACTGCACACATTGTTCAATAACTTTTACCAGACTAGTGATGCTGCCTAGAAAACCATCTCCCTAGCTGGGGGCCAATGGACAACTGACCCCCAAGCTCAATGAAAAACACCAAAGTGCTTCAGCACACCACAGACACTGACCACTAGGAAGGGCTTTACTAGAATCAGCTCATGCTAGTTTCACATTAAGGAACAATAAACTTGACTATACAAAACCTTTAAGAAATCACTACAAAACACAACCAAACAATTAACAATTGAGTGATGGAAATCTCCCAATGTACGAAGGACAGACATATGAAAGCACTACAATACCACAGCGGCGGCTCCTTTGCTATGCCAGAGGAGCATCACCCCCCCCCCCACGGGCCTCAAAATGGGACAAAATGAAAATTAAAACAATAAAAAACACTTTTTTATTATCATTTTATTTTTCCTTTCCTGGCAAGTGAACCATTTCTGCAATGTCACAACAATGCACAAATTTACCACAATGTAGCACAATTCATTGACACAATTAAAAGTGCTTTCTATTTATATTTGCTGTTCGAAGTGCGTACCTGTTTATTTTTGTACTCTCTGCAACATCAAAATATTGAGCTGGCAACCCTAATCATAAGACTGGAAGTTTGTTGCAGGATCAGCACATTATTTATTTCCTCCACCCTCGATCCCAGAATAATGCCATAATAGCAATAGTATAACTTATATCTGGAACCCTACGCCGTCATCAATAACATGCTGAGTTACTTCAAGTGTTTGGGAATGCACCCTGCATTCAGACAACTCACTCCTCATTCTCCCCCTTCACTTTCACGCTCACCCTGCACTCACAGCTATCACAATGCTCTCACACTGATCACATGCCCTCACACCATTCACCCGCTCACCCTACACTCACAGCGATCACTCTGCACTCACAATGCACTTGCGCTGTTCATCCTGTACCTCACCCAACAGTCACACGAGTACACTACTCACCGCGCACTCATGTGAAACTTCACTCACCTGTCCCCCTCACTGCTCAATCTGCAATCTCACTCAAATAAGTCCATCACTAACCATGCATTCATTCGTCCCACTTTGCACTTACATCCGCACCCAAAATGATATGGTCACCTCACTCACCCTGCAGTCACTCCTTTTACCCTACTATCACGCTGTCGAATCGCTCACCGTGCACTCACATGGGCACTCCTACCACCCACACAGCGCAGAGGGTTAATGTGCCTGCTACAAAGAACGGGTGCCATATGGATCACAGAACCAAGTGTGAGTGACCTATGAGTAGCGCTATTAAAAAATGAAATGTTTGTCTGAAAGGGGCTATAAAGAGATGAGGTGCATTGCTGGTGAGTATTAGTGAGGGAATTCATGGAGGGGAAAATGGGGGAGGGGCGCCAAAAAAGACTGTTACAGCGTGTGCGGCCAGTGCTAGGGCCAGCCCTGGCTGGGAGTGTTAGCCCCCCGAAGTTCGGGTCTAGTTGCATCCCTGGTGTGCTGGCAGGGTCAAAGAGGTTGCTAAAAATAAAATAAAAAGCCTACGTGTTTTCTGTTTTCACAGTCTTGCAGGTGTGTATAAAATAATGCAATAACAACTTAATTGGATAATAAATGCAAGTTAAACTAACCGGTGATAACTTCACTCTTTTAGGTTATGAAACCTCAGTTAGTGACTACCATCACTGCAGATGTCTGTGTGTGTTAAAGCTAAGCAACACATCATTGAACTTTAGTTGGTGCAGAGGAATAGTGACCTTTGTATTTATAGTCAGGGCCAGTGGAATTATGCAATTTTGCGGTTTGGGTATTTTGGGCATTGTTATGGATTTCCCGCATTGGCCACATAATCCATTGTCTGCTACATAATTTGCAAATTAAAAAAAAAACTTGTTTCTAGCTCAAATGGTTCAAAAGTTACTACAAATGCAGCTAAACAAAAAAGAGGGGGGACCAAGGAGCTAATAAAGGTCCAGTGTCCATGCTCCTAATACAAGTCTGATAACAAAAAGGAGGACAAAGTTCCTATACAAGGGTGCAAAATTCACAGGTGTATCAGGGTGCAAACAGTCACCCATGCATTAAAAACAGGGAAGGATAAGGGAAAGGTAATCCTAGGTATAAAGTACCCTAATATGAGAGGGAAAGAAATTCAACATCCTCTGCTGCCCTCACACCCCCCGAAGGATGTCATGCTTCATCATCGGGCATTTTGCTCCTCGTAGGGCCGGCGCTGCAATTCCCTACGGGACCCCCGAAGGGTCACTTTGTCGGAGATCTTTTTGAGGAAATGCCGGATGTTGCATGAGGGTGTGTGGGGAAGGGTAAAGGAGGGTAATTCATGTACGTGCAAACGTGATAGTGTGATAAAATTCCAAGGGTATGAAAGCAGCGGTAAGTTTTTCTTGGTAAACCCTTGGCAGTTAAGAATACTGCTTAAAAATGACTGACCCCAAAAGGCCCACTATGCATGGGTGTCTATAGTCGCGGTCGACATGTTTCGCGCCTCTGTCGCCCGTAGGTCATTGGCGCTTCTTCAGGACCAAACAAAAAACAGTGAAGTGCACGTGAACATAATACATAAAAGTTAAAATGAGAACCCTCTTATCTCAGCCAGGGCGGGTAAGGAAGCCTGTATACCCTCTATGTAAATTCAGCTGCTACACAGAAGCTGCTCCTGGTTGATACCCTCTATGTAAATTCAGCTGCTACACAGAAGCTTCTCCTGGTTGATACCACATTTTCAGGCAGCTTATGTCCAGGGAGGTACTTCACGTTCTCATGGTCGCTGTTGATGATTTCTGTAAGTTTCCTACCATTAACTTGTTCCTCAAAGACCCACATATTCACCGTTGAGGCAAACTTTTTCAGGGATTGCACATTGTTGCCTATTATTTTGGCAACAGCGGAGCCCCAATTTCCTGAGCCCACGATGCAGACCTTCAAAGGAGCAGACATGGTCTGGAGTGTGCGGTGCAGAGCGGCAGCGAGTATCCCGTGAAGGTCAGTCCCAGCTCTACAAATGCAGCAACACATTTCCTCACAGTGGAAGGCACTTTCTAAAGGTTGACTGGTCTCCTTTCTGTTGCTTATTGCTATATGTGGGTATTAATGTGGTACTTATGAGGGGTAATAAAACCCAGGGCAGTGTTAACAAGTGTACAAATTGCAAAATAATGCAGTAATGCTATGAGGAAATATGCAGCACTTTTGCAGCATAATTTGCCTTTACTTGCTACAGAATTTAGTCAACCCTGCTGCATAATTTGGCCTTCTCCTGCGGAATAATTCCAGTGGCCCTGTTTATAGTGCTATGAGGTCCCAGCCTGTGGCAGATCGCACTGTGAATATGTAAGTCATTATTTTAAAACAATATTTACATACTCTAAGCTAGGTTGCTGCATCTGTATCCAATGCAGATATTTGTGTAAGTGTTTTCCCTATTCCAGATCTCGGCTGATAACATCCTTACATTACATCTCAAAAAGAATACATCTTTGGCACCATGAAGCCTTAAGCAGAGCCACTGGAATTATTCAGCAGAAGAGGATCACATTATGCGGCATGTTTGACTAAATTATGCAGCAAGAAAAGGTAAATTATGTGGCACAATGCGCCACATTTTGTGGTTAGCATTACTTCATTATTTTGTCATTTTAACTCAAGATAACGCTATCAGGGGAAATATTTCACCTCATTATTACCAGTGTAACACCCACATACAGCATTAAGCAACTACAAGATTACCAGTGAATCTTTGCAACGGGCCTTCCAATGCTCCGGAACACTTTGTCACGCTTTAAGTAACTTTTGTTCCGTTTGAGCTAGCATCATGTTTCTTTAGTTCAAATCTGCAGATTAGGGAGCAAATGCAGTAAAACTATAATTATGTGAAAAACACTGCTGATGCAGAAACTCATAATTCCAGTGGCCTTGGCTTTAAGTGACACAATCAATTAATAGCTGGTAAGAAGGCTGTTTTTCTTAACTATCTGCACTACCACCACACCCTTCGCTTTCAGGCAGAGGCACCTCAAAGTCAGTATTAACCATTCAGGGGCAGTTTTTTTGTGAAAGCTGAGTCAAAGGGGTGGCAGGTAGAAGGCAAGCAGGGTTGCATTCAAATGCAGAGCCCTAATCCTCTCAATCCCTGGGACCTCACAGTAATGGTCTAGGAGACAGAGGAAAGGAGCGAAATTCATAGATTTTGCCAAAGAGAAGGCCAAGAATAGGGAGCACTGTCTGGGGACTTACTTTTATGTTTACAAATTGCCAGAGACAGCTTCTTCAGAGATATACTCCAAAGAAGGGGACAATATAAGAGTTGTTTTTAGGGACATTCATTAGTGAAGCTGGTACTGCTGCCAAGTGTGTAAGTAGACGCTGCTGGTTATCATTAAGGAAGCAGATGCATCAGGACTGTGGCCCAGGAATTTGAGAGGCCCACTGCATCTCAGTTATGACTGTCTACCTTTAAAAAAGGGGCATTGGAGCTTATTTTCCTTTCAAGCATTAGGACCGAGGTGATGATCCATCATGGTGGGGAAGAGGTTAAAGATGCAGAGGAGATCGCCTGCTACTCAGGACTACGGTTATCATTAGTGCAGCAGGTAGAGTTGCATTGGGGTCTAAGAGTGTGAGGGGCTCACAACACCCCAATTATGGGGAGCAGTTTATTTGGGATAATGTCTGTTTTTGTTTGATGCAGTTGCTGTTTTATAAGTCTCATATTTAGTGTGGTACATAAGCTATAGAAAAAGCATTCTTGAAATCATCTCATAAGCCCTGGAGGGGGGAGGGGGCTGACTTCAAAACATTTTGTTTAGGGGGGCTCAGAGTAAAAATGTTTGAAGACCTCTGCTCTACATGGATAAGACATAACAACTATAGATGTAATGCAGCTGGCACCAAGGTATTAATATTAGTACTACGTCTTCCTAATGTGGAAAATTAGTACGTTTTGGTGAACATTATCTGCGCCATCTTGCCTCTTCCCCTGATGCCACACTTTTGTCGTGCGCGCCCGCCATTTTAAGATGCCCCGATCAGAACAAACCCTTTTGCATGCCGCTGGCCCCTGACATAGCCCTTTGCCTTCGCTAAGCCTGCACGCTGACCACCCCCTGCTTGCACCTGCCTTGAGTCATAAACCCCTCTTCGGCGCTGCTCTGCCCCAGGCCCTCATCCTGTTCCCAGCGCGACACCTCCCTGCTTTCCTTTCATGATCTCCGGCCCTTAGATGCAAACCCCCTTTTTCCCCGTGTGCCCGTTTTTTCCTCCCCGTTCCCAAGCCGACACCCAGCTCTGCCGATACCATCCTTGCCCCTCCCCATACAATAGAAAGCTTCCCCCATCAAAGAAATCCCCGGGTTGACCAAAGCCCCCACCCCATGAGATCCAATCAAACTCCCCACATTCCGTGAATCGGCGGATTATCCAGCTGCGCGATGCTCATCACCTGTTGTGACTGGGGTGGGGACTTCAACTGTAAATGTGTGTGGGAACGGGCCCAAAGGGGAGTTCCGAGAATGTCTTTTCCGTACATCAAAGCTTTTACATGTATGTGTAATCTACAATAAAGTCATAAATGTGGGTATAAGAGGCCAGGCCTCAGAAATACAGTTAGAGCACCTCAGAACGATACCTTCTGTCCGTTTCGTTGTGTTCTCCTCCGGAGAGAATAAAAAAACCTTGTTTCCTGCTTTCCAGTCTCCAGCGCCTGCCTCTTCATTGATTTAAATAACTAGGGGGTCACAGAGGCAATACCGCCGGGCAAATATCGATTGTCCCCGACCCGATTGAACTTTTTACAATTGGCGTCCCAAGCGTGGGGCCCATCAGCGACTCGTGGATCCAGTGGGAGAGGTCCCGACGACAGAGTGAACGACTGCAACGATCGGGAGAGCTCTTGCCCAATAGACCCTCGTCTGGCAGCCGATCATCCGAACTTCACTAGTTCCGAACAGACCTCTCTCGAGTGATCTACGGTCCTGACTGGGAACCATCAGGAGTGCCGTGAGAAATACGAGAAAAAGAGGACGATCGGGCGCTGGATTCGGAAGACAAGAAACTGTCCACATGGTCCGGGTAAGGTCGTGTTGCCACGACAAGTTGCGAAATTTGTTTTGATTGCTTGATTGTTCAAAATACTAGTATTGCTCTGTTTTTTTTTATTTAGAGATTCACTGTCTGCAAACGGAGAAACAACAGGCTCTCTCTCCCTTTGCAAGCAGTGGAGGATAGGTAGGGTAGCAGCCGTGCTTGTTCTTTTTCTCCCCCACTCAATAATTGCTTGAAACTGAACTGTTGTTCACAAACTATTGTTTCCTGGAGATTCCCTGTCTGCAAGCAGGGAAGAGACCACCCTTTTTGCAGATAGTGAAAAGGGTAGGTAACGCAGATCTTTGCGGTCCTACTCATTCTCCCCATTGTTATTTGTTGGTCTTTTGGTTTTTTGATCCATGAGGTATTCACTACCTGCAAACAACGTAGAATAGAAATATTCTGTCTAGTCTTTGCACCTAGTGATAAGATAGGCAGTGCTGACTTTTAGTCCCTCGTTACGAGCCGTCATGTCTGTCTTCTCCCCACTGATAAATAGCCTGTTTAGCCCGGACCGGGTGCTAGAGGTGGACCATATAGCTCCACTAGAAGGCACCCCTAATAAGGACATGTTCATAAACTATGGGTTAGTCACCATAGCTTATAATAAATTATGGCACAGGTATACCGAAGATAGCCAAGACAAACAGTGGCCACTGGCAGGATCCTTTGACCTTGATAAAATAGAAACGTTAGAAATAGCCCTTCGAAATAATAAGACGACGCCAATTATGCTCGACAGTCTCGGTATGTGGCGCAGAGAGGCTACGAAACGACAGAGAAAAGACGAGGATAAACCAAGTAGGGAAATATACCGACAGGACAACCCCAGGACACCGCTACCCACAACTTATCCCCCGACACTATGCAAAGGACGACCAGACTTAGGGTCAGACCAATGCGCTTTTTGTAGGTATGTCGGACACTGGAAAGCCCAATGCCCGACTCTACTGAGCGTGAGTAAAGGCAAAGGGCCGACAAGAACGACAGACCGACAGTACGAGAAAAGGCGCGAGACAGAGAAGAACCCGACTTACATAGACAGACCAGACAGAACCACCACGTTTGATTATGCCCGATGGCACAGATTTCGCCAGGAAAATCTCAGCGGCATGCTCAAGTTCTCCTAGGTCGGGCAATGTCAAGACGGGAACCCAGCCTCGTTTAAAATTCACAGACGGAAAGAGATAATTATGACCAATAACTGGTTTTATATTTGTCTTGGGTCTTTGTATGTCGTACTTGTACTGTCCCCCGTCTGAGTTCGTGTGTATGTAATGTACAAATCTGCGTCATCCCTCTACACGTGTTTCCGTGTTACTCGACCCCTGTTAGCAGAAACTTAGCATAAAAGCAACCTGGAAAGAAAGAAATGATAAAACAAAATCCGTAGACCATTAATAAACTTGAACTTTTAATTTAACACAACAAACAAGGAATAATAATGATAAACTGTAGAAAATGAAAGTCAAACAGAACATTCGCCCCCCCCCCATTCTGGAACCTTCCAAAGTAGGGCAGGGTTACGGCTATCCCAACCAACGGCAACCCATATAAGGCGAGCCCCGCCGCCAACTCTTGGTCAGGAAATCTTAACGTATGGGGGAGCCGGAGGAGAGGCAGGAGCCCGCAGCCTGGGCATTTGCAGGTAGTCCCGCCACATGTCTCCTTGGCCGGCCGCAACGGGCCTGGAAAGACTAAGGTAGTCCCGCCACATGTCAAGAGGAGAACGAGGCACCTCTTCCTTTTCTCTTCCGTCACGGCCGCAGCAGTCCTGGACGGCGGGATGTCCTGCACGTACCTCCACAACAATCTGTCCAAGTGGGGCTGGGAGGGAGAGGCGACGCGGACGAGCCTCTCCCACCTCCACCGGTAGGAGGTTTCCCAGCCCCCAGCCCGACGCCGAACACCCCCAGTCAGGCGATGGTGCCCATACTTCCACAGCACCGGACACACCATGGTGGCACCCCAGTACTTGCGCAGCACCGAACGTACAATGGTGGCACCCCAGTATTTGCGCAGCACCGAACGTACAATGGTGGCACTTGGGGAACGCCGGGTGTGGAGAGGCCTTCATGCGGGACGATGAAAAGCAGCGGCATGGAGTGCACCGGGAGAAGGAGACGATGTGAACGAGTCTCCCTCGCCCCCCCAGGTGGGGGCATCACAGCTGCACCCCAGCTGAACGTCCCGCTCTCACAAAACAGGGACCTCTTCCTTTCACTCCGAAGGGTCTCTTCCATTCTTGCAAACTCGACGAGAGTGGCCCCTGTAGGGCCTCAAAATGGCGTCTGGATCCGCTGGAAGGCGGGCCCCGGCCACTAGAGTAACTTTGGCCAGCCATATAACTCGAACATTTGTCCCATGGAGCACGAGCCCCCATCTCCGACAGCATCTCCGCAGCCTTGAAGATCATACTAAGGTCCCCGGCGGAACCCTCGGCCTTTGCAGGTTTCCGGTAAGGGACGGCTGCCTTGATCGCCAACGAAACAAACATGACATTGCCCCACCTTCTGTTAGCGTGAATTCTAGAACTGCCGAAAAGGACTCTGGTCCAAACTGCCAGTAATGGAAACATTTCCCCCTGATGCTGCTTCCGGACTGTGCCGGCCCCGCCCAAAATGGCGCTGGTATCAATCGGAACTTACGAACGCCTCGTGGTGTTCCTTCGCACTAATATAAACTTGATGTTCTGAGATTTTATATGATCCTTTGTACACTTGGCTAGAAAAGACAAAGAGAACTCACTCGACGAACAGTATGAAAAGATCCCCGTTACAAATGTTGATTACGAATGTACAATGTATTATATTTTTATAACTGATGTAAACCCCATTTTACGACGCACACGTACGGTATGCATATAGGAAATCTGATTACAACTGTTATGATTATGCTTCTAAATTATGAAAATATATGCCCCCGAACCCCCCAGCCAATTAATAGACGTTTTAGTCTCTTACAAATGAAGAGTAAAACTTTCCGATGTTTTTATTGCTGCAAACGACACCCCCCCACTGTACGCACTTTAGCCATTGCCACGACCGACCAAATACGACCGCACCCTCATAATCCATATGCTGAAATGATTTTGCAAAATAAAGTCTTTGAAACTATGGACGGGTATTGCATGCTTTATTTTTAAACAATATGGGATGGGTGGGAAAGTTCTTTTCTGTGCACCCTACTCTGCTCTCTCTTTAAGGTTAAAAGAAGATGGTTGCCCAGCCCTGGAGGACGGATCGGACCGACAACACGACACTCCGCCTTCAAAGTACGCGACTGACTCATGAACTCTCGCGTAGAGGAAGACCTTGACTTCTAAGGATGGGTAAAACGAATGGTGTAAATGAGGGAATGTAAAAGGAGGGTGAAATGAAATAATGTAAATATTATAAAGTACAACGTTCCAAAGTAGCAGGGACCCAAGAACCGAAGAACTTTAGAACGCCACGGCGTTGAAAGAGGTTTAAGGATCCCGATAGTGAGATATATCCTTTGACTAGATACCTCGCACTAGGCACCTCTGGTTTCCTTTTTATGTTTCCCCGCACACGCCCCACATGAACACTACCCCCCCCCCCCCGACTCCGGAAACCATATCCCCGGGGACCCTGCCCCAAGGAGGAAAGACGAGTAAGAGGTAAGTAAAGGACTTATGAATCCATGTATTTGAATGCGCGCGAATGCTGTCTCCCCCACCCCCCCCCCCCCCTTTTTCCCTCCCTCTGCAGGTTACATCAGAGATTACAGCCAAGGTGTGGCGAAGATCTGAGACCTTGCCATGTCTAAATACACGAAACGGACTAGCGCCGCAGGGTGGTGTCTAAGCACGCCTGCAAACTACTCACGTATCGAACAGACCCGGAAAATTAGCACAACTTGATAGAAAGTGATCACCCTTAAACCAGACCGGACGAATGAACCCATGTCACGTATGATGCGAAACTGTGAGGGAATGTGTGTGTGTGTGACTGAGGCGTTGACCCAACTGGTCAAAGGACCGAGAATGCGAGAAAGCGCGACAAAATGGTACCTCCTTTCTTCTTTCCTTTTCTCAAAGCACGTCCCCTCTACCCTGTCTAATGCTCAAACTGCATGATTACAAGATTCTAACGCGGACTCGTGAATACCCTTTACTGTGTAATGCACTAAATAGCCTTTCTTGAATACACTGCCACCCTCTCTGTTGCACGTGTACTATTTAGCCTGCCGTTGCACTCTCTCTCTCTCTCTCTCTCTCTCTCTCTCTCTCTCTCTCTCTCTCTCTCTCTCTCTCTCTCTCTCTCTCTCTCTCTCTCTCTCTCTCTCTCTCTCTCTCTCTCTCTCTCTCTATTTTTTCACTACCACTCTTCCGAGTGGTTAGCCCCGAAATTGGCAGATTGCCACCCCTAGCACACCACCTAATTGGCTTCAAATACCGTCAGTATTTGCACAAACGCTTGTCTTTAATACAATCACCCTGAAGCCGCGTCATTACCTCTCCTTTTCCGCTAGAAGTCAATGAACCCAGGTTGGGCCGTAAGGGAAAGGACAGGTAAGACGACAGAGGTTCCCTAATCTGACCCGAAATAAGGGAACTACATGTCAACGGCTCCTATAGTATAAAACAAGGACCTCAGAATACGCGACCCTCCCCTCCCCGAATTGTCGCAATACCCAAACCAGAAAAACGATCACCCCCGTTACCTCCCCTGTCTATGTCCCTGGTTGTTTCCCATAAAACCCCTGTCCTTCCTAGTTAAGTAACCGGGCTGTAAAAGGTTACGTAGGACCCAGAATGATGTTTTACAAGGTTAACAGACTAGACCAAGGTAAAGAAATCATCAAAATGAACCCCGCAGTAGTTGAAAAGCAGGATGCACCGATAGAAAGGAAATGTTTAGCCATGTTCGTCTCTCAGCAAAATACCTGTGTAGTACCATGTTGACGACTCACTGTACCCTTTTGTAAATGTAAAACTCTAGAGAACGGCATATCTTTGCCAGATTTGTCTCCCGAAGGTGGGTTACCATCAGATGAACTGTCATGCCTGTAATAAATAATTATGAAGGAAAGTCATAGTAAATCCAACAGGTCCGCCACCGGTCATTCATATGCCAGTTGTGAACATTAAATATAACGGACATTTTCATTCTTTGCCTGGAGCTGGGAGAGAAATAGACTTTTTGATTATCTTCATCTGCAAATTTTCTAAAGACTGTCTTTTCAAACTTGTTTAAGGGTACTGCTGTTGGAGGAGAGAAGGACCGGATGTGGGAGCACGAGGCCTGACTGCAGACTAAGGAACACCTGCGACATTAGCCAAGGCGAGACCACGACTGAAAAGAGCTGCAGGACGAGGCACTGTTTTCGACAGCATGAAAAGAAAGGGTCGACCTGATGCCCCTGCTCGACGTCCAGTGCCTGTCGACAAGTCCCCGCTCTCTGAATTCCGTCACACGCCCGCCTATTTGAAGTCTCTCGTTCCCCTAGTTTGTTCCCAATTTGGCCTTGCTCCATCCCCCTTTTCCTCTGACCTACCCTATGGACTGTTTTGTACTCTCTTCTTCCATCTGAACTCTCTGACAATCACCTCAAAGGACACAGGGCGAAAAGGACCTTTCCGACCAGAAACGCGAGGAAAGGGTCGTGCCCTGCAACGCAGAACTTAGAACAGAGCTGGACTCGTAGCTCCACCGCCGGTGCTCAACAGTGCCAACGAAAGACCACAAAGAACAATGAGAACTCGTAAAACTTCGAACATTTGACATCCACGATCACCGTTTTTGCTATGCCTCATTTCTCTCCCAGCCGCCATTGTATTGATCCTGCTCCAATCCAAATCTGAAATATGTAATAACCTGCCAGTTCACGTTATGATATGTACTTGCTGCTCGCTACAGAACCGTTTTTTGTATTACATTCCTATGACTTTCCTGCTGAACAAGTTTATCAAAGTTTATCAAATAGACCCGCCTCCTAAAAACTAGAAACCTCAAAATGTATTGTTTACCACTCTTTTTCATCTAGGGTTCCTACCGTTTTCTTTCTCATGCTCACCACAGTAGAACCGAATAGAAAATGAAACCAGCAAGATGTCTTGAATATGTTAAAGGGAGGACTGTGGAAAATTAGTACGTTTTGGTGAACATTATCTGCGCCATCTTGCCTCTTCCCCTGATGCCACACTTTTGTTGTGCGCGCCCGCCATTTTAAGATGCCCCGATCAGAACAAACCCTTTTGCATGCCGCTGGCCCCTGACATAGCCCTTTGCCTTCGCTAAGCCTGCACGCTGACCACCCCCTGCTTGCACCTGCCTTGAGTCATAAACCCCTCTTCGGCGCTGCTCTGCCCCAGGCCCTCATCCTGTTCCCAGCGCGACACCTCCCTGCTTTCCTTTCATGATCTCCGGCCCTTAGATGCAAACCCCCTTTTTCCCCGTGTGCCCGTTTTTTCCTCCCCGTTCCCAAGCCGACACCCAGCTCTGCCGATACCATCCTTGCCCCTCCCCGTACAATAGAAAGCTTCCCCCATCAAAGAAATCCCCGGGTTGATCAAAGCCCCCACCCCATGAGATCCAATCAAACTCCCCACATTCCGTGAATCGGCGGATTATCCAGCTGCGCGATGCTCATCACCTGTTGTGACTGGGGTGGGGACTTCAACTGTAAATGTGTGTGGGAACGGGCCCAAAGGGGAGTTCCGAGAATGTCTTTTCCGTACATCAAAGCTTTTACATGTATGTGTAATCTACAATAAAGTCATAAATGTGGGTATAAGAGGCCAGGCCTCAGAAATACAGTTAGAGCACCTCAGAACGATACCTTCTGTCCGTTTCGTTGTGTTCTCCTCCGGAGAGAATAAAAAAACCTTGTTTCCTGCTTTCCAGTCTCCAGCGCCTGCCTCTTCATTGATTTAAATAACTAGGGGGTCACAGAGGCAATACCGCCGGGCAAATATCGATTGTCCCCGACCCGATTGAACTTTTTACACTAATGCCACCTGATTTTTAATTTTTTTTAATTTTAAAAGGTTTTATAGCGCTGGCTACACCCGAGAGTATCAGAGCATTTTACATCAACATTGGAGATGAGAGGAAACATAAAATAAACAATATATGAGGCAAATAACAACAAACATCACATGAGAATAAAAGTATAAATAGAAAAACATAATGATCATCGTGCATAAATCGTAATAGAGAGCAAATAGTTATGATCAGTGGGTCGTTGTTACGAGTAAACTATATAATAAAGGAGGGAGGACAAGTAAGACAGTCTCCTGATGGGGCGGTAGTATGATGAGGGGGGGACCTAGGCTCTAAGTTACCCCAAGAATTTGGTGAGGAGGTGAATTTTAAGGTCTTGCTTGAAGCTGTCATAGGAGGGGTTGCATCGGAGGTCTTTGGGGAGGGCGTTCCAAATGGTAGGGGCCTTGCCAGAGAAGGAGCGGGATTTAGATGAGCTTTTTTTGAGAAGAGGTGGAATAAGAAGAAGGGTGTTGGAGCTGCTCAACAACCTGGTGGTGCCAGATTTTTTTAGTTTCGTTGAGAGGTATGTTAGAGTGTTCTGATAGAGGGCTTTCTGTGTGATACAGGCAATTTTGTAAGAGGATTTGCCTTCAATGGGGAGCCATTTGAGGGTAGGGGAGATGTGGTCAAAACGTTGACTGTTAGTTGCTAGTCTAGCTGCGAGGTTGAGGACGGATTTGATGGGGGTAAGGTGGATTTTGGGCGTACCAGAGAGAAGGGCATTCCCATAATCAATTTTGGATAGGAGGAGAGATTGGATAATTAGTTTGAAGTCGTTGTCTGGGATAAAAGGTTTGATTTTTTTGAGGTGGCGGAGTGTGAAGAGTGCACTTTTAGCTGAGTTTTTTTACATGGGAGTTGAGTGTGAGTTTATCGGTGATGGGGATACCGAGTGATTTGACAGAATCAGTGAGGGAGAGACAGCAGTTTAGGGCATTAAGGTCCGCGATCCATGCTTGGATGGGGAGAGGGTTGCTTTTGGGCAAGAAGAGGATGATCTCGGTTTTGTTAGGGTTGAGTTTAAGATGGTTGTTATGGAACCAGGCTTGGATCTTGGTTAGTGTAGAGTTAAGGTGAAGTATATCGGCATGTGATCTAATTTTATAGTACAGTTGGGTGTCATCAGTGTAAAGTTGGTAGTTGATTTTTGCTTGTTTAAGTATGATGATAAGGGGTTCCATAAAGAGGTTGAAGAGGGCGGGGAAAAGGATGGATCCTTGAGGGACACCTAGAGAGACAGGAGTAGGTTTAGAGAGGCTGTTTTGAATTTTAATTTGTTGAGTTCGATGTTGGATGTAGGAAGTGAACCAGGTAAGGACAGTGCCATTAATGCCGAAGTGATCTTTGAGTGAGGTAGGGTGGTAGACTGTGTCAAATGCTGCGGGAAGGTCAAGGAGGATAAGTAGGTAACGCTCTCCTTTATCCAGGGCTAAATGAATATCATTTACTATGTTTAGCAGTGCAGTTTCGGTGCTACATCTTTTGCGGAAGCCATATTGAAGGGGGTCTAGAAGGTTGAATGTGTCAATGTGATTGTCCAGTTGGTGGAGAACACATTTTTCGAGGGCTTTGGAGAGGAGAGGAAGATTGGAAATAGGGCGGAGATTGTTCGGGACATTAGGGTCGGCTTTGGGATTTTTGGGGATGGGGATGATTTGTCCGAGTTGAAGTGACGTGGGAACATTTCCTGTAGCGAGGGAGGTGTTAATGATGTTGGTCCAGTAGGGGACAATAACGTGTTTGAGATCTAGGACGAGTGCGGACGGGAGAGGGTCTTTAGTGTGGGAGGATGGTTCGAGTTTAGTAAGGATGCTGAAGACCTCCTGCTCAGTTACTTGGAGGAAATTATTCCATGAGGCATTGTTTTTAGGCGGTGGGATAATGGGGAGAGGATCAGAAGGGTTGAGCAATGAGAGGAGGAGAGGAGGAGTCAAAGGGGTGTTCACAGGGAGAGGGAAATAGGAGGTAGAAATACGAGGGAGTTGGGGGGTGGGTGGCGGTTGAGGGTGGAGGAAGGCGTGGTCAATTTTAGCGATTTTTTTCACTGAAAAAGTTGGCGATTTCTTCACATTTCTTAATGGAGTCCTCCGGGTTAGGCAGTTTATTTATTTATTTATTTATTTATGATATTTGTAGAGCGCATACAATGGCCCAAGGGCGTCTCGGCGCTAAGTGCAGGAGAGGTTTGATTTCTAATAATGTTGAACAGTTATCTAGGTCTATTTTTGGCACGAGAGAGTTGGAGATGAAAGAATGAGGCTTTCTCGAAAAAGATGTGTTTCTTGTAGGACGATCTGGCATTTCTGAGGAGAGCAAGATGAGATGGGGAAGGGTGTTGTCTCCATGTTCTTTCATATCTTCAAAAAAGGAGCCCAGAGGGTGAAATAGATTGCGGGTTGCACTCCACTCACAAATCACAAACACAAGTAAACCCGTTCTCTAAGGCAAAGTGTTTTCAGATAGAGTATATTAGTCACTTTGGTTTCATACTCTGCGAAGTGTGTACATCACATCAAATTTTTTTTTTCTAGATAGCAAAAACCCTATTCTGTTTTCGTGGTTATTTACAACACTCTCTTGCCTATTACTTAAGTGATAACCACGAAAACAGAATAGGGTTTTTGCTATCTAGAAAAAATAAAAATTGCTGTGATGTACACACTTTTCTTTTATTTTTTAAAATTTAATTTTATTGCCAGGCACTTCGGATACACAGCTCCAGGCCTACAACCTCCAGGGCCGGCCGCATTGCTCTCAATTCAAGTAAACAAATGTCAACTGCAGACACAGCCCATGAGCCGACAACCCGGGGGTCTGGCGGCGTATTCCACTAGGACGCAAGTATATTCACCATTTTCATCATCAATAAATAACAAGGGTGTTGTTATCATGCGTGTTTTTCTCTTTTTCTTAACATCAACCGTTCATCTCCGTCCTCCCTCTCCCTAGAGCTACAGCTTGGGTTAGAGACAAAAGCATAAGCAGCATAACTTAACTAACACTAACTTCCCACTTAACTATCGATCCTACCCCCTACCCACCCCTCCCTCCTGTCGCTCACAGTGTATGATTTAGGTGTATGTGTCATCATAATGCCTTTGCTGACTTCGCCCCCACACGCCCTCTAATTGTGTTCCTGCGCAACGTACGCCTCCCGTCCACATTGTCCCAGACAGAGTGTCTATCCCATTTGCGATTTCCCGGCCTGCCTTAGTGTAAACAGTGTGCCTGCGTGGCCACCCCACCCAACTTAACCAGTACCTGCATCGCTCTGTGCTTCCGGCAGGCTCCGGGATGTAGCTTCTGAATCATATGGCTCCGGACTGTTAGGTCCTCCTCGCTCCCTCCCATTGAGGTAGGTGCGGTATAGTGCTCAAAAGTTTTTAGGGCGGCTCTTGGGGGGCAGCAATTTGCTATATGTCTCCACTTGGGTGCTACAGTACAACATGTCCCACGCCCATCTAGCTTTGGTTGGGAGCGGTCCTCTCAGCCAACAGTGTGCTACTACTCTCTTAGCCATTAGCATCCCCATATCCGCAAGTCTGCGGATCGCGACTGGGAGCCGCCTGGAATTGCCAATGAGGGCCAAGTCCGGTTCCGGGGTCAAGGCCACCTCCAAGATTTTGCTCATTTCCGAGAAGATGTCACACCAGTAAGACTGGATGCCCGGGCAGTACCATGCCAAGTGCGTTTGCCGCATGACATCGCTCGCAATCCGTCGTTTGCCTCAGACCGTATCTGCAGAGTCTCTCCGGGGTATAGTACACCCTTTGCAGAAACTTAAAGTGAATCAACCGGTGCCGACCATTAAGCGATATTCGCTTCGTGCTCTCACAGCAGTATCGCCATGTAGCGTCATCTAACGCAGTGTCTAGGTCTTTCTGCCATGCGAGTCTTGCTTTCATAAGTTGATTTTCACCTTGTGTCCTGGCAACCCTATATAAATTCGTGAGAAGCTTCCGGGGCTCCTTAGCCTTGATAACATATGTCAATTCAGGAACGTCCGGAGGCTCCGCCATGTCTGGACCGAGCAGCTCCAAGAGTGCACTTCGCGTTCTGTGAAATTGAAAGCGTTGCAACATAGGTATCGCACTGCGGTCGCCTCGCACCTGATCCCAGGTTTTGGCCACGCCATCCTGAAACAGGTCGCCAGCTCGATGAAGGCCTAGTTTCGCCAATTCCCTAGTGACGCCCTTCTCACCCATAGGGGGAAGCCAGAGCATCCACTCCAGTGGCATATCTGGTGAATACAGCAACGCTCCTCCCTGTCGCTGCAAGAGCGAGTGCCAAGCGTGGTTGGTAGCAGTTATTGAGTCCAATACTCCCGTTCTATGATCTAGAGGCATGCATATCATGGCCGACAGTGGCTGCGGGTGCGCAAAAAGCCGTTCCATGCGCACATGCGGGATCATCTTGTCTCCGTGTATCCACGTGTGCAGGTGTGATGCTTGTTCCACTCTATAATAAAGTTCAAGGTCAAGGGCCGCTAGACCTCCCATGTTGTAGGGCAGAGTAAGGGTCGACCACTTAACCCTGGGCTGCTTTCCCGCCCATGCCAAGCTAATCATTAGACTCGTCAGCCGCTGAAAAAAGAGGAATAGGAACTGCGGTTGTACCACCATTTTCATAATGGCTATGCGGTCCATCAAAGTGAGAGGCAGTTTGCTCCAGAGCGCTATATCGTCTTCCAGCTTGCTAATCGCCCTTCCATAGTTTTGTCTAATGAGCAGGTCCGGGTCCGTGTGAAGTTGTATCCCAAGATACCTAATCGGGTCTTCGGACCACTGGAGGGGGTATTCCATCTCCATCTGCTCAGTCACAGGTGTGAGAGGGAAGACAATGGATTTCGCCCAATTAACTTTAAGGCCGGAGAGCGCACCAAAGTGGACCACCTCCCTCTGTAACGGGGGGAGGTTAGTCGCAGGGTCATGCACATAGAGTAGCGTGTCGTAGGCATACATGGATACTACTATTCGGTATGTCGGGAATCGTATGCCCTCGTGGCCGTGATATTCTCTTAGTGCGCAAGCCAAAGGTTCTGCAGCTAGTGCATAGAGCAATGGGGATAAGGGGCATCCCTGTCGAGTGCCCCTGCCGATGTAGAGAGGTTGCGAGACTGCATTACCAACCCGCACTCTTGCGAGGGGCCCTTTGTAAAGTGCGCCAATCATTTGCAGGAAGGGCTCGCCGATTCCCATTCGTCTCAGTACTTGGAGTAGAAACGGCCATTCCACCGAGTCAAATGCTTTTTCCATATCAAGGAATATAGCCACTGCTTTTACATCCTGTCTGACATGTTGGATAGTGCCTAATACAGTTTTTATGTTGTACGTCAGGTTTCTGCTAGGAATAAACCCTGCTTGTTCCGTGGCCACTAATTCAGGGGCCAGTAGTGCTAATCTAGTCGCTAGGACTTTTGCATATAACTTAGTGTCTACGTTCAATAATGACAACGGCCTATATGAGCCGCATTCATCATGGGTCTTATCCGGTTTAAGAATAGTAATTATCATTGCCTCCCTCATGGAGCACGGCATGCTTCCCTGAATACAGATGTCACCCATCAGTGTGGAGATGTGCGGGAGCAGTTGTTCCTGAAATGTCTTGTAAAAGTCTACTGTTAGGCCATCGATGCCTGGCACGCTCCCCGAGCGCATTGAGGCCAGTGCATCCCTTATTTCTTCTTGTTGTATAGGGTACATGAGGAATTCTCTTTGCGAGTTAGAGAGGAACGGCAGTTTTATGTGCTCCAGGTATTCCAGAATTTCTGCCAACATCTTCCCGCTCTTCGAGGAGTATAATGCCTCGTAATAGTCTCTAAAGATGACAGCTATGTCCGCCTCCTCTGTTGCGCTGTGCCCATCAGCATTCTTCATTTCCGAGACCAGTGGTTTCCCTCTCCTGCCTTTAATTATATTTGCAAGCACTGATCCCGGTCTTTCCCTTTCACCATACGTGCGGGCCGTGGCGTATTTGCCCAGGTGTTTTACCTCCCTGTCTGCCTCGTCATGGTACTCCACTAGGAGTTGTTTAATCCGCTCCTCCGTGGCGTCATCCGCCCGGGACTGCTGCTGTACCTCAAGCTGGCCTTCTAGCTCCGCCAAACGGCGTCTTATCGCCTTCACGACACTAGAGTGCTTCGACATTGCAATGCCTCGTATGTAAACATTAAACGCTTCCCACACCGTCTGGAAGTCTTCCACTGATCCCACATTCTTTTAAAAAAATAAGTCAATCGCCTCTGCCAGTTCTCCGCGAAAGACTGGGTCCAGAAGCGAGTACGGTGGGAAGCGCCATGTGAAAGGGGGAGTTCTCCTAACCGGGGCTTCCAGTACCAGCAATATGGGGGAGTGGTCCGACAACATACGCGGCAGCACCTTGCATTGTCTAGTACTGCGGTGCACCCCCGGGGTAGCAAACCAATAGTCTATTCTAGTGTGCACTCCATGGTAGGCCGAGTAGTGTGTATACCCTCCCGATCCCGCATTCCTGCTCCTCCAAACATCTACCATGTCCAACACAAGAAGCCGAGCTGCAAGTGTCTGTGCTGCTGCAGATGGCTTGTGAGGTGGGCCATTAGACGTGTCTAAGTCTGGGTTAAGTGTCAGGTTAAAATCCCCTCCCCAGATTATGTGGGGCGTGTCGTAGTGGCTGATCATCGCCGCTAGCGATTCGTAGAATTCTGGGTCATCATGATTGGGGCCGTAAGCATTAACTACTGGCAAATCCAACCCCATGCCCTTACAGGAAGCTATGACATATCTGCCCTCTGGGTCAGTACTCAGTGTCTTTAACAGGAATTTTGTTCCCGGGTTAACCCATGTAATTACTCCTCTGGCGTGAGTCGTAAAACCAGCTGCTGCTATGTTCCCCTCTAGGCCTCAGTTATGTAACATCCTGCTGGTAGGTGGCAAGTGTGTTTCCTGCAGCAACGCTATGTCTATATTATGTCTTTTCAGATAACCCAACACTTTCCTTAGTTTTCTGTAATCGTTCAGTCCCCTGACATTCCACGTGAGAGCGCGTATAGTGGCTGGCTGTGCATTTTCCTGTTCACGCGTTATGCTAGACATCCTGATGTTAGGTGCGTAGCGTAAGATGCGCAGGGATTCAAGGGGTAATCCAGACTAGCGCGCAAATCTGTAGCGCAAAGCGCGTTGCGGGCGTGGGACCCCCCGCAGTGAGCAAGTCGAGGGCATTCATACAAGGAGCACAGTACATACATTTCTGAGCAAGAAGATCTTCCCTTCCCCTTAGATTCCCCCCCTCACCCACAGCAGACCATCCCCAACTCGGCCTAGCATGAAAAAACTACCCTCCCCGAAACTTTCCAATTGACCCATGCTGGTCCCCGCGGGAACCAGTAGTGCATACAGCGCTAGGGCAGAGGTCGCCAGAGCAAGGACCAGTAACCATTGCAGGCGAACCATTATCTCAGTATCGCTCCTAGCACCATCACCCCATGTGTGTCCTTCAACGGAAGTGTTAGAAAGGCGATCCCGGGGGAGGCAGAAGATGTCTGACTGACCACCCCTAGGTCCACCCCTCCATCTAGAAGTAGCCGAGCGTTGTCGAGAGGCCTCCTGGGTGAGGGTCCTCTCCTAAGATCGTACAGCAGAGTAACCACACCACTACAAATAGACGCCACACAAGAGGATAAGTTCTTAGGCTTTATCAAGGATAAAGGTTGCTGGT
Organism: Lissotriton helveticus; assembly: GCF_964261635.1. NCBI lineage: Eukaryota > Metazoa > Chordata > Amphibia > Caudata > Salamandridae > Lissotriton > Lissotriton helveticus. Next base: position 1,546,058,704 of record NC_136061.1, read on the forward strand.
CTTCAGCGATATGTACAGGCAGATCGAGGGATCTGGAAAGTCTCGTAAACAAGGGACCGGGTAGCGGGACAGTCTCAGTACTGGTGAAGGATGGGATACCCTGCGCACAGCTCTCAATCCTCGAGCCGGGGGGTTCCGAGGGGTCGAGTCGCGGCAGCACCAGCAGGACTCGGCAGATGGTCTCTACGGAGAGGGGGCCGCGGCAGCGCCAGCAGGCTCCAAGGTGGTTTCAGCGAAGATGGGCAGCGCCAGCAGGCTCCAAAGATGGTTCAGCTAAGATGGACCGCGGCAGCGCCAGCAGGCTCCAAAGATGGTTCAGCTAAGATGGACCGCGGCAGCGCCAGCAGGCTCCAAAGATGAGTTCAGGCTTCAGGGTAATGAGTTCTTCTCGGGTCAGCCGCGACAGCGTCAGCAGGGCTCTTGACTCCAGGATACAACTGCTTTCCTGACCCAGGGCTGGCCCAGATATAGGACGGGAGTCCTTTGATGTCCGGACCCTCTCGCCTGGGGGTCAGAGGGGCCGGGATGAAGGTGTCCAGACACCCAGCAGGGGGGTGGAGCAAGCGCCCAGGGAGGCCGGAGGGCGATCGATACCAGGCGTCCGGGGACGGCTGGAGGGCCATCGAAACTCCTCTCCTCCGGGATCCGTCAAGTGGCCACTTTACCACCTGGGTTGATCTTGGTGCCACGATGTCGGGGCTTCGCTGGGGCCGCGGCCGGGGTCGGGCCGAGGCCACGTGCTCGGGACGTGATGGGCCCAAGATGGAGTCGGGCCTGAGAGGGTGGCCCGGGGTGGTGACCGGACCTGCAGAGTTGGGCGAGCCGGGTTCGCCGGGTTCCAGAGGGGGAGAGCCGGGGTTTTCCAGGGGGGGGCTCTCGTCGAGAGTTCGTGGAGGGTGGTGTCCGGAGGGGAGACAGCGGGTCGATGGAGGGCCGATGTCGTCCAGGGTCCGCCATGCGGGAGGGGTAGGACCACGCCACGAGGCCGGGTCCAACACACGTCCCCTCCAGCTGAAGGCCGGGAGAGTCACCCATCTTCTTGGGGATTCTCCTCGTCGAGGCGGAAGAAGCGGGTCATGCCGTCAGCGTTGGCGTGGTCGTTGCCAGGGCGATGTTCCACAGTGAAGTCCATCCCCTGCAGGGAGATGGACCATCGCAGCAGCTTCGGGTTCTCGCCACGCATCTGCATCAGCCACCGCAGGGGCCGGTGGTCGGTCTGGACCCGGAAGTGGGTGCCGAAGAGGTAGGGCCGGAGTTTCTTTAGGGCCCACACGACGGCGAAGGCTTCTCTTTCTATGGTGCTCCATCGTTGTTCTCGAGCCAGCAGCCGCCGGCTGATGAAGGCCACAGGTTGGTCAACCCCCTCGGGTTGACTTGCGACAGGACCGCCCCGATGCCGTGCTCCGAGGCGTCGGTTTGGACCACAAACTCTCGGCTGTAGTCGGGGCCTGGAGCACAGGGGCGGTGCACATGGCAGTCTTTAGAGTCTCGAAGGCTGCTTGGCACTCGGGGGTCCAGTGCACCTTCTGTGGTAGTTTTTTGGAGGTCAGTTCAGTGAGGGGCCCCACAATGCTCCCGTAGTCATTTATGAAGCGTCGATAGTATCCAGTGAGCCCCAGGAAGGCTCGGACTGCTGTCTGGGTGACTGGGGGCTCCCAGGCCACAATGGTGTCGACTTTGGGTTGGAGGGGAGCTACCTGGCCGCTCCCCACTTGGTGCCCCAGATAGGTCACGGACCCTTGGCCTATCTGGCACTAGCTTGCTTTCACTGTTAGGCCGGCCCGCCGGAGGGCCGTCAGGACCTCCCAAAGGTGTCTCAAGTGTTCGTTCCAACGGAGGCTGTATACCGCAATATTGTCCAGGTATGCGGCACTGAACGCTTCTAGCCCCGCCAGTACTCTGTTCACTAGTCTCTGGGAGGTAGCGGGGGCATTTTTCATGCCGAAGGGCATCACCTTGAATTGGTAGTGGCCATCGGGGGTCGAGAAGACGGATCGTTCTTGGGCCCCGGGGGTGAGGCCGATCTGCCAATACCCGGCCGTGAGGTCGAAGGTGCTGAGGTATCTGGCGGCCCCCAGGCGATCGATCAGTTCATCCGCCCGGGGGATGGGGTGGGCGTCGGTCCTGGTAGCGGCATTCAGCCCCCGGTAGTCGACACAAAACCGGAGCTCTGGAGAGCGCCGGGGGCGTCGGCTTTAGGGACCAGGACCACTGGACTTGCGCAGGGACTGTCTGAGGGCTCGACCACCCCCAGGGCTAGCATCTTGGCAACCTCGGACTGGATGCAGGCCCGGACTCGGTCAGGAACTCGGTAGGCCAGGTGCCGCACGGGTGGGCTGTCCCCGGTGTTGACGTCGTGGACACACCACTGGGTGACCCCGGGAGTAAGCGAAAACAGGTCCGCAAACTGCCCCAACAGCTCTTGCAGTCCTGGCGCTGTTCGGGGGTCAGGGAGGAGGAGAGGGGAACTCCCTCGACGGAGCCATCTTTCTCAGAGTACTTCAGGAGGTCGGGTAGGGGCTCGGAGTTGTCTTCGGCCCCGTCATCCGTAGCGAGCAGTAGGCTCAGCTCCGTGCGGGCAAAGTTAGGCTTGAGCCGGTTGGCCTGCAGGACCCGGAGGGGGTTCCTGGGGGACTCCATGTCCACCAAGTAAGTGACGGGGCACTTGCGCTCCACCACTTTGAAGGGCCCCGTCCATTTGTCCTGGAGGGCACAAGGTTCGACCGGGGTCATGACCCAGACCTGCTGGCCCGGCTCGAACTCGATGGATGAGGCGTTCTGGTCATACCAGCGTTTCATCTCCTCCTGACTGGCCTCCAGGTTGGCCTCTGCAAGTTCCCGGAACTTCCGAGTCTGGTTGCGGAGGGTCAGGAGGCACCCGTAGACATCCGGTGGAGCATCTCGGACAGCCGTCTCCCAGCCTTCTTTGACCAGGCTGAGGGGACCTCGGACAGGATGCCCATACAACAGTTCGAAGGGGCTGAGCCCCAGGGACTGGGGCACCTCTCGATAGGCAAACAGGAGGCAAGGCAGCAGGACATCCCATCTGCGTCGTAGCGGCTCTTCTAAGCCCTTGATCATCCCCTTCAGTGTTCGGTTAAACCGCTCTACACGTCCATTTCCTTGGGGGTGATACGGGGTGGTGAACTTATATGTGACCCCGCACTGTTGCCACAGGGACCGCATATATTTAGATATAACGTTTGTGCCCCGATCACTCACGACCTCTCGGGGGAAGCCGACTCTGGAGAAGATCCCCATTAGCGCTCGGCCCACCACGGGGGCCGTGATGGTCCGGAGTGGGATGGCCTCGGGATAGCGGGTGGCATGGTCCACCAGAACGAGGATGAAGCAGTGTCCCTGAGAGGTGCGGGTGTCCAAGGGCCCCACTATGCCGATCCCCACTCGCTCGAAGGGTGTGGTTACCACGGGAAAAGGTTGGAGCGGGGCCTTGACTTTCCCCCCGCTCTTCCTGCTGGCTTGACAGGTCGGACAGGTTCTGCAGTGATTGTTCACACCGTTGCGCATTTTCGGCCAGTAAAAATGGGTCACCAGGCGGCTGTAGGTTTTGTCCTGCCCCATGTGCCCGGCGAGGGGCGTTGTGTGCCAGGTTCAAGAGGAAGTCTCTGAATCGGAGGGGGACCACCAGCACTCGGCTGGCCCCCAGTTCGGCAATTTTCTGCTCGCTGTATAAGAGATCGTGGTCCCAATAGACCCAGTGGGACCCCGATGGGTCTCCGGTGGCTTGCGTGGCGGCTTGTTGTCGGATTCCCTCGAGGGAGGGACACGTTTTCTGTTCCTGCCGGAACTGCTCGCGGGTGGGGCCACCTTCTTGGCGCCATTGGGCTAGTTCGGGAAGGTGGCCGAGCTCGGTGAGGTCCTCATGGTTGGGCCCCTGGGGCCCGGGTTCAGGGTCGACGTCCTCGGGGACGGCTGGCGGTGGAGGTGCGGGCCACTCTGGTTCTTCTGCGCTCGGGGCAGAGGCCCGGGCGGTCATGGATCGAGTGGTCGCACAGGCCCACTCGGGAAGGCCTAGCATCCCCAGATGCTCCCTCCGCTCGACGTGGGCCCAGGGGGAACTTTCCAGGTCGTTCGCGAGGAGGCAGTCCACGGGGGCATCGTCCAGAACTGTCACCTTCAGCGGGCCCGACACTCCTCCCCATTCGAAGGGGATACGGGCCATCTGGCACAAGCTCTCGGAGTTGTCCGCCGACCGTACTGGGCACAGGACGTTGGGCAAAATTTGTTCAGGGGTCACCAAATGGCAGCGGACCGCCGTCACGTTGGCTCCAGTGTCACGAAGGGCTTCGGCCCGGTGTCCATTGATGGTGACCCATTGGCGGTACTTTTGTGTTTTGCCTGGGATCGGGGCTCAGGGAATCATGTCTCTTTCTCCCAGGCACACCAAGGACATAGTGGCGGGCTCCCACTCGGCCTGCTCGGTGTCTTTATCCTCTTCCTCGCCTCTTTCTTCACCCAGGGCGGCGGCTGCGATCTGGCGGGTGGGAGGGCCGGTGGTGCCGGGTCGCTGGTTCATCGGGCAGAGAGGATCATTCGCATAGTGACCTGACCGCTGGCATCTGTGGCAAGTAACGTTCGGGCGGGGCCCCTGTCGTGCTGGAGGGGCCCCTCTTCGGCCCAGGGCTGGCGAAGTGGAGGTAGGGGAGGACCCCGTGGGGGCGTCTCGGCCCCTGCCCTGGCCTCCTCCGCCGCCTCGTGGTCGGTGGTTCCCTGGGGATCCCCGGCCGTAGTCTCCTATCGGGCTCCGGGGGACTCGGGTGCTCACCCATCTATCAGCCTCAACAGCGAGTTTCCGTGGCTCTGTCAGTTTGCTGTCGAGGAGATGCTGCCGGAGTTCGATGAAACAGTTGTTGGACAGATGTTCCCATATAATGAGGTCAACCAACTGCTGGTAGGTGGTGACCTGACTGCCTTTGATCCATCCCTCGAAGGCTCTGCTAAAAAGTTCACGTATTCCACCCATGTGGTACCGGGGATTTTTTTACAGTCTCGGAATCGCTGCCGGTACATTTCGGGGGTGAGTCCGTAGCGAGTGAGGAGGGCAGTTTTCATGTGTTCGTAGGAGGTCATCTCGGCATCGGGGAGTTCTAGCAGGGCGTCCCTCCCTTCATTGACGAACTTCCCCCACAGGACGGGGCCCCAGTCCTTGAGGGGTACTCGATGGGCTGTCATGGCTACTTCATAGGCTTTGAACCGCTGTTGGATGTCGTCGTTCTTATAGTACTCTTTGACGACATCCTTGGGTATGTGTACCTTCGTGTCCACAGGAGGGGGCGAGGTCTTGCCCCCGGAGGCGCTGGCCTCATTCGTTTTGGCCTTGATCTCTAGTTCCTTTAAGCCACGCTCATGCTCGAACGTGAGTTTTTTTTCTTCGAGGTCTCTTTGTCTTCGTTTCTCCTCCAGGTCTCCTTCTAGCCGTAGTTGCTCGAGGGCTATTTTTTTTTCCGCCAGCTGTAGTTCTCCGTCCAGCCGGAGTCGGGCTAGCTCTAGTTCGTGGAGCCGGTTCCTCTCTCGTTCTCAGGCGTCCTCGTGGGCGAGGCCCGTGTCTAGGGTTACGGGTCTTTCCCCCGCTGGGGGCGCGTCAGTCTCTGGGCGTCCGTTTGGGCCCGGGTTATCTTCATTCTGGGGTGGCGTGCCTTCGGCTTCCACCCATGCTTGCAGGGCCGATTTAAAGTCTTCCTTGGTGCTTAGGCCAGTGGTAGCGATGCCCAGGTCTTTGCAGAATTGTTTCAATTCCTTATGACTGTACTCTTCTATTTTCTCTTTCCGGAATTCTGCAGTCGGTCTGGTTTCTTGAGTAGTCATGGTCGCGGTGTGTTTTTATCAGTAGCGGGTGAATCACTCTCCGTACGATTTGCGTTGGCTCGGATCGCACCGCCTTCCACAAATGTTAGAAAGACGATCCTGGGGGAGGCAGAAGATGTCTGACTGACCACCCCTAGGTCCACCCCTCCGTCTAGAAGTAGCCGAGCGTTGTCGAGAGGCCTCCTGGGTGAGGGTCCTCTCCTAAGATCGTACAGCAGAGTAACCACACCACTACAAATAGACACCACACAAGAGGATAAGTTCTTAGGCTTTATCAAGGATAAAGGTTGCTGGTCTTCAGGGATATGTACAGGCAGATCGAGGGATCTGGAAAGTCTCGTAAACAAGGGACCGGGTAGCGGGACAGTCTCAGTACTGGTGAAGGATGGGATACCCTGCGCACAGCTCTCAATCCTCGAGCCGGGGGGGTTCCGAGGGGTCGAGTCGCGGCAGCGCCAGCAGGACTCGGCAGATGGTCTCTATGGATAGGGGGCCGCGGCAGCGCCAGCAGGCCCCAAGGTGGTTTCGGCGAAGATGGACCGCGGCAGCGCCAGCAGGCTCCAAAGATGGTTCAGCTAAGATGGACCGCGGCAGCGTCAGCAGGCTCCAAAGATGAGTTCAGGCTTCAGGGTAATGAGTTCTTCTCGGGTCAGCCGCGACAGCGTCAGCAGGGCTCTTGACTCCAGGATACAACTGCTTTCCTGATCCAGGGCTGGCCCAGATATAGGACGGGAGTCCTTTGATGTCCGGACCCTCTCGCCTGGGGGTCAGAGGGGCCGGGATGAAGGTGTCCAGACACCCAGCAGGGGGGTGGAGCCAGCGCCCAGGGAGGCCGGAGGGCGATCGATACCAGGCATCCGGGGACGGCTGGAGGGCCATCGAAACTCCTCTCCTCCGGGATCCGTCAAGTGGCCACTTTACCACCTGGGTTGATCTTGGTGCCATGATGTCGGGGCTTCGCTGGGGCCGCGGCCGGGGTCGGGCCGAGGCCACGTGCTCGGGACGTGATGGGCCCAAGATGGAGTCGGGCCTGAGAGGGTGGTTCGGGGTGGTGACCGGACCTGCAGAGTTGGGCGAGCCGGGTTCGCCGGGTTCCAGAGGGGGAGAGCCGGGGTTTTCCAGGGGGCGGCTCTCGTCGAGAGTTCGTGGGGGGTGGTGTCCGGAGGGGCGACAGCAGGTCGATGGAGGGCCGATGTCGTCCAGGGTCAGCCATGCGGGAGGGGTAGGACCACGCCACGAGGCCGGGTCCAACAGGAAGCCAATGTCAATATACCACTGCATTCTTTAAAGCAGTCCCCCGCAACTGTGCCTCCACCCCCCTCAGCTCTCGATCAGGCACAGTGCGCGCCAACAGTATATAAAAGGAAACTGTGTGCCCACACAGAGCCTACTGAGTTCAAACACTCGTGTTCAAATAGGCAACACCAACAGGGAATAGTCTCACCATTTCTCGGAGCGTCGCGGCTCTTGCAGGCACTTCTACTCCGCGCCTCTTTCTACAGTCCATCAAGCCTAGAGTTCGGCAAGGCGAAGCTCATCTCCCAGGCACCGCCTCGGCCTCCGCTTCACCCGGCTTACGGCTGGGTTACAAAGACAGTTCGCTCCTACTATTCTTGCTCATCCAAGCGGCTGGTGATTTCCTGCTCACCCGTCTGGCTCCTGGGGCTGTTCCTTTGCTCCTTGGCCCACGTCTTTAGGGCCTTCTGAAGGTCTTTCGGGTCAGTGAAGAATAGAGAGTGGCCCTGACAGTTAATTCTGAGCTTCGCAGGGTAGAGCATAGCATAATCCAATCCAAGGTCTCGGAGTTGTTGTTTATACGGAGCAAAGTGCCGACGCTCCTCCTGCACCTTCGCCGTGAAGTCTGGGTATAAGGAGATGGCCGCCCCTTCGAACTGTAGCTGGCCCTTCTCTCTGGATAGCCGCAACGCCGTGTCTCTGTCTCAGTAATTTAGAAGTTTTGCGATAATTGGCCTCGGGGGAGCCCCCGGGCGCGGGCGTGGACCCAGTGAGCGGTGAGCCCTCTCAACTATGAACATGGGCGAGAAGATATCATCTCCCAGTAGAGTGGTCAGCAGCTTCTCCACAAACAACTCCATTTTTCCGGTGTGTGTTGTCTCCGAAACTCCTGTGATGCGTATATTTGAACGCCTAGAGAGGGCTTCTAAATCTTCCGGCTTGTCCTGTATTACCTGGAGGAGCTTGCCAATTTGTTTACGGTCTTTGTCCAGTTCGGATTGCGCTTCCTTGACTTCCTCGACTTCAGTCTTTCCGACATGTCCAGTCACTCCGTATGTTTGTCCACCCTTTCTGACATCCGGTCCATACGGTAAGTGAGGGCGTCAATCTTCGTCCCTATGGATGCCATACTGTCCTGCAAGCCTTTCTCCATAGTGACCAGCAGCTCCTTGATGTCCGAGTAGATCGAGCCCTCCTGGTTCCTGGTTTGTTGTGCCGTTTGTGGTTCCTGTGGATCTGGGGCCTTTGCGCGACGCTGTTCGAATGGGAGTTTGGTTTGCGTCTTGTCTCCTTTACCCATGGTGCAGGGGCAGGACGCAAGGTCCCCGTGTCACCTTGTACGCCTTAAGGGTTTCAAGTCAGCGCGATGTTCCCGCTACCAGAGATTCCACCTGGATACTCCAGTAGGCCCTTCAGGGACCCCCCCAAGACTGTAAGTGAGGTCGCTATAGCCAAGCATGGGAGGAAAGCGTTTAAACGCGTCCGACTGTCCAGCGGGGTTGCAACTCCAACAGTAATGGGCTGTTTCTTCGCGTCGCCTTCAAAGGATGGTAGTTGAGGGCAGGTAGTGGTGTTCTCCCTAGCAAGTTCTTAGAGCTCCGGTTCTGTAATCAGGGGGTTCCATGTCAGGTTTCCAGGGACGCTAGGCTCGTCCCCTTCACAGGGTGCCCCTCAAGGCTCACCGGAGCGAGTACAAATCAAATCAAAGCCATGGACCCCGCAATGTCTAACTCTGCTGCTCAGGGTCCCGTGTGCGCGTCGCGGCCGCTTTGTAACTGTTGTGCTAGGTGGAGGAGGGGGGGTCGATGCCGGGTACCGGCTGGTATTCACAAGCTCCCCCGAGTAGACTTTGGCGTTGGCGATATTAACCGCAGGTGCGAGCACCATGGCTGTGCAGTTCCCCTCCGTTGCACCAAAGATGTGGGCCTCTCGCGGTTGTGTCCGGGCGCCGGGTGCAAGGCGTGCAGCCTCAAGCTGGCACTGACGAGCTCCGCCGACTGCCGGGAGCGCGGTCTGCACCCAGGGTCTAGTCGTTACCACAGCGGCCCCCGGCTCCCCAGCGTTTCCTCGCGGCCAGCTGCTCACCTCAGGCAGCGTCACGAGCAGGCCAGTGGCTCCCGGGCTAAGTGCACCAATATGGCCGGCAGCACTACTTTTTGCCTCGGGCCGCCCGCGTCACAGGAATGCCTCTCCAGTCGGTGTCGGCAGCCTTCGGGGGTCGCGCTCCTGCGCTGCTGTCACTTGCGCTCCGTCGAGCAAGGGTTTCCAGGGCACTCACAATTTCTCAGCTTCCCCGGGCCAAGTGTCCCAACTCGCGCTGCACGCCGGATGACGCAAGCTGGGCGGCTTGCAACGCTAGTCCGGGTCTTGGCGGCCCAGTCGGCCGAGACGTCAGTCTGTCCACCGTGTCGCCTCAGGCCAGCACCTTTCCTCCGCTGTCGCCTCCGTTGGTGTCGGCGGTGTCCGGGGTTCGAGCTCCGCCAACTATAGTCCCAGGGCTCCGTGTTTGTAAGGATTAAATCAGGGTTATGTGGGTGATGGTGCGGAGCTCTGCTCTCAAGCGTCCACCATCGGCGCCGGCAAGCTCCGCCCCCCCCCTGTGATGTACACACTTCGCAGAGTATGAAACCAAAGCGACTAATATACTCTATCTGAAAACACTTTGCCTTGGAGAACGGTGTTCATGTTCTTTCATCCAGTCTCAGAGAGCGCCTTTCATTATTAAGGTCAAGAGTGAACCATTTTTTAGAGGGGACATTTTTTTGAGTCTTTATTTTTAGTGGGGCGAGTTTGTCTAGAACCTCTGAGATAGTTTTATTAAAGTGCTCGGTGAGTTCATTTGCGTTGGAGGATGGGGCAGAGTGACCAAGATGGGATTGGAGTTCATGCGCTAACACTCCAGGGGGGATTTGCCTAAGATTTCTGGACATAGTTGTAGTTTTAATGTTTTGTTTAGGGGCGGGTGGCGCTGGGGGGAGATAGTAAACAGGATAAGATGATTGTCAAGTACACGCACCTTAAGACTTGATCTTCCACAGGAGCAGATGACTAAACCCCGAAATCCCCACACCCCACTGCAAACGGACCACATCCACTTCCAGTACAGAGGGGGAAAAGGGGAATCGGATAAAAAGAGAGACTCAACTGCTGGTATCTCTGCTACTTCAGGTGTTGTTACTTCCATCTTACTAGTGAGGTATCTGTAACACACAAACACAACTATTAACTCTCACTTCCTAATATATATTCTACACTTTACCCTTTCATACTACCCAACCTCCCAGTTGTGTCTCCTACCTTTTTCCCTGCAGTGATTAGCCACTCCCTTGTGGACCAAATGATGTGGTTGTATAGAAAGTAGAGTCTTGGTCCATAGAATAGCTGACCTACGGATAGGCGACTGGATAGGTGAGGTGGTGGGCAAAAAAATTAAAAAAAAAAAAAAAAATATATATATATATATATATGTATATATATATATATTGTTACTTACTAAGTATGTGGCAACTGAGTTAATTGCTAATTCACAAAGTCTCTAGTTGTGTAACTTAAATTACCCTCTAAACTCAAGAGTTTTAATGCCATTCACAGAGTCACTGGTTGTTTAACTTAAAAATTCCCTCAAGGCTCCGAGAGTTTAAATGCTGGAAAATAATCTTTCCTTCTTATTACTGAAGTCGGCTGTGGCATAGAAGGACTCTGTAAGTTCAACCGCTGTTTCCACAACGAACCTTTGACCTCTTGGACTGAGCCCCCCAAAACAAAGTGCAAGCTCTCAGACTGCCCAAATTAAATAATACACCTAGGCAGGAGGCGAGCGACAGATTCCCCGCAATACTTATTTGCGAGGACAGAAAAGCTGGTACTGTGAATAAAAACAGCTCACCAGATGGCGCTACCAGCTCGGAATTCTTCTGGAATGCCAAAATTCCCGTCGAAAAAACAGGAGTGCTGATGCTGCAGAGAGAGTCGAGCGGAGACACAACTTCTAGCCTCCCCAGACCGGTGTTCTCAGAACAAAATGAAGCGCGGACAGAGGAAACGTCCGAACGCCTCAGAAATTCCATTGAAGTGTGCAATGCTCAAGGAGAGTGAGCGCGAACACCTGTCTTCCTAATAACCACTAGAACGCTGACTGAGCAGAAAGGACGACCAGAAGGGCGACCATTTTACCCCCCCAGGGAAACAGGTGACTTAATGAAAATCCCACCATCCTAAACTGACTCTTTGCCGTGTGGAACCCTGGGCTTGGGAATCCGTGTGTTGAACTCTTTCAGCGACTTTGCTGCCCGCTCCTCGCCGCACCCGCTTTGCGGGTGCCGCTTTGCGGGTGCCGCTTCGCGGGTGCCTCTTCGTCCATCAGAACTGCGGGTTCAGTACCTTACCGTGGTTGGAGGTGATAAGGACTGCAGAGGCTTTTCCAAACATCGCATCAGGGCTGCGAGCGTTGTTGCAGGGACTCCATCTCCCAGGAGTCCCTGTCCGACCAATAGGCAACACCTGGTCCGCTCTCCCTGTTTGCTCCGCCCACAGGTCGTAACCCGCCCTATTTAGAGGTCCCAGGCAGCCGCTGCGCGGGACGCGCGCGGGCGTGCCCCGGGCTAAGCCCGGGCAAAGGGCGGGCCGTCTAAGGCCGTCTGAGGCCGAGAGAGGTCGGGTTGGGTCCCCCCTCTTTCATGTGAGTTGCGGATTACATTGTTATTATTGTCTATCATACTGGGGTGGGGTCTGTAGCGATCTCCTTTTTATTTATTATCTTTGGCCTTGGTGCAATCCCTCTTCTTGTTTGGATGCACTATTGCAAGCCGCTTACCATTGTGCTCATTTGAAATCTTGACTTTACGATCTGGGAAAGAAAGACTTGTACAAGTGACAACATCGAATGGGGTATTTACCGGCACTATTGATCACTTTTTTAAACGAACAACATGTATTTTGGAAAAGGAAATTGCTCTTGCCGAAAAACGCTTATCCATCGATCTAGTTACAGGGAAGCGGTCATCGCTGGGGAAAATTGGGCAGGCAGTGTCTCCCCTCCAAATATGTCAACTTGATCCTAGTGTTAATATATGCCCAAGTACCGAAATGGCGCCAGTGGACCTAGAGTCTACTGTTGTCAACCACGCTCTAGATACTTCAACGAATAGCTCTTACACCAATAGCTTATTGAACATCGTTGACGAAGGATCTATATTATCTAGATCACTATCTAGTCCTGAGCATAAAATCCCACCCACAGGAGAACCCCATAGGCTTAAATCTAGCAAGAGGAAAAGAGCAGAGAAGTCTCAGATGGGGGGAACTGCAAAGATATCTAAAAACAAAAGTACGACACAACCCACACAAGTTTTAATTACCCCCACCTCTAATACCCCCGCCCCTATAAATTCTACTGAACAATCTCCAACTAATAGAACTGATGACGGCCTCTTGGGCAAGATAGAATTCTTTGTAAAATCTTTAATGTTGCCATTACTAGAACGAACGAGGTTGCTAAATGACAAAATGAACCTGATGGAAGTGCTAGTAAGAGAAAATACGGCCACGTTAAAAAAGTTAGCTGCTAACACAATAGATGCCCAATCTGGAACACAGAAATCATCAAAAAAAGAAATCTCAGGGCCAGCGCCAACAGCTAAATCTGTTCCCTTGCTTCCCCAGCAAGAGCATCAAAGGCTGGGAAAAAGTAGTAACGATAACAAACCCATGAGGGGTAAACCTATAAAAGAAGGAGTGGCAGCTAAACCCAAGCCTGCTCCCAGTATGTCCACTAAAGTCATACGGTCATTGGGACAAGGGAATTCTGTTACTAAGTCTGCTTTTCCAAAGCCGACAAGTGTTAACCTACCTCCCGAATCAGCCCCTTACACAATAATCTTGACAGGAGTTGTTCCACTGGAGGAGGGGAAATCGGAATCATATAGGGAATTAAACAACAAAGTCACCTTCTGGCTAAATAAGAATAGAACCCTCCCACCTATGTCTACAACAGAGATACTTAACGTCAGAAGAGTGAACTGGGTAGGCCAAGGCTCAAAAGATCTGGAGGGGGAGTGTGTTATAGTCAGCTTCAGGGATCCCTGGGTAGTGGACTTCATTTGTAGACAACCAAGATTTGGTAAAGTGGGTGAAGTCCAATCATTAACCCTGCATTATTTCTATCCCTTAAGAGGCAGATTTTGTGGCCCATCCCACCAAATACCATCGTATCAAAATAGCAGACTGAGAGGTAGGCACCCTTTTGATTTGGCAACACACTCCCCGTTTTTCCCCCAACTTTCAAACCGGTATGAACCGCTCTGTGGTTTGGAGGGGGTTGATTGACTTCAGTGTATGTCAGCCAGTAACATCAGTATAGGGAACATAGTAAGCCGTACAGAGGGTATCGTTCTAACCCAAGATGGGGTGGAGGAAAGCAGTTCCCCAGGACAACGTAGTCTAACCAAGGTGGAATAGTGGGGGTGACATCAATGTATGCAATGTGGAAGATGGTTTTTCCACCGGAAAGCAGTTGGGAGAGTGTGGGAGGCCTGGAGGAATCTCAATAGGGGCCACGGACCCAAGCCAACTAAGTCTACCGATGAATCAGGATTCAACGATTAAAATAGCTTCATGGAATATTGCAGGGCTGAAGGGGAAATTAGATATGGCTGAATGGGGAGAGTTTATATACCTGCATGATATCTTAATTCTTCAAGAAACTTGGGCACTTGACCCAATCTTTCGTGCGGGCTATATTAACTTTTACAAACCGGCCATCAGAGGGAAAAAGGGCAGACCATCGGTGGTTTGACAATATGGATTAAACAATCCCTTGGCTATAGGCCTCATGAATTGATAGGCCAAAATATGGATATTCTGGGATTAAAACTTAGCAGCGATAATCAGCAGGAAATATTTATAATTAACATTTATGCACAGGGCCTACCAGGGGGGCGATGTCCAGCTATTATTAATGATCTTGAACCTCTAATGGATTCAATTGGGAGAGACAAGTTTGTTGTAATAGCAGGGGATTTAAACTGTACCTTCGAACCCCTTCCAAGCGAGGGAGAGGATAGCTATGGAGAGGTCGACCAGTTATGGAATGTCCCATACCTTGCCCTAAACCCTATCAAAAGGGTCACCGAGGCAGCTCTGCACTGGCTAGGCTTATGCCTGGAGTGGGGCCTACGAGCAGCCAATGGACGAGCAAATTCGGACAAAATTGGGCAGGTAACCTTTGATAACGGAGTAAGCACAAGTAGAATTGACTACTTTTTAATTAAACTAGAGTTTTGGTCATTATTAGACGACATGTTAATTTCAGCGCGCCCAGAGAGTGACCATAACCCTTTGATATTAAGTTTGAAAACTGATGGTGGGCTTGGTAGAATTAACGCTACTAATTGTACTTCAGCCGAGGTTATCCTAACCAACGATAGACGTAGGGTTCGTTGGTGTAGGGTAGTGGACGACCAAGATACCCTCGACAAAATATCCTATGAAGTCTCATCATCTGTGAATGTATTTAAGACTGTGCTTGCAAATTCAGGCCCACTTGAGCAGATATCTACCCAACATGAGCAATTGTTTGATAAGCTGAAAACCCTTTTTACAAAGCCAGGGTCATCTGGAAAAATTGTGGAAGGTTCTTGGGGTCGCTTATCCAGATCTATAAAGCGCAAGCAAGGGGCGCTACCATGTATGGGGCGGAATTGTGGGGACACACATCCTGTCGCAGTCTGTCTCTAACAGAGAACAAATTTATCAGACAGATAGTCGCACTCCCGCCCAGCACCCCGCTCCTCCCCTTGAGGTTAGATCTGGCTTTGCGCCCCATAGCTGATGAACTAGGCTTGAGACCCATAGCCTTCTGGCGAAGGCTGTGGAGCAGCAACGAACTTCTCGCCTATAGGGCGGAATTAATGGAGCTACTGACCAACCCGAAAGCGCTATTGATCCCCTGGGTAAAATACATTCAAAACTCTTGTATGGTACTGGGGCTCCCAGACTTCTGGTCAAACCCTGCTAAAGCCTCACTAAATATTTCAAGGAAAGGTCTGGCTAGTGCTTATTATGAACATAAATTAGCCACAGCCTTAGATAGTGTAGGGAAGTTCATAAAAGATCACACAGAAGGCAAATGCTGTTCTTGGGTATTTATTCCATCCTCTTGCATCAAGTCCCAAGTCGGTAATGCCGGATCGCAGATCACGAGCATAACCGACAACCATTACTAGTTCAAATAACAACATGGCGTTATATTGACACGAGCTTGTCACGAGCGACCCGGAACACCTGAATGCTTGTGACAGCTCGTGTGCATGTGTACAATCCCTACACACCTTCCCCCCTTTAAAAAAAAACACTGGAAAAAAATTACAGAAATTAATTTAGTTCATTACAAAGTCATTAAATCGAACAGGTAAACGATGACAACGTGTCGCTCTAGTGTTGTTAGTGTAATTTTCTTCATGGAGATGTTCCACATTGTCATTCTGTTTTCCAACATCAAAAAATACATTGCTGTCAACATCATTTACTATTTGATTGGTTCCTTTAAACAATGAAATTCTGCTTAAGTTCCATACAGAGCCACCCTCAACCCTGACTGCGTTTTTAAATACTTCAATAACTTCCTTAGGACTTGACCAAACTGGTAAACCTTTGCTTACACCTTCTTTTCTTTTTACACGGACATAATCACCCACTTTAATGGAACGACAAGACTTGGAACCAATTCTCTTGACCATATTATGTTTCATTTTGTCTTTATATGATTGACCTCTGTTTTTAACGGCTTCAAAATCTACTTTCAGACAGTTTTCAGTACCAGCTAAATTTCCTTTTAACCACCATGGAACTAATTTAGTACTAGGCTTTCGTCCTCTTAGAAGCTCAAAAGGTGTGACCAAAGTTACTGAATTAGGTGATGTCCTATAAGCCAATAACATGGATTGTAATGCATTTCTCCAATTCAAATTGCCTTTGATAGAGAGTTGTATGGCTTCTTTGATTACACGGTTGAACCTTTCAACCTGGCCATTGGCTTCTGGGTGGAAAACTGCAATTTTTCTATGAACAATACCGCACTTAACAAAAAATTGTTCTATTTCTTTGCTCACAAACTGCGGACCATTATCGGTCACAATCTCCTGAGGAATACCCTCCCTGCAAAAAATCTCATCTAGGAATTCTATTACCTGACACGAAGTAACTTCCTTCACCATTTTGACCTCTGGCCATTTAGAAAAATAGTCTATAAGTACTATGCCAAAAGCCTCTTGTCTTGGTAAACAACTAAAAGGTCCGATGATATCTATCCCTAGTTTGCGCCAGGGACCTGAAGGTAATTCAACGGGACATGGTTCAGGGCGTAAAGCGACAGCTGTCTTGTCACTATTTGAGCAATAAGAACAAGAACGTACAAATTGGTCCACACACGAGTCAATGCCCGGCCACCAAAAGGACTCCTTCAAACGTCTTCTGGTGAAAGATATCCCCAAATGTCCCTCATGAGCAATCTTAAGAATAGAGTTTCTAACAGTAAAAGGTGGTACAATTTTATCGCCTCGAAGAATCAATTCATTCTCTACTGCAAGTTCTTCTTGAAGTTTATAAAAACCCATTAAATTCCCTGATAACTTCCTCTGTTCTGGCCAACCATGAATAAGGTACTTCTTGACACTGCACAATTCTAAGTCCTTACTCATCTCTTCCATCCAAACTTCTTCTTGTAATGACATTTGCTCACCATACACTAAATTAATATCACGAAAAGTAAAAGCTACTTCACACTCTTCTTCATTAATTGCTGCAGAGTTATCCGAATCAGAAATCAATCTGGACATGCAATCGGCATGTATATTCGCCTTTCCTTGAACATATTCAATAGTGCACTGAAAAGATTGTAATCTTGACGCTAATCTTGCAAGAGGTGCCAACATAGTTCTGCCTCCACCTGGAGCCATGAGATATACTAAAGGCTTATGATCAGTCTTTATTAAGAATCTTGTACCCCACAAAAAAGGTCTAAAGTGCTCAGCTCCCCAAACGCACGCCAGTAACTCTCTTTCTATGACAGAATAATTCTTTTCTGCATCCCTCAGAGCCCTTGACGCATAAGCAACAACCCATTCTTTCTCATTATCTTTCTGGAGAAGTACTCCACCCAAGCCAGAAGAACTAGCATCTACCATGATGATACATTTCATGCCAACTACAAAGGGTTTGAGACATGGTGCATTAACAATAAACATTTTTAAAGATTGAAAAGCATTTGTCATTTTATCAGTCCAATTAAATTTTAAATTTTTCTTTAGCAGGCATCTGAACGGGTCAACTTTTACAGAAAAATTCGGGATAAACTTGGCATAAAATTCGATAAGGCCTAAAAATGCTACAAGTTGTTCTTTTGAAGTGGGTATAGGAGCATTTATGATGCTCTTGACATGATTTTTCTTAGGTTTGATTCCCATTCCACTTATGGTATGTCCGAGATACTCTACTTCTTTTTGTTTAAATTTGCATTTGTCAATACGTAGTGTAAGTCCCTTGTCTGCTAATGCAGCAATCACACATTTTAAATTATTGTCATGCTCAGTGTCATCTTTTCCATATACTAAGATGTCGTCTTGAAATGCTATGGCCCCACTTAAACCCTCCAAAGTATCCCTCATTAATCTTTGGAACACTGAGGCCGCACTCGCTAAACCAAAAGGCATGCGACAGAACCTGTATAATCCTTCAGGTGTGATAAATGCGGTTATGTTTTTGGACTCTTCAGCAAGTACTACTTGATGGTATGCACTGGCTAGATCAACACACGAGAATACTTGTGCGCCAGCCAGTGTCGAGACCATCTCATGTAGGTTGGGCAAAGGATGTGAATCAACCCAAATTGCTGCATTGACACTGCGGAGGTCAATGCATAATCTGAGTTCCCCATTGGACTTAACCGAAATTACAATGGGGGAAACCCAAGGTGATGACTCTATAGGTTCAATAATGTTTTTCTCACATAAATCTTTTAGCATTTCTTTAAGTTTGAGTCTGTATGATAAAGGAACATTCCTTACTCTATGTCTTACAGGGGTGGCGTTTTCATTTAACTTGATGACATGTTCAAATCCCTTATATTGGCCTAACTTACTACTAAAAACAGTAGGGAAAGAATTACGCAATTTCTCTACCATTAGTGAACTATTCTCAGTGACACTTGAAATATTTAATATTTGTTCAACGTATACAGGTGGAGTGGCCCTGGGATCAATTTTCATTCCTAATTCGTATTGGTATGGCCAATTTAGGAGTGACAATCCAGATCTTGACACATAGATTTTCCCTGATATGTGTCGGTCAGAAAATTGTATGTTTGCTATAAAGTAACCAATTAAGTCAATTTTGTGGCCTGTGTATCCACCAGGAGAGACATCAGACTCAAGTAATTTTTGTTCGGGAAATTTGTCTCTAAATACATTTAAGGAAATGATGGTATACCATGCGCATGAATCTACGAAAATTTCTAAACTCACTCCATCAATATTTATAATACATGATGGGAATTTTTTGCAATCTTCATCCCCACATACATTGATAACAGTATTAACCTGAAACCTTTCTTCATTATCTGATTGGTAACCATCACAGTATTCATGTATACAGTTCATTTTCCCTTGTGCTGATCTGCAGCATTTTGTGAAATGGCCTTTCTTGTTGCACTTTGAACATGTTTTTCCTAAAGCAGGACAATTCTTATAGTCTGCTAAATGACTGTCACTGCCGCATCTAAAACATAGCAGTTTGGAAGTTTTCCTTTCATATTTCTGATTCTTGAATTTGTTATCACTTCTAGAAGAGTATTCGTTTTTCTGAAAAAAACTTTTCTTAGACTTATCTACATCTTTAGTTATGTTAAAAACATCACCTTTATCATTGCCTCTAATCTCTTTGACAAATTTCTCTGAATGTTCTATAGATTTAGCGATATCTATAGCATTATTAAGTGACATATCAGATGTTGTCCAAAGACGTTCCTGTACTTTTTTGTTGTTAGTTCTCATTAAAATCTGGTCTCTTAACACTTGTTCATATGATATGTGTTCGAAATCACACGTGACAGCCAAGGATCTCAAGGCTGATACAAAATCCTCTACAGGTTCATCATTTCGCTGTTTGCGAGAATAAAATATAAATCTTTCCATGACCACATTCTTTTTCTTTCCATATCTTAAACTTAACTGTAAAGAAGCATACTCATATACATTAATGTTCCCTGGGTTTACTAATGCTGGCAATGTTTTGAATTCTTTCAAGGCTATACCACCCAAGCAATGTTTTAGGAGTGATAGTTTTCTTTCTGGCTCACATTCCCCTTCTTCTAATACATCAACATAAGCCAAAAAAACAGGTTCCCAAATCTCCCAAGCCATGGGTGGTTCACCAGGTGATGACAAAAATGAAGGTGGGGGTACAATGCCTGACATGTTAATTCTCTATTAAGCACACTAAGTATAAGTCAGTTTAAGCACACTAAGTATAATTGCAGGGTAGTAAAGGAAAGAAATTAACTTAAATATATTAATTATCAATGTTATTAAATATTAAATTGTGGGACACGCAGTGTGCGTGTCACTGAAAACCTTTTAATAGGTGAGATCTTCAACGCGATGTCTCCTGAAGGTGTGGAGTTCACTAAATGATTATTCAGTACTTGTTGCGCGCTGTGTTTTTAAAATTCAGGAAGCGTCTTGACTGGTTCCGTGGTACCGGAAGAACAGTTTTCAGGAAACTCGTCTTTATTGCTTCCAAAGGTCGCGTGATGACATCAGCGCGTTATTCAATGCTGACTCAATTGCGCATGCGCGAGTCTTTGCATGCGTATCTCGGCAATGGAAGCTCGAGAGTTGGTGTCGGCGGTTTTCAAAAAACGCCACAAAAAATTAGTAAGTAACAGCTCTTCTGTAGATCGTAGTCTTCCCTCTAACGCTGTGCGTTGTAATCCAACACTGTTGTTTGAATTTTGAAAGCGCTGGTCAATTTTATGTAGAATTGCAGGGAAAAAAAAAACAAAAAAAAATAGTAATTCCTTATTTTCTTAGAAGTAGATGATGAGAATCCGATCCCGATCGTCGCCAGTGTAGGGAAGTTCATAAAAGATCACACAGAAGGCAAATGCTGTTCTTGGGTATTTATTCCATCCTCTTGCATCAAGTCCCAAGTCGGTAATGCCGGATCGCAGATCACGAGCATAACCGACAACCATTACTAGTTCAAATAACAACATGGTGTTATATTGACACAAGCTTGTCACGAGCGACCCGGAACACCTGAATGCTCGTGACAGCTCGTGTGCATGTGTACAATCCCTACAGATAGCCAGTCTGAAGGGTCACTAACTTCTGTCTTTTTGCAGAGCAAGGACTTGTACAGGCATGAGAGTGTTTTAGATGCCATTTCTCCCGTGTTGGCCAGGAAGCTGTTTCTCCAATGGAGATACGGCACACTGCCTTTACGATCCTTTACCAGTTCCTGGTCATCACCTCCCTCCACCAAGCAGTGCCCAGCTTGCACTGCGACGGAGGAAAGTGACTTACATGTGGTCCTATTTTGTCCAGCTTACAAGGCAGCGAGGAAATACTGGCTCCTACCATTGATTAGAAATCTGGGTGGCAGGGAGTACCTCCCAATGTATAGAATCCTAAAAACTGATGTTTCCAGTTTAACTGTATTTGCACTAGCTAAGTTCCTCACTAATGTTTGGTACACCCGCACTCGTATTTTGAAGATGCAAGCTCCCTCTTAATTTTAGGTTCAGCTTTTCTTTTACGCTGATTTACTAGCACGTATTTTTAAGGTTTTATATTGTCATTGATTATCCATGGGATTTTATAGTGACCACACATGTTTTACTGTATATCTATGTAGTGATCATGCATGTTTTATTGTATATCTTTGATGGCCAATGGCCGAAATAAAGATTGAATAACGGAAGGTTCTTCTAACACCAAATGGTATGACAAAATATGTCGCCAGGCCCATAGTTCCCTGATCACCGCTATTAAATCCAGGGTTACATTAGATATTAAGATGGCAAGGCTGTACTATAAGAAGGTTCAAAGGGAGGCGAAGAAAACGTGGGACGATCGCCGCTGGCAGGATCTGTATGAAGCCTCCCTGTCCTCGAATCAAATTAAATTCTGGCAGGTAGTGAAATGGGGAGGGAATGGGCACACGCAAATACCAGTTAACAATGTTCCCATTGAGGATTGGGTGGTGCATTACTCATCCCAGTTTAGTGGCTCGGAGGCGGTCCCATTGCTAGCCCCGGTGCACCCGATGGCCTCGACATCAATATCATGCTCACTCCTAGTGTTCGAAAACAAAGAGGCAGAGAAGGCGTTGGGATCGGTCCAAGCGGGCAAAGCTCCCGGTATGGATTGTATCCTGGCTGACCTTTTTAAGTATGATCAACATAACTGGGTGCCATACATTACGATATTAGCAAATGCCATTGCAAACGGGGCTAGGATACCAGATTCATGGAGAGGGGCGGAAATTCTACCTATTTACAACAAGCATTTGCAATGCAATAGGTCTCGCATTAGGAAAGTTTGAGCTATTGGTATTGTAAATGACCACCACTACCAGTACTACCACCAACAGTACTACCACCAACAGTACTACCATTACCAGTACCACCACCTCCAGTACTACCACTACTACCACTACCAGTACCACCACCAGTACTACCAGTACCACCACCACCAGTACTACCACTACCAGTACCACCACCATCACCAGTACTACCACCATCAGTACTACCAGTACTACCACCACCAGTACTACCACTACTACAGCCACCAGTACTACCACTACTACAGCCACCACTACTACCACTACCACCACCAACAGTACTAACACCACCGCCAGTACTACCAGTACCACCACCACCAGTACTACCACTACCACCACCACCACATTAACACACTCCATAACACTTAGCAAAAATACATTACCATTTACAATGCCATTAGCTCAAACTCAAATAAATCCGAGCCCGATTGCATTTCTAATGCTTGTTTATTTATGTGTTGGTTTTGAAAATAGCGAAATTAATAGCTTTGTCATTTACAATGCCAATAGTTTTAACTTTTGCAAATGCGACACTGATAGCATTTGTAATGCAATATGTGTTGCATTTACGTGACTTCGATGTATTGATATTACAAATAACAATGGCTTTTAATTTTTTTAAATAATGAATACTTAAAAGTTATTGTAATTTATAATGGCAATCAATCAATCAATCAATCAATCAATGACATTTATAGAGCGCACTACATACCCGTAGGGTCTCAAGGCGCTGGGGGAGGGGGGGTGCCGCTACTGCTCGAACAGCAATAGCAATAGCTTAAACTTTTGTAAATAACTTTTGTAAACATTATGTTCAGTGTATTTTATTGTGACGAAAATCCAAGAACAGAAGTGAAATATTAACATCTTTTTGTGACATTTGTAATAAAGCTTGAAACATAGAGAGGACATATTTGAACCTGATGCTTGTGGATGCCTGATGCTTGTGTATGTCTGATGCTTGTGGACGTCTGATGCTTCTAGATGCTTGTGGATGCCTGATGCTTGTGTATGTCTGATGCTTGTGGACGTCTGATGCTTGTGGATGCTTGTGGACGTCTGATGCTTCTGGATGCTTGTCGATGCCTGATGCTTGTGTATGTCTGATGCTCGTGGACGTCTGATGCTTCTGGATGCTTGTGGATGCCTGATGCTTGTGTATGTATGATGCTTGTGGACGTCTGATGCTTCTGGATGCTTGTGGACGTCTGATGCTTCTAGATGCTTGTGGATGCCTGATGCTTTTATGTCTGATGCTTGTTGACGTCTGATGCTTCTGGATGTCTGATGCCTGATGCTTGTGGATGTCTGTTGCTTGTGGATGCTTGTGGACGTCTGATGCTTCTGGATGTTTGTTGACGTCTGATGCTTCTGGATGTTTGTTGGCGTCTGATGCTTGTGGATGTCTGATGCCTGATGCTTGTGGATGTCTGTTGCTTGTGGATGTCTGTTGCTTGTGGATGTCTGTTGCTTGTGGATGTCTGTTGCTTGTGGATGTCTGACGCTTGTGGATTTCTGACGCTTGTGGATGTCTGACGCTTGTGGATGTCTGACGCTTGTGGATGTCTGACGCTTGTGCATGTCTGATGTCTGATGTTTGTGGATGTCTGATGTTTGTGGATGTCTGACGCTTGTGGATGTCTGACGCTTGTGGATGTCTGACGCTTGTGCATGTCTGACGCTTGTGCATGTCTGACGCTTGTGCATGTCTGATGCTTGTGCATATCTGATGTCTGATGTTTGTGGATGTCTGACGTTGGTGCATGTCTGATGTCTGACGCTTGTGCATGTCTGATGCTTGTGCATGTCTGATGTCTGATGTTTGTGGATGTCTGATGCTTGTGCATGTCTGACGCTTGTGGATGTCTGATGCTTGTGGATGTCTGACGCTTGTGGATGTCTGACGCTTGTGGATGTCTGACGCTTGTGGATGTCTGATGCTTGTGCATGTCTGATGTCTGACGCTTGTGGATGTCTGACGCTTGTGCATGTCTGACGCTTGTGCATGTCTGACGATTGTGCATGTCTGACGCTTGTGCATGTCTGATGTCTGATGTTTGTGGATGTCTGACGTTTGTGCATGTCTGATGTCTGACGCTTGTGCATGTCTGATGCTTGTGCATGTCTGATGTCTGATGTTTGTGGATGTCTGATGTTTGTGGATGTCTGATGTTTGTGGATGTCTGACGCTTGTGCATGTCTGATGTCTGACGCTTGTGTATGTCTGATGCTTGTGGACGTCTGATGCTTCTAGATGCTTGTCGATGCCTGATGCTTGTGTATGTCTGATGCTTGTTGACGTCTGATGCTTCTGGATGTCTGATGCCTGATGCTTGTGGATGTCTGTTGCTTGTGGATGCTTGTGGACGTCTGATGCTTCTGGATGTTTGTTGACGTCTGATGCTTCTGGATGTTTGTTGACGTCTGATGCTTCTGGATGTTTGTTGACGTCTGATGCTTCTGGATGTCTGATGCCTGATGCTTGTGGATGTCTGTTGCTTGTGGATGTCTGTTGCTTGTGGATGTCTGTTGCTTGTGGATGTCTGTTGCTTGTGGATGTCTGACGCTTGTTGATGTCTGACGCTTGTGGATGTCTGACGCTTGTGCATGTCTGACGCTTGTGCATGTCTGATGTCTGATGTTTGTGGATGTCTGATGTTTGTGGATGTCTGACGCTTGTGGATGTCTGACGCTTGTGCATGTCTGACGCTTGTGCATGTCTGATGTCTGATGTTTGTGGATGTCTGATGTTTGTGGATGTCTGATGTTTGTGGATGTCTGACGCTTGTGGATGTCTGACGCTTGTGCATGTCTGACGCTTGTGCATGTCTGATGCTTGTGCATGTCTGATGTCTGATGTTTGTGGATGTCTGACGTTTGTGCATGTCTGATGTCTGACGCTTGTGCATGTCTGATGCTTGTGCATGTCTGATGTCTGATGTTTGTGGATGTCTGATGTTTGTGGATGTCTGATGTTTGTGGATGTCTGACGCTTGTGGATGTCTGTTGCTTGTGGATGTCTGTTGCTTGTGGATGTCTGTTGCTTGTGGATGTCTGTTGCTTGTGGATGTCTGTTGCTTGTGGATGTCTGTTGCTTGTGGATGTCTGTCGCTTGTGGATGTCTGACGCTTGTGGATGTCTGACGCTTGTGGATGTCTGACGCTTGTGCATGTCTGATGTCTGATGTTTGTGGATGTCTGATGTTTGTGGATGTCTGACGCTTGTGGATGTCTGACGCTTGTGCATGTCTGACGCTTGTGCATGTCTGACGCTTGTGCATGTCTGATGCTTGTGCATGTCTGATGTCTGATGTTTGTGGATGTCTGATGTTTGTGGATGTCTGATGTTTGTGGATGTCTGACGCTTGTGCATGTCTGATGTCTGACGCTTGTGTATGTCTGATGCTTGTGGACGTCTGATGCTTCTAGATGCTTGTGGATGCCTGATGCTTGTGTATGTCTGATGCTTGTTGACGTCTGATGCTTCTGGATGTCTGATGCCTGATGCTTGTGGATGTCTGTTGCTTGTGGATGCTTGTGGACGTCTGATGCTTCTGGATGTTTGTTGACGTCTGATGCTTCTGGATGTTTGTTGACGTCTGATGCTTCTGGATGTCTGATGTCTGATACTTGTGGATGTCTGTTGCTTGTGGATGTCTGTTGCTTGTGGATGTCTGTTGCTTGTGGATGTCTGTTGCTTGTGGATGTCTGTTGCTTGTGGATGTCTGACGCTTGTGGTGGTCTGACGCTTGTGGATGTCTGGCGCTTGTGCATGTCTGATGTCTGATGTTTGTGGATGTCTGATGTTTGTGGGTGTCTGACGCTTGTGCATGTCTGATGCTTGTGCATGTCTGACGCATGTGCATGTCTGATGTCTGATGTTTGTGGATGTCTGATGTTTGTGGATGTCTGACGCTTGTGCATGTCTGATGCTTGTGCATGTCTGATGTCTGATGTTTGTGGATGTCTGACGTTTGTGCATGTCTGATGTCTGACGCTTGTGCATGTCTGATGCTTGTGCATGTCTGATGTCTAACAAACAGCATGTTACTTCAAAGGCAACATCAGAAAAACGAAAAATAATGAAAGCGAAAAAAATAATGAAAAGCCAGCTTCATAAATAATGAGCATGTTAATTACGAACAAGACCATCTGAACAATTTCTTCACCTGGCTCAACGAACAATCCCAACACGTCAAATTCACAATCTCATCCGATAGTAAGTCTATTGACTTTTTGGATGTCACGATCTACCATGAATCTGGAAGACTCTGCACCAAACTATTTCGCAAACCAGCCGAGAGGAATTCCCTATTGGCGTATACCAGCATTCATCCACGTGCCCTTCGGGACAATCTGCCCTTCGGGCAATTCCTTAGGATACGTCGCAATTGTTCCACCAAAGATGATTACTTCTCTGAATCTCAGGATCTATCCAATCGACTGCTGAGCCGTGGCTACCCCAGACGTCTGATCAAAAAGGCCCGCAAACGGGCTTGGTTCTATCCCAGAGAGGAACTACTAGTGCCCAAAAACAGAACGGATCAACAGGAGAGTCGCATTGTCTGTGTCACGACGTTCAACACTAAAAGCAACAGC
The DNA here is from genome assembly GCF_964261635.1 of Lissotriton helveticus. Lineage (NCBI taxonomy): Eukaryota > Metazoa > Chordata > Amphibia > Caudata > Salamandridae > Lissotriton > Lissotriton helveticus. The sequence continues at coordinate 1,546,084,980 of NC_136061.1, forward strand.
ATCAAAAAAATCATAAACAAACACTGGCATTTGGTCTCTGATGACATTAAACAACCTTTGACACCGCTTCATGCATTCAAGAAAGCTAAGTGCATTAGGGATCATGTCGTGAATTCTTTCCTATCTCCTGAATGTCAGCCCACGATTAACACCCTATGGAACCTACCACCGGTAATTGGTCACTCCAAATGTGGCCATTGTAAGGCCTGTGATTCGACGATACAGACCAAAGATTTTGCTTATCTCCATCTAACTGTTAAATTGAAATGCTTCAGTAACTGCAACTCTAGCAACGTCATCTATGCTATTCTGTGTCCATGCCAGAAGATCTACATTGGGCAGACCCAGCAAAAAATCAAAGCACGCATACTGCAACACATGAGCCGCATTCGATGTGAGGTTGAAGGTGCACCACTTGTGGAACATTTCAAATTGAACAACCACTCACCAGATAGCTTACGATGGTTGGTCATTGAAAGAGTAACACTGGGACCGCGTGGAGGAAACATTTCTGACATTCTCAACATACGAGAACTAAAATGGATGTACTTTTTCAATTCCATTGAAACTGGCCTCAATGAATCCGATAGTTCATTCTCCCAATTGGCCATATTACCTTAATCATTCTGGGTTGATTCTTCCCTTCAAGCCATCTGTATTGCTCTACCTTCCACTTTAGTTCATAATATAACCCTACCATTGTCATGCATTGCTGATTACATGCAATATTTGTTATTTAACAAAATGCAGAGCCTTTACCCTCATGTTTGAGAGGTACGCTCTAATAACCATAGTAATTGTACTCATGATAAGTCACGCAAAGACGGCGAAAATACTTGTATGCAGGCCTTTTTACACAACATCCACTGTTGAGCCTTCACCCACATGTTTTTTATGTATATTCTTTAATTCAATTAATATTATTGTTCTTTTCCATTCTACAATGTACTGCATTCCGTCTTCACGTGATTACAATGTATTTTGATGATTGGGTGATCATTTGTCTTTGTAGTAATCGATCACTCTCCCTCCTGTCACAATGATCATGCCTGACCAGTCAGTCTTTTTACTAGCTCCATCCCCCCCTGTGGCCACCACGTGACCTGTCGCCATGACTCCCATAGCAAACTAGGAAGCGCGGCATTCGCACCGCAACTCGCGCACGGAGCCTGTGAAAGCAATATACCGAGTAAGTAACTGTGCCCCCGAGAGCTATTTCCCGCTCTCAATCGAGATCACTGTAATTCATTATCCCCCATTTCTACATCCCTCAGACTCATCTCGTAAATTTATGAAGTCTGAAAAACAAAGACCTTTGAAATTGCCGATCCCGGACAAGTCCTATGCCGCCTGAAATCGGCAAGCTGCCCGGCTAATCTACCGAGTAAGTAATTCTGCACCCGAGAGCTACTTCCCGCTCTCAATCGAGATCATTCTAATTCATTGTCCCCCATTTACATCCCTCAGACTCATCTCGCACCACCGTGAAGTCTGAAAATAACGACTTTTGAAATTACCGATCTCGAATCATTCACATGTTGTCTGAAATCGGTAAGCTGCCCTGCCGCTTCTCTTAGAACGCCGATTTTGGCCATGTATAATTGTGCTCCCAACATTACAATATTGCTCGCTCTTTTTTCAGATGCGGTATTTTCCTAATTGATTTTAACAATCTGATTCTCCACCTGAGATACCAGCAGTACGCTGACTTGTGGTAAGCCCTTCTCAGACGGTCTATATTTGCTAATACTAGTGAATCTCCCCTTAACAATCCAAACAAAACATTTTTTTTAAAAAAAAATTTAAGAATTTTTTTATGCAGTTGCTTTATCTCACTTAACCCGGCAGCTTTAATGTTCATGGCTACCGTCACACACTATGTGTGTTACAGACGGGCCCTTATTATACCTTTGGCCACATGTTGAATTTCCTGAGTTTCACTCCTATCGTTAGTGGTACACGCCACCGCCCTGATTAGACACTCTATGTTTTCTCACAGGACGTCTCCACATACAGGTCCCTGTGATAAGTCTGAGTGTTGAATACCAACCCTCCCTCCCATTCCCATTTGGGTACCGCTGTCTGTAAGTGCATGTGTAGCGGCGCGTACTGGCCCCCTTTTCCCCAGGTTTACTAATTAATCCACTTTCAATTGTGTGGGTATTAAGTACTTTTCAACCAATGACATTACCTCATTTGTACGATTCTCACCGCTATTGGCTGTCTCTACCTTTGTGTTAATTTAGAGGTCGAATTTTACCCTCTAATCTGGAATTATTATACCCCCATTAGGTCCTTTGCCCCCACTACCCCACCATGGTCCTGATGAAGACCCCACAGCAAGGTTAAACGATCCTGCAACCTCAAGAGGGTCGAAACGTCGACTGTTTGTTTTTATCGTGGCAACTTCACACCAACATTTGTATATATGCTGTACTTGGTGTCGTATGCCTTTGTCTGAATAACTTACTATGTGATATGCAAGTTGTTGCTACCCCATTGGTGGCATGAATAAATGCCTTAACAACTGATTTTACTGTCACATAATCCCTCCACCTCACGATTTCCTCACTATCACGTTCCTCCTCCTCCCCTGGGGCACTGTATGATGCTTAATACAGTTTATTGCATTTTATAAGTTGTATATTATACTCTATCCCACTGTGAATTAAACCGTGTGGATCAAAACATTTGTTCTTCGAGTAATTCTGTTTTAATTGTCAAAATAGTTCCCTTGATACACTGGGACCCCTTCCTTTCAGCATGTTAATTACGAGGCAGCTTGCAAATAATAATTTAAATCCTGCTTTGAAAATAATGCTAACAGCGAGCATGTTATTCAAAAGCCAGATTTACAGATAATGGTCACAGCAAGCGTGTTCATTCAAAGCCAGCCTCGGGAAAACGAAACTAATGAAAAGCGAAACTGACACTGCACACACAGCAAGCAGCGCGCTCCCGAGGTGAAATCTGACAATGAACAGGCGCGCAACTGACTGCTGTCCACATTCCCAAAAACGGGTCACAATAGTTGTCGAAGCACTGCAATCAATGCTTACGCATTGAATGCAGGTCGTGCTTCCACCTAAAATAGGAGATCGATCACTACCAGGGAATTACCGCCCTATAAGCCTTATAGACGCCCTACAGAAAGTTATAGCAAGAATGGTCTTGGTTAAAATTCAGGCTTGGATGTGTAAGGATAATATTCTATCCCCGATGCAAGCAGGCTTCAGGTCATGCACTAGCACAATCGACCAAGTGTTCAGATTTATTCTGATATACTGGAAGGTTGTGTTTTTAGGTGGAGGTACTTTATACGCAGCATTTGCGGACCTTAAATCCGCATTCGACTTAGTTCCGCGGGACAAGTTGTGGGTAGCTTTGGGTAATATGGGAATGCCACCATAACTCTTGGAGTTTACCAAAAGATTGCACGAGGAAAATTTTGCCAGAGTCAGATGGGGTAGGCAGGGGCAGGTGACCGAGCCCTTTCCTGTTACCCGTGGCGTAAGACACGGGTGCGTTCTCGCACCAACCCTGTTTTTATTATTCATTAATCAAGTAGTGCAGTATTTGGCAGACATGCATACCGACGCACCTGTCCTGGGAGGCACCAAGTTTCCCCTCCTCATCTTTGCAGATGATACGTTAATCCTGGCAAAAACCCAAAAGGGCCTACAGTTAGCAATAAATAAGTTTGTGGACTTTTGTAAAAATAATGATCTAGAGATCAATGTGTCCAAAACTAAATGTATGGTCTTAACCAAAAACAGACCACAACGGAGTCATGTTAGTATGAATGATACTGACCTAGAACAGGTGGACGTCATGACCTATCTGGGGGTGGTTCTAGATCACAGGCTGCGTTGGAAATCTCTGATCGATGCCCCTTGCTTAAAATTTGTTCGTTTAACAGGGTGTTTATTAAAGGAGCAACGATGTTCACTAACTAAAAGGATATTGCCATCATTAAAAATTTATAATGCAAAGATAAGCACTGCAATTCTCTACGGCGCGGACCTATGGGGCTTTGTGGATCTTGCCCCCTTGGTAAAAATCCAAAATAAGTTTCTGCGCAGCCTGGTAAGCCTCCCACAATCAACCCCGATCTAACCTTTATTATTAGACATGGGTTGCCATTCTATTAAAGATCTAGCACGGTATAGGTTTGTAGCACTGTGGAGATGCATATGGTCTACACAGGAACAGGCCCTATTTGCAAACAAAATTTTGGATTTAAGATCAATTATGGGGTCAGGAAAAATCCCGTGGTTCCGCGAAGTAAAGTCCATATTGCAAAACATGGGTCTAAATTCACAGTGGACAGATCCGGGAAACAATGTTTTCCCGTCTAAAAAAGAATTTAAATTACTGTGCTGGGCGACTGTAAAAGAACAATACGTTACGCTATCGCAGTCAGTAAATTTGACAGGATTGTTCTTGAGCCATAAGGAAGACAATCAGCTTGAGTCTTACTGGGACATCATCACCAGTAGTTTGGACTGAAAACTCTATCATCAGTTCAGAGTCGTTTACACATAAATGGCGTGGCCAGCTATCTGAGTACTGTCCTGGTGCAGTGGCCATAGGGAGACCATTGGCCACATTTTCTTTGCTTGTCCAGCATATTCCGCCCCCCGGTGCAAATGGCTTAAACCAATTTGTAGTAGGATTAAGACACGAGTGTGTATGGAAGCCCTCTGGGTTTTAAGAACTAACACCTCAGAGTGTGTGACCATAGGTGTGGCAACATTTCTTGGGTGGGCTTGGTTTATCAGAGCAAGGGTCACATCTGTAATATGATCAGTTGATACTTTTTATTATGAATCAATTTCTCTATGTCTTTAGAGTTAATTTAATCAAGTTTTAATGTATAAATTATGTATAAAGGATAATATGAATAATTTTAATTGCTAATTTGTCTATGTACTGTCAAATTATCTTTATTCGATTTAGTTAAAAATCATACAAAGAGCATAAAAAATATATTATATACAAGTAAAATACAATTAAACAATTTCATTACAATCGAATACATATGACAGGGTGTTACAGTAAAAACAAAATTTAAAAATCTATAAAAACAATTTATACAGGGAGGTTTACCAAATTCCTGCATGTTCTTGATCTAGCTGCAGCCACTAAAAAATTTGCCATGCAAAATGTAATGCGGATATTTTTCAATGATTGTAGGTAAAACATGACTGGTCTCACCTGGGAGAAGCCAGCTTCCCTTAAAACAGGTAACAAATGTTTTTTTCTCTGTTCAGAAAAAAAATCACAAAACATAATAAAGTGCATGGTGTCTTGTGCAGAAAAATTATCACATGTACCGGGTGGTGCTAGCTCTGGTTTTGTCCAAGTATTGAAACTGCCCAAATAAAAGTGAATAAGATTAAACCTGAATTTCGTTAAAAGACGCCTGTGAAATGGATTGGTGACGAAACATAAATAAGATTCAAGCGCAGGTGAATTAACTAACAGTTAATGGCGTCTTACTGTTGGCTTTAACAGTTCAGTTTCTTCTCGGCTCATTCTTGCCTTTAGCATAATTTGTTTTTTATGGTATCCACGTCTTGGTTTGTTATGCCAGAAGGGTCAGTAAATAAATCTGGCCGTCCCAGGTCCATAAAGTTTTTTTTTAAATAAGCCAGCCATGGGATTGCACTACTATGCTCCAAACACATAACATCTTTCATAATCAGATGGTTAAGGGTTAATTCTGTGTTTAACCATGTCTTGAGCCAGTATATTAGGGGCGCCAGTTTTAACCTATCGTGGACATAGTCCATTCCTACCTCTGCGTGAATGGAAAAAGTCGGTGTCGATTGGGGAAGGCACAAAAGAGAGCGTAGGAATCTATTTTCTGCCTTCTGGATGTTTTCCAAACGTACATAACCCCATAAAGGCGCGCCGTAAAGTGCTACAGAGAAGCATTTACTGTTATACACCTTTAAGATGGCTTCCATCGGTCTGTGGCCCAACCTTTTGGCAAAGCCCAAGATGATGTCCTTATCACCGCTAGGCTTTTGGCCCTTACCTGGGGTCCCCAGGTACCCTTGTTGTCAAAGAGCACACCAAGGTAGGGAAAAACGGGTACTCTAGAGACTACTTCTCCTTTGCATCTAAATGGTTTTACCATGGCTCTTTTGTTTTGCGGTCCAACGACCATAGTGTGTGATTTATTTGAATTAACCTTCAAATCAAGATGGTCCATGAAGGTACCAAATGAATCCAAAAGCTGTTGGAGACAAACGCCAGTACGAGCTATAAGTACTGCGTCGTCCGCGTATAGGAGAGCAGGGATCTTAACTTCTCCTACACGCGGAACGTCTCTCGCAGCCCCCTCTAAATGATTGCCTAGACCGTTGATGTAGATTGTGAAAAGCAGGGGTGCTAGTATGCAACCCTGCCTAACACCCCTCATCGAGTTAAAGCGGGACGTACATCTATCTTCTTTTGTGACCCTCACCACAGCAAAAAGCTCTTGATGGAGTGAGGCCATGAACCTGACCAGGGCCTCGTCAATCCCTATCCTCAAGAGGGTGTCCCAAAGCTTGGACCTATTGACCAAATCGAAGGCCAAGGAGAGGTCCATGAACGCTAAGTACAAGGACCCCTCCTTGGCCACCGTGTACTTTGAGATCAACAGGTGCAAGTTAGAGCATTGCTCAATCGTGCCTCTTTTCTCTCTGAAACCGTACTGGATATCGGCCAAGCCACCACAGCCTTCCAGACTATCCCTTAGCCTAGCCAAAAGTACTCTACCCAAGATCTTTATTGCAGAGTCCAGAAGGGAAATAGGCCGGTAGCACCCCGGATCGTCCCTTTGCCCCTTTTTAAATATGGGACTATAGTAGAAGTCACCCATGTGGTTGGGGGGGGGGTACTATTTGCAGCTGTAAATACATTTGCTAGGATACCGGCCCATAGTTCTGGTGAATGTATATAAAAGTCAGCCGGTACCCCATCCGGGCCAGGGGCTTTATTCCTAGTAGTGGCGAGGATTGCTTTCTCAACCTCGTCCCTGTTGAAGTGCAGGGGAGTAGCCTCAGGGAAGGCCGTGTTAAGTGGTTGGGTGATGGTACCATTATCTCCATAAACGGAACTAAAATGTGCTAGCCACTTATCATCTGGGATGACACAGTCCGTATCTAAGTTGGGTGAGTCGGAGAAGTAAGGCTGGTTGATTACAGTCCAGAATTGCCTGCTGTCCCGCAAGATATCGATAGAGATTAGACTCTCCCAAGCCTCCTGTTTGATCTTATCCTGTCTGTTCTTAATGGCTCTTTTGTATTCTTTTCTTAGAATTGCAACCACTGCCCTGTCCCTAGGGTTTGCTTTAAGAGCCAGTTTTAGGGATTTATGGGCTTTTGAACACAGAGCATCAAACCATCGGCAGTGTTTAATTTCTCCCTTCCTCAATTTGACCATGAGGTTAGAAGAAACTTTACTACAGATCGTTTGAAAAGCATCCATGATATCATGGCCCTGTGAGGATGGATTGTGGCAAATCATGATCTGGTCATTTATCTGCGGACCAATATCAGCGTAAAAATCACCAGGGACCACGTTTGCCCACTTCAACCGTCTACCCTGGTCAATTGAGCATAGGGCAGGTCCAGGGGTGACCTGTCCTGGCCTAGGCCCATAGAATCCCCCCATGCCACCACCAAGAGAACAGGATTATGGTCACTAACGGGGGAAGGAACTGTGCAATAAGAGATAGTTTGATTGAGAATAGCTGGAGTCACAAAGATATAATCAATAATTGTTCCAGGCATTGTCCCCTTGAAGGTGGGTATTCTAGACTCCCCCTCCCTATTCCCTAATTCAAAGAAATTAAAATAGGCCAAAAATTCTTCCAGTTCTTCACCTGCTTTAGTGTGCTCAAAGTGAGGCCCCTCCTGTCCCATTGTCTCCATACAATCAATTGAGCCACAACCATAATCACAGGGATGTATATTAAAATCACCCATTAACACATAATCATAATTAGTATGAGTATTATGACTGACTGAATTTAAAATCGAATCCAATGCGGCAATATTGTCGCCACACCAATCCTTATTACCGGAGTTATAGAAATTGATAAACAGAGTGCTCTTAGAAGGACTAATTACCCTTTCTACAATCAGACAATTCGGGGAGTCATCTTTAATCTGTTGCAGCGACCCTTTAAGGTCAAGTGAGGCCCCCCCTAGCTCTGCCTGCATTACTTGGACTTGCAGCTACAGCGAAACCTACGAAACCGTCCAACCAGAACTGGCATGAAGTGTCCCAGGTTTCCTGTAGGGCAATAACATTATGTTCTCTAATAAAGCTCACCCAATCAGTGTTGCTCATTTTAGAACTAATACCTGCGACGTTCCAGCTAAGGATTTTGCATCCTGCTGCTCCATTTGGGTTGCTTCCCCCTACAGTCGATGTTAACTCAGCATTTGGTAGTCAATCTGTATTGTCCATGCCGGACAGGGGGGCATAATGGTTACTCAAGATAAGCCCACCATCCTCTATTGAATCCTGGGGGTTCTGTGGGCGGATAATCAGAGGGACATGTGGGACTATTGCTGATTGTGTTGTAGTGCCAACATTAGCATTTCTGCGTTCCACTACTGCCCTCCTGCCCTGCCATCTAGCTTGTAATAGATAGGTAATTAATTATAGGTACAGAGTAGGCTGGAGGTTGATAAAAGAAACCTAAGGGAACAGGTCTCAGGCGATCCCTAAAGGAGATCGCCGAACCGTCCCAAAACAGCCTATCAGCTACACTGTCCCTACAAAAATTAATCACCACGCAATCACCGTATGTAATTTTCGGTTGTTTGCCAATCCAACCCACCCTCCTTGCATGGATTATCAAATCAGCAATGTTCTCCCCACAACATTTCTCAGAGCACCACATTTTCACTTTGGCCATAAGATCCCTGGTTGATTCCCTCTCCCCTTCCATAAGGGGGTCCACCCCAGTGAGCACAGCTACCAGGAGGAGACGCCTCTGGAGGAAGGTTGAGTTTGTATGAACTTGGGGTGGCCCTACTCTGGGGGGGTGAGATCTTCTGGGGTAAAGCCGATGATTGGACTCCCGGAATGGGAGCGTTGGCCATCTGTTGAGGGGGAACTGGTATTAAAACCAGGGGCCTGGCATCTTTATACATAGTGCTACTTGTGGGGAGTATATTGGTTGTATTGCCTGCTGGTGTCAAGACCCCACCCGCTACCTCAGGTATACCTTTGTTTGTTTGAACGATATTGGCAGGTAAAGAGCTTACAAGTCTGTCAATGAGGGAACATTTCTTTAAAAGGCCTTTCAGGCACGTATTTAGAGTGTCCACAATGTCTTTGGCAATTCCCACCAAGAGAGGTTCAATCCTAACCACAAAAAAATCCTCAAGTTTATCCTCCAAACTGACCAAAATATCAGTAATATGTGGCTTCGTATTGACTTTTTTCCCTTTTTCACGTTTGTTTGGTTGAGGAGCCAGCTGGGGGGACACACTTGGAGGTGTAGCAGATAAGATAGGGACAGTGTCTTTACTCGTTTGACCCAGAGGGGAAGGATTTACTATAGTGACAAGTGGTTCCAGGGGGAGACTGGGTATATTAATAGGGCCTGGCACAACTACCTCCAGAGATTGAGATGATGCAACAAATCGAGGGGAGGTCGGGACAATGCCCAGTTCTTGCTCAGCATTGGCAATCTCCTTGGTTAGGGCCCCCACAGCAGAAGAGAGGTATGACATAATAGAGTTAGAATGTCTTGGTACTTTAGCATTTTTCCCCCATCCTCCATAGTCACATTTTTCTTCCTCTTACCCATTTGAAGTGGTAGATGTTAGCGGGGTGGCCCTGCCCTGCCTCTTCCTGCCTCGGACGGCCACAGATGGCCCGCCCTCTGCCCGGGCTCAGCCCGGCGCTACCCGCGCGCGTCCCGCGGGGCGTGAGGTGTACACGCAACTTATGGCGCCTCCTGGTGCGTTTGCAGCGTCACACGCTGCGACCTCCCCTGTTGCCGCTGGGTAGTGTAGTCCACTAGGCGGGACTGTAGCCGTTGCCCTCACGGCGCCGGTCAGTCAGGAGCTGCTGCTGCCGTTCCCCTCACGGCTGGATGCTTCTGTATGTACTGAATTTATGAATTATGTATATATGTTATATGATGTCTTTTACGGTGTAAAAATCGAAATAAAGACGTATGAAACTGAACTGAAAATCCCTTAGCTAGAGAATCGGCGCAGCCGACTCCAGGGATAGTTCAAGATCCTCTTCCTAAACCCTTTACCTGACTGATAAAGCAACCGCTGTCTTGGCCTACCATACTTGACAGTACCCCTCACCAAAACCCCTCCTTGGGTCGGTGTGGGTGAGCCTTATGAAACTCTCTGACCAATCTAGGAGCGTGAACATTAGAAGCTGGCTCCCAAGACCTATCCTCCGGCCAAAAACCTTTCCAATCCACCAAGTAAAAAAATCGTATCTTTCCTTAACTTGGAGTCAATGATACGCTTAACCTCTAACTCTTCTCCTGACTGAACTGAAATAGGATCGGGTGGGCGCTCCTTCCTCAAATTTGGTGGATTTCTTTTGACTAGCGACACATGAAAAACTGGATGTATCTTAGATTTAGCTGCGAGCCGGATCTTAACACTAACTGGATTCAACATCTTGTCCACGAGATAGGGACCCACAAACCGGGGCTGAAATTTTCGATTCCCCTTCAGTCTCATATTCTTAGTGGAAACCCAAACCTCATTTCCTGGTTCAAACACTGGATTATCTCTTCTTTTCTTATTAGCTTGTTTCTTATGTGCTTCTTTTACTCTTACTAAATTTTGAGTAGCTGTCTGAAAAGCCTCTTGTAACTCCTTGACTACCTCCTCAACTGCTGGAACATTACTTTCAGATTTGCCCATTAACATGTTTGGATGCCTACCAGAATTTAAATAGAATGGGGAATATCCCCTAGACGAGTGGACGGCATTATTATATGCCAACTCGGCCGCCCAAATCAAATCGGGCCACTCCCCTTCCTGATTCATCAAATAGAGACGCAAATACTGCTCCAAATCTTGATTGACCCTCTCTGTCTGGCTATCATTCTCAGGGTGGAAACTAGAGGACAACCGAGAGTCCACTCCCAATCTTTCCAGGAAAGCCCTTCAGAATCGTGAGATGAATTGAGGATCTCGATCTGAAATAACAACCTTGGGAATAACATGGGCCTTGACTATGTGTTGAGTGAAAAGGTTAGCTAACTGCACTGCCGTGGGAAGAGACTTGAGGGGGATGAAATGACTCATCTTGGAGAAATGATCTACCACCACCCAAATAGTGGAAAGTCCCTGACCAGAGGGGAGGTCCACTATAAAGTCCATTGAAACTGTATGCCAAGGATCGGGAGCAACTGGCAAGGGCAAAAGTAAACCTTTTGGGGCCTGTCTGGAAGCCTTCCCTTTTTACACAGTTCACAGGAGGCCAGATATTGTCTCACCTGAGTGTCCAAGTCAGGCCACCAAAATTCATGCCTGATCAATTCAATGGTTTTCTTTACCCCCTTGTGTCCCGCCATAGGATCATCATAAACATGCTCCATTATTCTCTCTTGTAGATCTCTTCTTGGAACAAACAATTGACCCAGATGGAAGGGTTTGCCATCCTTGTTTTCTCTACAGACATCTTCCTGACTTCAAACAAGCATTTCTTCTTTGGACATCAATTCTCTTATCTTGTCCTCTAATTCTGGGAACCAGATTGTTGCAATTATCTTTTCCGTGGGAATGATATGTCCTACTTCCTTCTCTCTTCTTGATCTCCAACATCCAAACGGGACAAGGCCTCCGCTTTCCCATTTATGGTACCTGGCTTGTATGTTAACACAAAGTTGTAGTCGGCAAAAAATAGAGACCACCTCAATTGCCGAGGAGTCAGAGTGCAAGCTGATTTTAGAAACTGTAAATTACGATGGTCAGTAAAAACAGTAACCTCATGTCGAGCCCCCAACAGATAATGTCTCCATTCCTGAAAGGCGTCCTTTACAAACAGCAACTCCTTATCCGCAATGGAATAGTTGATTTCAGCTGCTGTTAACTTCCGGGACCTGTAAGCGACTGGGTGTAACTGCCCAGTGGTCTTGTGTCTTTGAGACAAGATGCCTCCAATCGCTAAATTGGACGCATCAGCTTCGACAAAGAAAGGTTATTTTGGGTTTGGATGCTGTAAGATAGGAGCGGAAGTGAACAAATCTTTGAAATCTTGAAAGGCCTTTTCCGTTTCTGGACTCCAAACAAACTTCTCCTTCTTCTTTAAAAGCCGAGTAATGGGGGCTACCTTGGATGAGAAGTTAATGATGAATCGTCTATAAAAGTTTGCGAACCCAAGGAAGCTTTGAATTTCTTTCACATTACGTGGCGAAGGCCAATCCTTAATTGCTTTCACCTTGGAATCTTCCATTGACACTCTTTCTGGGGATAATACAAATCCCCAAAATTCCACCAGAGTGGAATGGAAAACACATTTCTCCAACTTCACATACAATTGGTGATCAATCAGTCTTTGCAAAATGGCCCGCACATGCCGACCGTGGTCTTCTGGATTAGCTGAGAAAAGGAGAATATCTTCAATGTAAATCACACCACATCGATCTAAGAATTCCCGAAACACATCTTTCACAAAATGCTGGAAGGCAGCTGGGGCATTGCACAGGCCAAATGGCATGACCTGATACTCAAATAGGCCAAACCGTGTTCTAAAGGCAGTTTTCAATTCTTCACCTTCAGCCATTCGCACCAAATGATAGGCGCCTCTGAGGTCCAGTTTTGTATAGACACGAGCATTCATTACTTGATCCAATAACTCAGAAATCAAAGGTAGCGGGTAACGATTTTTCTTCGTGACTGCATTCAAGGCGCGGTAATCGATGCACGTCCTCAGAGTACCATCCTTCTTCGGAATGAAAAAAAGTGGGGAAGAGACTGGGGACTGGGAGGGTCGAATAAAACCATTGGCCAAATAGTGATCTAAATACTCCTCTTTTAAATGATTATTCTCGTTTTCTGAAAGAGCATAAATTTGGCTGCAGGGGAGAAACGCTCCAGCCTCTAATTCGATTTTACAATCATAATCCCGGTGAGGAGGAAGCTTTTGCGCCTCAATTTCATCAAATACCGCCTTCAAATCTTGATATTCCACTGGAATCTCTGGAACTTCCACGGCACAAATCACCAAAGGCGAATCCGCCAGCAGAAAGGTTTGAGAAGGGAGACTCGTGGCGAAACGAGAATGGAAACAATGCTCTTTGCAATAAGCCGAATTTAGATCTATGGTTCTCTTTGCCCAGTCAATACAAGGATTATGTTCGGTCAACCAAGGAAGACCCAAAATCAATTGAAACTGCGGAGCATCGATGAGACTGAATTTCAAATAACTTTTTTTTTTTTAAGACTTTTATTGTATCAATAAAACCATACACAGCTTCTGGCCTACAACCCCTGGGGCCGGCCGCGACACTTTCGCATGTGCGTGCTTCTATTTAGAGTACACAGCCCCTGTGCCGACAACCCGGGGGTACGGCGGCATTTCATAGTTGTGTGTGTACATAACTCGCATTGGGATCAAGGCTTCGCATAGGTCAGATTTAAAAAAAAGTTTTTAGAACAGTAAACAACCTAAACAAGAAGTTACCACATACAGTCGTAAGGCAGATACGTAACCAAGTGCACAACCCATTTCCATCTCGCATTTGTGGAATGTCTGGTGTAGGTGAGTAGAGCCAGAACCACATAATCTGCTGCTGCTACAGTTCCTCACGGTTGGGTGCCCCTGCATATCAATCCGTGTGTGCTGGCCGAACCACTCGCCCCTCCCTCCTCCTCCCACTCGTGCATCTGTTAGGACTCAGGGTCTATTTCAAATAACTTTGATGCAATCCTGGGCCTTCCACAGTTACTTCCACTGTTTCAAATACAATTGCACCAGAAGACAGATTGGTACAATCCACCGCTCGCACAGCTTCTGGCTTGGCTTACTTGACAAACTGAATGCCAATGGACTGAGCAAACTTCATATCGCAGAAATTTTCAGTCACCCCGGAGTCAATCATCACTGAGATTTCATCTACACTGCTGTTGCCGAATTTGATTTGACTGGGAATAATCAAATGCGGGGCAGCGGATTGCAAAGTGTTTGCCACCAACTGAGCATCTGGAGTTGTCTTGTCTGACGCACCTACCAGAGCAACTCCCTTTACTGGTGGGGCTTGTCTTTTACCCATGCACTGACTTTTGGTTTCTTCGGACATTCCTTGACAAAATGCCCAGATCCTCTGCAATACATGCACAACTTTCCTGATCTGCGCTTCTCTCTCTCCTCCTTGGTTAACGGACCTCTTACTGATCCAATCTGCATGGGCTCTTCGGTGACCACCGCCTTATTTGACTTTAAAGGTTCAGCTTTCATCCGATCAAAACGCAGCGGAAATGATTTGATTTCCTTGCGACGTTTGCTCTTTCTTTCATTTTGCCGTTGGTCTATTTGCAGAACTAAATCAATTAATTCAGATACCTCAGTCGGTCTATTTGAAATTTGCGACAATCCATCCTTTAGTTCATCTTTTAGACGCCTATAGAATATTGCTGCTCGCTTAGCTTCTGGCCATTGGGTCTCCAGGATAAACTTGGTAAATTGCGCAAGGTAGGCTACCAAATCACGATTGCCCTGTCGCAAGTCTAATAACTCATTGTCTGTGGTTTGCAAAATTGACCTTCGATCAAAAATCTGCAGGAACTCCGTCTTGAAATTCTCGAAATTGTACAGGATGGGATCATTACTATTTACTATTGACATAGACCATGCCGCTGCATCGCCACTCAGGTAAGACAATAAAAAGGCCACTCTAGATTGGTCCTCCTTAAAAATGATGGGCTTACACAAAAAATTTAAGGAGCATTGTGTGCTAAACACTTGGGCCTTATTTGGATCTCCAGGAAATCTTTCAGGGGCAGCTAAGGGAATTGTAGGTGACATGGCATGAATAACATGAGTGGTTAATTCTGTAGCTGAAGGGGAGGGGGAAAAGGTATGGGGCTTTTGCCCTTTGGACATTTGATTGGTCCCTGCAATGAATTCCTCAAAACGCTTCCTGAAAAAACTAGTCTCTTGACTAGACCTTTAAACTTCCTCCCGCAAACTCTTATTATCTTCCATAGTCTCACTAAGCTGTTTCTGTATCCCTTCCAATACTGCTGCTAAAGTCTTCAAATCGAAACCCTCAGCCATCCTGCCCAGGTGGAAGCTTTAAGTGGGCACTTCAATCTGTCAAGTACACACACCTTAAGACTTGATCTTCCATAGGAGAAGATGACTAAACCCCCAAATCCCCACACCCCACTGCAAACGGACCACGTCCACTTCCAGTAGAGAGGGGGAAAAGGGGAATGGGATAAAAAGAGAGACTCAACTGCTGGTACCTCTGCTACTTCAGTTGTTGTTACTTCCGTCTTACTAGTGAGGTATCTGTAACACACAAACACAACTATTAACTCTCACTTCCTAATATATATTCTACACTTTACCCTTCCATAATACCCAACCTCCCAGTCGTGTCTCCTACCTTTTTCCCTGCAGTGATTAGCCACTCCCTTGTGGACCAAATGATGTAGTTGTATAGAAAGTAGAATCTTGGTTCATAGAATAGCGGACCTACGGATAGGCGACTGAATAGGTGAGGTGGTAGGCAAAATATATTTTGCTCCAGCCCACCTCTCTGTGTACTGTTCAAGCAAGGGACACTGCCAGCAGGCAGCTCGTGACTTCACGAGGAGGCTTGTTTCATTGAATTCAGCCCATGACCCGGCTGAGCTGTGCCATGGAGGTTAGAACGTCTGTGGGGACTCGAGGAGGCCTGAGGAAATAATTTGCAACGAAGACAGTGCGCCCTGATCTGCAGCACATCATTGCCACAAGGACATCATTTCATTAAAACCCTCCCTTGTTCTATCTACCCAGGGACATTGCATTCTGGGAGCTGTAGGATTTTCCGATCTGCAGCAGGTGAACTATCACATGACAGGGGAGGCGTGACCTTCCAATCATGGGAGGACTGCAGACTTACTTAAAGCAGAGGCGTGGGGCTGCTTTAGTGTGGCAGTGGCATCTGAGGAAGACAAGTATGTCGAAATGCATTATGCTTACTCCGCTTTCCAATTAAAGGCTTTCTCTTGTGACCCCATGTGGCCTCTTCCTTCTTGCTTCACTGGAGGTTCTGTTCATATATATATATATATATATATATATATATATATATATATATATATATATATATATATATATATATATATATATATATATATATATATATATATTGTTACTTACTAAGTATGTGGCAACTGAGTTAATTGTTAATTCACACAGTCTCTAGTTGTGTAACTTAAATTACCCTCTAAACTCGAGAGTTTTAATGCCATTCACAGAGTCACTGGTTGTTTAACTAAACAATTCTCTCAAGGCTCCGTGAGTTTAAATGCTGGAAAATAATATTTCCTTATTACTGAAGTCGGCTTTGGCATAGAAGGACTCTGTAAGTTCAACCGCTGTTCCCACAACGAACCTTTGAGCTCCTGGACTGAGCCCCCAACAACAAAGTGCAAGCTCTCGGACTGCCCAAATTAAATATTACACCTAGGCAGGAGGCGAGCGACAGATTCCCCGCAATACTTACTTGCAAGGACAGAAAAGCTGGTACTGCGAATAGAAACAGCTCACCAGATGGTGCTACCAGCTCGGAATTCTTCTAGAATGCCAAAATTCCTGTAGGAAAAACAGGAGTGCTGATGCTGCAGAGAGAGTCTGGCAGAGACACAACTTCTAGCCTCCCCAGACCGGTGTTCTCAGAACAAAATGAAGCGCGGACGGAGGAATCGTTCGAACGTCTCAGAAATTCCGTTGAAGTGCGCAATGCTCAAGGAGAGCGAGCGCGAACACCTGTCTTCCTAATCACCACTAGAATGCTGACTGAGCAGAAAGGATGACCAGAAGGGCGACCATTATACCCCCCCCAGGGAAACAAGTGACTTAATGAAAATCCCTTAGCTAGAGAATCGGCACAGCCGACTCCAGGGATAGTTCAAGATCCTCTTCCTAAACCCTTTACCTGACTGATAAAGCAACCGCTGTCTTGGCCTACCCAAACCTGACAGTGATGGTCAGACCAGTCAATGGGGATGATGTTGGATAAGGAAGCTAGATCAGGTTCGGAGATGATGGCGTCAAGGGTAGCTCCTTTAGCGTGGGTGGGGGCATTGCAAATATGCCTGAGGTCGCTAATCTCGAGAAGGTTATTGAGAAGGTTGGTAGTAGGATCATTGGGTTCATTCCAGTGGAGGTTGAGATTTCCAAGGAAGAGTTCATTGGAGTTGGAATGCAGTAGTGAAGAGGAGATAAGATCAGAAAGTTCTTATGCAAATGGGAGGTAATCGCCAGGAGGGTGGTATATGTTATGGAGTCGTATTGGGGAGGCGTTTTTTATTTTGAGTTCGGCTCCTAAGTATTCAAGGTAGAATAGTCAGGGTTGTTACTTTGGGCGAGTTGTAATTCTTCTTTGAAAATAATTGCTAGGCCTCCCCCTATTTTTTCACGTCTATCTTTTCTGAGAATAGAGTAGCCAGGGGGGGTCAGAAGGTCAAGGATGGGTGTCGAGTGGTCTTTGAGCCAGGTTTCCGAAAGGAAGGCAATGTCCACAACCTCATTGAGGATGGTTTCTGAGATTTCGGTCGAATGACGGACTGCTGAGCGGCAGTTCACGAGCATGCATGAAAGGGGTTTCAGTTTGGAGTTAAGGGCAGGGAGGAGTTGAATGCTAGTGAGTTGGAGGGGGCCTGGGGAAACTCAGAGACTCTGGGTTTCTGCAGGTCCCCAGAATGACAGGGATGTTGGAGTGAGGGGGAGGGGTCTATAGGAGGGAAAGTGTTAAGGAAGTCGTACCATAGGGCAGATAGATCGGGCGGAGTAGGTATTTGTGGTGCGAAGTGGTCTGTCAGAGAGTGGGAGGAGGGGCGTAGTGGACTAAAGATTGGGGTATGGGTGTTTTCTGTGAATAGTGTTAATAGCATGGGGCCAGGGGGGGCGCACATAGGGTTTGATGAATTTATTCCGATTGAAGTAATTTCTGAGCAGTGTTATTTCAGCTGCTAGGGTCGAAAGATTGAAATCTAGATTCCGAAGTAGCTGGAGGAGGTTGGGGAGGAGGAGTGGAGTCGGGGCTAAAGGAGGGGTTATGGACGGAGTAGTTAGGTAGTGAGGGTTGGAGGCATGGAGTCGTAGTTTTAAGAGGGGGTGGTAATGTGAGAGGTTCTACGTTGGGAGGAGGATTGGGGAAGGCCAGGGGATGGGAAGGGAGTATAAGCCTGGGAGTGGTGGGGGTGTTAGGTGCGATGTGTGCTGGACTGGAAGGGGGAGAGGGTATGCGGGGCCAGGGAGGAAGTGGGAGCGTTGAGGTGGATGGGCATGCAGTGTACAAAGGCAGGGGAGGAGATATGCGGGGCATTGTTCGATCAGGGGCTAGTAAGATGGAGAGGAGGAGTAATAGGGAATGTCGGAATTGGTCGGTCATTAGGGGATGTGGGGTTTTGGCGGAGTGAATTGTGGAGGTGGATGGGGGATGGTTCAGGTGAAGAGGGAAGGGTAGGATTAAAAGTGAGTGGAGTGTTGTTACGGGCAGGAGTTTCAAGGAGGAGTGGAGTAAGACTCTGGGGGGCAAAGGAGAGTTGGTGGGGGTCTGGAGGGGGGCAGGTGAGGAGAGTTGGAATTGGATAGGACTAGGGGGTGGTTCGAGTGCGGCTGACAGGGTAGGAGCATTTGCCAGGGGACTGTCATTTTGGAGAGGGCTGGGAGTAGTGGCGGCCAAGGGGGGTCCAGAGAGGGATTGGGACTGAGGGGATGTTGGAGGGGGAGTAGAAAGTGCCAGGTGGTCGGACAGAGTGTTGAAGAGGAGTTCGAAGATTAGGAGGTGCTTCTCAGAGGCTTGGATCAGGATATTTCCCATTTTGTAAATGGAAATGGTTAATTCACCAGGAAAAAGAGAGGAGGGGGAAGTGGCGAGCTTATGACCATGAGGCATTTTAATCGAGCTAGAAACTGGAAGGTGTTGTAGGAAGGTGCTCTTCCATTTAGATGGGCGTTTGGTGTAGAAAATGTAGTTAGTTGTAATGGGGGATGTGAGGCTGTGATAGTTATCTTCAATGAGGGTTTCAGGATTACGGGTGAGGAGTTATTTTTGAAGTTCTTTTTGGCATTTTTAGAGAGGATGGAGGGGTATGGAATTGTCCAGGAGTTGGGACCATATTTGAAGAGTGAGGGGGGATTGTTAGTTAGATCCTGAGTGGGGGGAGGTGTGTAGGTGGTGTTGAGGTCGGACATGGTGGTGAGGCTATATTGGGGGAGAAGAAAATAGAAAGGAGAGAGTGGACAGGGAGGGGCAGGCAAGGAGGTGGGGGTAATAGCTGAGGGAGGTTATAGTGAGTAGTGATGCGTGGGAGGATATGAGAGGGGCGGGGGAGGGATGTTCTATCTGGGTCTTTATCAGGCGGGGTGGTGAGTATAGGAACGGGAAATGCAGTGATATCGCGTATGAAGGTCGGAGAAGTGCGGAGTGATATGGAGAGTACGTGAGAGAATTGTGCAGGATACCAGGAGGGACATGATATCCACTGATTTCGTTAGAGCTAAGATTTATCTCTCAAATATCAGCTTTAAATATATTTGCAAAATTATGAGGTTTCAAAATACACGTAGTTTTGTGTTGAATAGACACCTTTAAGTTTTGGTGAACACGACTAATTCAACCAACCAAAAGTGTCGAATTTAGTAGGTTGGGCTGCACACAGGAGAGCTACTTACAGGTGGGTGAAGAGCTACCAGTAGCTCACGAGCTACTCATTGGAGAAGCCTGGCTTAGGAACACCGATCATCATGATTTAATCAGCACTGGCAGGTCTACTTTTAGTGGGGCACAGGGAGTTGATAGGTTTATGACCGAGATTGGCCCCAAAGGAAGAAGAAGAGGGAAAACTATCCAGAGTCAAGTGCCCAGTATGAGCGCCTAAGCTTTGAGTACTCGAGGTATTGGAAGTTACCCCTTGGTAGCTAAGCGCCCATAAAGGCACATGACTGGGAATTTGCTTATGTTGATTAGCAGTGGGAACATCATCGGATATGGGATTGGCACCCTTATTCACAGGAGTCACTGACTAGATACAGCAGCAGATGGTCTGGAAATGGTTGCTGGTAGATCAATTTGTTCAATAACTGCATGCATGTTGCTAAAAGCTAGAAGCTGTTTCAATGAATTGGTCAGTAATGTAATCATGGATTTTAGAAGCCCCTACCTCAGTTTTCAAATCTAAGATAAAAGCAGTGTAAGACGCCTGGTCAGAGGAGATGGGAACAGAAACATCAGGTGCCGTGGAAGAACGCACCAAATTATTAGCGACATCCTAATTGTTCGTCATCTCGGCCAATGGGGCAAAGTGGTTACTGCAAGGTAAAGCATCCTCAAATTTATACTGTAGTTGCTAGACAGAATTGGAGTGTACTAGTGATGTTAGTTATGTTAGGGGAGATTTATAAAGCGCACGTACACCAACAGGTCTCTTGGTGCTAAGTTGGCACAAGTGCGTTTGTTAACAGTGAGTGTGCTTTACCCACAGTATGTTGCTCCTGGGCCTGAAGAGTATGGGCCATATGTATGAAGGTACCCATATGCGATTCTGAATAAGTGATTTTTAGCGAATCGCAAACTCAGAATCGCAAATTGGTATGTATGTAATAAATTGCAATTAAATAGCGATTCGGTAAAAATCGCTATTTAATTGCGAGATTCCCAATAGCGATTCCTTAAGCATAAGAAATCGCAATTTTGCGATTTCTTAACGGAAAAAATCGGAAACTCAGGTGCAGCTTGATGACATCACAACCAGGAAGTGTGACTACCCATGCTGCACCTGAGATGCTGAGTCACAGTCAGAGAGAAGGAGTGGTGGAGAGGGAACTGTGCAGTTTTCTACAGAATGGCTGAAACTGGAGACATGGCCAGCCAGGAAACTCAGCAGCAGCAGCAGCAGAGTGGCGGTGCAAGGAAGAGAAAGCAGAAATTCTCAGAGTCATAGCTGGAGGTATTAATTCAGGAAATGGTGCTCAGCCATGAGCTACTATTTGGAAAAATATCATTGAGGGTGCCGGAGACTCGCAAGAGGCGCATTTGGGCTGACATCCAGCGGAAAGTCAATGCAGTGGGGGTGACACACAGGAGTGTCGATGAACGGAGAAAGCGATGGTACGATCTGCGCCAGAGATCGAAGGAGAAGTTGGCAGCCAGGCTGGAGCAGTCCAGGAACACCAGTGGAGGGACCTCAACAGTCTCTGACTCTACACCTCTGGAGGAAATGGTGGAGGGGACCCTGCAACCAGAAAGTGTCATGGGCGTGGCTGATCTCGACAGCTCCGAGCCACAAGTACCAGGACCAGGTAAGAAGCATGCCATCCCACCCCTGACACCCCCCCAGCAGCGACCTAGGGGCAGGAGTACATTTGTAGTCCAGAGCAGGTACACAGGCACACACAGCAATGCATTATGGGAGATGTAGTAACATGAACAGTGAAGTGGTGCCTTGTCACCCAGCCAGTCCCCAATTGCATATGCACGTCAGGAAAGAAAAGTACATGACACATGTAACCCCAAACAGTGAAATGTATTCATTGCCAAGTGCAAGTGAGAACAGTTAATGAATGTGTGCATTTAAGTCCACAGCACCATCTGGAACACAGCCTACAGGCAGTGGGACACTGGGCAAAAGTCCAAACTTAGGAGACGCAGGGCACGAGGAGAACACAGATGGGGAGGACAGCCCCGTCATCCCTCCGAGCCAACGCAGGAACATGTAGTCAGACCACTACCCCCATTGGAGGGCAAGGCCGAGGACAGCGACGTCAATGTGCAGCCAGAGCCAACACAGCCACAGCAACAAGTCAGTGCACGTGCTGACCAACTCCCACAAAGCACAACCAGGCGCAGGCCTTGCACACCCAGCAGTGCTGCAGATCCGGCGGAGGGAACAGTCTTTGCCGGCCTGGAGATGCATATGTTGCAGGAGCAGCGCCTGCAAGCAAAAAACATAAAATCTTTACAGAGAGAAGGGAGGGCAGACTTCAGGGGCATGACGGGTGAACTGACTGGTGCCCTGCAGGCACTCTGTGAAGAACTAAGAGCAGACCGTGCTGCAAGGCGCCGAGAATTGCAGAGCATGGACCTCTACACACGGGCCATGAACCGCCTGGCCTCTGCCACCAATGTCCTCTCCAGGCGCAGCATACACATGCAGCACGAGGTGGCACACGGTAGCCAGGACGTAGCTAGGGCACTGGTGCAGGTTACAGCTGCTGTAGACGAGCTGCGGGCAATGCATACAACTGGGCCAGGAGTCCTAACTCCCACTGAAGAGGAAGCACTGTCAATGCGGAGCAGCAACACCCCCCACCCATCATGGAGAGGCGCCGTAGTAGCAGAAACACTCGGGCTACCATGCCAAATGAGGAGTACACTGTGCAACCACCAACAGGGGCTTCATCTCGCCAGCGCCGCATGTGAGGTGCAAAGTTTGTGACCACTGGAAGGGGGCAGCTAGCCACTTGACTTGTACACTATCTCCTGTTTACACACTTGGACTGTGACTTTAACATGTGCAGGAAATATGGAGTGTGATTGGTTGGCTTTCAGGCTGTGTGACAAAATTGATCCTGCAGTTAAGGAATTAAACACAGTCACACACATGAGATTTGGCATTGTGTCATACTTTCTTACCTAAAAATAGTTGTGTGTTATCTCAGCTCGCCTCTGGCGTCCAGCTGCTGCACCAGCTACACCAGCTGGCACACGTCCTGGGCCAGGCCCCTCCACGTCTGAGGAATCCGATTCACTGACCTCCACTGGTGTGCCTGTTGGACAGGCCACATGAAGGGCTCGCTCCCTCCCCGCAGGACAGGGCCCGGGCCACCGTCAGCACCATTGCCCGGCCCAGCCGCCATCTTGGACACGGCACCACGCGGCCGCGCGGCCTCAGCCCGACCCCAACCCTGGGCCTGGCCAAGCCCCGACATCCCGGCACCACCCTCCACCCAGGAGGTGAACGGACCACTTGGCAGGTCAATGGGAGTAAGAAGTGTCGATGGCTCTCCCCCGCCAGGTGCCGAGCACCCCCAGCCTCCTCGGGCGCTGGCTCCACCCCCCTGCTGGGTGTCTGGACTCCCTCATCCCAGACCTCCCGACCTCCAAGAGCGAGGGTCCGGACATCAAAGGGCGCCAGACCTATAACTGAGGCCGCCCCAGGACAGGAAGGCAGTTGTATCCTGGAGTCGAGAGACACCGAGAAGAACTCATCCTTGACGGACTGCTGGCGCTGCCACAGCCCTGCCTGGTGAACTACTGTCCTGCCTGCTGGCGCTGCCGCGGCCCTCTGCAACCTTCATCCTCGTGGGACCTGCTGGCGCTGCCGCGGCCCTCTGCAACCTTCCTCCTCGTTGGGACCTGCTGGCGCTGCCGCGGCCCGTAGCAACCTCCATCTACGTGGGACCTGCTGGCGCTGCCGCGGCCCGTTGCAACCTGCATTCTCGTGGGACCTGCTGGCGCTGCCGCGGCCCGTTGTAACCTTCTTCCTCGTTGGGACCTGCTGGCGCTGCCGCGGCCCGTTGCAACCTGCATTCTCGTGGGACCTGCTGGCGCTGCCGCGGCCCGTTGTAACCTTCATCCTCGTTGGGACCTGCTGGCGCTGCCGCGGCCCGTTGCCACCTACGACCTCTTCGGGACCTGCCGGCGCTGCCGCGGTCTGACCCATCCGAACACCGAGCTCGAGGATTGTGAGCTATCACCGTTACACCTCCGTACCCGTGGGTACCAAGACTGTCCCGCTACCCCCTTCCCTTACTAGAGACTAGAATTGAGAGGATCATCGTGTCCTGATCGCCTTGTATCGTACCACTCTACTACCAGAAGTGCCTATAAAAGGTGTTACCCTGATCTTTGTGTGGTGTCCATCTGTGGGGGGGAAGTTACCTGTCTGTGCGATCACTGTGCTCGGCCGACCCTCCAGGTCCCCGTCTAACATTGGTGGCTAGCGGCGCGATCCGAACCAACGCGTACCGTACAGACAGTAACTCACCCTACGACTAAAACCACAATGACGACCAAAGAGAGCGGATCGGCGGAGAAGTTCCAGATGGAAAAGCTGGAGGAATACAACCACCGAGAGCTCAAACAATTTTGCATGGACTTAGGCATTGCTACCACCGGGCTAAGCACAAAAGAAGACTTCAAAAACGCCCTAGAGGCCTGGACAGAGACAAATACCGCAACCCCCCGGGACCCCGCAGCCCCGGAAGTCAACACCACCCGGACGGAGGAACGGAGAACAGGCCCGTCCCGTGAAGAGATCCAAGAGCGGGAAAAAAATAGATTACACGAGTTAGACTTGGCACGACTCAGATTAGACGGAGAATTGAAACTGGCGGAACAAAAAATAAACTTAGAACACTTACGGCTCAGAGAAGAGCGAGAGGAAAAACAGAGACAGAGAGACCTCGAAGAAAAAAGACTGGCATACGAGCACGAGTGCAAACTAGCGGAGATAGAAATACGCAAACTGAACAAAAACCTAGGGGTGCCCGAGCAACCGCACTCCCCGGGTCCTACCGAGCAGAAGGTCCACATCCCCAAGGATGTGGTCCGAGAATATCACCGGAACGACGACATACAGCAGTGGTTCAAGGCCTATGAGATTGCCATGACCGCCCACCGGGTTGCTCGAAGTGACTGGGGAGCCGGTCTATGGGGGAGATTCGTCAACGAGGGTCGTGATGCCCTGCTGCAGCTTCCGGACCATCAAATGACGTCCTATGACCACATGAAGGCCGCACTCCTCAGTCGATATGGACTTACACCCGAAATGTACCGCCAGAGGTTCCGCCACTGCACCCGGATCCCAGGTACGACGTGGTTGGAATACGTGAACTATTTCAGCCGAGCCTTCGAGGGGTGGATCAAGGGTAACAACGTAACCACTTACGAACAACTCTTCAATCTCATTGTGTGGGAGCACCTCTCCAACAACTGCTTCGTCGAGCTCAGGCAGCACCTCCTCGACAGTAAATTGACTGAACCCCGGCAGCTCGCCACCGAGGCTGACCGGTGGGAAAGCACCCGAGTGGCCCGGAGTGGGCCGAATGAGCAGAACAGAACCAACCAAGGTCATCATCGTCCCCGAGGAGGAGGAGGAGGCCCGGGCCGGGGCAGAGACGCCGTCCCGGCCGCACCCACTAACGCCACCCCGGCCCCAGCAGGCCGGGGAAACCCCCCGATGCGCCCGGGGTTCCGAGCTAACGTGACGTGTCATCGATGCCAGCGAGTCGGCCACTATGCCAGTGACCCGACCTGCCCGAAGAACCAGGTCCCCGGGCCCCGCCAGATGGCGGCCGCCGCCCTGGGAGAAGAACAAGTCTCCGAAGACACGGAGACCTATGAGTCGGAGCAGTTCGAGTGGGAACCCGCCGCCATGACCCTGGCATGCCTAGGAGGAAGAGACATGGTCCCGCGGACTCCCCTGCCCGCCAACACTCGGAAGTACAGCCAATGGGTGAGCATCAATGGGCGCAAGGCCGAGGCCCTGCGTGACACCGGGGCCAGTGTGACGGCCGTCCGTTGTCACCTGGTGACCCCAGAACAAATCCTACCAAACGTACTTTGCCCCGTCCGATCGGCAGATAACTCGGAGAGCCTGTGTCGGATGGCCTGCGTCCCCTTCGAATGGGGAGGAGTGTCCGGCATGCTGAAAGTAACTGTCCGTGACGATGCCCCCGTAGACTGCCTCCTGGGGAACGATCTCGAGAGCTCCCCGTGGGCCGCTGTGGAAAGAAGAGAGCATCTGGGGATGTTGGGTCTCCCGGACTGGGCGTGCGTAACCACCCGGTCCATGGCCACCCGCACCATCCCTACACCAGAAGAACCAGAATGGGCAGCACCTCCGCCCTCGATCACTCCAGAAGAAGACTTCCTCCAGACCGACCACCCGGACCCCGCCCCAGAGGGGTCCCCACAGCCCCCCGAGCTTCCCGACCTGGCTCAGTGGCGTCAAGAAGGGGGGCCCACCCAGGAACAATTCCGGCAGGAGCAAAAGACCTGCCCCTCCCTCGAGGGATTGCGACAGCAAGCGCTCACCCAGAGCCAAGGAGACACCACCGGGGCCCACTGGGTTTATTGGGACAATGATCTCTTGTACAGCGAACAGAAAATCGCAGAACTGGGGGCCGGGCGAGTGCTGGTGGTGCCCCTCCACTTCAGAGACTTCCTGTTGAACCTAGCCCATGATGTCCCCCTGGCCGGGCACCTGGGCCAAGACAAGACCTACCACCGCCTGGTGACTCACTTTTTTTGGCCCAAAATGAGAAATGACGTCTCCACCCATTGCCGGTCCTGCCCGACCTGCCAGGCCAGCGGGAAGAGCGGCCGCAAACTCAAGGCACCCCTACAACCATTCCCCGTGGTGACCACCCCGTTCGAAAGGGTGGGAATAGACATTGTGGGGCCCCTGGACCCCCGAACAGCACAGGGGCATCGCTTCATCCTGGTCCTGGTGGACCACGCTACCCGATATCCTGAGGCGGTCCCCCTTCGGACGATAACAGCCCCAGTAGTGGGTCGAGCCTTGATGGGGATCTTCTCTCGAGTGGGCTTCCCCCGGGAAGTCGTCAGCGACAGGGGTACGAACTTTATTTCAAAGTATATGAAATCCCTCTGGCAGCAGTGCGGAGTCACTTACCGCTTCACCACCCCCTATCACCCCCAGGGGAACGGACTAGTCGAGCGGTTCAACCGCACCCTCAAGGGGATGATCATGGGGCTGGAAGAACCCCTACGCCGCCAGTGGGACGTGCTACTACCGTGCCTCCTCTTCGCCTACCGAGAAGTCCCCCAGAAGTCCCTCGGCTTCAGCCCCTTCGAACTCCTGTACGGACACCCCGTTCGCGGGCCTCTCAGCCTAGTGAAGGAGGAATGGGAGATGGCCCCCCTAAAGACCCCTCCGGACGTCTACAAATACCTCCTGACCCTCCGCAATCAGACCCGGAAATTCAGGGAGATCGCTAAAGCCAATCTGGAGGCCAGTCAAGAGGACATGAAGAAGTGGTACGACCAACATGCCTCCTCCATCGAGTTTGAACCGGGTCAGCAGGTATGGGTGATGTCCCCCATCGAACCATGTGCCTTGCAAGACAAATGGACGGGGCCCTTCAAGGTGATCGAGCGCAGGAGTCCCGTCACCTATCTCATCGACCTGGAGTCCCCCCGGAACCCCCTCTGGGTCCTCCACGCCAACAGGCTCAAACCCCACTTCATGCGCTCAGAACTCAGCCTGCTGATGGCGACCGACAGTGGCACGGAAGGAGACTCCGAGCCCCTCCCTGACCTACTGAGGACTCGGGAAAGAGATGGCTCGGTGGACGGGGTCCGACTCTCCGAGGCCCTGACCCCAGAGCAGCGTCAAGATTGCCGGGCCCTCCTGCTGCCGTTCGCAAACCTGTTCTCCCTCGCACCCGGAGTCACCTCCTGGTGCCTGCACGACGTGGACACGGGGGACAGTCCTCCTGTCCGACACCGGGCGTACCGAGTACCGGATCGGGTACGTACATGCATCCAAGAAGAAATCTCCAAGATGCTCGCCCTCGGGGTCATCGAGCCTTCGGACAGTCCCTGGGCCAGCCCGGTCGTCCTGGTCCCCAAGGCCGCGGCACCGGGCACCACGCCGGAGCTCCGATTCTGCATCGACTATCGGGGGCTGAACGCGGTCACCCGAACCGACGCTCACCCTATCCCCCGAGCAGATGAACTAGTCGACCGCATGGGGGCAGCCCGCTACCTAAGCATCTTTGACCTGACAGCGGGCTACTGGCAGATCGGCCTCACCCCCAGGGCCCAAGAACGTTCCGCTTTCTCCACCCCGGACGGACACTACCATTTCAGAGTGATGCCCTTCGGCATGAAGAACGCTCCAGCCACCTTTCAAAGACTGGTGAACCAGGTATTGGCGGGCCTCGAAGAATTCAGCGCCGCCTACCTGGACGACATCGCGGTATACAGCCGCCACTGGGCCGACCACCTCCACCACCTCAGAGCGGTCCTGCAGGCCCTCCAACAGGCCGGCCTCACCATAAAGGCCAGCAAGTGCCAAATGGGCCAGGGGTCCGTGACCTACCTCGGACACCAAGTGGGGAGCGGTCTGGTGGCCCCCCTCCAACTCAAGGTAGCTGCCATCCAGTCCTGGCAACCCCCCGAAACACAAACAGAGGTCCGAGCCTTCCTGGGGCTCACCGGATACTACCGGCGGTTTGTGAGGGACTATGGCAGCATTGTGGGGCCCCTCACGGAACTCACGTCTAAGAACAACCCAAAACGAGTCAACTGGACTCCCGCCTGTCACGCGGCCTTCGAGACGCTGAAGGCCGCCATGTGCAGTGCTTTCCTGGTGGCGATGTTGTGCAGCATGGCACATGCTACCACTATCTTGCAACAGGTCTGGGGGCTGTATTGTAGTGCCCCTCTGCTCTTGTGGATGCATCTGAAACTGCTCTTCAGTATCCCAAATGTGCGTTCAATGGTGCCTCTGGTTGCTATGTGTGCTCTGTTGTATCACCGCTCCCCAGCGTTGGTAGGATTCAGGTAGGGCGTCAGTATGAAATCCCGTACAGCATAAGCACTGTCACCTGTGGGGTAGGATGGATATGGTTAAACACTGTCCTGCATATGCTATCCTTAACAAGTGTGGCCTCTGTTCAAATGCATTTACCTAGTAGATATCCCTCGCCAAACTCCCCACTTGTGAGTCTACGGTGTATCCCACTGTGGCGGAAGATGTAAGAGTCATGCGGGCTGCCAGGGTATTTGGCAACAATGTCCGTGACGATGTGTTTGGCATCACACACCACCTGTATGTTCAGTGAATGGTAGCATTTGCGGTTTCTGAACACGTACTGATTCTGGGAGGGGGGGGATATTGCAACGTGTGTCCCATCTATACATCCGATGACGTGGGGAAATTGGGCATTTCATAAAAGTCCTGTTTGGTCTGGTCTAGTGCCTGTGGGGTGCTTGGGAAGTAAATGTGGTGTTGCATCCTCTGTACCGTGGCATCAAGGAACGCATGGAAAAAGCGCAATAGTGCACTTTGTGACACACCTCCTGCTGAGGCTGTCACCCCCTGAAAACTGCCTGATGCCAAGAGGTGTAGTGAGCACAGGACCTGGATGTGAGTGGCGATGGAATGTGTCCTGCGTGTGGGGTGTTATAGGAAGGGTTTGAGTTCCTCAATTAAATCATGAGTAGTAACTTCATCCAGTCTGTAGTGTGTGTAGATGTCCTCCTCAGTGCGCTGGAAGATTGTAATGCGCGCACGGAATATCCTCTCCTGGCGTTTCCTCATTTGTGCATCAGCTCTGAGTCGCATCCTCCTGGCTATCACGTACAGCCCAGCTATTGTGGAAAAAAGTCTGTTGCATTCTGGGACTCCTTAAATAGTTTGCACCTGGTTACCACCTGCTCCTACTTGGTGGTAATTGCGATTCTGTAAATTGCAAATTTCCGGAAATTGCAATTTGTGATTTTTTCATACATTCCATTGCGATTTCTTGATTTCCGATTTCACGTTTGCGATTTTGCACACGAAGAAATCACAAAATGAGAAATCGCTAGAAAATTCGCAAATTTTTGATGCTCGCAAAATAAGGAATCGCATTTTTAGCGAATCCTCATTTTGCGAGGCACTTTTGCTTCATACATTCGAAATAGCCGATTTTCATTCGCAAACGCTGTTTTTTGCGATTCGCAGCGTTTGCGAATGAAAATTGGCTTGATACATATGGCCCTATGTTTCTTAAACATCCCCTAGATTTGCTTTTGCTTGTTTGTGCTGCCTGGGGGTGAAACACTAATGGGGGGGGGGACGCGAGGCAGCAGGGCGATGCAGCGAGTATCTCCCCACATTCAGCCAACAGATTGTCATGGCGGTCAAGCACACAATTGCCTCCAGCATGTTTTTTGCAAATTTGTGTATCCCCTTCAGTGACATTCCTTTGTCCCCATTTGTAGATGACAAGGGGCGTATACCAGAGCTGAAAACAGAGCTATGAAATGGTGGATTTGAACATTTTCAGTGAGGCAGACTAGAACAATCAAGGCAGCAAGCTTACTTATCAGATCAGTGGAAACTGACCCAGTGAAACAGCTTAAGATGCTTAGATGCAACTAGGGGTTGCAAGATATAGCAAACAACAGTACATTTTGGTTGGGAAAATAGATGTTAGCGGGAGGTCCAGCCTCCTCTGGGTCCGCCCTTGGCCCAGGCTTTGTGAAATAGCGCTGTTGATGTATCCCAGGTGAGGGTCCCAGGGTTGTGAGACTTGGAGTCCCTATAGGTGGCGGCAATCAGCTGCGGCGGCTCCCCCGTTAGGCCGATGACAGCGTGGGTTCAGTTATGAAGCCCCCACTTAGCAGGTCTTCAAGAAGGTCTGTCCACCCCCCCCCCCCAACACGTG
This sequence comes from Lissotriton helveticus, assembly GCF_964261635.1. Taxonomy (NCBI): domain Eukaryota; kingdom Metazoa; phylum Chordata; class Amphibia; order Caudata; family Salamandridae; genus Lissotriton; species Lissotriton helveticus. Next base: position 1,546,115,601 of record NC_136061.1, read on the forward strand.
CAAATGGTCCCAAAGGGAAAAGCAATACTCCCTCCTCTTGTGACTCTAGAATTGTCCCCCTTAGGTTAGAGAGTTTTGTGTAACACGATTGAAGGCTCAGACGGGGACACCCTAGTTCAGTAATGTTTGAGCTCAGCTCAATCAGGAGAGATGAGTTAGCCTAACTGCTAGGGCGGTCGACCTCAAATCTGGGGAACTGGGTTCGAGTCTCAGCAATGACGCTGAACATCCTGGGATTCTGGGCAAATCACTTAATCTCCCCATGCCTAACAAAAAATGAATGTGTCCTGAGTTAATGTGACTGGTGCTATGTATAAGGCTCTGATACCCGCTTTGGGTCAAGTTTGTGCTATATAAAACTCTGTAAAAAAAAGAATCCAGTCTCCTTTGATACAGTCTCACCACAACACTGTCTACATGTCCTTTTGACAGCAAGTGTCTCCACTCCCTCTCACTTCTGGGATGTGACGTAGTGGTTGCAGAAGAGGCCGTTGATATTGGTAAGTTGTTAACAGGATGGGTAGTTCGATTGGTAGGCTGGAGTTATTCGACAACTGCAGATACTGGTGGTGGGAGCACACTGCAGGCATTGGACCTACTTCTGGGTCACTAGAGCACGAGATGGGTAGCCATTTAGACAGGGACACAGCGGTATGCTAGCAGTCACAGTGAGCACTTTGTAAACGCAGCAGTGATGGCGGTCACAGGCACAAGTCTTAGCTTTGATGGCAAAGATCTCCATGGTCACAGTTGTTTCACTTTACCAGCGAGAACACTCGCATTCGTTCTTATTGCACTGCCGCTAGGTTAACGGCCAATCCGCAATTTATGTTTGTCACCTCACTTCTGGAGAGACTGTGCCCATGCTATCGGGCTCACCAATCAGTCTTTGCTGTCTCCATTCCCCTGGTTTGACCCTCAGCACTAGGGTCTGGTTGTTAGTCCAACACCTCCGGTTGGCAGGATATTTCCCTCTCTCAGTAGGCCGGCTGGCTTCCAGGCACTTAAGGTCAGAGATAAGCTCTTCCAGCAAGACAAGACTCCAGGTAATAACCCCTGTCATCTGGGAAGTTGGCTGTAAGACTGACACCACCTCTGGGTGCACAGCAGCCATCACAGTAGGCTGCAGAGCAGAGTGATGCTCCCTGTAGTACGGTAGTCTCCATCTAGGAGTAACCACAACAGAGGCACAAAGAGGCGTGAACTTCCTATACCTGGCGTATCAACAACCACACTATGCAGTGATCAGGGGAAATACAAAAGGCTGGCTCACCTAAAAGATCCTTTCCACATTGCAAAGGAGACTTCAGCCCCACCCTTCACTGCCACCACCTTCCAAGTGGCAGTGCTACAGGAAGACTAATCAGCAGCTCCTCTCAGCAAAAGGGCTTCAGTGAATTTCTGAAGGTGTCTTGTCTCCACCCTCCAGCTTTAGGAATGTCAGCAAAACACTTCCACTGTCTGGGAAAACAATCTCACCTCCATCTTGTGCACAGGAGCAGATTCGGGGCTTCCACAATGGAATCCAGAGGCCTCCATTACACGGGCACACTTATGTACATATTGCATGTACCACCACACAAGACACAACATAAACACACACAGCATATATTTGGAATGTTAGCACAAGGGTAAGGACTAGCGCACTGAAGCAGAACTTCACATTGGTGGGGCCTCCACTCCAGTGACACAGATAAAAAGGCCTGATCATGACTATGCATTCACAAAACACAGTATGCTGTGCCATCGATCTACATGCTTAACCCGTGGCAGGCTGGTAGTCCACTATCAGGACAATGAGGGCATGCTTGACATGTCCCTCCAGGTCACAGGATAGGTCCATGACCTCCATCACGTCAAGGGACAGCATAGGCCTCTATGCGCTAGATTACCACAAGGCTAGGGCCAAAATTAAATAATCTCTGGGACACCGGCTACTCACAGTTGAGTTTTCATGATAGGCAACCTGACATACCTCACAGGGGACATTCCAGTCCCAATAGCATGTTCAGGCAATATTATGTTTTCCTACATTAATATTGCTTCCTATATGGTCTTTCCACTCTGTAGGTGTAAATCTGATGTTTTGTGGATTCTAAACAAGTGCACATGTGTGTCTTAATGTATAGTCACTGGTCTAACAAACATTATTTCTATGCACACATGCGGTATTAGCCGCTCTGCAGCCTGTAAACGGTAAACAATGTGGAGAGCTGCTTAGTGGCCTGTAAACCTGATGAATTAATAATAATAATAATAATAATAATAATAATAATAATAAAGGAGGTTTATAAAGCGCCTGGTTACCCCCGACGGCGTGTCCCCGCGCTGTAGCAAGTGAGAGATGGAGAGCCCTATACCCAGACAGAAGTACCTAGATCCATTAGTGAAGGAACAAGTGTGTTTTAAGTTCTCTTCTGAACCTCAACTCAGAAGGTTCGAGCCGGAGCTCAGTAGGGAGTTGATTCCAACTCCTGGCCGCCAAGAGCCGGAAAGATCTACCACCCATAGGGGCTTTCCTGACTTTAGGAATCATCACCAGGCCAGTCCCGGTAGATCTAAGAAATCGAACAGGCCAGTAACAAGTGATGAGATTCCGCAAGTGCCTTGGCCCAGTGCCTTGAATGATACGGTGGCACATACAAAGGGCCTTAAACACTATCCGCTTCCTGACAGGAAGCCAATGAAGAGCGTCCAAGGCTTTTTAGAAGCGGCCCTTCTACGAAGCCTAAGGACCAGCCGAGCCACCGCATTTTTCAGCACCTGAAGTCGATCAAGACTCTTAACTGTGGCACCTAAATACAATATGTTGCCATAGTCTAGACGTGAGGTGACAAGTGCGTGGACCAGCGTCCTCCTAGCTTCAGTAGGAAGAAGGTCCATGGTCTTACGTAGACCCTTAAGGACGCCGAAGCACATTCCCACCACATGTCTAATCTGGGGTTCAAATGAAAGGGCCGAGTCTACCCATACGCCCAGGTTCTTAGCCTGGGGGCATGGAATAGGGACTGGGCCCAAGCAAGGAGGCCACCATGCCGAAGACCACACATGCAGGCCCCCCCGCACCACGAGCACCTCAGTCTTGCTACCGTTCAACTTCAGGCAGGCGTTGGCCATCCAGGAGGCGAGATCCTGCATGCATGCTCTGAAGTTGGATGCAGCAAGATCCGGCGCCCGCGATAGCGAGACAACCAGCTGCGTGTCATCGGCATATGAAACAATCCGTATTCCAAAGTCCTCCACTATGCTAGACACTGGGGACACGTACAAGTTAAAAAGGGTGGGACTCAGGGCAGAGCCCTGGGGCACACCCTGCTCCAGCTTCACAGCTCCAGAATAATGGGCACCTAATCTGACCAGGAAACTGCGTTCCGTCAGAAATTATTGTATCCACCGCCCTTATTCAGACACTGCAGCAAAGTGTAATGTGCTACAGTGTCAAAGGCGGCGCTCAGGTCCAAAAGGATGAGAGCCATTGTCTGCCCCTCATCTACACCCTGCCGGATGGCCTCCGTGGCCATAAGTAAGGCCGACTCTGTGGAGTAGAGTGACCGAAAGTCAAACTGCGTGGGATGGAGAAGATTGGTTTCCTCCATATAGGCCATAAGTTGTAGGTTTACAGCCTACTCGGCCACTTTTGCTAAATAAGGTAGCAACGAGATAGGGCGGAGGTTATCCAATTTCTCCATGTTGATGTTGCGCTTCTTCTGAAGTGGAAGAACCACAGCCTGCTTCCAGCCATCAGGCACCTTGTGCGTGCTAAAGGATACATCAAGGATGTGCCTGATATAAGGCTCAAGAATAGCAATACTCTCCGTTAGCAGTTTTGGTGAAGTCGGATCCCTGGGTGAACCAGACTTTATGGAACTGCATATCTTGCTAAGCAGCTCAGGGAGAGGAGTGGTAAAACTATCCAGCCTCCGGTTTCCCCCACTATCTCCCATCACTTCCACATACTCTGCACCTAACTTCCTGGCTCCCGGAAAGGAAGAGTATATTTTTTCCACTTTCTTTGCAAGGAACCCAGCGATACGATTGCATGATTCCTCGGAGCTATCCGTAGGAATAGTGGACGATGTCAAAGTAGAAATCTCCTTTTAGATCTTAAATAGTTCCTTCGTGGAGTTCCCTGCTGCCCCAATTCTTTTAGTGTAGTAAGCGGCTTTGGCCCATCTAATTAGCCCATGATAAATATTCCGCTTATTATGATAATCCAACTTGGCCTGACTGAGAAAGGCCACCCTCCACAACCTCTCTAAGCATTTACATTCTGACCTAGCCAGGCGCAGATCATCGTTGTACCAAGGAGCAGATTTCTGAGATCTTCTCACTGTTATATTCGAACGCAGAGGAGCTACGCTATCAAGGGCTTCTACTATGCGTCTTTCTAGATTACGACAAGCTGTTTCCACATCGGCACCCCCCGGCTGCCCTCCATTGGTCAGGGCTTCATTAAACTTCAACCGAGAAAAGCCAGCCCATTTGCGGCATGGGTGATTTAACACAGGTTGCTCCGGGGCTCTGAGTTCTGGGATCTTTATTAGAAAGGGAACCAGAAAATGATCAGTCCAGGGGATAGGGATAGGGAGACTCACTTCAACTTCCCCCCAATTATCAAATACTGGGTCTAGTAGATGACTATGCTGATGGGTGGGGGCCTTGGAATTCAGGCTTAGTTGCAGTGACAGAAGTTCCTGGCATAAGTCAGCAGCCCCCCTGTTGAGGGGATTCTCCAAGTGCATATTGAAGTCCCCCAACAAGAGGAATTTATCTTTCCGTAGGGCAGATTCCATTATACCTTCCAGCAAGCTGGAAACAAAACGTGCATGTGGGCCAGGAGGTCTGTAGACCAGAAGTCCTTTCACAGTAAGGTGCGGGCTGACCCTAATTGTGAATGCTCCTGCCTCACTGTCCGCTATGGTGACAGTTTCCAGTTGGCAGCTAAGCGGTTGTTTAAACACAATAGCTATCCCGCCACCTCTACCAGATGCCCTGTCCAGCCTAACAATCATGTAACCCGTGGGAAGGGCCTCGACAATTTCAGGCTCGTTATCGGAGTCCAACCAGGTCTCCGTAAGAAATAGGAGGTCCAGTTTTTTTTCTACGAGTAGATCGTAGATATCTAGTCTGTGTTTACACATTGATCTAGAATTAAGTAGACCACAGGAGAGCCCTGTTGTCTTTTGCTGTGTCTTGCCTGTCATGCAGTAACTAAAAGTGCAGTGTTCACAGCTCGCCCCAGGGTCTGCCTTCATACTATGGCAACACACGCTGGCTATCTTAGGACAGAGCTTGTAGAGTTGATTAAAGCTCCACTGGATTATAGCCGAATTTTGGCCAGGGGTTGTGGCCCCGGTCCCCGATCGGCCGCGGACGGGGGCAGATGGGCTTGCCTTTGGCGAGCCTTCGGCGCGCCGCCGGCGCGCCCGCTGCGCGGCCGAACATACATGTGCCCTTTATCCTCTGCTGCCGAGCCTAGAGCGATGATCACCCCCGGAAGTGCCTGTGCTTTCACCTTCCACGCCCTCCACACAACGGCGCTATTCGCCGCGTCAGACCAAGGCGGGAAGGAAGGAACAGTCGAGCGAGGCCCCCGGAGCGTAATGTCAGCCCCCCCTCCCACTGGCAGCCTCTAGCGCCCAGGTAAGCAGTCCACAGTAAAAGTAATGCGCAAATCAAAACAATGCAATGCAATGTAAGCAGATTGATTACAAAAACACCAGTTTGAGGGTAACGACGATCGTAGCAGCAGCTTGTGGGCTCTACCACCGCCCACTTAATTCACAAGCAACAACCCCTCTAGACGAGTTCAGAACAGAAAGGATCAGCCAAACGCAATTCCTGAAGTGGTAGTACCTAAGGACAGCTTGGTTCCTTGGCAACACACTAAAAAGGCATTCACACCTCTGGCTGTCTGCAGGACACACCTGAAATAATTCCCACTCACCCGTGTCAGTCTTCCTCCTTTGCCTTCCCACTGCTCAACCACAATTCTAGCAGCACAGCTCAGTTCACCAGATAACAAAACATGAAAGCAACTACAATTAATCACCTTTAACCTTCCTAACCATGGAAGAATTAATCAAAGCTGAAAACTCTTGCCTTCGGAATAAGTCTGTCTGCTGGTGCCAAGCTACCCAGGGGGTGAGCAGGGGCTATCTAGAGTGTGCATCCCCCTTACCCTAACTAGAAGCAACGGTCCCAATTTGGACAAAGGTACCTACCTCTGACTAGTAGAGAACCCATTTCTAACAATAAATTAACATGTCATAAATCGAAATATTCATGTGCGGCAAAAGGATCAAACACTTCTATGAACAATTTGGCCTTAGTTGCTAGCCCCCACATAACTCTAGTGAGGAATAAAAGGGTAACCATGGAATCTTTCAATCATAATCAGATTGGGTTTGTCGATTGTGTCAAAACTACAAAATGGGTCACTTCTTTCCCTCATATTGGCTATAAAGATGGCTCTGCCCGCATTGCCTGAAATTCTTGGACCGCACCACTTGCTGGAAGTGTTAGCCCCCCTTCCCTGCCGCACCCCCCCCCCCCCTCCCCCAAAAGGTTGGGTCGTGTTGCTCTCCTGACCTGTGCACAGGTTTCTCGCAGAGCTGCCAAGTTTTCCGGGTCCATCCGTGTTGTGCTGCTCCAGTCCACGTTTTTTCCTGGAATTCTGGGACTTGTAGTCTTATTTATTTCCTTATAAAACAGGACTACACGTCCCATAATTCAGAGGAAAAAACCTGGACTGGAGCGGCACATCAACAATGACCGCAGAAACTTGGCAGCTATGATAAGACTCACAGGGAAAGTAGAAGCACCCCGGAGCAACACACAGTAAAGATTGTTCTAGAAATTCCCACAATTGAGACCCCATCACGAGCCTGGTGATGAATGAGAGCTCCTGCTGTGAATGATATACCGCCCACGAGGGGTGACCCATCTACCAGCAGGGACGCAACAACTGCTCCTGGGTGTGATTGGTTCGAAGTTATCTCACTGTGACCAATGAAGAGTGGCCCTCATTGGGCTCTCTTGGTACAGTTCATAATAAATTGTAGCGTATGACCCCTCTGTGCGAGTGTCTTTGCACGTGCTTGTATGTGTGTGTGTGTGCACGTTGTGAAAGCCTGAGGGCCGCGCCTTCCCAGCAGCAGAATCCTGTGGAATGAACACCTGTGACGTGCCTGGCCCTCCTCTGTGACGTCACGAGGGCGAGGCCAGCACCAACAGGGGAAACCTGTGGATGGATCACCAGTGACGTGCCAGGCCCTCCACTGTGACGTCACGAGGTCGAGGCCAGCTCCAGCAGGGGAATCCTGTGGATGGAACACCTGCGACCTGCCAGGCCCTGCACTGTGACGTCACGAGGTCGAGGCCAGCACCAGCAGGGGAATCCTGTGGATGGAACACCTGTGACGTGCCAGGCCCTCCACTGTGACGTCATGAGGTAGAGGCCAGCACCAGCAGGGGAATCCTGTGGCTAGAACACCTGTGACGTGCCAGGCCCTGCACTGTGATGTCACGAGGTCTACGCTAGCACCAGCAGGGGAATCCTGTGGATGGAACACCTGTGACGTGCCAGGCCCTCCACTGTGATGTCAGGAGGTCGAGGCTAAGTGCAGAGGGGAGGCCTTCCTCGCAGCAGAGACAAGGAGAGGCCACTGAGGGGGGAGAAGGTCGGGCAAGATTAGATCGTCTTTGAGGCTCATCGCAGGATCCTTTTGTGACTAAATAGATGTTTGCTCTTTTTTTAGGTGATTGAATTAAAGCCGTGCCTCGCCTGCTCCCCCTCCCCCCTTACACTGCCACACCTGTCATCGCCCATAAGCCAGTGATGCATGATGACAGGTTGAAGGTCTCTATTGTGACGTGTCCGTGCTATACAAGGCTGGTAACCAGGCAGCCGCAGCATTGCACTCATGAGCACCGGACGGAGAGGACCACAGCTGGCGGCCGGAGCCGAGGCCCCCGAGAGGCCGAGGGGGCCGGGGCCTCACAAGCTCCAAAAGAACTGGGCGGGGCTGGGTGAAAGGAACAAGGGGCCCGATTCACAGAACTAACTTAAGACAAAATCCTAAACTTACTACCATTTTCGTATTCACAGAAGGCACTTACTCATTTTGATATTCACAGAAGACACTTACTCATTTCGATATCCACAGAAGTTAGGACTCCTAACTTTAGGACTCCTAAATGCCTTCTGTGAATACCGAAAGTCTTAAAATTAGGATTTTTCTCAATTTAGTAGTAGTAAAGTTAGGACTCCTAACTTTCGGACTTTTAAATGCCTTCTGTGAATACCGAAAGTATTAAAATTAGGATTTTTCTCAATTTAGTAGTAGTAAAGTTAGGACTCCTAACTTTAGGACTCCTAAATGCATTCTGTGAATACCGAAAGTCTTAAAATTAGGATTTTTCTCAATTTAGTAGTAGTAAAGTTAGGACTCCTAACTTTCGGACTTTTAAATGCCTTCTGTGAATACCGAAAGTATTAAAATTAGGATTTTTCTCAATTTAATAGTAGTAAAGTTAGGACTCCTAACTTTAGGACTCCTAAACTGAGAAAAATCCTAATTTTAAGACTTTTGGTATTCACAGAAGGCATTTAGGAGTCCTAAAGTTAGGAGTCCTAAGTTTACTACTACTAACTTGAGAAAAATCCTAATTTTAAGACTTTCGGTATTCACAGAAGGCATTTAGGAGTCCTAAAGTTAGGAGTCCTAACTTTACTACTACTAAATTGAGAAAAATCCTAATTTTAAGACTTTCGGTATTCACAGAAAGCATTTAGGAGCCCTAAAGTTAGGAGCCCTAACTTTACTACTACTAAATTGAGAAAAATCCTAATTTTAAGACTTACGGTATTCACAGAATGCATTTAGGAGTCCTAAAGTTAGGAGTCCTAACTTCTGTGAATACCGAAATGAGGAAGTGTCTTCTGTGAATACCAAAATGAGTAAGTGCCTTCTGTGAATACGTAAATGGTAGTACGTTTTGGATTTTGTCTTAAGTTAGTTCTGTGAATCGGGCTCAAGGTGAGTATAGAAACCAAATGAAAACCGAACTTGAAACTGAACTGAAACCAAACTTTAAACTGACTTGATACTGGCTTGATACTGACTTGATACTGGCTTGATACGCACTTGATACTGACTTGATACTGGCTTGATACTGGCTTGATACTGACTTGATACTGGCTTGAAACTTCCCTTCCCTTTTTCCTTTCTCTTACCCGTTTTTCCTTCTCTACCTTACATTCCTATCTCTCCTCTCATATTCCCTTCCCCCCTTTCAAGTTCCCTTTTTCTCCATCACTCTTTAATCCTCTCCCCTTCTGTCACTTCCTCCCCTTCCCATTCAATCCATTCCGGTCCCATCCTGCACTCTCTTATCTCCTTTTCCATCTCCACCCCTTCCCTTCTCTTCCCCTCCATTCCCTCCCATTCACAGCCTCTTTCCCTTCCAATCTGTTCCCATCGCCTCTGCTCCTTTTCTGCTCACCTTCCACTTACCCATCCTTTCTTCCTTATTCTTCCTTCCTTCACCTCCCTTCCTCTTCACCATTCCATCCCTTTTCCCCTCACCCATCCCTTCTTCCACACCCTTCCCTTCCCCTCACTACCCTTCCCCTCACTTCCCTCTCTCTCGTTGCCCTCTCCCCTCCCTTCTCCCTTCCTTTCCATGCCTTTCTCCTCCTTTCTCTTCTCCTCCGCCTTCTTCCCCTCATTCTTCCTTTCCTTTCCATTCCCTTCCCCCACCGTCCCCTTTATTTCCATTACTTTCTTCTTTACCTCTTTATCCTCTCCCCTTCTGCCACTCCCTCTTCCCTTCCATCCCATTCACCACCTCACCTCCCATCCCATTCTGTTACCCCACACACACAACTCCACACACACACAACTCCACACACACAACACCCCCACACACAACCCCCCCCCACACAAGCACCCCACACACAACCCCCAACACACACACAAAACCCACACACAACACCCCACACACACAACCCCACACACACAACAACCCACACACACAACCCCCACACACAACCTCACACACAACCCCCCACACACAAGCTCCCCGCACACAACCCCCCACACACACAACCCCCACACACAACCCCCCAAACACACAACCGCAACCCCACCTACAAACACACAACCCCAAACACACACACACAACCCCCCCACACACACAGCCCCACACAAACACACACCCCAACACACACACAACTCCACAACCTCACAACCTCACACCCACACACAACCCCTTAACCACACACACCAACCCCATACATACACACACAACCCCACACACACAACCCCCCACACACACAACCCCCCACACACAAACCCACATACACATAACCCCCACACACAACCACACACACATAACCCCACACAACCACACACAACCACACACACAACCACATAACCCACCCACACACAACCCCACACACACAAACCCCCCCACACACACGCCCACACACACAACCCTACACACACACAACCCTACACACACACAACCCCACACACCACACAACCCCCAACACACACAACCCCATACACACAAAGCCCACACACAACCCCCCGCACACACATCCCCACACACACACAACCCCCACACACACAACCCCCCACACACAATCCCACACCCACAACCCCACACACACAACCCCACACACACAACCCCACACACTCACACACAACCCCCCACACACAACCCCACACACTCACACACAACCCCCCACACACACACACAACCCCCCACACAGACAACCCCATACACACAACCCCACACACCAAACCCCCATGCACACACAGCCCCACACACACACAACCCCACACACACAACCCCATACACATAACCCCACACACACAACACCCCCACACGCACAGTCCCCCACACACAAGCCCCCACACACACAACCCCACACACAACCCCACACACACAACCCCCCCAGACAACCCCCCACACACAACCCCCACACACAACATCCAAACACACACAACCCCCACACACAACCCCACACACACAACCCCCCAAACACACAACCCCCCACACAGACAACCCCACACACTCACTCACACAAACCTGCACACACACACAACCCCGCACACACACAACCCCACACACAGCCAACCCCACACACACAACCCCCCCATACACAACCCCATACACACACAACCCCCCCACACAAAACCCCACACACACAACCCACACCCACAACCCCACACACCATCCCACACTCACAACCCCACAACCCCACACACTCACACAACCCCACGCACTCACACACACAACCCCACACACACACCCAAAACCCCCCACACACACAACCACACACAACAACACAACCCCACACACAAACTCACACACAACCACACACAACCCCCCACACACACAACCCCAAGACACCACAACACACAACCCCACACACATACACACTCACTCAACCCCACACACAACCCCCACACACACCCCTACACACACACACAGCCCCCCACACACAACCCCCACACACAACCCCCTCACACACACAACCCCACACACACAACCTTACACAACCACACACAAACACACAACCACACAACATCACAACAACACACAACCAACCACATACACAACCCCCCACACACAGAACTCCCCACACACAACCCCACACAACACACAACCCCACACACACAGCCCACCCCCCACACACACAACCCCCCCACACACACCCCTTCAACACACAACCACACACACACACACAACCACACACACACAACCCAATACACAGACACACAACCCCACACATACAAGCGCCCACACACACAACCCCCCCACACACACACACAAACCCCACACACACAACCCCAACCCCACACACAGAACCCCAAACACACACGCAATCCCTCACACAAACACACAACCCCACCTCACACCCACAAACACACAACCCCATAACCACACACACACAACCCCCACAAAAACCCACACACAAACCCCCCCACACACACACAACCACACACACATAACCACACACAATCATGCAACACAACCACACACACAACCACACAACCCCCACACACAACCCCACACAACCCCCCACACACACAACTCCCCCCACACACAACCCAACACATACACAACCCCACACACACAACCCCTGCCCCCCACACAACCCCCCCACTCACAGAACCCCACACAACCTGCACCCCACACAACCCCCCACACAACCCCTCCCCACACACACAACCCCCCACACACACAACCCCACACACACAACCCCACGCACACACAACCCCACGCACACAAAACCCCATACACAACCCCCCACCACACACACACACAACCCCACACACACACACAACCACATACACACAACCCCATGCACACAACCTCCCCACACACACAACTCCCCCCACACACAACCCCAGACACACAACCCCACACCCCACACAACCCCACACACACAACCCCACACACTCACACAACCCTACACGCTCACACAACCCCACACACACACAACCCCCATACACAACCTCCCCACACACACAACCCCCCACACACAACCCCCCACACACAACCCCACACACACAACCCCACACACAACCCCCCACACACGCAACCCCCACACACACACCCACACTCACAACCCCCACACTCACAACCCCACACACTCACACACACAACCCCACACACCCACACAACCCCCCCACACACACAACCACACACAAAACCCCCCACACAACCCCCTACACACACAGAACCCCACACACTCAGAAACAACGCCCACACACACAACCCCCACATACAACCCCACACACATAACCCCACACACAACCCACACTCACACACAACCCAGACTCACACACCAACCCCACACAACCCCCCCACTCACACAGCCCCACACATCCCCCCACACACAACCCCCCACACAACCCCTCCCCACACACACAACCCCCCACACACACAACCCCACACACACAACCCCCTAACACACAACCCCACGCACACACAACCCCAAGCACACACAACCCCACAAACACACAACCCCCATACACAACCTGCCCACACACACAACCCCCCACACACAACCCCACACACACAACCCCACACACAACCCCCCCACACATGCAACCCCCACACACACACCCACACTCACAACCCCCCACACTCACAACCCCACACACTCACACACACAACCCTACACACCCACACAACCCCCCCACACACACAACCACACACAAAACCCCCCACACAACCCCCTACACACACAGAACCCCACACACTCAGAAACAACGCCCACACACACAACCCCCACACACAACCCCACACACATAACCCCACACACACAACCCACACTCACACACAACCCAGACTTACACACCAACCCCACACAACCCCCCCACACACAACCCCACGCACTCTCACAACCCCACACACTCACACACACAACCCCACACACAACCCCCACACACAAACCCCCACACACAACCCCCCACACACAACCCCACACACACAACCCCCCAAACTTACAACCCCCACACACAAAACCCCACACACTCACACACACAACCCCACACACACACACAACCCTGCACACACACGCAACCCTGCACACACACAACCCCACACACAAACCCCTCACACACAACCCCATACACACACAACCCCCCCACACACACAACCCACACCCACAACCCTCCACACACACCACCCCACACTCACAACCCCACACACTCACACAACCCCATGCACTCACACACACAACCCCACACACACACCCAAAACCCCCCCAAACACAGCCACACACAACCACACAACCCCACACACACCCAACCCCACACACACAACCCCCTCACACACAACCCCATACACACACAACCCCCCACACACAACCACACACACAACCCCCCACACACACAACCCCCACACACCACAACACACAACCCCACACATGCACAACCCCCACACACATCCCTAAACACACACAGCCCCCCCCACACACAACCCCCCACACACAAACCCACACACACAACTCACAAACACAACCACACACATAACCACACACAAACATGCAACACAACCACACACAACCACACAACCCCCCCACACACAACCCCACACACACAATCCCCCCCACACACACAACCCTACACACACACAACCCCACACAACCCCCCACACAAACCCCACACACACACAACCCCATATACACAACCCCACACACACAACCCAACGCATACACAACCCCCCCACACAACCCACACCCCACGCCCCCCAGACAACCCCCCACACACACAACCCCACACAACCCACACCCCACACAACTCTACACACACAAACCCCCACACACAACCCCCCACACATCCCTACACACACACACAGCCCCCCACACACAACCCCCCCCCACACACAACCCCCTCACACACAACCCCACACACACAACCTTACACAACCACACAAAACACACAACCACACATACAACCACACAACCCCACAACAACACACAACCAACCACATACACAACCCCCCACACAACCCCCCACACACAACCCCACACAACACACAACCCCACACACACAGCCCACCCCCCCCACACACAACCCCGCACACACAACCCTTCAACACACAACCACACACACACAACCCAATACAGACACTCAACCCCACACATACAAGCACCCCACATACACAATCCCCCCACACACACACAAACCCCACACACACAACCCCAACCCCACACACAGAACCCCAAACACACACACACTCCCTCACACAAACACACAACCCCACCTCACACCCACACACACACAACCCCATAACCACACACACACAACCCCACATACACAACCCCCCACACACAACCCCCCACACACAAACCCACACAACACACAACCCCACACACGCAGCCCACCCACCCACACACAACCCTTCAACACACAACCACACAGACACACAACCCAATACACAGACACACAACCCCGCACATACAAGCACCCCACACACACAAGCCCCCCCACACACACACAAACCCCACACACACAACCCCAACCCCACACACAGAACCCCAAACACACGCAATCCCTCACACAAACACACAACCCCACCTCACACCCACACCCACACAACCCCATAACCACACACACACAACCCCACACACACAACCCCCACACACAACCCCCCACACACAAACCCACACAAACCCACACAACCACACACACACAACCACACACAAACATGCATCACAACCACACACATAACCACACAACCCCCCCACACACACACAACCCTACACACACACAACCCCACACAACCCCCCCACACACACAACCCCCCCACACACAACCCCATACACACAACCCAACGCATACACAACACCCCATGCACTCAACCCCCCCACACACACAACCACACACAAACCGCACCTCACACAACCCCCCCACACACAACCCCCCACACAGAACACCCCACACAACCCCTCCTCACACACACAACCCCCCACACACACAACCCCCCTAACACACCCCCACGCACACACAACCCCACACACATACAACCCCCATACACAACCCCCCTACACACACACAACCCCACACACACAACCCCATGCACACAACCCCACGCACACAACCCCCCACACACACAACCCCCCCACACACAACCCCAGACACACAACCCCACACCCCACGTAACCCCCCACACACAACCCCCCACACACAACCCCCCACACACAACCCCACACACTCACACAACCCTACACACACACAACCCCCCACACACACAACCCCATGCACACACAACCCCAAGAACACACAACCCCACAAAGACACAACCCCCATACACAACCCCCCACACACAACCCCACATACACACAATCCCACACACGACCCCCCCACACACACAACCCCCACACACAACCCCAAACACACAACCCCCACACTCACAACCCCACACACTCACACACAACCCCACACAACCTACACACACAGAACCCCAGACACTCAGAAACAACCCCCCACACACACAACCCCACACACACAACCCACACTCACACACAACCCAGACTCACACACCAACCCCACACAACCCCACACACACACACCACCCCACACACAACCCCACGCACTCTCACAACCCCACACACACAACCCCCCACACACAACCCCACACACACAACCCCCACACACAACCCCACACACACAACCCCCCAAACTTACAACCCCCTGTTAGACTGCGACCTGGAGGGTCGGCCGAGCACCATGCAAAATTGTTTGAGCTCTCGGTGGTTGTATTCTTCCAGCTTTTCCATCTGGAACTTCTCCGCCGATCCGCTCTCTTTGGTCGTCATTGTGGTTTTAGTCGTAGGGTGAGTTACTGTCTGTACGGTACGCATTGGTTCGGATCCCGCCGCTAGCCACCAATGTTAGACTGCGACCTGGAGGGTCGGCCGAGCATGGTGATCGCACAGACAGGTAACTTCCCCCCCACAGATGGACACCACACAAAGTTCAGGGTAACACCTTTTATAGGCACTTCTGGTAGTAGAGTGGTACGATACAAGGCAATCAGGACACGATGATCCTCTCAATTCTAGTCTCTAGTAAGGGAAGGGGGTAGCGGGACAGTCTTGGTACCCACGGGTACGGAGGGGTAACGGTGATAGCTCACAATCCTCGAGCTCGGTGTTCGGAGGGGTCAGACCGCGGCAGCGCCGGCAGGTCCCGAAGAGGTCGTAGGTGGCAACGGGCCGCGGCAGCGCCAGCAGGTCCCAACGAGGATGAAGGTTACAACGGGCCGCGGCAGCGCCAGCAGGTCCCACGAGAATGCAGGTTGCAACGGGCCGCGGCAGCGCCAGCAGGTCCCACGAGGATGGAGGTTACAACGGGCCGCGGCAGCGCCAGCAGGTCCCAACGAGGATGAAGGTGGCAGAGGGCCGCGGCAGCGCCAGCAGGTCCCACGAGGATGAAGGTTGCAGAGGGCCGCGGCAGCACCAGCAGGCAGGACAATAGTTCACAAGGCAGGGCTGTGGCAGCGCCAGCAGTCCGTCAGGGATGAGTTCGTCGCGGTGTCTCTCGACTCCAGGATACAACTGCCTTCCTGTCCTGGGGCTGCCTCAGTTATAGGTCTGGCGCCCTTTGATGTCCGGACCCTCGCTCTTGGAGGTCGGGAGGTCTGGGATGAGGGAGTCCAGACACCCAGCAGGGGGGTGGAGCCAGCGCCCGAGGAGGCTGGGGGTGCTCGGCACCTGGCGGGGGAGAGCCATTGACACTTCGTACTCCCATTGACCTGCAAAGTGGTCCGTTCACCTCCTGGGTGGAGGGTGGTGCCGGGATGTCGGGGCCTGGCCAGGCCCAGGGTTGGGGTCGGGCTGAGGCCGCGCGGCCGCGTGGTGCCGTGTCCAAGATGGCGGCTGGGCCGGGCAATGGTGCTGACGGTGGCCCGGGCCCTGTCCTGCGGGTAGGGAGCGAGCCCTTCATGTGGCCTGTCCAACATGCGTCCCCCCCAGCTGAAGGCGGGGAGAGTCACCCATCTTCTTGGGGACTTTCCTCGTCGAGGCGGAAAAAGCGGGACAGGCCATCCGCGTTGGCGTGGTCTTGGCCAGGACGATGTTCCACAGTGAAGTCCATCCCCTGCAGGGAGATGGACCATCGCAATAGTTTGGGGTTCTCCCCCCGTATCTGCATGAGCCATTGCAGGGGTCGATGGTCCGTCTGTACCCGGAAATGGGTTCCGAAGAGGTACGGCCGGAGCTTCTTGAGGGCCCATACCACAGCGAAGGCCTCTCGCTCAATGGTGCTCCAGCGCTGTTCTCGGGGCAGTAGGCGTCTGCTGATGAAGGCCACTGGTTGGTCCACCCCTTCGGTGTTCAGTTGGGAGAGGACGGCCCCAATACCATGGTCGGAGGCATCGGTCTGCACGATGAACTCGCGGCTGTAGTCGGGGGCCTGGAGTACAGGAGCGGTGCACATGGCGGCCATCAGCGTCTCGAAGGCTGCTTGACAGTCGGGCATCCAGTTGACTCTCTTTGGGCTGTTCTTGGACGTGAGTTCCGTGAGGGGCCCCACAATGCTGCCATAGTCCCTCACAAACCGCCGGTAGTATCCGGTGAGCCCCAGGAAGGCTCGGACCTCTGTTTGTGTCTCGGGGGGTTGCCAGGACCGGATGGCAGCTACCTTGAGTTGGAGGGGGGCCACCAGACCGCTCCCCACTTGGTGTCCGAGGTAGGTTATGGACCCCTGGCCGATTTGGCACTTGCTGGCCTTTATGGTGAGGCCGGCCTGTTGGAGGGCCTGCAGGACCTCTCGGAGGTGGTGGAGGTGGTCTGCCCAGTGGCGGCTGTATACCGCGATGTCGTCCAGGTAGGCGGCGCTGAATTCTTCGAGGCCCGCCAATACCTGGTTAACCAGTCTTTGAAAGGTGGCTGGAGCGTTCTTCATGCCGAAGGGCATCACTCTGAAGTGGTAGTGTCCGTCCGGGGTGGAGAAAGCGGAACGTTCTTGGGCCCTGGGGGTGAGGCCGATCTGCCAGTAGCCCGCTGTCAGGTCAAAGATGCTTAGGTAGCGGGCTGCCCCCATGCGGTCGACTAGTTCCTCTGCGCGGGGGATAGGGTGAGCGTCGGTTCGGGTGACCGCGTTCAGCCCCCGATAGTCGATGCAGAATCGGAGCTCAGGTGTGGTGCCCGGTGCCGCGGCCTTGGGGACCAGGACGACCGGGCTGGCCCAGGGACTGTCCGAAGGCTCGATGACCCCGAGGGCGAGCATCTTGGAGACTTCTTCTTGGATGCATGTACGTACCCGATCCGGTACTCGGTACGCCCGGTGTCGGACAGGAGGACTGTCCCCCGTGTCCACGTCGTGCAGGCACCAGGAGGTGACTCCGGGTGCGAGGGAGAACAGGTTTGCGAACGGCAGCAGGAGGGCCCGGCAATCTTGACGCTGCTCTGGGGTCATGGCCTCGGAGAGTCGGACCCCGTCCACCGAGCCATCCCTTTCCCGAGTCCTCAGTAGGTCAGGGAGGGGCTCGGAGTCTCCTTCCGTACCACTGTCGGTAGCCATCAGCAGGCTGAGTTCTGAGCGCATGAAGTGGGGTTTGAGCCTGTTGGCGTGGAGGACCCGGAGGGGGTTCCGGGGGGACTCCAGGTCGATGAGATAGGTGACGGGACTCCTGCGCTCGATCACCTTGAAGGGCCCCGTCCATTTGTCTTGCAAGGCACACGGTTCGATGGGGGACATCACCCATACCTGCTGACCCGGTTCAAACTCGATGGAGGAGGCATGTTGGTCGTACCACTTCTTCATGTCCTCTTGACTGGCCTCCAGATTGGCTTTAGCGATTTCCCTGAATTTCCGGGTCTGATTGCGGAGGGTCAGGAGGTATTTGTAGACGTCCGGGGGGGTCTTTAGGGGGGCCATCTCCCATTCCTCCTTCACTAGGCTGAGAGGCCCGCGAACGGGGTGTCCGTACAGGAGTTCGAAGGGGCTGAAGCCGAGGGACTTCTGGGGGACTTCTCGGTAGGCGAAGAGGAGGCACGGTAGTAGCACGTCCCACTGGCGGCGTAGGGGTTCTTCCAGCCCCATGATCATCCCCTTGAGGGTGCGGTTGAACCGCTCGACTAGTCCGTTCCCCTGGGGGTGATAGGGGGTGGTGAAGCGGTAAGTGACTCCGCACTGCTGCCAGAGGGATTTCATATACTTTGAAATAAAGTTCGTACCCCTGTCGCTGACGACTTCCCGGGGGAAGCCCACTCGAGAGAAGATCCCCATCAAGGCTCGACCCACTACTGGGGCTGTTATAGTACGAAGGGGGACCGCCTCAGGATAGCGGGTAGCGTGGTCCACCAGGACCAGGATGAAGCGATGCCCCTGTGCTGTTCGGGGGTCCAGGGGCCCCACAATGTCTATTCCCACCCTTTCGAACGGGGTGGTCACCACGGGGAATGGTTGTAGGGGTGCCTTGAGTTTGCGGCCGCTCTTCCCGCTGGCCTGGCAGGTCGGGCAGGACCGGCAATGGTTGGATACGTCATTTCTCATTTTGGGCCAAAAAAAGTGAGTCACCAGGCGGTGGTAGGTCTTGTCTTGGCCCAGGTGCCCGGCCAGGGGGACATCATGGGCTAGGTTCAACAGGAAGTCTCTGAAGTGGAGGGGCACCACCAGCACTCGCCCGGCCCCCAGTTCTGCGATTTTCTGTTCGCTGTACAAGAGATCATTGTCCCAATAAACCCAGTGGGCCCCGGTGGTGTCTCCTTGGCTCTGGGCGAGCGCTTGCTGTCGCAATCCCTCGAGGGAGGGGCAGGTCTTTTGCTCCTGCCGGAATTGTTCCTGGGTGGGCCCCCCTTCTTGACGCCACTGAGCCAGGTCGGGAAGCTCGGGGGGCTGTGTGGACCCCTCAAGGGTGGGGTCCGGGTGGTCGGTCTGGAGGAAGTCTTCTTCTGGAGTGATCGAGGGCGGAGGTGCTGCCCATTCTGGTTCTTCTGGTCTAGGGATGGTGCGGGTGGCCATGGACCGGGTGGTTACGCACGCCCAGTCCGGGAGACCCAACATCCCCAGATGCTCTCTTCTTTCCACAGCGGCCCACGGGGAGCTCTCGAGATCGTTCCCCAGGAGGCAGTCTACGGGGGCATCGTCACGGACAGTTACTTTCAGCATGCGGGACACTCCTCCCCATTCGAAGGGGACGCAGGCCATCCGACACAGGCTCTCCGAGTTATCTGCCGATCGGACGGGGCAAAGTACGTTTGGTAGGATTTGTTCTGGGGTCACCAGGTGACAGCGGACGGCCGTCACACTGGCCCCGGTGTCACGCAGGGCCTCGGCCTTGCGCCTATTGACGCTCACCCATTGGCTGTACTTCCGAGTGTTGGCGGGCAGGGGAGTCCGCGGGACCATGTCTCTTCCTCCTAGGCATGCCAGGGTCATGGCGGCGGGTTCCCACTCGAACTGCTCCGACTCATAGGTCTCCGTGTCTTCGGAGACTTGTTCTTCTCCCAGGGCGGCGGCCGCCATCTGGCGGGGCCCGGGGGCCTGGTTCTTCGGGCAGGTCGGGTCACTGGCATAGTGGCCGACTCGCTGGCATCGATGACACGTCACGTTAGCTCGGAACCCCGGGCGCATCGGGGGGTTTCCCCGGCCTGCTGGGGCCGGGGTGGCGTTAGTGGGTGCGGCCGGGACGGCGTCTCTGCCCCGGCCCGGGCCTCCTCCTCCTCCTCGGGGACGATGATGACCTTGGTTGGTTCTGTTCTGCTCATTCGGCCCCCTCCGGGCCACTCGGGTGCTCTCCCACCTGTCAGCCTCGGTGGCGAGCTGCCGGGGTTCAGTCAATTTACTGTCGAGGAGGTGCTGCCTGAGCTCGACGAAGCAGTTGTTGGAGAGGTGCTCCCACACAATGATATTGAAGAGTTGTTCGTAAGTGGTTACGTTGTTACCCTTGATCCACCCCTCGAAGGCTCGGCTGAAATAGTTCACGTATTCCAACCACGTCGTACCTGGGATCCGGGTGCAGTTGCGGAACCTCTGGCGGTACATTTCGGGTGTAAGCCCATATCGACTGAGGAGGGCGGCCTTCATGTGGTCATAGGACGTCATTTGATGGTCCGGAAGCTGCAGCAGGGCATCACGACCCTCGTTGACGAATCTCCCCCATAGACCGGCTCCCCAGTCACTTCGAGCGACCCGGTGGGCGGTCATGGCAATCTCATAGGCCTTGAACCACTGCTGTATGTCGTCATTCCGGTGATATTCTCGGACCACATTCTTGGGGATGTGGACCTTCTGCTCGGTAGGACCCGGGGAGTGCGGTTGCTCGGGCACCCCTAGGTTTTTGTTCAGTTTGCGTATTTCTATCTCCGCTAGTTTGCACTCGTGCTCATATGCCAGTCTTTTTTCTTCGAGGTCTCTCTGTCTCTGTTTTTCCTCTCGCTCTTCTCTGAGCCGTAAGTGTTCTAAGTTTATTTTTTGTTCCGCCAGTTTCAATTCTCCGTCTAATCTGAGTCGTGCCAAGTCTAACTCGTGTAATCTATTTTTTTCCCGCTCTTGGATCTCTTCACGGGAAGGGCCTGTTCTCCGTTCCTCCGTCCGGGTGGTGTTGACTTCCGGGGCTGCGGGGTCCCGGGGGGGTTGCGGTATTTGTCTCTGCCCAGGCCTCTAGGGCGTTTTTGAAGTCTTCTTTTGTGCTTAGCCCGGTGGTAGCAATGCCTAAGTCCATGCAAAATTGTTTGAGCTCTCGGTGGTTGTATTCTTCCAGCTTTTCCATCTGGAACTTCTCCGCCGATCCGCTCTCTTTGGTCGTCATTGTGGTTTTAGTCGTAGGGTGAGTTACTGTCTGTACGGTACGCGTTGGTTCGGATCCCGCCGCTAGCCACCAATGTTAGACTGCGACCTGGAGGGTCGGCCGAGCACAGTGATCGCACAGACAGGTAACTTCCCCCCCACAGATGGACACCACACAAAGTTCAGGGTAACACCTTTTATAGGCACTTCTGGTAGTAGAGTGGTACGATACAAGGCAATCAGGACAGGATGATCCTCTCAATTCTAGTCTCTAGTAAGGGAAGGGGGTAGCGGGACAGTCTTGGTACCCACGGGTACGGAGGGGTAACGGTGATAGCTCACAATCCTCGAGCTCGGTGTTCGGAGGGGTCAGACCGCTGCAGCGCCGGCAGGTCCCAAAGAGGTCGTAGGTGGCAACGGGCCGCGGCAGCGCCAGCAGGTCCCAACGAGGATGAAGGTTACAACGGGCCGCGGCAGCGCCAGCAGGTCCCACGAGAATGCAGGTTGCAACGGGCCGCGGCAGCGCCAGCAGGTCCCACGAGGATGGAGGTTACAACGGGCCGCGGCAGCGCCAGCAGGTCCCAACGAGGATGAAGGTGGCAGAGGGCCGCGGCAGCGCCAGCAGGTCCCACGAGGATGAAGGTTGCAGAGGGCCGCGGCAGCGCCAGCAGGCAGGACAATAGTTCACAAGGCAGGGCTGTGGCAGCGCCAGCAGTCCGTCAGGGATGAGTTCGTCGCGGTGTCTCTCGACTCCAGGATACAACTGCCTTCCTGTCCTGGGGCTGCCTCAGTTATAGGTCTGGCGCCCTTTGATTTCCGGACCCTCGCTCTTGGAGGTCGGGAGGTCTGGGATGAGGTAGTCCAGACACCCAGCAGGGGGGTGGAGCCAGCGCCCGAGGAGGCTGGGGGTGCTCGGCACCTGGCGGGGGAGAGCCATCGACACTTCGTACTCCCATTGACCTGCCAAGTGGTCCGTTCACCTCCTGGGTGGAGGGTGGTGCCGGGATGTCGGGGCCTGGCCAGGCCCAGGGTTGGGGTCGGGCTGAGGCCGCGCGGCCGCGTGGTGCCGTGTCCAAGATGGCGGCTGGGCCGGGCAATGGTGCTGACGGTGGCCCGGGCCCTGTCCTGCGGGGAGGGAGCGAGCCCTTCATGTGGCCTGTCCAACACCCCCCCACACACACAACCCCACACACTCACACACACAACCCCGTACACACACAACCCCGCACACACACAACCCCGCACACACACAACCCCACACACCCAACCCCACACACACCACCCCCTCACACACAACCCCATACACACACAACCCCCCCACACAACCCCACACACACAACCCACACCCACAACCCCCCACACACACCACCCCACACTCACACAACCCCACGCACTCGCACACACAACCCTGAACACACACACACACAAAACCCCCACACACACAACCACACACAACCACACAACCCCACACACAAACCCACACACAACCACACACACAACCCCCCACACACACAACCCCCACACACCACAACACACAACCCCACACACACAACCCCCACACACATCCCTACACACTCGCCCCCCCCACACACACAACCCCCAACACACAAATCCACACACACAACCCCACACACAACCACACACACATAACCACACACAAACATGCAACACAACCACACACACAACCACACAACCCCCCACACACAACCCCACACACACGCAACCCTACACACACACAACCCCACACAACCCCCACACACAACCCCACACACACACAACCCCATATACACAACCCCAGACACACAACCCAACGCATACACAACCCCCCACACAACCCACCCCCCACACCCCCCACACAACCCCTCCACACACACGACCCCACACAACCCACATCCCACACAACCCTACACACACAAACCCCCACACAACCCCCCACACACAACCCCACACACACACACAACCCCACACACACACAACCCCACACACACAACCACACAAACACAACCTTACACAACCACACACAAACACACAACCACACCCACAACCACACACACAACCGCACAACAACACGCAACCAATCACATACACAACCCCCCACACAACCCCCCACACACAACCCCACACAACACACAACCCCACACACGCAGCCCACCCACCCACACACAACCCCCCCACACACAACCCTTCAACACACAACCGTACACACACAACCCAATACACAGACACACAACCCCACACATACAAGCACCCCACACACACAAGCCCCCCACACACACACACAAACCCCACACACACAACCCCAACCCCACACACAGAACCCCAAACACACGCAATCCCTCACACAAACACACAACCCCACCTCACACCCACACCCACACAACCTCATAACCACACACACACAACCCCACACACACAACCCCCCCCCCACGCAACCCCCCACACACAAACCCACACACACACACACAACCACACACACATAACCACACACAAACATGCATCACAACAACACACACAACCACACAACCCACCACACACAACCCCCCCACACACACACAACCCTACACACACACAACCCCACACATCCCCCACACACACACAACCCCCCCCACACACACCATACACACAACCCCACACACACAACCCAATGCATACACAACCCCCCACACACAACCCCCGCCCCCCACACAACCCCCCCACACACACAACCCCACACAACCTGACCCGCCACACAACCCCTCCCTACTCACACAACCCCCACACACAACCCCACACACACAACCCCCCCTAACACACAACCCCACGCACACACAACCCCACGCACACACAACCCCACACACACAACCCCCATACACAACCCCCCCACACACACAACCCCATACACACACAACCCCAGACACACAACCCCACACACAACCCCACGCAACCAACCCCCCACACACAACCCCCCCACACACACAGGCCCACACCCCACACAACCCCCACACACAACCCCCCACATACAACCCCACACACTCACACAACCCCACACACACAACCCCCCACACACACAACCCCACACACACAACCCCAAGCACACACAACCCCACAAACACAACCCCCATACACAACCCCCCACACACACAACCCCACACACACACAACCCCACACACAACCCCCCCACACACGCAACCCCCACACACAACCCCAAACACACAACCCCCACACTCACAACCCCACACACTCACAACGCCACACACTCACACACACAACCCCACACACCCACACAACCCCACACACACACACAACCACACACACAACCCCACACACACAACCCCACACACAACCCCCTACACACTCAGAACCCCACACACTTAGAAACAACCCCCACACACAACCCCAGTCACACCCAACTCCACACACACAACCCCCTCACACACAACCCCACACACAACCCCCTACACACACAGAACCCCACACACAACCCCACACACACCCAACTCCACACACAAACCCCCTTACACAACCCCATACACACAACCCCCCCACAACCCCACACACACAACCTA
This sequence comes from Lissotriton helveticus, assembly GCF_964261635.1. Taxonomy (NCBI): domain Eukaryota; kingdom Metazoa; phylum Chordata; class Amphibia; order Caudata; family Salamandridae; genus Lissotriton; species Lissotriton helveticus. The sequence goes on from NC_136061.1 coordinate 1,546,141,408, forward strand.
CACCCACAACCCCCCACACACACCACCCCACACTCACAACCCACACACTCACAACCCCACACACTCACACAACCCCATGCACTCCCACACACAACCACACACACACACACCCAAAACCCCACACACACACAACCACACACAACCACACAACCCCACACACAAACCCACACACAAGCACACACACAACCCCCACACACACAACCCCCACACGCCACAACACACAACCCCACACACACACACAACCCCCACACACATCCCTACACACACACACAGCCCCCCCACACACAACCCCCACACACAAACCCCCACACACAACCCCCCACACACACACAACCACACACACATAACCACACACAAACATGCAACACACCACACACACAATCACACAACCCCCCACACACACAACCCCACACACAACCCCCCCACACACACACAACCCCACACAACCCCCCACACACAACCCCACACGCACACAACCCCATATACACAACCCCACACACACACCCCAATGCATACACAAACCCCCACACAACCCACACCCCACACAACCCCCCCACACACACAACCCCACACAACCCACACAACCCTACACCCCCAGACCCCCACACACAACCCCCCACACAACCCCCCACACACAACCCCACACACACACACAACCCCCCCACACACACAACCCCACACACACAACCCCACGCACACAACCTTACACAACCACACAGACACAACCACACACACAACCACACAACTCCACAACAACACACAACCAACCACATACACACCCCCCCACACACACATCCCCCACACACAACCCCACACAACACACAACCCCACACACACAGCCCCCCCACACACTACCCCCACACACAACCCTTTAACACAAAACCACACACACACAACCACACACACACACAACCCAATACACAGACACACAACCCCACACATACAAGCACCTCACACACACAACCCCCCCACACACACAAACACCCCACACACAACCCCAACCCCACACACAGAACCCCAAACACACAAGCAATCCCTCACACAAACACACAACCCCACCTCACACCCACACACACACAACCCAATAACCACACACACAACCCCCATACACAACCCCCCCACACACAACCCCATACACACAACCCCACACACAACCCCACGCACACAACCCCCCCACACACACAACCCCCCGATCACACACAACCCCACACAACCCCCACACACAACCCCCCCCCACACAACCCCCCACACACAACCCCACACACTCACACAACCCCACACACACACATCCCCCCACACACACAACCCCACACACACAACCCCAAGCACACACAACCCCACAAACACAACCCCCATACACAACCCCCCCACACACACAACCGCCACACTCACAACCCCACACACTCACAACGCCACACACTCACACACACAACCCCACACACCCACACAACCCCACACACACAACCACACACACAACCCCACACACAACCCCCTACACACTCAGAACCCCACACACTTAGAAACAACCCCCACACACAACCCCACCTCACACCCACACACACACAACCCAATAACCACACACACACAACCCCCATACACAACCCCCCACACACACAACCCCATACACACACAACCCCATACACACAACCCCACACACAACCCCAGGCAGACAACCCCCCATACACACAACCCCCCACACACACAACCCCACACAACCCCCACACACAACCCCCCACACACAACCCCACACACTCACACAACCCCACACACACACAACCCCCCACACACACAACCCCACACACACAACCCCAAGCACACACAACCCCACAAACACAACCCCCATACACAACCCCCTACACACACAACCCCACACACACGCAGCCCCACACACAACCCCCCCACACACGCAACCCCCACACACAACCCCAAACACACAACCGCCACACTCACAACCCCACACACTCACAACGCCACACACTCACACACACAACCCCACACACCCACACAACCCCACACACACACACAACCACACACACAACCCCACGCACACAACCCCACACACAACCCCCTACACACTCAGAACCCCACACACTTAGAAACAACCCCCACACACAACCCCCCACACACAACCCCAGACACACCCAACTCCACACACACAACCCCCTCACACACAACCCCACACACAACCCCCTACACACACAGAACCCCACACACTTAGAAACAACCCCCACACACACAACCCCACACACACCCAACTCCACACACACAACCCTCTTACACAACCCCATTCACACAACCCCCCCACACAACCCCACACACACAACCTACACCCACAACCCCCCCACACACACCATCCCACACTCACAACCCACACACTCACAACCCCACACACACAACCCCCCTAACACACAACCCCACGCACACACAACCCCACGCACACACAACCCCACACACACAACCCCCATACACAACCCCCCCACACACACAACCCCATACACACACAACCCCATACACACAACCCCACACACAACCCCACGCAACCAACCCCCCACACACACAACCCCCCCACACACACAGCCCCACACAACCCCCACACACAACCCCCCACACACAACCCCCCACATACAACCCCACACACTCACACAACCCCACACACACAACCCCCCACACACACAACCCCACACACACAACCCCAAGCACACACAACCCCACAAACACAACCCCCATACACAACCCCCCACACACACAACCCCACACACTCACAACCCCACACACAACTCCCCCACACATGCAACCCCCACACACAACCCCAAACACACAACCCCCACACTCACAACCCCACACACTCACAACGCCACACACTCACACACACAACCCCACACACCCACACAACCCCACACACACACACAACCACACACACAACCCCACACACACAACCCCACACACAACCCCCTACACACTCAGAACCCCACACACTTAGAAACAACCCCCACACACAACCCCAGTCACACCCAACTCCACACACACAACCCCCTCACACACAACCCCACACACAACCCCCTACACACACAGAACCCCACACACTTAGAAACAACCCCTACACACACAACCCCCCACACACAACCCCACACACACCCAACTCCACACACAAACCCCCTTACACAACCCTATACACACAACCCCCCCCACAACCCCACACACACAACCTACACCCACAACCCCCCACACACACCACCCCACACTCACAACCCACACACTCACAACCCCACACACTCACACAACCCCACGCACTCCCACACACAACCACACACACACACACACCCAAAACCCCACACACACACAACCACACACAACCACACAACCCCACACACAAACCCACACACAAGCACACACACAACCCCCACACACACAACCCCCACACACCACAACACACAACCCCACACACACACAACCCCCACACACATCCCTACACACACACACAGCCCCCCCACACACAACCCCCACACACAAACCCACACACACAACCCCAAACACACAACCCCCACACTCACAACCCCACACACTCACAACGCCACACACTCACACACACAACCCCACACACCCACACAACCCCACACACACACACACACACACAACCACACACACAACCCCACACACACAACCCCACACACAACCCCCTACACACTCAGAACCCCACACACTTAGAAACAACCCCCACACACAACCCCAGTCACACCCAACTCCACACGCACAACCCCCTCACACACAACCCCACACACAACCCCCTACACACACAGAACCCCACACACTTAGAAACAACCCCCACACACACAACCCCCCACACACAACCCCACACACACCCAACTCCACACACAAACCCCCTTACACAACCCCATACACACAACCCCCCCCCCACAACCCCACACACACAACCTACACCCACAACCCCCCACACACACCACCCCACACTCACAACCCACACACTCACAACCCCACACACTCACACAACCCCACGCACTCCCACTCACAACCACACACACACACACCCAAAACCCCCCACACACACAACCACACACAACCACACAACCCCACACACAAACCCACACACAAGCACACACACAACCCCCACACACACAACCCCCACACACCACAACACACAACCCCACACACACACAACCCCCACACACATCCCTACACACACACACAGCCCCCCCACACACAACCCCCACACACAAACCCACACAAACAACCCCCCCCACACACACAACCACACACACATAACCACACACAAACATGCAACACACCACACACACAATCACACAACCCCCCACACAAACAACCCCACACACAACCCCCCCACACACACACAACCCCACACAACCCCCCACACACAACCCCATATACACAACCCCACACACACACCCCAATGCATACACAAACCCCCACACAACCCACACCCCACACAACCCCCCCACACACACAACCCCACACAACCCACACAACCCTACACCCCCAGACCCCCACACACAACCCCCCACACAACCCCCCACACACAACCCCACACACACACAACCGCCCACACACACAACCCCACACACACAACCCCACGCACACAACCTTACACAACCACACACACACAACCACACACACAACCACACAACTCCACAACAACACACAACCAACCACATACACCCCCCCCCACACACACATCCCCCACACACAACCCCACACAACACACAACCCCACACACACAGCCCCCCCCACACACAACCCCCACACACAACCCTTTAACACAAAACCACACACACACAACCACACACACACACAACCCAATACACAGACACACAACCCCACACATACAAGCACCTCACACACACAACCCCCCCACACACACAAACCCCCCACACACAACCCCAACCCCACACACAGAACCCCAAACACACACGCAATCCCTCACACAAACACACAACCCCACCTCACACGCACACACACACAACCCAATAACCACACACACAACCCCCATACACAACCCCCCCACACACAACCCCATACACACAACCCCACACACAACCCCACGCACACAACCCCCCACACACACAACCCCCCAATCACACACAACCCCACACCCCACACAACCCCCACACACAACCCCCCACACACAACCCCACACAATCACACAACCCCACACACACACATCCCCCCACACACACAACCCCACACACACAACCCCAAGCACACACAACCCCACAAACACAACCCCGATACACAACCCCCCACACACACAACCGCCACACTCACAACCCCACACACTCACAACGCCACACACTCACACACACAACCCCACACACCCACACAACCCCACACACACACACAACCACACACACAACCCCACGCACACAACCCCACACACAACCCCCTACACACTCAGAACCCCACACACTTAGAAACAACCCCCACACACAACCCCCCACACACAACCCCAGACACACCCAACTCCACACACACAACCCCCTCACACACAACCCCACACACAACCCCCTACACACACAGAACCCCACACACTTAGAAACAACCCCCACACACACAACCCCACACACACCCAACTCCACACACACAACCCCCTTACACAACCCCATACACACAACCCCCCCACACAACCCCACACACACAACCTACACCCACAACCCCCCCACACACACCACCCCACACTCACAACCCACACACTCACAACCCCCCACACTCACACAACCCCACGCACTCCCACACACAACCACACACACACACAAACCCCCCCACACACACAACCACACACAACCACACAACCCCACACACAAACCCACACACAAGCACACACACAACCCCCCACACACACAACCCCCACACACCACAACACACAACCCCACACACACACAACCCCCACACACATCCCTACACACACACACAGCCCCCCCACACACAACCCCCCACACACAAACCCACACACACAACCCCACACACACACAACCACACACACATAACCACACACAAACATGCAACACAACCACACACACAATCACACAACCCCCACACACACAACCCCACACAACCCCCCACACACACACACAACCCTACACACACAACCCCACACAACCCCCCACACACAACCCCACACACACACAACCCCATATACACAACCCCACACACACACCCCAATGCATACACAACCCCCCACACAACCCACACCCCACACAACCCCCCCACACACACACCACACACAACCCACACCCCACACAACCCTACACCCCCAGACCCCCACACACAACCCCCCACACACACAACCCCCCCCACACACACAACCTCACACACACAACCCCACGCACACATTCTTACACAACCACACACACACAACCACACACACAACCCCACAACAACACACAACCAACCACATACACAACCCCCACACACACAACCCCCACACACCTCCCCACACAACACACAACCCCACACACACAGCCCACCCCCCCACACACAACCCCCCCACACACAACCCTTCAACACACAACCACACACACACAACCACACACACACACAACCCAATACACAGACACACAACCCCACACATACGAGCACCCCAAACACACAACCCCCCACACACACAAACCCACACACAAGCACACACACAACCCCCCACACACACAACCCCCACACACCACAACACACAACCCCCCACACACATCCCTACACACACACACAGCCCCCCCACACACAACCCCCCACACACAAACCCACACACACAACCCCACACACACACAACCACACACACATAACCACACACAAACATGCAACACAACCACACACACAATCACACAACCCCCACACACACAACCCCACACACAACCCCCCCACACACACACAACCCTACACACACAACCCCACACAACCCCCACACACATCCCCACACACACAACCCCATATACACAACCCCACACACACACCCCAATGCATACACAACCCCCCACACAACCCACACCCCACACAACCCCCCCACACACACAACCCCACACAACCCACACCCCACACAACCCTACACCCTCAGACCCCCACACACAACCCCACACACACACACAACCCCCCCACACACACAACCCCACGCACACATCCTTACACAACCACACACACACAACCACACACACAACCCCCCACACACACAACCCCACACACACACAACCCCACACACAACCCCCCCACACACGCAACCCCCACACACAACCCCAAACACACAACCCCCACACTCACAACCCCACACACTCACAACGCCACACACTCACACACACAACCCCACACACCCACACAACCCCACACACACACACAACCACACACACAACCCCACACACACAACCCCACACACAACCCCCTACACACTCAGAACCCCACACACTTAGAAACAACCCCCACACCCAACCCCAGTCACACCCAACTCCACACACACAACCCCCTCACACACCCCACACACAACCCCCTACACACACAGAACCCCACACACTTAGAAACAACCCCCACACACACAACCCCCCACACACAACCCCACACACACCCAACTCCACACACAAACCCCCTTACACAACCCCATACACACAACCCCCCCCACAACCCCACACACACAACCTACACCCACAACCCCCCACACACACCACCCCACACTTACAACCCACACACTCACAACCCCACACACTCACACAACCCCACGCACTCCCACACACAACCACACACACACACACCCAAAACCCCACACACACACAACCACACACAACCACACAACCCCATACACAAACCCACACACAAGCACACACACAACCCCCACACACACAACCCCCACACACACAACCCCCACACACCACAACACACAACCCCACACACACACAACCCCCACACACATCCCTACACACACACACAGCCCCCCCACACACAACCCCCACACACAAACCCACACACACAACCCCAAACACACAACCCCCACACTCACAACCCCACACACTCACAACACCACACACTCACACACACAACCCCACACACCCACACAACCCCACACACACACACAACCACACACACAACCCCACACACACAACCCCACACACAACCCCACACACAACCCCCTACACACTCAGAACCCCACACACTTAGAAACAACCCCCACACACAACCCCAGTCACACCCAACTCCACACACACAACCCCCTCACACACAACCCCACACACAACCCCCTACACACACAGAACCCCACACACTTAGAAACAACCCCCACACACACAACCCCCCACACACAACCCCACACACACCCAACTCCACACACAAACCCCCTTACACAACCCCATACACACAACCCCCCCCCACAACCTCACACACACTACCTACACCCACAACCCCCCACACACACCACCCCACACTCACAACCCACACACTCACAACCCCACACACTCACACAACCCCACGCACTCCCACACACAACCACACACACACCCAAAACCCCCCCCACACACAACCACACACAACCACACAACCCCACACACAAACCCACACACAAGCACACACACAACCCCCACACACACAACCCCCACACACCACAACACACAACCCCACACACACACAACCCCCACACACATCCCTACACACACACACACAGCCCCGCCACACACAACCCCCACACACAAACCCACACACACAACCCCCCACACACACACAACCACACACACATAACCACACACAAACATGCAACACACCACACACACAATCACACAACCCCCCACACACACAACCCCACACACAACCCCCCCACACACACACAACCCCACACAACCCCCCACACAACCCCACACGCACACAACCCCATATACACAACCCCACACACACACCCCAATGCATACACAAACCCCCACACAACCCACACCCCACACAACCCCCCCACACACACAACCCCACACAACCCACACAACCCTACACCCCCAGACCCCCACACACAACCCCCCACACAACCCCCCACACACAACCCCACACACACACACAACCCCCCCACACACACAACCCCACACACACAACCCCACGCACACAACCTTACACAACCACACACACACAACCACACACACAACCACACAACTCCACAACAACACACAACCAACCACATACACCCCCCCCCACACACACATCCCCCACACACAACCCCACACAACACACAACCCCACACACACAGCCCCCCCCACACACAACCCCCACACACAACCCTTTAACACAAAACCACACACACACAACCACACACACACACAACCCAATACACAGACACAAAACCCCACACATACAAGCACCTCACACACACAACCCCCCCCACACACACAAACCCCCCACACACAACCCCAACCCCACACACAGAACCCCAAACACACACGCAATCCCTCACACAAACACACAACCCCACCTCACACCCACACACACACAACCCAATAACCGCACACACAACCCCCATACACAACCCCCCCACACACAACCCCATACACACAACCCCACACACAACCCCACGCACACAACCCCCCACACACACAACCCCCCGATCACACACAACCCCACACCCCACACAACCCCCACACACAACCCCCCACACACAACCCCCCACACACAACCCCACACACTCACACAACCCCCCACACACAACCCCACACACTCACACAACCCCACACACACACATCCCCCCACACACACAACCCCACACACACAACCCCAAGCACACACAACCCCACAAACACAACCCCCATACACAACCCCCCACACACACAACCGCCACACTCACAACCCCACACACTCACAACGCCACACACTCACACACACAACCCCACACACCCACACAACCCCACACACACACACAACCCCACACACAACCCCCTACACACTCAGAACCCCACACACTTAGAAACAACCCCCACACACAACCCCCCACACACAACCCCAGACACACCCAACTCCACACACACAACCCCCTCACACACAACCCCACACACAACCCCCTACACACACAGAACCCCACACACTTAGAAACAACCCCCACACACACAACCCCACACACACCCAACTCCACACACACAACCCCCTTACACAACCCCATACACACAACCCCCCCCACACAACCCCACACACACAACCTACACCCACAACCCCCCCACACACACCACCCCACACTCACCACCCACACACTCACAACCCCACACACTCACACAACCCCACACACTCCCACACACAACCACACACACACACACACACACCCAAAACCCCCACACACACAACCACACAACCCCACACACAAACCCACACACAAGCACACACACAACCCCCCACACACACAACCCCCACACACCACAACACACAACCCCACACACACAACCCCCACACACATCCCTACACACACACACAGCCCCCCCACACACAACCCCCCACACACAAACCCACACACACAACCCCACACACACAACCACACACACATAACCACACACAAACATGCAACACAACCACACACACAATCACACAACCCCCCCACACACAACCCCACACACAACCCCCCCACACACACACACAACCCTACACACACAACCCCACACAACCCCCCACACACAACCCCACACACACACAACCCCATATACACAACCCCACACACACACCCCAATGCATACACAACCCCCCACACAACCCACACCCCACACAAACCCCCCCACACACACAACCACACACAACCCACACCCCACACAACCCTACACCCCCAGACCCCCACACACAACCCCCCACACACACACAACCCCCCCCACACACACAACCTCACACACACAACCCCACGCACACATTCTTACACAACCACACACACACAACCACACACACAACCCCACAACAACACACAACCAACCACATACACAACCCCCCAACACACACAACCCCCACACACCTCCCCACACAACACACAACCCCACACACACAGCCCACCCCCCCACACACAACCCCCCCACACACAACCCTTCAACACACAACCACACACACACAACCACACACACACACAACCCAATACACAGACACACAACCCCACACATACGAGCACCCCAAACACACAACCCCCCACACACACAAACCCACACACAAGCACACACACAACCCCCCACACACACAACCCCCACACACCACAACACACAACCCCCCCACACACAACCCCCACACACATCCCTACACACACACACAGCCCCCCCACACACAACCCCCCACACACAAACCCACACACACAACCCCACACACACACAACCACACACACATAACCACACACAAACATGCAACACAACCACACACACAATCACACAACCCCCACACACGCAACCCCACACACAACCCCCCCACACACACAACCCTACACACACAACCCCACACAACCCCCCACACACATCCCCACACACACACAACCCCATATACACAACCCCACACACACACCCCAATGCATACACAACCCCCCACACAACCCACACCCCACACAACCCCCCCACACACAACCCCACACAACCCCCACCCCACACAACCCTACACCCTCAGACCCCCAAACACAACCCCACACACACACACAACCCCCCCCACACACACAACCCCACGCACACATCCTTACACAACCACACACACACAACCACACACACAACCCCACAACAACACACAACCAACCACATACACAACCCCCCCACACACACAACCCCCACACACAACCCCACACAACACACAACCCCACACACACAGCCCACCCCCCCCCACACACAACCCCCCCACACACAACCCTTCAACACACAACCACACACACACAACCACACACACACACAACCCAATACACAGACACACAACCCCATACATACGAGCACCCCACACACACAACCCCCCACACACACAAACCCCACACACACAACCCCAACCCCACACACAGAACCTCAAACACACACGCAATCCCTCACACAAACACACAACCCCACCTCACACCCACACACACACAACCCAATAACCACACACACACACAACCCCACACACACAACCCCCCCACACACAACCCCCCACACACAAACCCACACACACAACCCCACACACACACACAGCCACACACACATAACCACACACAAACATGCAACACAAGCACACACACAACCACACAAAGCCCCACACACAACCCCCCACACTCACACAACCCTACACACACACAACCCCACACAACCCCCACACACACAACCCCCCACACACACACAACCCCATACACACACCCCAACACACACAACCCAATGCATACACAACCCCCCACAAACACAACCCCCGCCCCCCACACAACCCCCCACACACACAACCCCACACAACCCGACCCCACACAACCCCCCCACTCACAACCCCCCACACAACCCCTCCCCACACACATAACCCCCCACACACAACCCCACACACACAACCCCCCCTAACACACAACCCCACGCACACACAACCCCACGCACACACAACCCCCCACACACAACCCCCATACACAACCCCCCCACACACACAACCCCATACACCCACCCCCATACACACAACCCCACACACAACCCCACGCACACAACCCCCCACACACACAACCCCCCACACACACAACCCCAGACACACAATCCCACACCCCACAAAACCCCCCCCACACAACCCCACACACTCACACAACCCCACACACACACAACCCCCACACACACAACCCCCCACACACAACCCCACGCACACACAACGCCAAGCACACACATCCACACAAACACAACCCCCATACACAACCCCCCCACACACACAACTGCACACACATAACCCCACACACAACCCCCCCACACACGCATCCCCCACACACAACCCCAGACACACAACCCCCACACTCACAACCCCCCACACTCACAACCCCACACACTCACACACACAACCCCACACACCCACACAACCTCCCATACACACACAACCACAAACACAACCCCACACACACAACCCCACACACACCCAACCCCACACACACAACCCCCTCACACACAACCCCATACACACACAACCCCCCACACAACCCCACACACACAACCTACACCCACAACCCCCCCACACACACACACCACCCCACACTCACAACCCCACACACTCACACAACCCCACGCACTCACACACACAACCACACACACACACCCAAACCCCCCCCCACACACCACCACACACAACCACACAACCCCACACACAAACCACACACAACCACACACACAACCCCCCCACACACACAACCCCCACACACCACAACACACAACCCCCACACACACAACCCCCACACACATCCCTACACACACACACACAGCCCCCCACACACAACCCCCACACACAACCCACACACACAACCCCACACACACACACACAACCACACACACATAACCACACACAAAAATGCAACACAACCACACACACAATCACACAACCCCCCACACACACAGCCCCACACACCCACCCCCCACACACACAACCCTACACACACACAACCCCATATACAGAACCCCACACACACAACCCAACGCATACACAACCCCCCATACAACCCACAACCCACGCCCCCCACACAACCCCCCCACACACACATCCCCACACAACCCACACCCCACACAACCCTACACACACAGCCCTACACACACAAACCCCCACACTCAACCCCCCACACAACCCCCCACACACAACCCCACACACACACAAAACCCCCCACACACGCACAACCCCCCACACACAACCCCACACACACCACCTTACACAAGCACACACAAACACACAACCACACACACAACCACAAATACAACTTACAACCCCACAACAACACACAACCAGCCACATACACAACCCCCCCACACACACAACCCCACACAACACACAACCCCACACACAGCCCACCCCCCACACAAAACCCCCCCACACACAACCCCCTTACACACAACCCCAAGCCCACACACAGAACCCCAAACACACATGCAATCCCTCACACAAACACACTACCCCACCTCACACCCACAAACACACAACCCCATAAACACACACAACCCCACACACAACCCCACACACACAAACCCACACACACAACCCCACACACACACAACCACACACACATAACCACACACAAACATGCAACACAACCACACACATGACCACACAACTCCCCACACAACCCCACACACTCACACAACCCTACCCACACACAACCCCACACAACCCCCCCACACACACAACCCCCCCTCATACACAACCCCATACACACAACCCCACACACACAACCCAAAGCATACACAACCCCCCACACCCACAACCCCGCACCCCACACAACCCCCCCACACACAACCCCACACAACCCGCATCCCACACAACCCGCATCCCACACACAACCCCCCACACACAACCCCACACACACAACCCCCCTAACACACTACCCCACGCACATACATCCCCACACACACACAACCCCACACACACAACCCCACACACACACAACCCCATACACACAACCCCACACACAACCCCACGCACACAACCCCCCCACACAAACAACCCCCCCACACACACAACCCCAGACACACAACCCCACACCCCACACAACCCCCACACACAACCCCCCACACACAACCCCACACACTCACACAACCCTACACACACACAACCCCCCACACACAACCCCCCACACACACAACCCCACACACACACAACCCCAAGCACACACAACCCCACAAACACACAACCCCCATACACAACCCCCCACACACACAACCCCACACACACACAACCCAACACACAACCCCCACACACAACCCCCACACACAACCCCCCACACTCACAACCCCACACACTCACACACACAACCCCACACACCCACATACCCTAACACACACAACCACACACACAACCCCACCCACACAACCCCAGACACAACCCCCTACACACACAGAACCCCACACACTCAGAAACAAACCCCCCACACACAACCCCCCCACACACAACCCCACACACACAGCCCACACACACACAACCCAGACTCACACACCAACCCCACACAACCCCATACACACACCACCCCACACACAACCCCACACACTCTCACAACCCCACACAACCCCACACACAACCCCCCACACACAACCTCCCACACACAACCCCACACACACAACCTCCCACACACAACCCCACACACAACCCCGCGCACACAACCCCCCACACACACCACCCCACACACAACCTCACACACAACCCCACACACTCTCACAACCCCACACACTCACACACAACCCCACACACAACACCCCACACACAAACCCCCACACACAACCCTACACACACAACCCCCCGCACACAACCCCACACACAACCCCACACACAACCCCCCCTAACACACAACCCCATGCACACACAACCCCACACACACAACCCCACACACACACAACCCCCATACACAACGCCCCACACACACAACCCCACACACACACAACCCCATACACACAACCCCACACACAACCCCCCCACACAAACAACCCCCCCACACACACAACCCCAGACACACAACCCCACAACCCCCACACACAACCCCCCACACACAACCCCACACACTCACACAACCCTACACACACACAACCCCCCACACACAACCCCCCCATACACACAACCCCCCACACACACAACCCCACAAACACAACCCCCCACACACAACCCCCCCACACACACAACCCCACACACACACAACCCCACACACAACCCCCACACACACGCAACCCCCACACACAACCCCAGACACACAACCCCCACACAAAACCCCCCACACTCACAACCCCACACACTCACACACACAACCCCACACACACACATACCCTAACACACACAACCACACACACAACTCCACACACACAACCCCAGACACAACCCCCTACACACACAGAACCCCACACACTCAGAAACAACCCCCACACACACAACCCCCCCACACACACAACCCCCCCACACACACAACCCCACACACAGTGCCCACACTCACACACAACCCAGACTCACACACCAACCCCACACAACCCCACACACAACCCCCACACACACGCAACCCCCACACACAACCCCAGACACACAACCCCCACACACAACCCCCCACACTCACAACCCCACACACTCACACACACAACCCCACACACACACATACCATAACACACACAACCACACACACAACTCGACACACACAACCCCAGACACAACCCCCTACACACACAGAACCCCACACACTCAGAAACAACCCCCACACACACAACCCCCCCACACACACAACCCCACACACACAGCCCACACTCACCCACAACCCAGACTCACACACCAACCCCACACAACCCCACACACACCACCCCACACACAACCCCACACACTCTCACAACCCCACACACTCACACACACAACCCCACACACAACCCCCACACACAAACCCCCACACACAACCCCACACACACAACCCCACACACACAACCCCCCACACACAACCCCCCAAACTTACAACCCCCCACACACACAACCCCACACACTCACACACAACCCCGCACACACACACACAACCCCGCACACACACAACCCCACACACACCCAACCCCACACACACAAACCCCCACACACAACCCTACACACACAACCCCCCAAACTTACAACCCCCCACACACACAACCCCACACACTCCCACACACAACCCTGCACACACACACACAACTCCGCACACACACACAACCACGCACACACAACCCCGCACACACACAACCCCGCACCCACCCAACCCCACACACACAACCCCCTCACACACAACCCCATACACACACAACCCCCCCACACAACCCCACACACAACCCACACCCACAACCCCCCCCCGCACACACCACCCCACACTCATAACCCCATGCACTCACACACACAACCCCAAACACAAACGCCCCCACAAACACAACCACACAACCCCACACACAAACACACACACAACCACATACACAACCCCCCACACACAACCCCCACACACATCCCTACACACACACAGCCCCCCACAAACAACACCCCACACACAAACCCACACACACAACCACACACATAACCACACACAAACATGCAACACAACCACACACACAACCACACAAACCCCCACACACACAACCCCACACACACAACCCCCCCACACACACACAACCCTACACACACACAACCCCACACAACCCCCCACACACACAACCCCACACACACACAACCCCATATACACAACCCCACACACACAATCCAATGCATACACAACCCCCCACAACCCACACCCCCACCCCCTACACAACCCCCCCACACACACAACCCCACACAACCCACACCCCACACAACCCTACACACACAAACCCCCACACACAACCCCCCACACAACCCCCACACACAACCCCCCCACCCCCACACAACCCCCCCACACACACAACCCCACAAACAACCCCCCCACACACAACCCCACACACACAAACCCACACACGCACAACCCCACACATGCACAACCCCCATACACAACCCCACCACACACACAACCCCCCACACACACAACCCCATACACACAACCCCACACACAACCCCCCACACACACAACCCCCCCACACAACCCCAGACACACAACCCCACACCCCACACAACCCCAAACACACAACCCCCCACACACAACCCCCACACACAACCCCACACATACACAACCCCACACACTCACACACACTCCCCCACACACACACAACCCCAAGCACACACAACCCCACAAACACACAACCCCCATACACAACCTCCCCACACACACAACCCCACACACACACCCCACACGCAACCCCCCACACACGCAACCCCCACACACAACCCCACTCACAAAACCCCCACACTCACAACCCCCCACACTCACAACCCCACACACTTACACACACAACCCTACACACCCACACAACCCCCCCACACACACACACACACAACCACACACAACCCACACTCACACGCCAACCCCATGCAACCCCACACACACCACCTCACACACAACCCCACACTCAGAAACCACACTCAACCCCCCACACACATAACCCCACACACACACAACCCACACTCACACACAACCCACACTCACACACCAACCCCATGCAACCCCACACACACCATCTCACACACAACCCCACACACAACCCCACACACTCCCACACACAACCCCACACACACAACCCCCCTCACACACACACACCCAAAACCTCACACACACAACCACACACAACCACACACACAACTCCCCCCACACACACAACGACCCACACACCCCAACACACAACCCCCACACACATCCCTATACACACAAACCCCCCACACACAACCCCACAACACACACAACCCCACACACACAACCTTACAAAACCACACACACACAACCACACACACAACCACACAATCCCACAACCACACACAAACACACAACCAACCAAACACACAACCACACGACCCCCACCACACTCACATCCCCGCACACACAAACCCACACACCACACAACCCCACACACACTACCCCACACACAACCCCACACACACAACCCCCCCACACACAACCACACCCACACATAACCCCATACACACACAACTCCTCACACACACAGCCCCCACACACAAGCCCCCCACACACAACCCCCACACACAACCCCCACACACACCCCACACACAACCCCAACAACACACAACCCCACCTACACACACAACCCCCCCACACACACAACCCCACACAAACACACACCCCACACAAACACCCCCCCACACATACAACCCCACAACCTTACACACACACAACCCCATAACCACACACACACAACCCCACACATACACACAACCCCCCCACACAACCCCCACACACACAACTACACACACATAACCCCACACAACCACACACACAACCACACAACCCCCCACACAAAACCCCCCACACACAACCCCAGACACACACGCCCACACACACATGCCCACACACAAACCCCCCCACACACAACCCCCATACACACAACCCCACACACACAACCCCCCCCACACACACAAACCCCCACACACAACCCCCCCACACACAACCCCCCACACACACAGCCCCAGACACGCAACCCCACACCCCACACAACCCCACACACACAACCCCACACACACAACCCCCACACACAACCCCCACACACAACCCCCCACACACGCAACACCCCCCACACACAACCCCCACACACAACACCCCCCACACACACAACCCCACACACAACCCCACACACAACCCCACACAACCCCCCACACAACCCCCCCCACAACCACACAACCACATACACTTTCTCTTTCCACGACACTCTCACAAACTCTCACAGACACTCTCTCACAGACTCAGACACACTTTCACAGACACTGTCTCACAGACACTCTCTCGCAGACAGACACACTCTCTCACAGACAGAGTCTGACACACTCTCACAGACTCTCAAAGACACTCTCTCACAGACTCTCCCTCACACCTCACAGACACTCATAATCTCTCACAGACACTCTGTCAAAGACACTCACAGACACTCTCACACACACTCACAGACACTCACAGACATTCTCTCAACACTCAGACTCTCACAGACACTCTCTCACAGACACTCTCACAGACAGACTCTCACAGACAAACTCACAGACACTCTCTCCCAGGCACTCACACAAGCACACTCTCACAGACTCTCTCTTTCACAGACTCTCTCACAGACTTTCACAGACAATCGAACAGACACTCTCTCAGACTCTCTCACAGACACTCTCTCACAGTCACACTCTCACAGACACTCATACCCTCTCACAGACTCTCACACTCTCATATTCTCAGACTCTCACAGACACTCTCACAGACTCTCACAGACTCAGACACTCTCACAGACCCTCTCACAGACACTCTCACATACCCTTTCACCCTCTCACAGACTCTCACACTCTCAGACTCTCACAGACTCTCCCACAAACTCTCACAGACTATCGAACAGAAACTCTCAGAGACTCTCTCAGACTCTCTCACAGACACACTCTCACAGACACTCTCACTCTCTCATATTCTCAGACTCTCACATACACTCTCTCACAGACTCTCACAGACAGTGTCTCAGAGACACTCTCTCACATACACTCTCTCACAGACAGACTCTCACACACTCTCTCACAAGAACACTATCACACTCTCACAGACACTCTCTCACAGACTCTGACAGACACTCTCACACCCTCACAGACACTCTCTCACAGACACTCTCACACTGTCACAGACACTCTCACAGACACTCTCAGACTCTCACAGACATTCTCTCAACTCTCAGACTCTCACATACACTCTCTCACAGACACTCTCACAGACAGACTCTCACAGACACTCTCTCACAGGCACTCTCACAAGCACGCTCTCACAGACACTCTCACAGACTCTTAGACTCTCACTCTCTCACAGACTCTCACACTCTCTCACAGACTCTCTCACAGGCACTCTCAAAAGCACACTCCCACAGACTCTCAGACTCTCACTCTCTCACAGACTCTCACACTCTTTCACAGACTCTGTTGCAGACTTTCACAGACACTCTTACAAACTCTCACAGACTATCGAACAGACACTCTCACAGACTCTCTCACAGACACACGCTCACAGACTCACACTCATATTCTCACACTCGCATACACTCACAGACTCTCACAGACACTCTCACAGACTCTCTCAGACTCTCACAGTCACTCTCTCACAGACTCTCAAAGACACTCTGTTAGAAAGGCGACCCGGGGGAGGCAGAAGATGTCTGACTGACCACCCCTAGGTCCACCCCTCCGTCGAGAAGTAGCCGAGCGTTACCGAGAGGCCTCCTGAATGAGGGCTCTCTCCTAGGATCGTACAGCAGAGTAATCACACACTACAAACGGACACCACACAGGAGGTCAAGTTCTCAAGCTTTTATAAGAAATAACGGTTGCGGGTTCTTGGCAGTATACACAGTTAGATCGCGGGATCCGTAAAGTCTCGGACAAGGAGGGTAAGGTAGCGGGACAGTCTTACTCTGGGCGGAGGAAGGGATACCCTACGCACAGCTCTCAATCCTCGAGCTGGGGGGTTCCGAGAGATTCGAGCCGCGGCAGCGCCAGCAGGCTCTCAGGTGGTTCAGCAAGGTAGGCCGCGGCAGCGCCAGCAGGCTCTCAGATGGTTCAGCAAGGTAGGCCGCGGCAGCGCCAGCAGGCTTTCAGGTGGTTCAGCAATGTAGGCCGCGGCAGCGCCAGCAGGCTCTCAGATGGTTCAGCAAGGTAGGCCGCGGCAGTGCCAGCAGGCTCTCAGATGGTTCAGCAAGGTAGGCCGCGGCAGTGCCAGCAGGCTCTCAGATGGTTCAGCAAGGTAGGCCGCGACAGCGCCAGCAGGCTTTCAGGTGGTTCAGCAAGGTAGGCCGCGGCAGCGCCAGCAGGCTCTCAGACGGTTCAGCAAGGTAGGCCACGGCAGCGCCAGCAGGCTCTCAGGTGGTTCAGCAAGGTAGGCCGCGGCAGCGCCAGCAGGCTCTCAGATGGCTTCGGGTTACAGGAAGGATGAGTTCGTCTGGTGTCGGCCATGACAGCGTCAGCAGGGCTTCCAGTCCAGGATACAACTGGCGTCCTACTCCGGGGCTGGCCCAGATATAGGACGGAGGTCCTTTGATGTCCGGACCCTCGCGCCTGGGGGCCAGAGGGGCTGGGATGATGGTGTCCAGACACCCAGCAGGGGGGCGGAGCCAGCGCCCAGGGAGGCCGGAGGGCGATCGATACCAGGCGTCCGGGGACGGCTGGAGGGCCATCGGAACTTCTCCTCCTCCGGGATCTGTCGAGTGGCCACTCGACCACCTGGGTGGATCTTGTTGCCCCGATGTCTGGGCTTCGCTGGGGCCGAGGCTGGGGCCGAGGCCACGTGGTCGTGACGTGGAGGGCCCAAGATGGAGTCGGGCACGGCCTCGTGCTTAGGTCTTGCTGGGCCTCCGCTGGGGCCAGGCCGGTGATGGGGATCCGGAATGGTAGCCGGATCTGTGGCGGTGGGGCGTGTAGGGTCGGGCCGAAGGGGCCGCTCGAGGTCCAGAGGAGGGCTGATGTCGTCCTGGGCCCACCATGCGGGAGGGGTAGGACCACGCCATGAGGCCGGGTCCAACACGCGTCCCCCCCAGCTGAAGGCAGGGGAGAGTCACCCATCTTCTTGGGGATTCTCCTCGCCGAGGCGGAAGAATCTGGACAGGCCGTCGGCATTGGCGTGGTCGTTGCCGGGGCGATGCTCCACAGTGAAATCCATCCCCTGCAGAGAAATGGACCAGCGCAGCAGTTTTGGGTTTTCTCCCCGCATTTGCATCAACCAACGCAGGGGCTGGTGATCGGTCTGGACTCGGAAGTGGGTGCCGAAGAGGTAGGGCCGGAGCTTCTTGAGTGCCCACACCACGGCAAAGGCTTCCCTCTCGATGGTGCTCCACCGCTGTTCTCTCGCCAGGAGGCGTCGGCTGATGAAGGCCACAGGCCGGTCGATTCCTTTGGGGTTAACTTGGGACAGGACCGCCCGATGCCGTGCTCCGAGGCGTCGGTTTGGACTACAAACTCTCTGCTGTAGTCGGGGGCCTGGAGCAAAGGGGCGGTACACATGGCGGTCTTTAAAGTCTCAAAGGCTGTCTGGCACGCAGGGGTCCAGTGCACCTTCTGGGGTAATTTCTTTGAGGTCAGTTCGGTGAGGGGCCCCACGATGCTCCCGTAGTCTTTTATAAATCGCCGATAGTATCCGGTGAGCCCCAGGAAGGCCCGGACGGCAGTCTGGGTGATCGGGGGCTCCCAGGCCTGGATGGCGTCCACCTTTGGTTGGAGGGGAGCTACTTGTCCGCTCCCTACTTGGTGTCCTAGATAGGTCACGGACCCTTGGCCGATCTGGCATTTGCTGGCTTTGATGGTTAGTCCGGCCCGCCGGAGGGCCGTCAGGACTTCCCAGAGGTGGGACAGGTGCTCATCCCAGTGAAGGCTGTACACCGCAATGTCATCTAGATAGGCGGCGCTGTATTCTTCTAGTCCGGCCAGCACCTGATTCACTAGCCTCTGGAAGGTGGCCGGCGCATTTTTCATGCCGAAGGGCATCACTTTGAAGTGATAGTGGCCATCGGGCGTCGAGAAGGCCGATCGCTCTTGTGCGCCAGGGGTGAGGCCAATCTGCCAATACCCCGCCGTGAGATCGAAGGTGCTGAGGTATCTGGCGGCCCCTAGGCGATCGATTACTTCATCCGCCCTGGGGATGGGATGTGCGTCGGTCCTGGTGACTGCATTCAGTCCCCGGTAGTCAACACAGTACCGGAGCTCGGGCGCTGTTCCGGGGGAAGCGGCTTTCGGGACCAGGACAACGGGACTGGCCCAGGGACTGTTGGAGGGTTCGACTACCCCCAGGGCCAACATCTTGGCCACCTCGGATTGGATGCAGGCCCGAACCCGGTCGGGCACTCGAAAAGCTCGTTGTTTCACAGGGGGGCTGTCTCCGGTGTCCACATCGTGGACGCACCACCGGGTGACCCCCGGCTTGAGGGAAAACAGATCCGCAAACTGCCCCAGCAGCTTCCGGCAGTCTTGTTGCTGCTCTGGGGTCAGGGTAGAGGAGAGCCGGACCCCTTCGAAGGAGCCGTCTTTCTCGGTGGTGCTGAGGAGATCTGGTAGTGGCTCGGAGTCGTCTTCAGTTCCGTCATCGGTCGCCAGCAGCAGGCTCAATTCGGTGCGTGCAAAGTGCGGCTTGAGCCGGTTGGCGTGTAGAACCCGGAGGGGGTTCCTGGGGGACTCCATGTCTACCAGGTAGGTGACGGGGCCCTTGCGCTCCACCACCTTGAAGGGCCCCGTCCACTTGGAGGGCACACGGTTCAACCGGGGACATAACCCAGACTTGCTGGCCCGGCTCGAACTCGATGGACGAGGCGTTCTGGTCATACCAGCGTTTCATTTCCTCCTGACTGGCCTCCAGGTTGGCCTCGGCAAGTTCCCTGAACTTCCGAGTCTGATTGCGGAGTGTCAGGAGGTACCGGTAGACATCCGGTGGGGCATCTCGAACTGCTGTCTCCCAGCCTTCCTTGACCAGGCTAAGGGGGCCTCGAACCGGGTGTCCGTACAAGAGTTCGAACGGGCTGAACCCCAGGGATTTCTGGGGTACCTCTCGGTAGGCAAACAGGAGGCAGGGCAGCAGGACATCCCATTTGCGCCGGAGGGGCTCTTCTAGGCCCTTGATCATTCCCTTCAGTGTCCTGTTAAAGCGTTCCACTAGTCCATTTCCCTGGGGATGATACGGGGTGGTGAACTTATATGCGACCCCGCACTGTTGCCATAGGGACCGCATATGCTTCGAGATGAAGTTGGACCCCCGATCACTCACGACTTCTCGGGGGAAGCCGACTCGGGAGAAGATGCTCATGAGGGCTCGGCCCACCACGGGGGCCGTGATGGCTCGGAGAGGGATGGCCTCAGGATAGCGGGTGGCATGGTCCACCAGGACGAGGAT
The DNA here is from genome assembly GCF_964261635.1 of Lissotriton helveticus. NCBI lineage: Eukaryota > Metazoa > Chordata > Amphibia > Caudata > Salamandridae > Lissotriton > Lissotriton helveticus. The sequence goes on from NC_136061.1 coordinate 1,546,165,994, forward strand.
GAAGCGGTGCCCCTGCGAGGTGCGAGGGTCCAGGGGCCCTATGATGTCTATTCCCACTCGCTCGAAGGGGTTGGTTACCACAGGAAATGGCTGGAGCGGGGCTTTGACTTTCCCCCCGCTCTTCCCGCTGGCTTGACAGGTCGGGCAGGTCCTGCAGTGGTTCTGGACATCAGTGCGCATCTTGGGCCAGTAGAAATGGGTCACCAGGCGGCTGTAAGTTTTGTCCTGCCCCAGGTGCCCGGCGAGGGGCACATCATGTGCTAAGTTCAGGAGGAAGTCTCTGAACCGGAGGGGTACAACCAGCACCCGGCCGGCCCCAAGCTCGGCAATCTTCTGCTCACTGTAAAGGAGGTTGTTGTCCCAGTACACCCAGTGGGACCCCGCGGGGTCTCCAGCTGCTTGCGTAGCGGCTTGCTGTCGCATCCCCTCGAGGGAGGGGCAGGTTTTCTGTTCCTGCCGGAACTGTTCGCGGGTGGGGCCACCTTCTTGGCGCCATTGAGCGAGTTCTGGGAGGTGGTTGAGCTCGGTGAGATCTTCTCGGTCGGGCCCTTGGGGGCCGGGCTCGGTGTCGGCGTCCTCGGGGACGACAGGTGGCGGAGGTGCGGGCCATTCTGGCTCCTCTGTTGGAGCTTCCCCCGCTGGGGCGGAGGCGCGGGCGGACATGGAGCGGGTGGTCGCACATACCCACTCGGGGAGGCCTAGCATCCCCAGGTGCTCTCTTCGTTCGACGCCAGCCCATGGGGAACTTTCCAGGTCGTTTCCAAGGAGGCAGTCCACAGGGGCATCGTCGCGGACAGTCACTTTCAGTACGCCCGACACCCCCCCCCACTCGAAGGGGATGCGGGCCATCTGACACAAAGTTTCGGAGTTATCTGCGGATCGGACTGGGCACAGGACGTTCGGAAGGATCTGTTCCGGGGTCACCAGATGGCAGCGGACCGCTGTCACGCTGGCCCCAGTGTCACGGAGGGCTTCGGTCCGGCGACCATTGATGGTGACCCACTGGCGGTACTTCTGGGTGTTGCCGGGGATAGGCCCTCGGGGGATCATGTCGTGAGTACCCAGGCAGGCTAAGGTCATGGCGGCGGGCTCCCACTCGGCCTGCTCGTGGTCGCCGTCCTCTTCCTCACTTCTTTCTTCACCTAGGGCAGCTGCCGCGATCTGGCGGGCTGGGGGCCCGGTGGTGCCGGGTCGCTGGTTCATCGGGCAGAGGGGATCATTCGCATAATGACCCTGTCGCTGGCATCTGTGGCACGTAACGTTCGGGCGGGGCCCCGGCCTGGCTGGGGGGCCCCCTCTCCGGCCCAGGGATGGCGACGTGGAGGTAGGAGATGACCCCGGGGGGGCGTCTCGACCCCGGCTCTGGCCTACTCCGCCACCTCGTGGTCGGTGGTTCCCCGGGGACCCCCGGCCGTAATCTCCCATCGTGTTCCGGGGAACTCGGGTGCTGGCCCATCGGTCTGCCTCGACAGCGAGTTTTCGTGGCTCAGTCAATTTGCTGTCGAGGAGGTGCTGCCGGAGTTCGACGAAACAGTTATTGGACAGGTGTTCCCATAGAATGAGGTCGACCAACTGCTGGTAGGTGGTGACCTGGCAGCCTCGAATCCACCCCTCGAAGGCTCGGCTGTAATAGTTCACGTACTCCACCCACGTGGTACCGGGGATTTTTTTGCTGTCTCGGAATCGCTGCCGGTACATCTCGGGGGTGAGTCCGTAGCGAGTGAGGAGGGCGGTCTTCATGTGCTCGTACGAGGTCCTCTCGGTATCAGGGAGCTCCAGCAGGGCGTCTCTCCCTTCGTTGATAAACTTCCCCCACAGGCCGGCACCCCAGTCCTTGAGGGGTACTCGATGGGCGGCCATGGCGACCTCGTAAGCTTTGAACCACTGCTGGATGTCGTCGTTCTTATAGTACTCTTTGACGACATCCTTGGGTATGTGCACCTTCGTGTCCACCGGGGGAGGTGAGGTCTTACCCCCGGAGGTGGCAGTCTCGTTTGCCTTGGCTTTAAATTCAGTTCTTTGAGGACGCGCTCGTGCTCGAGCAGGAGTTTCTTCTCCTCGAGGTCTCTTTGTCTCCGCTTTTCTTCTTGGTCTCCTTCTAGCCGTAGCTGCTCGAGGGCTACCTTCCTTTCTGCCAGTTGGATCTCTCCTTCTTGTCTGAGTCGAGCAAGCTCCAACTCGTGGAGCCGGTTCCTCTCTCGTTCTCGGGCGTCTTCGTGGGAGAGGCCCGTGTTTGGGTTTGCGGGTCTCTCTCCCGCTGGGTTCAGCTGAGCCTCCGGGCCTCCGTTCGGGCCCGGGTTATCTTCACTCGGAGGTGGCGCCTCACCGGCGTCCACCCAGGCCTGCAGGGCCGATTTGAAATCTTCTTTGGTGCTTAAGCCAGTGGTAGCGATGCCTAGATCTTTGCAGAATTGCTTCAGCTCCTTGTGACTGTAGTCTTCCATTTTCTCCTTCTGGAATTCTGTGCTCATGGTCGCAGTGGGTTTTTCTGGGTAGCGAGTGAATCACTCTGTACGATCTTCGTGGGCTCGGATCCCAGCGCTTGCCACCAGTGTTAGAAAGGCGACCCGGGGGAGGCAGAAGATGTCTGACTGACCACCCCTAGGTCCACCCCTCCGTCGAGAAGTAGCCAGCGTTACCGAGAGGCCTCCTGAATGAGGGCCCTCTCCTAGGATTGTACAGCAGAGTAATCACACACTACAAACGGACACCACACAGGAGGTCAAGTTCTCAAGCTTTTATAAGAAATAACGGTTGCGGGTTCTTGGCAGTATATACAGTTGGATCGCGGGATCCGTAAAGTCTCGGACAAGGAGGGTAAGGTAGCGGGACAGTCTTACTCTGGGCGGAGGAAGGGATACCCTACGCACAGCTCTCAATCCTCGAGCTGGGGGGTTCCGAGAGATTCGAGCCGCGGCAGCGCCAGCAGGCTCTCAGGTGGTTCAGCAAGGTAGGCCGCGGCAGCGCCAGCAGGCTCTCAGATGGATCAGCAAGGTAGGCCGCGGCAGCGCCAGCAGGCTTTCAGGTGGTTCAGCAAGGTAGGCCGCGGCAGCGCCAGCAGGCTCTCAGATGGTTCAGCAAGGTAGGCCGCGGCAGCGCCAGCAGGCTCTCAGAGGGTTCAGCAAGGTAGGCCGCGGCAGCGCCAGCAGGCTCTCAGATGGTTCAGCAAGGTAGGCCGCGGCAGCGCCAGCAGGCTTTCAGGTGGTTCAGCAAGGTAGGCCGCGGCAGCGCCAGCAGGCTCTCAGATGGTTCAGCAAGGTAGGCCGCGGCAGCGCCAGCAGGCTCTCAGGTGGTTCAGCAAGGTAGGCCGCGGCAGCGCCAGCAGGCTCTCAGATGGCTTCGGGTTACAGGAAGGATGAGTTCGTCTGGTGTCGGCCGTGACAGCGTCAGCAGGGCTTCCAGTCCAGGATACAACTGGCGTCCTACTCCGGGGCTGGCCCAGATATAGGACGGAGGTCCTTTGATGTCCGGACCCTCGCGCCTGGGGGCCAGAGGGGCTGGGATGATGGTGTCCAGACACCCAGCAGGGGGGCGGAGCCAGCGCCCAGGGAGGCCGGAGGGCGATCGATACCAGGCGTTCGGGGACGGCTGGAGGGCCATCGGAACTTCTCCTCCTCCGGGATCTGTCGAGTGGCCACTCGACCACCTGGGTGGATCTTGGTGCCCCGATGTCTGGGCTTCGCTGGGGCCGAGGCCACGTGGTCGTGACGTGGAGGGCCCAAGATGGAGTCGGGCACGGCCTCGTGCTTAGGTCGTGCTGGGCCTCCGCTGGGGCCAGGCCGGTGATGGGGATCCGGGATGGTAGCCGGATCTGTGGCGGTGGGGCGTGCAGGGTCGGGCCGAAGGGGGCGCTCGAGGTCCGGAGGAGGGCTGATGTCGTCCTGGGCCCACCATGCGGGAGGGGTAGGACCACGCCATGAGGCCGGGTCCAACACACTCACAGACTCACACTCTCTCACCGACACTCTCACAGACACTCTCACACTCTCACATACACTCTTTCACAGACACTATCTCACACACTCTCACTGAGTCTCACAGACACTCTCACAGACACTCTCACACAGACTCTCATAGACACTCTCTTACAGACACTTGCACAGACTCTCACAGACACTCTCACATATAGACTTTCACAGACACTCTCACAGACACTCTCACAGACACTCTCTCACAGACACTCGCTCACAGATACTCTCTCACGGACACTCCCTCACAGACACTATCAAAGATACTCTCACAGACACTCTCATAGACTCACACTCTCTCAACAGACTCTCACAGACAAACTCTCACAGACACTCTCTCCCAGGCACTCACACAAGCACACTCTCACAGACCCTCTCACAGACTCTCAGACTCTCACTTTCTCACAGACTTTCACAGACAATCGAACAGACACTCTCACAGACTTTCTCAGACTCTCTCACAGACACTCTCTCACAGTCACACTCTCACATACCCTCACACCCTCTCACACTCATATTCTCAGACTCTCACAGACACTCTCTCACAAACTCTCACAGACTATCGAACAGACACTCTCAGAGACTTTCTCAGACTCTCTCACAGACACTCTCTCACAGACACACTCTCACAGGCACTCTCACCCTCTCACAGACTCTCACAGGCACTCTCTCACAGACTCTCACAGACACTGTCTCACAGACACTCTCTCACAGACAGACTCTCACAGACAGACTCACACACTCTCTGACAAGCACACTATCACAGACGCTCTCTCACAGACCCTCACAGACACTCCCTCACACTCTCACAGACACTCTCATAATCTCTCACAGACACTCTCTCACAGACACTCTTACAGACTCTCACAGACACTCTCACACCCTCACAGACACTCGCTCACAGACACTCTCTCACACTGTCATAGACTCTCTCACAGACACTCTCTCGCAGACACACTCTCAGACTCTCACACTCTCATATTCTCAGACTCTCACATACACTCTCTCACATTCTCACAGACACTCTCACATACACTCTCTCACAGACACTCGCTCACAGATACTCTCTCACGGACACTCCCTCACAGACACTATCAAAGATACTCTCACATACACTCTCACAGACAAACTCTCACAGACACTCTCTCCCAGGCACTCACACAAGCACACTCTCACAGACCCTCTCACAGACTCTCAGACTCTCACTCTCTCACTGACTTTCACAGACAATCGAACAGACACTCTCACAGACTTTTTCAGACTCTCTCACAGACACTCTCTCACAGTCACACTCTCACAACTCACACCCTCTCACACTCATATTCTCAGACTCTCACAGACACTCTCTCACAAACTCTCACAGACTATCGAACAGACACTCTCAGAGACTTTCTCAGACTCTCTCACAGACACTCTCTCACAGACACTCTCACCCTCTCACAGACTCTCACAGGCACTCTCTCACAGACTCTCACAGACAGACTCACACACTCTCTGACAAGCACACTATCACAGAAGCTCTCTCACAGACACTCACAGACACTCCCTCACACTCTCACAGACACTCTCATAATCTCTCAAAGACACTCTCACACCCTCACAGACACTCGCTCACAGACACTCTCTCACACTGTCATAGACTCTCTCACAGACAACTCTCTCACAGACACACTCTCAGACTCTCACACTCTCATATTCTCAGACTCTCACATACTGTTGGAAAGGCGATCCCAGGGGGGACAGAAGGTGTCTGACTGCCCGCCCCGAGACCCACCTCTCGGTATAGAATAGGCCGAGCGCCGTAGGGAGGCCTCCTTGGCGAGGCTCCTCTCCTACAATCGTAACAGCTGAGCAATCACACTACTTACAGATGGACACCACACAGGAGGAATATTCACAAGAATATTTATATAAGCAATTAAGGCAAGTTCTTGGCAGGATAGCAGGCAGGGATCGAGGGATCCGTAAAGTCTTGGTTTCGGGGATAGGGGGTAGTGGGACAGTCTCGGCACCAACTGGTGCGTGAATAGTTCAAGGGGTCAGGCCGCGACAGCGTCAGCAGGGCCTCGAAGGTGGTTCAGCTTGGTCAGGCCGCGACAGCGTCAGCAGGGCCTCGAAGGTGGTTCAACTTGGTCAGGCGGCGACAGCGTCGGCAGGGCCTCAAAGGTGGTTCAGGTAGGTCAGGCCGCGACACCGTCAGCAGGGCCTCGAAGATGGTTCAGCTTGGTCAGGCCGCGACAGCGTCAGCAGGGCCTCGAAGATGGTTCAGCTTGGTCACGCCGCGACAGCGTCAGCAGGGCCTCGAAGGTTCCAGGTGCAAGAGTTCGGATCAGGATCAGCCGCGACGAGGTCAGCAGGGCTTCGACTCCAAGATACAACTAAAGCCCTAATCCGGGGCTGGCCCAGATATAGGACTGGAGTCCTTTGATGTCTGGACCCTCGCGCCTGGGGGTCAGTGGGGCCGGGATGAAGGTGTCCAGACACCCAGCAGGGGGGTGGAGCCAGCGCCCAGGGAGGCTGGAGGGCGATTGATACCAGGCGTCCGGGGACGGCTGGAGGCCCATCGAAACTCCCCTTCTCCGGGTTCCGCCAAGTGGCCACTCAACCACCTGGGAGGACCTTGGTGCCTCGATGTCGGGGCTTGCTGGGCCGGGCCCAGGGAAGGCTGCGGCCACGTGCTCGGGACGTGATGGCCCCAAGATGGCGTCGGGCTGGACATGGTGGCCTGGCATGGGCGACCGTCCGGCAGCGTTGTTGAGCGGGGACCGCCGGGGTACCAGGAAGGGGGAGAGCCGTAGGTTGCCGGGGAGGCTGCTCTCACCAAGGGTTCGTGAATGTTCGTATCAGGTAGGTTGTAGGTTGATGGAGGGCCGAGGTCGTCCTGGGCCCACCATGCGGGAGGGGTCGGACCACGCCACAAGGCCGTGTCCAACACACGTCCCCTCCAGCTGAAGGCGGGGAGAGTCATCCATCTTCCTGGGGACTCTCTTTGTCGAGGCGGAAAAACCGGGACAGGCCATCAGCGTTGGCGTGGTCTTTGCAAGGGCGATGCTCCACAGTGAAATCCATCCCTTGGAGGGAGATGGACCATCGCAACAGCTTCGGGTTTTCGCCCCGCATGTGCATCAGCCACCGTAGGGGCCGGTGGTCGGTCTGCAGCCGGAAGTGGGTGCCGAAGAGGTAGGGCCTGAGTTTCTTGAGGGCCCACACGACGGCGAAGGCCTCTCTCTCGATGGTGCTCCATCGTTGTTCTCTGGCCAGCAGCCGCCGGCTGATGAAGGCCACAGGATGGTCAACCCCCTCGGGGTCAATCTGAGATAGGACCGCCCCGATGCCGTGCTCCGAGGCGTCGGTCTGGACTACGAACTCCCGGCTGTAGTCAGGGGCTTGGAGCACAGGGGCGGTGCACATGGCTGTTTTCAACGTCTCGAAGGCCACCTGACACACGGGTGTCCATTGTACTTTCTGTGGCCGGTTCTTCGAGGTCAGTTCTGTGAGGGGCCCCACAATGCTCCCATAGTTTTTGATGAAGCGCCGATAATATCCAGTGAGCCCCAGGAAGGCTCGGACGGCGGTCTGGGTGACTGCGGGCTCCCAGGCTGTGATGGCGTCAATCTTAGGTCGGAGGGGAGCCACTTGGCCGCTCCCCACTTGGTGTCCCAGATAGGTCACGGACCCTTGGCCTATCTGGCATTTGCTTGCCTTCACAGTTAGTCCGGCCCGTCGGAGGGTCGTCAGGACTTCCCAGAGGTGCTTCAGGTGCTCGGCCCAGTGGAGGCTGTACACCGCAATGTCGTCTAGGTAGGCGGCACTGAATTCTCCCAGTCCCGCCAGCACCTTGTTTACTAGTCTCTGGAAGGTGGCCGGGGCGTTTTTCATGCCGAAGGGCATCACTTTGAACTGAAAGTGACCATCGGGTGTGGAGAAGGCTGATCGCTCCTGGGCGCCAGGGGTGAGGCCGATCTGCCAATACCCGGCTGTGAGGTCGAAGGTACTGAGGTACTTGGCGGCTCCCAGCCGGTCGATTAGTTAGTCGGCCCGGGGGATGGGATGTGCGTCGGTTCTGGTAACAACATTCAGTCCCCGGTAGTCGACGCAAAACCGGAGTTCTGGCGGGTTGCCAGGTGTGGCGGCCTTGGGGACCAGGACAACTGGGCTGGCCCAGGGACTGTCTGAGGGTTCGACCACCCCCAGGGCCAGCATGTTGGTAACTTCTGTTTGGATGCAGGCCCGAACTCGGTCGGGAACTCGGTAGGCCCGGTGTCGCACTGGCTGGCTGTCCCCGGTGTCGACATCGTGGACACACCACTGGGTAACCCCGGGGGTGAGGGAGAACAGGTCCGTGAATTGTCCCAACAGTTCTTGGCAATCTCTGCGCTGTGCGGGGGTTAGGTCGGGGGAGAGAGAGATCCCCTCGACGGAACCGTCTTTCTCCGCGCACATTAGGAGGTCGGGCAAGGGCGCGGAGTCGTCTTCGGTCCCATCGTCGGTAGCTAGCAGCAGGCTTAGTTCTGTGCGGGCGAAGGGAGGCTTGAGCCGGTTGGCGTGCAGAACCCGGAGGGGGTTCCGGGGAGACTCCAGGTCCACGAGGTAGGTGACGGGGCCCTTGCGCTCGATCACTTTGAAGGGGCCCGACCATTTGTCCTGGAGGGCACAAGGTTCGACCGGGGACATGACCCAGACCTGCTGGCCCGGCTCGAACTCGATGGATGAGGAGTTCTGGTCATACCAGCGTTTCATGTCCTCCTGACTGGCCTCCAGGTTGGCCTCCGCAAGGGCCCGGAACTTCCGAGTTTGGTTTCGGAGGGTCAGGAGGTACCGGTAGACATCCGGCGGTGCGTCTTGGACTGTAGTTTCCCAGCCTTCCTTGACCAGGCTGAGAGGACCTCGAACAGGGTGCCCGTACAAGAGCTCAAAGGGGCTGAACCCCAGAGACTTCTGCGGTACCTCCCGATAGGCAAACCAGAGGCACGGCAGCAGAACGTCCCATTTGCAGCGGAGGGGCTCTTCTAGGCCCTGGATCATCCCCTTGAGTGTTCGGTTAAACCGCTCCACAAGTCCATTCCCTTGGGGGTGATACGGGGTGGTGAACTTATATGTGACCCCGCATTGTTGCCACAGGGACCGCATATATTTTGAGATAAAGTTCGTGCCCCGATCGCTCACGACCTCTCGGGGGATTCCCACTCTGGAGAAGATCCCCATCAGTGCTCGGTCCACCACGGGAGCCGTGATGGTTCGGAGGGGGATGGCTTCTGGATAGCGGGTGGCGTGGTCCACCAGGACAAGGATGAAGCGATGCCCCTGCGATGTTTGGGGGTCCAGAGGCCCCACAATGTCAATCCCCACTCGCTCTAAGGGGGTGGTCACTACTGGAAAGGGTTGGAGCGAGGCCTTCACCTTTCCCCCGCTCTTTCCGCTGGCTTGGCACGTCGGGCAGGTGCGGCAGTGGTTGTGCATATCGTTGCGCATTTTGGGCCAATAGAAGTGGGTCACCAGGCTACTGTAGGTTTTGTCCTGCCCCAGGTGCCCGGCGAGGGGCACATCGTGTGCCAGGTTCAAAAGGAAGTCTCTGAATCGTAGGGGGACTACTAACACTCGGCTGGCCCCCAGCTCGGCAATTTTCTGTTCACTGTATAGGAGGCCGTGGTCCCAGTAGACCCAGTGGGACCCCGAGGTGTCCCCTGTAGCTTGGGCAGTGGCTTGCTGCCGGGTCCCCTCGAGGGAAGGGCAGGTCTTCTGTTCCTGCCGGAACTGTTCTCGGGTGGGACCACCCTCTTGGCGCCATTGGGCTAGTTCGGGTATGTCGCTGAGCTTGGGGCTGTTTCCGCGGTCGGGCTCGATGGTCGGGGCTCGGAGTCGGATTCTTCGCTGTCTGTGGGTGGTGGTGGCTCGGGCCACTCCGGCTCTTCGGTTGGGGCGGCCTCGGTCGCCGCCGGGGCTCGGGCCGCCATAGATCGGGTCGTCGCGCAGACCCACTCTGGTAGTCCCATCATCCCGAGGTGCTCTCTCCGCTCGACTTGGGCCCAGGGAGAGCTCTCGAGGTCGTTTCCAAGGAGGCAGTCCACGGGGGCGTCGTCCCGGACGGTCACCTTGAGGGTGCCCGACACTCCCCCCCACTCGAAGGGGATTCGGGCCATCTGTCATAGAGTTTCGGAGTTGTCGGCGGCCCTCACGGGGCATCGTACGTCTGGTATGATCTGTTCGGGGGTCACCAGGTGGCAGCGGACGCCCGTCACACTGGCTCCCGTGTCTCGGAGGGCTTCGGTCCGCCGTCCATTGATGTGGACCCACTGACGGTACTTTCGAGTGTTGCTCGGTAGCGGGGCCTGGGGGACCATGTCTCTTTGGCCCAGGCAGGCTAGGGCCATGGCGGCCGGTTCATATTCTATCTGATCTTCCTCGTAGACCTCTTCGTCCTCTTCTCCCCCTTCTCCCAGGGTTGCAGCAGCGAACTGGCAGGTCGGAGGCCCAGTGGTGCTGGGACGCTGGTTCATGGGGCAGAGGGGGTCACTGGCATAGTGACCTGGCCGCTGGCATCTGTGGCAAGTAATGTTCGGGCGGGGCCCCGGCCGTGCTGGGGGGATCCCTCTTCTGATCAGGGACGGTGAAGTGTTATTCTGGGGGGACCCCCGTGGTAGACTCCGGCCCGGTGCCGGTGGAAAGTCTCGGCTCCGGTTCTGGCCTCCTCCGCCGCCTCGCTGGCGGGGGTGCCCCCGGCCGTTCGGTCCTGTTTCTCCTATCGGGGTCCGGGGGACCCGGGTGCTCACCCATCGATCAGCCTCGACGGCGAGTTTTCGGGGCTCGGTCAGCTTGCTGTCGAGTAGATGCTGTCTGAGCTCGATGAAGCAGTTGTTGGAGAGGTGCTCCCAAACGATGAGGTCGAACAGCTGCTCGTAGGTGGACACTTTGCTGCCCTTTATCCCTCCTTCCAGGGCCCTGCTATAAAAGTTCACGTACTCGACCCACGTTGTACCGGGGATTTTCTTGCAGTCTCTGAATCTCTGCCGGTACATCTCGGGGGGTGAGGCCATACCGGACGAGCAGGGCGTCTTTCATGTGGTCATAGGAGGACATCACGTCCTCGGCCAGCTCTAGCAGGGTGTCTCTTCCTTCGCTGACGAATCTCCCCCATAAGCCGGCACCCCAGTCTTTTCGCGGGATGCGGTGCGCGGTCATGGCAACTTCGTACGCCTTGAACCATTGCTGGATATCATCATTCTTGTAGTACTCCTTGACGATATCCTTCGGGATGTGGACCTTCGGGTCGGCAGGAGGTGGAGGGTTACGGGCTACCGCGGCGCCAGCCTCTTCGATCTTGGCTTTGATCTCTAGTTCTTTGAGGCCACGCTCGTGTTCGTACGTGAGCTTTTTTTCTTCCAATTCCCTTTGCCTTCGCCTTTCTTCCAGATCTCCCTCTAATCGCAGTTGTTCAAGGGCCATTTTCTTCTCTGCTAATTGGAGTTCTCCGTCCAGCCGGAGTCGGGCGAGCTCTAGTTCATGGAGCCGACTCCTCTCTCGCTCCCGGGTGTCTTCGTGGGAGAGGCCCGGTTCTCTGTTGTCGGTTCTTTCTCCTACGGGGGCTATGACGGTGCTCACGGGTACTTCTAGGACAATGTCATTGTTCGTTTGGGGGGTGGCCGTTCCGGTCTCTACCCAGGTTTGCAGCGCTCCTTTGAAATCGTCTTTCGTGTTTAGTCCGGTGGTAGCGATACCCAAGTCTTTGCAAAATTGTTTAAGTTCTTTATGGGTGTATTCCTCTAATCGTTCCTTCTGGAATTCTGTGGTGCTTCCGGCTTCCTTAGTAGTCATCGTGGTTGTGGGTCTCTGTTAGTAGTGACGTGTTACTCGCTGTACGATTTGCGCGGGCTCGGATCCCGTCGCTTGCCCCCAATGTTGGAGAGGCGATCCCAGGGGGGACAGAAGGTGTCTGACTGCCCGCCCCGAGACCCACCTCTCGGTATAGAATAGGCCGAGCGCCGTAGGGAGGCCTCCTTGGCGAGGCTCCTCTCCTACAATCGTAACAGCTGAGCAATCACACTACTTACAGATGGACACCACACCGGAGGAATATTCACAAGAATCTTTATATAAGCAATTAAGGCAAGTTCTTGGCAGGATAGCAGGCAGGGATCGAGGGATCCGTAAAGTCTTGGTTTCAGGGATAGGGGGTAGCGGGACAGTCTCGGCACCAACTGGTGCGTGAATAGTTCAAGGGGTCAGGCCGCGACAGCGTCAGCAGGGCCTCGAAGGTGGTTCCGCTTGGTCAGGCCGCGACAGCGTCAGCAGGGCCTCGAAGGTGGTTCAACTTGGTCAGGCCGCGACAGCGTCGGCAGGGACTCAAAGGTGGTTCAGGTAGGTCAGGCCGCGACAGCGTCAGCAGGGCCTCGAAGATTGTTCAGCTTGGTCAGGCCGTGACAGCGTTAGCAGGGCCTCGAAGATGGTTCAGCTTGGTCTGGCCGCAACAGCGTCAGCAGGGCCTCGAAGGTTCCAGGTGCAAGAGTTCGGATCAGGATCAGCCGCGACGAGGTCAGCAGGGCTTCGACTCCAAGATACAACTAAAGCCCTAATCCGGGGCTGGCCCAGATATAGGACTGGAGTCCTTTGATGTCCGGACCCTCGCGCCTGGGGGTCAGAGGGGCCGGGATGAAGGTGTCCAGACACCCAGCAGGGGGGTGGAGCCAGCGCCCAGGGAGGCTGGAGGGCGATTGATACCAGGCGTCCGGGGACGGCTGGAGGCCCATCAAAACTCCCCTTCTCCGGGTTCCGCCAAGTGGCCACTCAACCACCTGGGAGGACCTTGGTGCCTCGATGTCGGGGCTTGCTGGGCCGGGCCCAGGGAAGGCTGCGGCCACGTGCTCGGGACGTGATGGCCCCAAGATGGCGTCGGGCCGGACATGGTGGCCTGGCATGGGCGACCGTCCGGCAGCGTTGTTGAGCGGGGACCGCCGGGGTACCAGGAAGGGGGAGAGCCGTAGGTTGCCGGGGAGGCTGCTCTTGCCGAGGGTTCGTGAATGTTCGTATCAGGGGGGTTGATAGTAGGTTGATGGAGGGCCGAGGTCGTCCTGGGCCCACCATGCGGGAGGGGTCGGACCACGCCACGAGGCCGTGTCCAACACATACACTCTCTCACACTCTCACAGACAGTCTCACAGACTCTCTCAGACTCTCACAGACACTCTCACACAGACTCTCAAAGACACTCACAGACTCACACTCTCTCACAGACACTCTCACAGACACTCTCTCACACTCTCACATACACCCTCTCACAGACACTTTCTCACACACTCTCACAGGGTCTCACACTCTCTCACAGACTCTGACAGACACTCTCACACAGACTCTCACAGACACTCGCACAGACTCTCACAGACACTCTCTCACAGAGAGACTTTCACAGACACTCCCACAGACACTCTCACAGACACTCTCTGACAGACACTCTCTCACAGATACTCTCTCACGGACACTCCCTCACAGACACTATCAAAGATACTCTCACAGACACTCATAGACTCAGACACTCTCTCAACAGGCTCTCACAGACACTCTATCACAGACTCTCACACTCTCACAGACACTCTCTCAGACTCACAGACACTCTCACAGAAACTCTCACAGACATTCTTTCAGACTCTCACAGACTCTCACAGAAACTCTCAGACACACTCTCAGACACACTATCATAGACACCCTAGCTGTTTGTGTTTGTGAGTCTCTCCTGAGGCGGAAGCCGGGAGGTTGTGGTTGTGGTGCATTCTTTTATCTTTGTGCTTGAATTTCGAAGCACTTAGATTTCCTGCTGCTAATTTTTAATAATCTTTTTTAAAAAATCGAAAATCGTTTTTTAATTGAAACAAGTCAACCAGTGACTTCTGCTCACTTACCCCCGCACTGCCCTGCTTCCTTATTCCATTTCAGCCGATTTTGGGGCTGGGGAGATTCTCTCCTGGGCAGGCAGAAGTGCGGCGGCCATCTTGGGTGGGGAAAGCATCTCCACTCATTCGAGTGGCCAGTACATAAGGGGATGGACTCTCCTCCGCGCAGTGGACGCGATCAGCGGACGCACCGGATCTGCGCCGGAGTCGCTCCAGAGTCCTGCCCGTCTTCGCCCGTCTGCGCCTGTACGTCGCCTTTCGCCAGGAACTATGACGAAACAAGTAAAGAGGTAATATCGTACTCAAGACAATCTATACTATCCCTAAGAGACTCGACCAGAAAGTGTGCCAAAGTAAAACTCTCATGTAGACAAGGTCCCTTTTCAGGCCCATGTGGTTTCTCACTCCCGTGTCCTTCAAGACCACCATCCTTGAATAAAGTCTCGCCCCAACAAATCAGAATAGGCCAGTTAAATGTAAGATCCATGCAAAAACATTGCTCGGAAATTTACGAGCTACTTTCTAACTATTCTTTAGACATTTTGTTTTTGACAGAAACGTGGCTGCAAGACGACATGAACTCTGTTATCAATCTAGCCACCCCCTTAGGATATACTACACATACGCTGAATAGACACACCAGGGGAGGGGGTATAGCAATCATGGCTAAATCGGACTTTACTTGCCACATATCGAAACTGGAAATTAAGGAGAGTGAATGTGCACGATTCACAATTAAGATAAACTCTCAACTTAGTTTGATAGGTGTTGGACAGGCCCCACGAAGGGCTCGCTCCCTCCCCGCATGACAGGGCCCAGGCACCGGCTCTCCGGGGGCTACCCGCAGAAGCAACCCGCAACCCGTCCCCTCCGGGACGCCTGCTCCCGGATATCTGTGTCACGGGCCCGGGCCCCCGTCAGCCCCATTGCCCGGCCCAGCCGCCATCTTGGACACTGCACCACGCGGCCGCGTGGCCTCAGCTCGACCCCAACCCTGGGCCCGGCCAGGCCCCGCCATCCCGGCACCACCATCCATCCAGGAGGTGAACGGACCACTTGGCAGGCTAATGGGAGAAAGAAGTGTCGATGGCTCTCCCCCGCCAGGTGCCGATCGCCCCCAGCCTCCCCGGGTGCTGGCTCCACCCCCCTGCTGGGTGTCTGGACTCCCTCATCCCGGACCTCCCGACCTCCCAGTGCGAGGGTCCGGACATCAAAGGGCGCCAGACCTATAACCGAGGCAGCCCCAGAGCAGGAAGGCAGTTGTATCCTGGAGTCGAGAGACACCGAGAAGAACTCATCCTTGACGGACTGCTGGCGCTGCCGCAGCCCTGCCTTGTGAACTATCGTCCTGCCTGCTGGCGCTGCCGTGGCCTTCTGCAACCTTCATCCTCGTGGGACCTGCTGGCTCTGCCGCGGCCCGTTGTAACTTCCATCCTCGTTGGGACCTGCTGGCGCTGCCGCGGCCCGTTGCCACCTACGATCTCTTCGGGACCTGCTGGCGCTGCCGCGGTCCGACCCGTCCGACCACCGAGCTCGAGGATTGTGAGCTACCACCGTTTCACCTCAGTACCCGTAGGTACCAAGACTGTCCCGCTACCCCCTTTCCCTACTAGAGACTAGAATTGAGAGGACCATCGTGTCCTGATCTCCTTGTATCGTACTACCTTACTTCAAGAACTGCCTATAAAAGGTGTTACTCTGATCTTCGTGTGGTGTCCATCTGTGGGGGGGGGAGTTACTTGTCTGTACGATCGCTGGAGACGGCCCTCACCGGAGGCCTCTCCCCTTGTGCTCGGCCGACCCTCCAGGTCCCCGTCTAACAATAGGTCTTCTGATATATAGACCCCCGGGAGCAAGCACGAATTTCACTACTTCGCTCATGGAGCATTTATGCTCTTTGATCACCGACACTGCCAACTTCACCATTATAGGTGACTTAAACATTCATTTTGATCTTACCTCTGATACCAAGATCAATACCTTGCTAGCTGATTTGGATGCTTTTAAACTCCGACAGTTAGTGAGTGGCTCAACACATAGCGGTGGGCATCTCTTAGATCCCATTTTTTCCAATCTAAATAATGCGACTGCTGAACCCCCCATCCCGATGGTTTGGACCGACCACTGTTTGGTGATCATGACCATCCCTTTTGCTAGTGACACTAACTCAAAACCCACTCAACAAGTCCTGAAAAGACCCTGGAGGAAGCTTCGCCTTGAAGACTTCCATGCACTCCTTACTATGAATTCCCCCCAATTAAGCGAAGACCTTGATCAAAACTATGAGCAGTTTTGTGAGTGGATCAATAAGGCCTTAGATTCTCTGATACCAGCTAAATGGATCAAAGCGCGTACACATGAATCTAGTCCCTGGTTCAATGAAGTACTTTCACTGCAAAAGAAGGAATGCAAAAAAGCGGAACGAAGATGGAGGAGAGACTATGATCCCTCACTTAAAACCCTCTGCATTCAAATGCAAAAAAGCTATCATCGGAACATTTGCAGGACTAGAACGGATTATTACACCACGGAAATCAAGAACAGTGATAATGCCTCCCAAACTATCTTCAGGATATTGAAAGAGCTCAGTGCTAAGAAAGCGACATACAACCCTAATATATCTTCTGCATTTTGTGACACTATGGCGTCTTTTTTTATCGACAAAATTAAGAAAATCTATAGCACCTTCCCAACAAACACTGTCCTCGCTCCTCAAGCTGACTTGAATGGGCCCAACCTATCCGAAATTCCAGCACTTAATCAAGTCGACTTCCTCAAACTATGCAATAAAATCAAATCAGGCTCACCTGCAGATCCCCTGAAACCGGAACTATTCAGAAACTCCGACTGGACGGTCTTAGGCCCTCTTAGAGACATTATAAATCTTTCCTTCACGACAGCCAACATACCCATTAAATGGAAGCAAGCCTGGGTGACTCCCATTATCAAAAAACCCACACTAGATCCTGCCCTACCCGAAAGCTTCAGACCCATTTCTCTCCTCCCCTGGCCGGCAAAAATCGCAGAAGCCCACGTTAACTCCATTCTGACCAACTATTAGATATCCAATGCCATTCTGGATAGATCTCAACACGGCTTCCGCGCTGGCCACAGCACTGAAACAGCTCTTCTTAGTGTGACTGAACACCTCCGTACCATATTAGACTCTGGGGGGACGGCAGCACTGATTCTTTTAGATCTCAGTGCTGCCTTTGATACGGTGTCACATGAGATCTTGTTATCAAGGCTGGAGGGGATAGGAATAACAGGGCTTGCCCTCAAATGGTTTAAAGCTTTCCTTTCGGGCAGATCCTTTAGAGTCTCTACCCCTCCTTTTTTGTCTAAAGAACACCCCATTGAACAGGGCGTGCCCCAAGGGTCAGCTCTGAGCCCTACCCTGTTCAATGTATATGTCCAACCCTTGGCAGAAATAGCTAGAAAACATGGTCTCTCACTAGTGACATATGCCGATGATACCCAGCTGGTGGTGTCACTGGACAATGAAAAACGGCCTTAGTGCACAACATTTTAAGCAGACACTTATTGACATCACCAGCTGGATGACAACAAACTGTCTCCAGCTGAACGCTGGAAAAACGGAAGTGTTACTGGTGGGAAAAGAAACAACGACCTGGGGAAACAATTGGTGGCCAGAAACTCTTGACCAACCTCCCGAATGTAGAGACCACGTAAGAAACTTGGGAGTTTGGATGGATACCGAGCTGTCTTTCACTCTCCATACCAAAAGGGTAGCAGCTACCTGTTTTGGTATCCTACGCAACCGTAGACCCATACTTAAGTTCTTTGACCACCAAACCCGCCAAATTGTGGTGCAGTCAGCAATCCTGTCAAGACTAGACTACGCCAGCTCTCTCTTCTTAGGGGCAAACGTAGCAGAGAAAGCGAGGCTCCAGCGAGTTCAGAACGCTGCAGCGAGAGCGCTAACCGGTATCCAACGCTACAAGTCAGTGTCTACTGTCCTTTTGAAACTTCATTGGCTTCCTGTTGAAAAAAGGATCCATTACAAAACCCTTTGTTTGGCGTTCAAAATCCTTAAAACTGCCTGTCCCCCCATGCTAAGTTCCCTCCTCACATCGTACGTTCCCCGACGTACGCTGCGTTCAGAAGGACAGAACCTGGCAGTAGTACCCCGCTTCAAACTGGCAAGAATGGGCGGTAGGTCATTTAGACACCTCGCCGCAAGACTTTGGAATGGACTCCCTATCCATATTCGAAAAATTGAAGAACTTCTACCTTTCAGGAGAGCGATAAAAACCCACCTTTTCTGCTAATGTTCAACGACCTCACTGTGACAGAACTATCACTCTTTACTGACACACTTCTTACAGCAAGTGCCGGGACGCCCCTTGTCTGGGGTAGCTGTGCGAGGTACAAGTTCATTTAACATTAACATTAACATTAACACTCTCACAGACTCTCAGACATTCTCTCACTCTCACAGACTCTCACAAACTTTCACACTCTCTCACAAACTCTCACAGCCTTTCGAACAGACACTCACAGACTCTCTCAGACTCTCACAGACTCTCACACGCTCATATTCTCAGACTCTCACAGACACTCTCTCACAGACTCTCACAGACACTCTCACCGACTCTCTCAGACTCTCACAGACATTCTCAAAGACTCTCACAGGCACTCACAGACTCACACTCTCTCACAGACACTCTCACAGACACTCTCTCACACTCTCACATACACTCTCTCACAGACACTATCTCATACACTCTCATAGAGTCTCAGACACTCTCTCACAGACTCTCACAGACACTCTTACAGACTCTCACAGACACTCTCTCACAGATAGACTTTCACAGACACTCTCACAGACACTCTCACAGACACTCTCACAGACACTCTCTCACAGATACTCTCTCACGGACACTCCCTCACAGACACTATCAAAGATACTCTCACAGACACTCATAGACTCACAGACACTCTCTCAACAGGTTCTCACAGACACTCTATCACAGACTCTCAGACTCTCACAGACACTCTTTCAGACTCTCACAGACACTCTCACAGACATTCTCTCAGACTCTCACAGACTCTCACAGACACTCTCAGACAGACACTCTCTCAGACACACTCTCACAGACACACTCTCACGGACTCTCACAGAAATTCTCTCACTCTCACAGACTCTCACAAACTTTCACAGAGACTCTCACAAACTCTCTCACAGACACTCTCTAACAGACACTCCTTCACACTCTCACAGACTCTCTCACAGACACTCTCTCACAGACACTCTCACACTCTAACAGACACTCTCTCATAGAGTCTCACAGACACTATCTCACAGGCTCTCACAGACACTGTCTCACACTCTCTCACAGACACACTCTCACAGACAGTGTCTGTGAGAGAGTGCCTGTGAGAGTGCCCATGAGACTGTGTCTGTGAGAGAGTCTGTGCAAGTCTGTGAGAGTGTGTGAGAGAGTCTCTGTGAGAGACTATCAGTGAGTCTGTGAGAGTTTACGAGAGTGTGAGAGTGTCTGAGAGAGTCTGTGAGAGAGTGTGGGTGAGAGAGTGTGGGAGTATGAGAGTGTCTGTGAGAGTCTGTGAGAGAGGGTCTCTGAGAGTCTGTGAGAGAGTGTCTGTGAGAGTCTGTGAGTCTGTGAGAAAGTGTCTGAGAGAGTTTCTGTGAGAGAATCTGTGAGAGTATCTGTGAGAATGTCCGTGTGTGTCTGTGTGTGTCCGTGAGAGTGTCTGTGAGAGTCTCTGTGAGAGACTATGAGAGAGTCTGTGAGAGTGTCTGAGATTGTCTGTGAGAGAATGTCTGTGAGAAAGTGTCTTTGATAAGAATGTCTGTGAGAGAGTGTATGTGAGAGTGTCTGTGAGACTGTGAGAGAGTGTCTGTGAGAGTCTGTGAGAGTGTCTGTGAGAGAGTCTGTGAGAGTCTGCGAGGGAGTGTCTGTGATAGAGTGTCTGTGAGAGAGTCTGTGAGAGAGTCTTTGAGAGAGTCTTTGAGAGAGTCTGTGAGAGTGTCTGGGAGAGTGTCTGTGAGAGAGTGTCTGTGAGAGTCTGTGAGAGTGTTGAGAGAATGTCCGTGAGTGTCTGTGAGTCTGAGAGAGTGTCTGTGAGAGTCTGTGAGGGAGTGTCTGTGAGTGTCTGTGATAGTGTCTGTGAGAGTCTTTGAGAGTCTGTGAGATTGTCTGTGAGAGAGTGTCTGTGAGAGAGTGTCTGTGAGAGAGTGTCTGTGAGAGTGTGAGAGTGTCTGTGAGAGTCTGTGAGAGTGTCGAGAGAATGTCTGTGAGTGTCTGTGAGAGAGTGTCTGTGAGTCTGAGAGAGTTTCTGTGAGAGTCTGTGAGAGAGTGTCTTTGAGAGTCTGTGAGAGAGTGTCTGAGAGTCTGAGAGAGTGTCTGTGAGAGTCTGTCTGTGAGAGAGTGTGAGACAGTGTCTGTGAGAGAGTGCCTTTGATAGTCTGTGAGAGAGTGTCTGTGAGCGAGTGTCTGTCTGTGAGAGAGTGTGAGACAGTGTCTGTGAGAGTGTCTATGAGAGTCTGTGAGAGAGTATCTGTGAGAGACTGTCTGTGATAGACTATGAGAGATTGTCTGTGAGAGTGAGAGTGTCTGTGAGAGTGTCTGTGAGAGAGCGTCTGTGAGAGTGTCTGTGAGACTGTGAGAGTGTCTGTGAGAGCCTGTGAGAGAGTGTCTGTGAGAGCCTGTGAGATAGTGTCTGTGAGACAGTATCTGTGAGAGAGTGTCTGTGAGAGTGTCTGTGAGAGAGTGTCTGTGACAGTGTCTGTGAGAGACTGTGAGAGTCTGTCTGAAAGAGTGTCTGAGACAGTGTCTGTGAGAGACTGTATGTGAGAGTCTGTGAGAGAGTGTGTGTGAGAGTGTGAGAATGTCCATGAGAGTCTGTGAGAGAGTGTCTGGGAGAGTGTGAGGGAGTGTCTGTGATAGAGTGTGAGTGTCTATGAGAGTTTTTGAGAGAGTGTCTCTGAAACTTTGTGAGAGAGTGTCTGTGAGAGTCTGAGAGTGTTTGTGAGAGAGTGTCTGTGAGTGTAGAGAGAATGTCTGTGAGAGTCTGAGAGAGTGTCTGAGTCTGAGAGTGTGGGAGAGTGTCTGTGAGAGAGTGTCTGTGAGAGTGTCTGTGAGAGAGTGTCTGTGAGTGAGTGTCTGTGAGAGTGTCTGTGTCAGTCTGTGAGAGTGTCTGTGAGAGCCTGTGAAAGAGTCTGTGAGTGTCTGTGATAGAGTGTCTGTGAGAGAGTGTCTGTGAGAGTGTGAGAGTGTCTGTGAGAGTTTCGAGAGAATGTCCGTGAGTGTCTGAGAGAGTGTCTGTGAGTCTGAGAGAGTGTCTGTGAGAGTCTGTGAGAGAGTGTCTGTGAGAGTCTGTGAGAGAGTGTCTGAGAGTCTGTGAGAGGGTGTCTGTGAGAGTCTGTCTGTGAGAGAGTGTGAGACTGTCTGTGAGAGAGTGCCTTTGAGAGTCTGTGAGAGAGGGTCTGTGAGCAAGTGTCGGTGAGAGGCTGTCTGTGAGAGAGTGTGAGACAGTGTCTGTGCGAGAGTGTCTATGAGAGTCTGTGAGAGTGTCTGTGGGAGACTGTCTGTGAGAGACTATGAGAGATTGTCTGTGAGAGTGAGAGTGTCTGTGAGAGTGTGAGAGTGTCTGTGAGAGTGTGAGAGTGTCTGTGAGAGTCTGTGAGAGTGTCGAGAGAATGTCTGTGAGTGTCTGTGAGAGAGTGTCTGTGAGTCTGAGAGAGTGTCTGTGAGAGTCTGTGAGAGAGTGTCTGTGAGAGTCTGTGAGAGAGTGTCTGAGAGTCTGTGAGAGAGTGTCTGTGAGAGTGTCTGTGAGAGAGTGTCTGTGAGAGTCTGTCTGTGAGAGAGTGTGAGACAGTGTCTGTGAGAGAGTGCCTTTGAGAGTCTGTGAGAGAGTGTCTGTGAGTGAGTGTCTGTGAGAGTGTCTGTGAGAGAGTGTGAGACAGTGTCTGTGAGAGTGTGTCTGTGAGAGACTGTCTGTGATAGACTATGAGAGATTGTCTGTGAGAGTGAGAGTGTCTGAGAGTGTCTGTGAGAGAGCGTCTGTGAGAGTGACTGTGAGAGTGTCTTTGAGAGCCTGTGAGAGAGTGTCTGCGAGAGTGTCTGTGAGACAGTATCTGTGAGACAGTGTCTGTGAGAGTGTCTGTGAGAGAGTGTCTGTGACAGTGTCTGTGAGAGACTGTGAGTCTGTCTGAAAGAGTGTCTGAGACAGTGTCTGTGAGAGTGTCTGTGAGAGAGTGTATGTGAGAGTCTGTGAGAGAGTGTGTGAGAGTGTGAGAATGTCCATGAGAGTCTGTGAGAGAGTGTCTGGGAGAGTGTCTGGGAGAGTGTGAGGGAGTGTCTGTGATAGAGTGTGAGTGTCTATGAGAGTTTTTGAGAGAGTGTCTCTGAAACTTTGTGAGAGAGTGTCTGTGAGAGTCTGAGAGTGTCTGTGAGAGTGTATGAGTGTAGAGAGAATGTCTGTGAGAGTCTGAGAGAGTGTCTGAGTCTGAGAGTGTGAGAGTGTCTGTGAGAGAGTGTCTGTGAGAGTGTCTGTGAGAGAGTGTGCGAGAGTGTCTGTGAGAGTGTCTGTGACAGTCTGTGAGAGTGTCAGTAAGTCTGTGAAAGAGTCTGTGAGTGTCTTTGATAGAGTGTCTGTGAGAGAGTGTTTGTGAGAATGTGTGTCTGAGAGTCTGTGAGAGTGTGGAGAGAATGTCTGTGAGTGTCTGTGAGAGAGTGTCTGTGAGTCTGAGAGAGTGTCTGTGAGAGTCTGTGAGAGAGTGTCAGAGTCTGTGAGAGAGTGAGAGTGTGAGAGACTGTGAGAGAGTGTGTGAGAGACTGAGACAGTGTCTGTGAGAGAGTCTGTGAGAGTGTGAGAGAGTGTATGTGAGAGTCTTTGAGAGAATGTCTGAGTGTCTGTGAGAGAGTGGCTATGAGAGAGTGTCTTTGATAGAGTGTCTGTGAGAGAGTGACTGTGAGAGAGTGTCTGAGAGAGTGTCTGTGAGAGAGTGTCTGTGAGAGTGTCTGTGAGAGAGAGTGTGAGAGAGTGTTTGTGAGAGTCTGAGAGTGTCTGAGAGAGTCTGTGAGAGAGTGAGAGTATGAGAGAGTGTCTGTGGGAGTCTGTGAGAGAGGGTCTCTGAGAGTCTGTGAGAGCGTGTCTGCGAGAGAGTGTCTGTGAGTCTGTAAGTCTGTGAGAGCATCTGTGAGAGTCTGTGAGAGAATGTCTGAGAGAGTCTGTGAGAGTGTCTTTGAGAGAGTGTGAGAGTCTGGGAGAGTGTTTGAGAGAGTCTTTGAGAGTGTCTGTGAGAGTGTCTGTGAGAGAGTGTCTGTGAGAGTCTGTTAGAGTGTTGAGAGAATGTCCGTGAGTGTCTGTGAGAGAGTGTCTGTGAGTCTGAGAGAGTGTCTGTGAGAGTCTGTGAGGGAGTGTCTGTGAGTGTCTGTGATAGTGTCTGTGAGAGTCTTTGAGAGAGTCTTTGAGAGTGTCTGTGAGAGAGTGTCTGTGAGAGAGTGTCTTTGAGAGAGTGTCTGTGAGAGTGTGAGTGTCTGTGAGAGTCTGTGAGAGTGTCGAGAGAATGTCCGTGAGTGTCTGTGAGAGAGTGTCTGAGAGTCTGAGAGAGTGTCTGTGAGAGTCTGTCTGTGAGAGAGTGTGAGACAGTGTCTGTGAGAGAGTGCCTTTGAGAGTCTGTGAGAGAGTGTCTGTGAGCGAGTGTCTGTGAGAGGCTGTCTGTGAGAGAGTGTGAGACAGTGTCTGTGCGAGAGTGTCTATGAGAGTCTGTGAGTGTCTGTGAGAGACTGTTCGTGAGACTATGAGAGATTGTCTGTGAGAGTGAGTGTCTGTGAGAGAGCGTCTGTGAGAGTGTCTGTTAAAGTGCCGGGAGAATGTCTGTGGGTGTCTGTGAGAGAGTGTGAGAGTCTGAGAGAG
Organism: Lissotriton helveticus; assembly: GCF_964261635.1. Taxonomy (NCBI): domain Eukaryota; kingdom Metazoa; phylum Chordata; class Amphibia; order Caudata; family Salamandridae; genus Lissotriton; species Lissotriton helveticus. The sequence continues at coordinate 1,546,189,749 of NC_136061.1, forward strand.
TGTCTGTGAGTCTGAGAGAGTGTCTGTGAGAGTCTGTGAGAGAGTGTGAGAGTCTGAGAGAGTGTCTGTGAGTCTGAGAGAGTGTCGGCGAGAGTCTGTGAGAGAGTGTCTGAGAGTCTGTGAGAGAGTGTGAGAGTGTGTGAGAGACTGTGAGAGTGTGTGAGAGACTGAGACAGTGTCTGTGAGAAAGAGTCTGTGAGAGTGTGAGAGAGTGTAAGTGGGAATCTTTTAGAGAATATCTGAGAGTGTCTGTCAGAGAGTGTCTTTGATAGAGTGTCTGTGAGAGAGTGACTGTGAGAGTGTGTCTGTGAGAGAGAGTGTGAGAGTGTTTGTGAGAGTGTCTGAGAGAGGGTCTCTGAGAGTCTGTGAGAGAGTGTCTGCGAGAGAGTGTCTGTGAGTCTGTAAGTCTGTGAGAGAGCATCTGTGAGTCTGTGAGAGAATGTCTGAGAGAGTCTGTGAGAGAGTGTCTTTGAGAGAATATGAGAGAGTGTGAGAGTCTGTGAGAGTGTTTGAGAGTGTATGTTAGTCTGAGAGTGTCTGAGTCTGTGAGAGTGTCTTTGAGAGTCTGTGAGAGAGTGTCTGTGAGAGTGTCTGTTTGAGTGTCTGTGAGAGTCTGAGAGTGTGAGGGAGTGTCTGTGAGAGAGTTTGTGAGATAGTGTCTGTGAAAGTTTTAGAGTGTCTGTGAGAGTGTGTGAGAGTGACATAGTCTGTGATAGTGTGTCTGTGAGGGAGTATCTGTGAGAGAGTATCTGTGAGAGAGTGTCTGTGAGAGTGTCTGTGTGAGTCTGTGCGAGTCTGTGAGAGTGAGTGTGAGTGTGATAGAGTGTGAGAGAGTGTCTGTGTGAGAGTGTCTGTGAGAGTTTGTGAGAGTCTGTGAGAGAGTGTCTGTGAGAGTGAGAGTGTCTGTGAGTCTGAGAGTGTCTGTGAAAGAGTGTGAAAGTGTGTCTGTGATAGTGTCTGTGATAGAGTGTCTGCAAGAGTCTCTGAGAGAGTGTCTGTCTGAGAGTGTCTATGAGAGAGTGTATGCAAGAGTGTGAGAGTGTCTGTGAGAGAGTTTGTGAGTTTCTGTGAGAGTGTGAGGGAGTGTATGTGATAGAGTGACTGTGAAAGAGTCTGTGAGAGAGTATCTGTGAAGTACCTTTGAGAGTGTCTGTGAGAGAGTGTTACTGAAAGTTTGAGAGTGTCGAGAGAATGTCTGTGAGAGAGTCTGTGAGAGTGTCTGTGAGACTGAAAATGTCTGTGAGGGTTTGTGTGTGTGGGGGGGGGGTTGTGTGGTGTGTGGGGTTGAGTGTGTAGGGTTGTGCATGTGGGCATGTGTGTATGTGAGGTTGTGTGGGGGGTTGTGTGTGTGGTGGGTTGTGTGGTTGTGTGTGTGGTTGTGTCTTTGTGTGTGGTTGTGTGGGGTTATGTGTGTGTGTGGGGGGGCTGTGTGTGGGGTTGTGTTTGTATGTGTGGGGTTGTGTGTGTGGTTATGGGGTTGTGTGTGTGTGGGTGTGAGGTTGTGGGGTTGTGTGTGTGGGGTGTGTGATTGTGTGGGGTTGTGTGTGGGGGGGTTGTGTGTGGGGGGTTGTGTGGTTGTGTAAGGTTGTGTGTGTGGGGGTGTTGTGTGTGGGGGGTTGTGTGTATGTGTGGGGTTGAGCAGGTGCGTATGTGTGTGGGGTTGTGTGTTGGGGTGTGTGGGGGGTTGTGTGTGTGGGGGTGTGTGGCTGTGTGCAGGGTTGTGTGGTTGTGTTTGGCAGTGTGTGGAGGGTTTTGGTTGTGTGTGGGGTTGTGTGTGAGTGTGTGGGGTTGTGTGTGTGGGGTGGCGTGTGTGTGGGGGGGTTGTGTGGGGTTGTGTGTGTGGGGGAGTTGTGTGTGTGTGTTTTGTGTGTGAGTGTGGGTTGCTTGTGTTTGGGGTTGTGTGGGTTTGTGTGTGGGGGGGTTGTGCGCAAGTGTGTGGGGTTGTGTGTTTGGAGGGTTGTGTGTGTGGGGTTGTGTGGGCGTGGGGTTGTATGTGAGGGGGGTTGTGTGTGGGGGTTGTGTGTGGGGTGTTGTGTGTGTGTGTTGGGTTGTGTCTGTGGGGTTGTGTGTGGGGGTTGTGTGTGGGTTTGTGTGTGGGGGGTTGTGTGTGAGTGGGTTGTGTGTGGGGGGGTTGTGTGTGTGGGGGGGTCGTGTGTGTGTGGGGTTGTGTGTGTGAGTGTGGGTTGTGTTATGGGGGTTGTGTGTGGGGGGGTTATGTGTGGGGGGTTGTGTGTGTGAGCACGTAGGTTGTGTAAGTGTGTGGGGTTGTGTGTGGGGGGTTGTGTGGGGTTGTGTGTGTGAGTATGGGTTATGTGTGTGAGTATGGGTTGTGTGTGTGGGGTTGTGTGTGGGGGGGTTGTGTGTGTGTGTGGGGGTTGTGTGTGTGTGTGGGGTTGTGTGTGGGAGGTTGTGTGTGGGGGGTTGTTTGTGGGGGGAGATGTGTGTGGGGTGTGTGTGTGTGGGGTTGTGTATGTGTGGGGGGATGTGTGGTGTGTGGGGTTGTGTGTGTGTTGGGTTGTGTGTGTAGGCGTGTGTGTGGGGTTGTGTGTGTTGGGGTTGTGTGTGTGGTTGTGTGGGGTTATGTGTGTGTGGTTGTGTGTGGGGGTTTGTGTGTGTGGGGGGAGGTTGTGTGGGGTTGTGTTTGTATGAGTGGGTTAGTGTGTGTGGTTATGGGGTTGTGTGTGGGTGTGAGGTTGGGGGGAGCTGTGTGTGTGGTGGTGTGTGTTTGTGTGGGGTTGTGTGTGGGGGTGTTGTGTGTGTGGGGGTTGTGTGGGGTTGTGTGGGGGTGAGGTGTGTGGGGGGTTGTGTGTGGGGGGTTGTGTGTGGGGGGTTGTGTGTGGGGGGAGTTGTGTGTGGGGGGTTGTGTGTGTGGGATTGTGTATGTGTGGGGGATGTGTGGTGTGTGGGGTTGTGTGTGTAGGGTTGTGTGTGTAGGTGTGTGTGGGGGGGGGTTCTGTGTGTGGGGGGTTGTGTGTGTGTGGTTGTGTGGGGTTATGTGTGTGTGGTTGTGTGTTGGGGGGGTGGGGGGTTGTGTTTGTATGTGTGGGGTAGTTTTTGTGGTTATGGGGTTGTGTGTGTCTGGGTGTGAGATTAGGGGGAGCTGTGTGTGTGGGTGTGTGTGTTTGAGTTGGGTTGTGTGTGTGGGGGGTTGTGTGTGTTTGGGGTAGTGTGTGTGGGGCTTTGTGTGTGTAGGTGGGTTTGTGTGTGGGGTTGGGGTTGGGGTTGTGTGTGTGGGGTTTGTGTGTGTGGGGTTGTGTGTGGGGGTTGTGTGTGTATGGGGTTGTGTGTGTGTGTGTGGTTGTGTACTTGTGGTTGTGTGTGGGGGGTTGTGTGTGGGGGGGTTGTGTGTGTGGGGTTGTGTGTGTTGGGGGTTGTGTGTATGGGAGGTTGTGTTGTGTGTGTGGTTGGCTGTGTGTGTGGTTGTGGGGTTGTGTGGTTGTGTGTGGTTATTTGTTTGTGTGTGGTTGTGTGGTTGTATAAGGTTGTGTGTGTGGGGTTGTGTGTGTGGGGGGGTTGTGTGCATGGGGGTTGTGTGTGTAGGGATGTGTGTGGGAGTTGTGTGTGGTTGAGTGAGTGTATATGGGTGTGGGGTTGTGTGTTGGGGGTTGTGTGTGTGTGGTTGTGTGTGCGGTTGTGTGTGGGGTTGCGTGTGGGGTTGTGTGGTTGTGTGTGTGGGGGTTTTGGGTGTTTGTGTGGGGGGTTGTGTGTGTGGGGTTGTGTGTATGTGAGTGTGTGGGGTGTGAGAGTGGGGTTGTGTGTATGGAGTGGTGTGTGTGTGGGGGGTTGTGTGGGGTTGTGTGTGTGTAGGGTTGTGTGTGGGGGGTTGTGTGTCTGTGGAGGTTGTGTGTGAGTGTGTGGGGTTGTGTGAGTGTGGGGGGTTGTGTGTGTGGGGTTGTGTGTGAGGGATTGTGTGTGTGGGGTTGTGTGTGTGAGGGTTTGTGTGTGTGGGGTTGTGTGTGTGGGATTGTATGTGGGGTTGTGTGTGTGGGGTTGTGTGTGTGTGGGGTTGTGTGTGTGGGGGTTGTGTGTATGGGGTTGTGTGTGTGAGGGAGGATGTGTGTGGGGGGGTTGTGTGTGTGGGGCTGTGTGTGTGAGTGTGTGGGGTTGTGTGTGTGGGTGTGTGTGGAGGGTGTGTGTGGGGGTTCTGTGTGTGGGGTTCTGTGTATGGGGTTGTGTGTGTGAGGGAGGATGTGTGTGGGGGGTTGTGTGTGTGGGGTTGTGTGTGTGAGTGTGTGGGGTTGTGTGTGTGGGTGTGTGTGGAGGGTGTGTGTGGGGGGTTGTGTGTGGGGGGGGTTGTGTGGGTGGGGTTGTGTGTGGGGGGGTTGTGCGTGGGGATTGTGTGTGTGGGGGGTTGTGTGTGTATGGGGTTGTGTGTGCGTGTGTGGTTGTGTACTTGTGGTTGTGTGTGGGGGGTTGTGTGTGGGGGGTTGTGTGTGGGGGGTTGTGTGGGGTTGTGTGTGTTGGGGTTGTGTGTGTGGGGGGTTGTGTTGTGTGTGGTTGGCTGTGTGTGTGTGGTTGTGGGGGGGTGTGGTTGTGTGTGGTTATTTGTTTGTGTGTGGTTGTGTAAGGTTGTGTGTGTGGGGTTGTGTGTGTGGGGGGGTTGTGTGCATGGGGGTTGTGTGTGTAGGGATGTGTGGGGGGTTGTGTGTGGTTGAGTGAGTGTATATGTGTGGGGTTGTGTGTTGGGGTGTGTGTGTGTGGTTGTGTGTACAGTTGTGTGTGGGGTTGTGTGTGGGGTTGTGTGGTTGTGTGTGTGTAGGGTTGTGTGTGTAGGTGTGTGTGTGGGGGGTTGTGTGTGTGGGGGGTTGTGTGTGTGGTTGTGTGGGGTTATGTGTGTGGTTGTGTGTGGGGTTGTGTTTGTATGTGTGGGGTAGTGTGTGTGGTTATGGGCTTGTGTGTGTCTGGGTGTGAGATTAGGGGGAGCTGTGTGTGTGGGTGTGTGTGTTTGTGTTGGGGGTGTGTGTGCGGGGGGTTGTGTGTGTTTGGGGTAGTGTGTGTGGGGCTGTGTGTGTGTAGGTGGGTTTGTGTGTGGGGTTGGGGTTGTGTGTGTGGGGTTTGTGTGTGTGGAGTTGTGTGTGGGGGGTTGTGTGTGGGGGGGTTGTGTGTGGGGGTTGTGTGTGTGGGGGGTTGTGTGTGTATGGGGTTGTGTGTGCGTGTGTGGTTGTGTACTTGTGGTTGTGTGGGGGGTTGTGTGTGGGGGGTTGTGTGTGGGGCTGTGTGGGGTTGTGTGTGTTGGGGGTTGTGTGTGTGGGGGGTTGTGTTGTGTGTGTGGTTGGCTGTGTGGTTGTGGGGTTGTGTGTGGTTATTTGTTTGTGTGTGGTTGTGTGGTTGTGTAAGGTTGTGTGTGTGGGGTTGTGTGTGTGGGGGGTTGTGTGCATGGGGGTTGTGTGTAGGGATGTGTGTGGGGGCTGTGTGTGGTTGAGTGAGTGTATATGTGTGTGGGGTTGTGTGTTGGGGGTTGTGTGTGTGTGGTTGTGTGTGCAGTTGTGTGTGGGGTTGTGTGTGTGGTTGTGTGTGTGTGTGGTTTTGGGTGTGTGTGGGGGGGGGTTGTGTGTGGGGGGTTGTGTGTATGTGAGTGTGTGGGGTTGTGTGAGAGTGGGGCTGTGTGTATGGGGTGGTGTGTGTGTGGTGGGTTGTGTGGGGTTGTGTGTGTGTGGGGTTGTGTGGGAGTGTGGATTGTGTGTGTAGGGTTGTATATGGGTGGGGTTGTGTGGGGGGTTGTGTGTCTGTGGAGGTTGTGTGTGAGTGTGTGGGGTTGTGTGAGTGTGGGGGGGGGTTGTGTGTGTGGGGTTGTGTGTGTGTGAGGGATTGTGTGTGTGGGGTTGTGTGTGTGAGTGTGTGGGGTTGTGTGTGGGGTTGTGTGTGTGGGGTTGTGTGGGGGGGGTTGTGTGTGTGTGTGTGGGGTTGTGTGTGTGGGGTTGTGTGTGTGTGGGGTTGTGTGTGTGTGGGGTTGTGTGTGGGGGGGGTTGTGTGTGTGGGGTTGTGTGTGTGTTTGGTTGTGTGTGGGGGGGTTGTGTGTGTGTGGGGTTGTGTGTGTGGGGTTGTGTGTATGGGGTTGTGTGTGTGAGGGAGGATGTGTGTGGGGGGTTGTGTATGTGGGGTTGTGTGTGTGAGTGTGTGGGGTTGTGTGTGTGGGTGTGTGTGGAGGGTGTGTGTGAGGGTTGTGTGTGTGTGGGGTTGTGTGGGTGGGGTTGTGTGTGTGGGGGGTTGTGTGGAGGGGTTGTGTGTGTGGGGTTGTGTGTGGGGGGTTGTGTGTGGGGGGTTGTGTGGTGTGTGGGGTTGTGTTTGTGTAGTGTTGTGTGTGTGGATGTGTGTGGGGGGTGCGTGTGTGGGGGTTGTGTGGTTCTGTGTCTGCTTGTGTGTTTGTGTGTGGGGTTATGTGTGTGTGGTTGTTTGTGTATGTGTGGGTTTGTGTGTGTGGGGGGGTTGTGTGTGTGGGGGGTTGTGTGCGTGGGGTTGTGTGTGTATGAGTGGGGTTGTGTGGGTGGTTATGGGGTTGTGTGTGGGTGTGGGTGTGGGTGTGAGGTTGTGGGGTTGTGTGTGTGTGGGGGGTGTATTTGTGTGGGGTTGTGTCTGTGGGTTTTGTGTGTGTGTTGGGGGGTTGTGTGTGGGTGTGTGTGTGGGGTTGTGTGTGTGGGTTTTGTGTGTGTTGGGGGGTTGTGTGTGGGGGGCTTGTGTGTGGGGGTTGTGTGTGTGGTGTTGTGTGTGTGGGGTTGTGTGTGTGGGGTTGTGTGTGTGGGGTTGTGTGTGGGGTAACAGAATGGGATGGGAGGTGAGGCGGTGAATGGGATGGAAGGGAAGAGGGAGTGACAGAAGGGGAGAGGATAAAAAGTTAAAGAAGAAAGTAATGGTAATAAAGGGGGGAGGGGGAGGGAACAAGGAGGGAGAGGGGTAGTGGGAGGGTGGAGTAAAGGGTTAGAAGGGATGGGTTAGGGAAGGGTGGGGGAAGGGAAGGGAATGGAAAGGAAAGGAAAGGAAGAATGAGAGGAAGAAGGCGGAGGTGAAGAGAAAGGAGGAGAAAGGCAGGGAAAGGAAGGGAGGAGGGAGAGGAGACGGCAACGAGAGAGAGGGAAGTGAGGGGAAGGGTAGTGAGGGGAAGGGTAGGGTAGGGTGAAGAGGAAGGGAGGTGAAGGAAGGAAGAATAAGTAAGAAAGAATGGGTATGTGGAAGGGGAGCAGAAAAGGAGCAGAGGCGATAGGAACAGATTGGAAGGGAAAGAGGCTGTGAATGGGAGGGGATGGAGGGGAAGAGAAGGGAAGGGGTGGAGATGGAAAATGAGATAAGAGAGTGCAGGATGGGATCGGAATTGATTGAATGGGAAGGGGAGGGGAGTGACAGAAAGGGAGAGGATTAAAGAGTGATGGAGAAAAAGGGAACTTAAAAGAAAGGGGGAGAAGGGATATTAGAGGAGAGATAGGAATGTAAGGTAGAGAAGGAAAAACGGGAAAGAGAAAGGAAAAGGGAAGGGAAGTTTCAAGCCAGTATCAAGTCAGTATCAAGTCAATATCAAGTCAGTATCAAGCCAGTATCAAGTCAGTATTAAGCCAGTATCAAGTCAATATCAAGTCAGTTTCAAGCCAGTATCAAGTCAGTTTAAAGTTAGGTTTCAGTTCAGTTTCAAGTTCGGTTTTCATTTGGTTTCTATACTCACCTTGTCCCTTTCACCCAGCCCCGCCCAGTTCTTTTGGAGCCTGTGAGGCCCCGGCCCCCTCGGCCTCTCGGGGGCCTCGGCTCCGGCCGCCAGCAGTGGTCCTCTCCGTCCGGTGCTCATGAGTGCAATGCTGCGGCTGCCTGGTTACCAGCCTTGTATAGCACGGACACGTCACAATAGAGACCTTCAACCTGTCATCATGCATCACTGGCTTATGGGCGATGACAGGTGTGGCAGTGTAAGGGAGGAGGGGAGCAGGCGAGGTACGGTTTTAATTCAATTACCTAAAAAAAAGCAAAAATCTATTCAGTCACAAAAGGATCCTGCGATGAGCCTCAAAGACGATCTAATCTTGCCCGACCTTCTCCCCCCTCAGTGGCCTCTCCTTGTCTCTGCTGCGGCGGAGGCCTCCCCTCTGCACGTAGCCTCGACCTCCTGACATCACAGTGCAGGGCCTGGCACGTCACAGGTGTTCCATCCACAGGATTCCCCTGCTGTTGCTAGCCTGGACCTCGTGACATCACAGTGCAGGGCCTGGCACGTCACAGGTGTTCCATCCACAGGATTCCCCCGCTGGTGCTAGCCTGGACATCGTGATGTCATAGTGCAGGGCATGGCACGTCACAGGTGTTCCATCCACAGGATTGCCCTGCTGGTGCTGGCCTCTACCTCATGACGTCACAGTGGAGGGCCTGGCACGTCACAGGTGTTCCATCCACAGGATTCCCCTGCTGGTGCTAGGCTGGGCCTAGTGACATCCCAGAGGAGGGCCTGGCACGTCACAGGTGTTCCATCCACAGGATTCCCCTGCTCGTGCTGGCCTGGACCTTGTGACATCACAGAGGAGGACCTGGCACGTCACAGGTGTTCCATCCACAGGATTCCCCTGCTGGTGCTGGCCTGGACCTCGTGACATCACAGAGGAGGGCCTGGCACGTCACAGGTGTTCCATCCACAGGATTCCCCTGCTGGTGCTAGCCTGGCCCTCGTGACATCACAGAGGAGGGCCTGGCACGTCACAGGTGTTCCATCCACAGGATTCCCCTGCTGGTGCTGGCCTCGACCTCATGACGTGCACGTCACAGGTGTTCCATCCACAGGATTCCCCTGCTGGTGCTGGCCTCGACCTCGTGACGTCACAGTGGAGGGCCTGGCACGTCACAGGTGTTCATTCCACAGGATTCTGCTGCTGGGAAGGCGCGGCCCTAAGGCTTTCACAACTTGCACACACACACACATCCATACAAGCACGTGCGAAGACACTCACACAGGGGGTCATACGCTACAATTTATTATGAACTTTACCGAGAGCCCACTGAAAACCACTCTTTATTGGTCACAGTGAGATAACTTCGAACCAATCACACCCAGGAGCAGTTGTTGCGTCCCTGCTGATAGATGGGTCTCCCCTCGTGGACGTTGTACCATCCACAGCAGGAGCTCTCATTCTTCACCAGGCTCGTGATGGGGTCTCACTTGTGTGAATTTCCAGAGCAATCTTTACTGTGTGTTGATCCGAGGTGCTTCTACTTTCCCCGTGAGTCTTATCATAGCTGCCAAGTTTCTGCGGTCATTGTGTGATGTGCCGCTCCAGTCCAGGTTTTTTTCTCTGAATTATGGGACGTGTAGTCCTATTTATAATGAACAAGACTACAAGTCCCAGAATTCCAGGAAAAAACGTGGACTGGAGCAGCACAACACGGATGGACCCGGAAAACTTGGCAGCTCTGCGAGAAACCTGTGCTCAGGTCAGGAGAGCAACACGACCCAACCAGGGGGGGGGGGGGGGGTCAAGTAGTGCGGGCCAATAATTTCAGGCGATGCGGGCAGAGCCTAGGGTGACCAACTGGCATTGGTGCAAATTCAGGACGGTGAGTGTAAAAATTCAGGACAAAGGGTCAAAATTCAGGACAAAACTTCGGGACAATTGGATAAGTTTTACAGACACATCAGAGGTCGTGCAATAGTATATAAATAAGCCCAGCCATATCCAAACATATTCAACCATTTGCAAACCTATCCATCATGTATCCTTCCATCTATCCTTTCACTCATCATCCCTTCATCCATCCTTTATCCATCCATCCACCCTTTCACCCTAGCCATCTGTACACTCATCCATCCACTCTTCCTCCCATCCATCCATTCACTCATCCATCCAGCCATTTACCCTTTAACACATCCAGCCATCCTTTCTCTTACTCATCCATCCACCCAGTCACTCATCCTTCCACCCATCCACCCTTTCAGTCATCCATCATCCTCCCTTTCTCTCTCCATCGTCCCTTTCACTTAGCAATCCTTCCTTCCATCCATCCACCCACCCATCCATCTACTCATCCACTCATGAATCCATCCATTGACCCTATCACTCATCCATCGTTTCTCTCATCCATTTATCCTTTCACTCCTTCACTCATCTATTCATCCTTTAGTCCATCTACCCTCCCTTTCACTCACTCATCCATCCTTACATCCACCCTTTCACTCATCTGTCCATCCATTCACCCTTGCACTTATCAATTCATCAATCTGCCCATCATTTCACTCATCCATCCACCCACCCACTCACTCACTCATCCACCTTTTCACTCATTCATCCTTTCACTCATCCATCCACCTTTTTACCCATCCAGCTACCCTTCCACCCATACATCCAGCTATTTACCTTTTCTCCCTTCCATCCTTCCACCACTCACTCATTAATCCATCCATTCTCTTTTATTATCCATCTATGCAATCTTTCATTCATCCATTCCCCCTTTCACTAATTCATCCAGCCATCCACCCATCCCTTCACTTATTCACTCGCCCACCTTTTCATATTAATTTTGATCTGAGCCTTTTTGAGCTGCAGGAGCCATTCCTGGACTGGGACAGATGCCACCCAGAGCAGAGACAGGATCCACCACAGGTGGGGGGGGAGGGACAGGAGCCATCACTGGGGGGAGGGCGGGCAGGAGGGGGAACAGGATCCACCAGGGTGGGCACAGGGGTGGGCATGCGGTATTCTAGTATCAGCTTGGTCTCTTCCAGATGATACTAACACCCTCCTGGACAAGACAATGAGAAGTCAGTCTCTCTTTCCAAAATGTTACTTTTGCCATCCCCCACTGTGATGTACAGTACTTAAAGGAGATACTCCAAGAGAACTGATTGTCCTCCTTACTTTGTTAATCAATGTGGGTGCGATTGTGCCATTTCTTTTTTTTTTTACATTAAAGACTTCATGTTTGAAGAATCGAGGTTTGTTTACAATTTAGTGACAGTAATTAAGTTCTGTGCTGTGAAGAGAACCACGTGCTGCCTCGTGTAATCTAGACCGGTTGTAGGATGTTTGGGGCTCTGGGCAGAAGGGGAATGTCTCACACAAATTGCAGAGACATGAGGCATTCAGGGCTGTTTGCATCTGAATAGACGCCCCTGCTCCCGAAGCTGCAGCCCCTCCCTCTCAGGCACCTTCAAGCACCTCTTAACAGCTCATCAAGGGCTGGAGGTGTGAGGGGTGGGGGCTGCAGCTTCAAGAGCAGGGGCATCTTATTCAGATGCAAACAGCCCTGAATGTGTCATGTCAAGTCAAGAAGGGAGGTGAGTGGAAGCTGTGCAGGCTTTAGGGAGGTGCGACCATGCCCGGTTAAAATTACGGACAAATGGCGTCTGGTAAAGAATCCTTCACGGACAACAGACAGAGGGCCGAAATTACGGACTGTCCGTGAAATTTACGGACGGTTGGTCACCCTAGCAAAGCCATCTTTATAGCCAATATGAGGGAAAGAAGTGACACATTTTGCAGTTTTGACACATTGGACAAATCCAATCTGATTATGATTGAAAGATTCCATGGTTACCCTTATATTCCTCACTAGGGTTGAGTTTATATGGGGGCTAACTACTAAGGCCAAATTGTTCATAGCAGTGTTTGATCTTTTTGCCGAACATGAATATTTCGATTTATGTCATGTTAATTTATTGTTAGAAATTGGTTCTCTACTTGGCAGAGGTAGGTACCTTTGTCCAAATTGGGACCGTTGCTTCTAGTCAGGGTAAGGGGGATACACACTCTAGATAACCCCTGCTCACCCCCTGGGTAGCTTGGCCCGAGCAGACAGACTTTTCCCGAAGGCAAGAGTTTTCAGCATTGATGAATTCTTCCATGGTTAGGAAGGTTAAAGGTGATTAATTGTTGTTGCTCTCTTGTTTTGTTTTCTGGTGAACTGAGCTGTGCTGCTAGAATTGTGGTTGAGCAGTGGGAAGGCAAAGGAGGAAGACTGACATGGGTGAGTGGGAATTATTTCAGGTGTGTCCTGCAGACAAGAGAATGGGTAAGGCACACACCACTGGGAGTTGAGGAGTTTGTAAGATTGTCGCGTGCTGCTGGGGCTTCGCTCTCTAGACCACAGAGCGTTTGGGGATAGAACAAAAAAGCAAATCCTGATAGGGGTTGTCCCCCTGCGCACAGTGTAGGTAGTACCCGGAAGAGGGTATAATTGAGTTAATTCAAGCAATGAGTTTCGTCCATCATTAATTTTATTTCATTAATGGTTCTCCATTGTCGAGAATTTATTAATTCCAAATTCAGTGCAAAGAGTATGTCCAAAAATGCTTTATCATACATCCCTATGCATTTCAGGCCTTCCATAAGCCCTTCTTCAGGGGAAATCTCTATAAGAAAAACAAATATTCGGGCTGATAATGGGGAGCAATTCTCCACGTCCTAAATAACATCAAAGTGATCATTAGTGCGTGGTGTACGGAACTTAAATTAGATAAATTACAAACGACCCTCAGAAAAAAGTGCAAGTCATCAGAAGCAGTTAAAAGTGGTGATGGCCGTCGGCGTGTGTTGAATTGTGAGTCTCGTGTTTCACAAAAAATAAACAACATGCAAGAGATTGGGAGGGGTGAAAACATAATCGCAACATGCGTTATTAACCAGTGCTGATAAAAGCGATGGCTGTCTTGTGTGTTAAGAGTGAAATATTACAACGCATGGCGTTCAATAGTACAACAAGGGTAAGTTATCGGTGAAAGCACTGAAGTATCGGACGACTTTGAGACATTGCGTTGTGAGATATCGTGTGATGCGGGCGGGTGGGAACAAGGAATAGTACTTACTGAAAGCATTTCGAAAGACCGGCACGGGCTGCTGTTCGCGTGTAGGTGAACATGCATCTATGTGAATGGTGAGTTCGAGTAAAGTTATAAAAAACGCGTAACGTTGCCGATTGGCAGAGATTAAAAGAGGACTGATAAGTGAAAGAGAATGGTGGCCATTTTGTAATGGTGAAATGAACGAAAATGAGCATTATGAGTGGCATCCACATGAAACAAAGTAAAATGTGTGTGAAACACAGTGTGACTGTGCTAGAAGAGTAAGCATTCATAATGTAACATAAAGAAGTACATGATCATGACGAAAGCAATAAATTGGCAAAAATGGTAAGCATGGGCGGATTTTGCGGATTCGCAATCCGCGAATTTGCGGATTTGCGTATTCGCGGATTGGGAAAATACGCGAAATCCGCGAATTCTCGCGGATTTGCGTATTTTTTGGGGGTGTGTGTGTTCGCACGGGTTTCTGCAAGTTCGCTAGGGTTTTGTACAATTTCGCAAATTGCGAACTTACTTGTCGGGTCGCCAGTTTTGCGAACTTGTTGTTTCTACGTGCCCAGCCTGTTTGCTAAGATTTCTTCATCACTGCCACCCTCTGTCACCACTGGCACTCTCTTTGGTCACCCATGCCACCCTCTGGCTCACCCATGTCACCCTCTGTGTCATCACATCACCCTCTAGTTCACCAGTGTACATTATTGGGGCAAAGCAAAGCACTGCCATCCTCTGTCAACACTGGCACTCTGGTTCACCCATGCCACCCTCTGGCTGGCACACCCATGCCACCCTCAGTGTCATCACAACACCCTCTGATTGACCACTGAGTGAACAAACACCTGCTAAGTGCTTTAAGTTTTGCAAACAACAACACCTGCCCTGCCCCAACTGACATTAATGAAGGATGGCACCTGCTTGTCTGCTCCCTTTCCTTTTTGTTGCAAATGCAATGTAAATAATTTTTTTTAACAGGATGCAATGGCATACTTGTAACTATTCTGTGACTGTCAGAGCAGGGTCACACAATAGTTGCAAGTAGGCAACCGGATTCTGGAGGGCCCCTTCAGGAAGCACTACAGCCTGGTAAATGGTTACAAATGATGAGCTCGAACTTTTGCACCTGCTCGTTCGTTTTGCTTTTGCAAAACTCGTTTTTCGGTAATTTCGCCCTATTCGCGGGGCGCGTCGTAGTGCGAACTGGCCCGTGGAGGCCGCGAACTCGTGCGAGTTACCTCAAGGTTGAGTATGGGCGCCGCCATTTTGTTTGCGTGACGTATTTCCGTTTCCGCCCGCTATGTGTAATCTCGCGCGACTCGCGCCTTGCGAATACAAGTTCGCACGAGTTCGCGAGAGAAATCGCGTGCGAACTTACTTACGCGCACGTGATCGGGCCGCCATCTTGTTTTTCATTCATTCCTATGTGTCTGGGTATGGTGTTTCTATCCTCTGTATATCTCTGCCATCCTTTGCTTGTTTTAATATTTTGTTGATCTATTTAACTTATTTTCTATCCCTCTATTTTTCTAGATCTATATTTTTGTGTTTTAGGCTACTTTTGTTTACTTTTGAACTACTTTTTTAAACTTTTATTTCCTTCTTCCCTACTCTTATTCTTTTTCATTTTTTCTCTTCTTTACTGCTAACACCTGCCCAGAACATGGTCAAGACAGCTGTCAAGCTGCCCGTGCCCGGCTCCCGTGTGGTCGCTTGAGGGCGGAAATGGTGGTGCCCCGGGAGATCTTCAGCCCTGAGGAGGTGGGCGCACTTGTTTTTTATGTGCAGCGCCGTCTCCCCAGGACCATCGCGGCAGGCGGCAGGATCGCTGCTGGTTACACCAACAGCCAGGAGCGACGGAAGCGGTGGGGGCAGGTGTGCCGGGCCCTTTTTAAGATCGCGGGGGTCCAGCGCACCTACAATCAAGTCACCCACCGCTGGACCGACATCCTGGACCGAGAGCGTGACCTGCTAGACGTGCTGGGAGTGGAGGTCCCCGGGCTTGGTGAGTAGTAGTAGCAATTTTTTCATTACTCACTACTCTGTTTTTTCTCCTGCTCTATGTGGCTGTGTTATATTGCAAATGTTTGCTTTAACTTTTTTACAAAGAGCAATAATGCTGCTGGTGATTACATTGATAGGAGAGGTAAATTACTATTTCAAAATCTTCTGTGCATTTCAGGTGCACTGTTCTCCTTCTCTGTGCCGGTGCCACTGCCTATTTGTTTTCTATTTTGTGTTCATTTAATTGGGCTGAGTAATGTATGAGTGTATTTTACAGAACTGCGTAATGCTAGACACAAAGGGGCAGATTTACAAGCCCCTTGTTCCACGTTTACACTGCCTTACCTGACGCACAGCGACGTAAACGTGGCGCATCCCTGCGAGTCATGTACAACGTGATGCATCTAAGGAGATGCGCCACGTGAAGGCCTGGGCCTGCGCCACAATGGGTGCGTTCCCACGCAGGGGGGGGGGGTGGGGGGTGGGGGGTGCCGGTCAGGCAGATGTGTGCCTCGCAAAAGTGCCTGCGTGAAATCTACAAGATTTAACGCAGGCACTTCCGCGACGCTGCTATGTCAATTCTTTATGCCTGCTTGCTTGAAGCAGGCGTAAGGACTGATGCGGTATGTTGAGTATTATTGGGCAGCCCTGAGCACTGCTATAGTTGCATTGCGCCCGCGACGCGACTCTAGAGATGCGCCCCTATTTCGTCACGAGATGCGTCACGCATCTGCCTACCCTTGCGCCAGGGTTTGCCGCATTGTAATAGCGGCGCATCTGCCGTGACGCAAGGTTAGTTTTGCGTTACGCATTTGTTCTGGTGCACATCTGGAGGTGTCCAGCTCAGAACTCGTAAGTATGCCCCTAAGTGTCAGATTAGCAATTACCTGCGCATCCCTGCAAAGTGTGCGGCACGCCAGCACCACCCATGGTGCGCCGTATTTACAATGCGGCACACCATGGTCCCAAAACGTCACCGAAGCGTTACGCATCGGTGCCGTAAAGGCGGCTCATTGATGGAGTTGCGTTGCAACGATGGCGCAGCTCCAGCAATGCTGCGTCAAGCCGTTAGTCTGCTTCATGCAGGCGCAGGGTTTCAGTGACGCATCATTGTCCTAAATGACTGATTGAAATTTTATATATTCCCCATAACCACTTTTAGCATGCGTTCCTGCGCAGGAACGCCCTCCCTTGCGATGGAATGCTCCCTAATGGCGCAGGGTTTTAGAATGGGATGCATCTCCCATATGCGTCACGTTGTTAATATACGCCACACCATGGCGCCTCTCTTGTTGTGGCGCTGCGTCACAAAATTCACGCAAGAATGGAGCAAAAGAGCTGCAAGGGGCTTGTAAATCTGCCCCTAGAGTAGAGGCTCAGGTGCAGTCCTTCCTTTGTAGCCCTCTTTTTGGATGAAATAGTAGGTTCTTGTTCTTTCTAAATGTTTGATTTGGTTGACAAGGACATCGGCAAGCAGCAATCATCAATGTTTTCTGTTATTTCTTTCATGTTGTACGTCAGGTCCGCCCAGGGGCAAGCGGACCGAAAAATCTGATGCAGCAGTGGCTCCAAAGGAGGAGGATGCAGGCCAGGGCGGCGAGTGCTCCTTTGCTGGCCCCAGTAAGTTTTCATTTAAATATAGAGGACCTATTGTTGTCCAAGCATTCCTCATTTAATTGTTTTGAAATAGTGTTTAGATAGGAGCAAAATCAATAATCCTACTGTTGCAGGGACAATTCTCCACAAACCGAACTATGGACACCAAAGACCAGAGTAATAATATTTCAGAGTTGCGTGTTTGGCACACTGTATAAATAAACCTGGTAGTGTCAGCAGCACAGATTCCTCCTTGCAAACATTTCAAAACTTTTCGCTCAGTCACTCTAGTCTGGACTCTCTGGAGGACTAAAAACCACAGAGTCAATTCAAGTTTAAAAGCTTTATTAAAAGTTTAAGTAAACACATATATTAAAATAAAGTTAGTTGGAAATGGAAAAGTGCTTGGTGCTGAGTTGATGAGTACTGGATTGGTACACATTTCTTGTGGTCGAGCCGAGCTTTCACCTGGTTTCAAGTTGATGTTCCTCTTGTCCTTAGAAGTCCAGTTTCTGTCTGTTCAGAGAAAAATAGTGTGTGTTAAAATTAAGCAAGCATTCAACAATTGTGACAAAAAAATGAAGCAAGACAACAGCTTTCCCCGGAAGGAGGGACATTTTTACTTTAGACTAGAGTAGACAGTCAATTAATTTTTCTGTTGTTTTCACATTTTTTCATTCATAGACCAAATACTAGTGGAGTGGTGTAATCTAACATTCTTAAATCTACTTTGTAGGTGGAACATCTGGTGGCGGGGCCAGCTCGGATGTGGTGGTCATCATTGACTCGGAGTCCGAGGGTCAATCTGGGGAGGAGGCGGCGCTAGAGGAGTCGGACCAAGAGCAAGAAGTACAGACTGTGAGGAAGGAGACGGTGGCGGTGGCGAGTACAGGTAAGCTGGATCATGGAGGTACTATCTGACTCTTAGATAGGATATGATGTGTATTTAGTGGTGGCCCAGTGACAAATTACAATATGGTAATTACAGCAGGCTGGGACCGACAGACAGATAGAGGCAGAGACAGAGAGAGAGGAAGACAGAAGGAGAGAGAGAGAGGGAGGGAGCCAAAGGGAGGGTGAGGGAGGGAGACAGAGAGAGAGAGACAGCGAGGTAGAGGGAGACAAAGGGAGACAGAAAGAGGGAGACAGAGAGAGAGAGAGAGAGAGAGGGAGGGAAACAGACATATCGCCTGGGCCTGGTGCAGATGATACGGTTGCTGGTGTGGTTAACGGCTCAGAGGAAAAATCACTCACTTCTGCCAGATCTCTTTCATATGAAAGAGCACCAAACCAAGGATACAAGTGAGTTGTGGGAAGGGAAATGGTGATTCAAGCGCCCCTCCCTGCGGACGCCCATGATACTGGCCTGAATAGTTTTGTACTGCCCTGGCTAGTTGCTAGTTGTACTGTGACACAACTTCCTGCTGAATCATTTTGTGTTAATCATATTCTTAAAGAGCATTGGTTACAGATTATGTCTTTCTTTCTTCATATAGTTGGCAATACTAAAACCTCCAAACCAACGAGGAGTATGCTGGCTGTACTGGCCCGGCAACGGAGGCTGGAAGCAACTGTTGCCGAATATCGGCGACTGGTGGAACTGGAGGGGGATGACACGCACTCCAGTGCATCAAACCTAACATCATCTACATCCTCCTCTGTTACCCCACGTTCTGCCGGTAAGCACAGTGCTCCAGCGAACCTGAGCCGTGCCGGAAGACGCCACCGCCGAGCAGCAAAAGCTGCACCTCGCAGCACTGTTAAAGGTCGCTTGCGCCGTGCACTCCGCAGAGTGTCCGACCTAGAGGCGGAGGTCCAGAAATGGCACAAATATCAGAATGTGGTGGAGGGCCTCCGCCTAGATCAAGCCATCCTCCAAGAAAAGTATGATGCCCTGGCCCTAAAGCATGATGCCCTGGAGGCCAAACTTAACAGCTTGCATCCCTAGAGTGTCCCTTGCCCCTTTTTTTGAGACTTTTGGGGGGTGGGAATTGGGAGTTGGGTTTTTTGGGGACTTTTGAGGACTATTTATTTGTTGGGGTTAGGGAGGGTCTTGCGGGAGATTATTTTGTTAGGGATATAAATATACTTTTTCAAACTTTATCTGAGCATACCTGTTTTTTTACTACTTTTGAGCTGGGTGGGTGGTGGTTTTGCAGTAATTTCATTTAACTGAACACTGTCATCGTGTTGGTTCACGTGCAATAGGCCAAATGTTTTCCTAAGTAAATGCCTGTCACAGAGTTTGATAATTCTTGAGCCCTAGGACTTTGCTGCTAGTACCACTGTCACTCTCTCGCCTCTCCGAATACTCCATTATACTACCTCCCATCCAAACGCTTATCTTACCTGTAATTTGTGTTTGAGGGCTGGCTCCACCTGGAATTCACAGAGTCCCACTCCTAAAGCGTTTTGCAGCAGGGCCACAACTGGAGTTTCCCGGCGTGGATTTTCTGCAAATCAAAAGCAATCAACATTAGAAATGTGGCAGCGGTGCTCACACAACCCTAAAACCTGGAAGCCCCACAGACAGCACCCCTGAGACAGGCAAGCGAGCAATGATAACGCCTACACGTTCACGTGCAATAGGCCAAATGTTTTCCTAAGTAAATGCCTGTCACAGAGTTTGTTAATTCAAGAACCCTAGGACTTTGCTGCCAGTACCACTGTCACTCTCTCGCCTCTCCGAACACTCCATTATACTACCTCCCATCCAAACGCTTATCTTACCTGTAATTTGTGTTTGAGGGCTGGCTCCACCTGGAATTCACAGTGTCCTAAGGCGTTAGGGGACTCGTCAACGTAAGTTTCTTCATTGTGCAGAATCCAGGATCAGCATTATTGGTAATGGATAGGGTGAGTCTGGAGGAGGAGGACTCAGGATAGACGACCAGGACTGAGTTCTTGTCAACTAACTGTTGTGAACCTGAGGAATGCTGCGGCATCAAAATCAAGACAGTTCTGTTGATGGGCTTGTTGTTTTATTGGTTGATTACAGTTTTGTTGGGAATGTGATGAAGCACTTGCTAAAGAAAGACAGACACACAGGAATAAAAGTGAATAAGGAGGACTATTTACAATTAATGAATGATTGAGTCATTTTCAGAACTCGCTGTCAGGGAAGCAGAACTCGTCCTCATACTCTGCTAAATCATCAGTCGGGGTTACTTCTGGTAACTGAGGAGAACTTTCCTCAGGTAGGGCGGTGTCCTCTTCTTCCTGCGTGCATTCTCGTACTCTGTAATCTGGTGGTATGAAGTGCTGGTTCATCTTTATCAAGGTGAGCCGCTCCACATTTGCGGGCAAGAGGCGGGACCTTTTGGAAGTCACAATGCCACCAGCAGAACTAAAAACACGTTCTGAGGACACGCTTGCGAGTGGGCAAGACAAGTAATTGATAGCCAGGTTGGTGAGCTCTCGCCATATTTTTCTTTTCCCATGCCAATACGCCAATGGGTCCTCAGTAATATTGACCTCTGTTGAGTCATCCAGATAGGCCTGCACCATTGAAAGAATGTCCTCCCGGATTCCTGTACTTTGCACTTCTGTGTCTTTTCTAGGACCAGGAAACCCTAGCTGAGTTAGCCAACTCGCTTCTGACATATCGCATGCGCCTGGTGCAGATGATACGGTTGCTGGTGTGGTTAACGGCTCAGAGGGAAAGTCACTCACTTCTGCCACAGGCACAGATGCAGAAGGGCTTTTTTGGGAGCCTGATGGCCTGCTGATTCACTAGTAGTACTGTCTTCTCCTACAGTTTCCTTCCGCTCTCTTTCAAAACGAATGGCTGACTGAGCTAGCCAACCTTTGTACTCTGTAACATCCGATGTTTCAAAAGGAATTATTACTTTGCCAAACAATGGCTTTTTGTAACGTGGATCCAGAATAGTAGCACAAATGTAGTGCTGTTGTTTCTTGATATTTACAAGCCGTTCATTGCTAACTAGGCGTTGTAATAATCTCTGAGCCAACTCATGTGCTTCGTTCTTTCCAACGTCCTCTAATTGTGAAGACACCACCTTGACTTGGTGCTCGAGCTTCAGCAACAGTGGGATAGCTTTGCTCAAAGAACAGTCCTCCCTGCTGACGTCACGCGTGAAGACCTCAAAAGGCCGAAGCATGTCTGTCAGGCTTTTAACTAGCTGCCATTGCTCCACCGCTAGCATCATTTCTGTCGTATCACCACCCAGGTTGTAGAAATACTCATTGACTACTGGAAACAGCTCATGCAGACGCTCAAGCATGTAGAAGGTTGAGTTCCAACGTGTTGCCACCTCCTGGATAAGTGCTTTCACTGGCATTCTACGTTCATTTTGCTTGCGCCTCAGCTCCTTCCGGGCCTTAAAAGAATGGTTGAAATGTGTGCATATTCTTCTGCAGATGGTCAGTGTTTTGTCGACTGCAAGTTCTTTTTTCAAAAAATTTTGCACAACAAGGTTGATACAGTGCGCCAAACACGGCACTCTGAAATAGAAACCGTCCGCCATGGCCTTAACTACATTACTGCCATTATCTGTAGAAACATAACCAACCTTGCAATGTCTTGGGCGCAGCCATTGCAAGACCTTTTTGTTAAAGTCAGCCAAAATGTTGACTGCAGTATGACTTTTCTCCATGCCAAACATGGCTAATGTTGCATGTTTACGAGCACCCTTAAAAATCTCGATCAAGTCACCACCTGCATTTATCTGTTTTATAACCCCTGAAAAAGAGACCCAGTGTGCAGTGATGCACATGTAATCAAGGGCTTGGCAACTGGTCCACATGTCTGTTGTCAGGTGTATAGTTTGAACAGCACTCTTCTGCAAAGCTGCCCCCACCAACTCAAGCACCTCTTTGTGTAGTGCTGGAACAGCAACCCTGGCAAAATAGTACCGGCTAGGAACCTTCCATTTAGGGGCCAATGTTGCCACGAGTTCAAGGAAACCCACACCTTCGACAAACGAAAAAGGGAGAAGGTCCACCGCTAGCATTTTTGCCAGCTTAGTGTTATAGAGGCGTACAGTTGGGTGGTTGCGTTGAAATTGCGCATCTGAGGAGAACATGGCTGAAATGGTGCGCTGGACAAATTTACGGGATGATGCTGATGCCTTCTTCGACCCACTTCTGATCAGTGTTGACATTTTCCGCATTGGTGTGTCTCCCAGACTCTCAGTGTGCCTGCTATGTGTTACGGAGGGTGTGGTGCTGCCAGGGGTACTGGGTGCAACCGGACACATGTCTGACGCTTCTTCTACCTCCCCATCATCTTCAGATGAAACACCTACTATGGGTATATTTTGGCCACTTGCCCTTTGGGATCGCTTTCCCTTGACGTTTGCTAGGTGCGGAAACCATTCGACAGCGTGCTTTCTTTCAAGATGACCTATCTGGCCTCCGGTTCCATAGTTGGTACCAGTCTTACCACGGCTAACGCTAGTCTTACAAATGCAACAAACGGCTATGTTATCATATTTTTCATGGACACTAAAAAAGTTCCAAACTGGGGACTGGAAACTTCTGGTTTTGCCGCACGAGGTGATACTGCTGCCAATGCCAGATGAAGCAGTGGTGGATGAGCCTTGCAGACATCTACTGGGTTGTGCAATTATTGCAGCAACCTTACTTGAGGGAGTCGAGCTGGATGGAGTCCCCCTCTGGGGAGAAAATATGGGAGCTGTAGGTTTTGTTGAACTTGTGGTACTACTTGACTGCGTTGGTGGTGCTACCAGTGGCACGTCGCCAGGGTCACGCTCAGCATGACGTCGGGATAGGGTGTAAATGTCTGTCTGCTGCATGGCCGGTGTGGCTGGACTGACATGTGTGATGAATAGATCATTGCTGTCATCCTCTTCAACAACATCAGAATGCACCACTTCATCAAGTCGGACGTTCGGATCCATAAGTATGAGCTTTCCGGGGCCCTTCCTTTTAACATGTGATACCTTTCGCAGCTCATGGTGTGCCTCCCTCTCAGACGTCAGAGATGGTTGCCAATCTAGATCCAGATCATCATCTGATGGAGCGGGGCTTGAAGAGGAACTTCTACACACCCTCCTTGATCTTTTCCTTGCTGGGGAGCTGGGAGAAAATGAATCATCAGGAGGAGTGGCTTCGTCTTCCTGACATGATACCCCGGCTCCAAAGTCAATTTCCTCCTGTGCCCCTACTTCTGGAAGAACAACCATTGTGGGCACTTGCACCGCTCCATGCGCCGCTACATGGGCATCTTCTCTGACCTCTACTTGCAAGTCTCCATGGACCTCTCCTTCTCGGCCTTCTCCTTCTCGGCCTTCTCCTTCTCGGCCTTCTCCTTCTCGGCCTTCTCCTTCTCGGCCTTCTCCTTCTCGGCCAGCTCCTTCTCGGCCTTCTCCTTCTCGGCCTTCTCCTTCTCGGACAGCTCCTTCTCGGACAGCTCCTTCTCGGACAGCTCCTTCTCGGACAGCTCCTTCTCGGACAGCTCCTTCTCGGACAGCTCCTTCTTGGACAGCTCCTTGCGCATGTACTTCTGCTTGTACTAGTAGCCCATGCAGTTGTTGTTGCGGCTTTGGTTGTTGAATAGTACTTGTGAGATGAGTTACAACCTGTGTTGATGGTGTGCTGCTACTTTCTTGCGAGGAACCAACATCACTGGTCGTTGGTGATTCAACAACTAAACAGGCTACCTGTGCAGCACTCATGGTGGGCCTTTGTTTTTTTTGTTGTTGTTGCCCAAAAAATTTATTGGTTGAGCCACCAGTCTCCTTGGTAAGTGGTGCCACTTGCTTCTTCTTCTCCTTAGTAGAGACATCTTTATTGCAAGAGGACCTACGGGCACCTCTTTTTGGAGCCATCTTCTTCAGATGTCGGAACAACAGGCCGCAGCAGCACTTCTTCCTGGCACTGATGCTCAACGATGATGCGGAGTTTTGTGCACCTAAACGCAAACGAAGACAGAGGAACATCAGTAAATATAAATGTTGCATATGTAGCGCTTGAATAAACAGTTTGCAAGTAGGCATTTATGAATACACACGTGCACACTGCACACCACCACACAATATGGAAATTTCAAAATTAGGATTTGCTAAATTTTTGGGAAACAGGAATTTAACATTGATCCAAGAGAGCAAACACACAGAGGGTTGTACTTTCATGTACCCCTGACTCCGCCTGGGCACAATGGGTGAAAGCAAGGCACAATGGGTGCAGGCCTATGTCTCAAAGCTCACTGCCTGCCTTCAAAATGGCCGCTTGACCCCCCCAGGCACATGGCCAGGACCATGTCTCAAAATGGCCACCACCAACATAGCCAGCACCCAACCCCTACTCCAAAAAGTCAAAAAACACAACACAAATCAAATCACCACAATCCAATGCCATCCATCCATTTTCAGAAGGCTTATGCTGCCTGCTGGTGATTTTCCGGTGCAAAATTGCAATTTTTACAATTTCGCGAGTGCGAGATTGTTGCTTCACGGTGCGAACGTGGCAAAAACCCGCAAAAACCGCGAACAGACCGATTCTGGGCCCCCCTGGGCATAATGGATGACATCAGAGCACAGTGGGTGCAGGCCTATGGCACAAAGCACACAAACTGGCTTACAAATGGCCCCTAGACCCCCACCCACACGGGACCAGACAATAAAATGGCCCCCACCCACATAGCAAGCCCCCAACACCACCCCAAAAAGTCCTAAAACACTCAAAAATCAGCACAATCCAATGCCATCCATGTCCTGGCCAGAATCATGTTAAAAAAAAAATCAACAAAACAGTTGTATCATGCATGCACCCATAAATAAGCCTGGTGGTTTTCTATTCATGTGCAGCAGAATTGTAATTTTTACAATTTCGCGAGTGCGAGATTGTTGCTGCGCGGGACACGAGCAGTGCGAACACAAGCAAAAACATCCTCAGCTCGCGAACTTGCAGATTTTCCCCCCAAAAAGTCGAAAAAAAAGCAACACACACAAAAATCACCACAAACAAACAACATCAACTTACTTCTTTGTGAAATCAAATTTCGAATCCAAAAGTAATCCAAAAGGCCTCAAATCCAAATATCCAGCAGCAACCACAAAAAGTAATCCTTCCCAGTCAAGATCGAAATCAAAGTGGCCAGGAAATGGAGGAGCTTACTGGACAGGAACAGGAAGTTGGAGACTGGGGCACTTCCTTCACCCCACCCCTATGGGAGGAGCTTGCTGGACAGGAACAGGAAGTTGGAGACTGGGCCACTTCCTTTACTAATTTTTGTACTTTCGCTAGTGCGAGATTGTTCCTGCCCGCGCCGTGGACCGCGAGCAGCGCGAGCAGTGCGAACACAAACAAAAAATCCGCTTCGCGCGGATTTTGCGTATTCTCGCCGCATCCGCGAGAGTTCGCGGATTGCGGATTCTCCGAAAATACGAAAAATCCGCGAGCGTAACGGATTTTACGCCCATGCTTAAAAAATGGTGTGGAGAGTGGTGATTATCACAAATAATAAAGAAATTCAATTCTATCATTTAACCCTGTGGGTTGCATCGTGCATAAGTATCTGATCCAAAAATTCTCCATTTATCCTTCATGTTCATGGCTTCTGTGGGTCGCACGTTTTCAAGCACAGTGAATTTCAACTGTGCGATGTTGTGTCTGTTTTCTGCAAAGTGTGCCGCAATTGTGGATTTCATGTTGCTGGTCCTAATGTTACTCTTATGTTCGAGAATTCTTGTCCTGATTTTGCGTTCTGTGTGGCCAACATAACAGAGGCCACATGGACACTTGAGCAAATAAATTACGTTGCTGGTGTTACATGTAGCATTGACCTTCAGTTTGATTGGGTTGCCCTTCATGAGGTGATGCAAAATGTTTCCTTTCATGATATTGTTACAATTGCTACAGTTGTAACATGGTTGTAATCCTTTGTATGCGTCTGAAGATTTGGAACTTTTTTGACGAGTCAGTAATTCTTTAAGGTTGGGTCCACGAGTGTAGGAAAAGATGGGTGGTTGTTCAAAGAGACACTTGCTATCTACAACTCAGCGGGACCTCAGTGGGTAATTGTGCTGCCCCAGTGTATGCCAATCTTTTTATGCATCACTTTGAACAACATAACATCTTGAATCAACTCCAGTGGATACAATACGGAAAAATGACCCTCAGAAGCCATGAACATGAAGGATAAACTGCTCCAAAGGGAGAATTTTGGGATCAGATACTTTATGCACGATGCAACCCACAGGGTTAAATGATAGAATTTAATTTCTTTGCTATTTGTGATCATCACCACTTTCCACACCATTTTTGCCAATTTATTGCTTTCGTCATGATCATGTACTTCTTTATGTTACTTTATGCTACGAAACATCTGCCACTCTCTACCTGACTGTATCCTTCCCCTGCTGAATTCTTCTCTTTCGTCCGGTACGGTACCCCGCTCCTTCAAGGAGGCCGTGCTGGTGCCTCTATTGAAGAAGCCTGGGGCTGACCCCGCCGTCCCGGCGAACTACCGCCCCATCTCTCTTTTGCCTTTCTTCTCTAAAATCTTGGAAGCCCATGTCACCACCTGTCTCTCACAGTTCATCAAGAGCTCCAACTTTCTTGAGGCCAATCAGGCCGGCTTCAGACCCGGCCACTCTACGGAGTCTGTCATCTTGGCTGTGTTGGATGCCCTGAGAGACGGTGCTGACAAGGGTACCCCCCAGGCCTTGGTTTTATTAGATCTGTCGGCTGCTTTCGACACGGTGGACCACAACATCCTTCTCCACTGTGTCAAGCAAGCTGGCATCCAGGGCCTGGCGCTGGCATGGGTCAAATCCTTCCTGACCGGGAGGTCTCAGACCCTCAGCCTGGGCACTCTTAGAGCTCCTAGGGAGCATTTGCCCTGTGGGGTTCCTCAGGGCTCCTCCCTATCCCCCCTTCTTTTCAATCTTTATCTTCGACCCCTTCTTCTTTCCTTGAGGCAGTGGGACGCCACCGTCTTCAATTACGCGGACGACCTGCAACTCATCTTTCCTCTTGATTCCCCCTCTGCTATTCCCAATTTTCAGGCAGTTATGTCCCACATCCTATTGTGGATGTGCCAAAACCAGCTCAAACTGAATCCCGGAAAGACGGAGCTTCTTCTCCCTGGTAAGAGCTCTACCTACTGGGGTCCGCATTTTTGGCCGGTAGAACTTGCCCCCCCCCCACCCCTGTGGCCTCGGTAAAAAGCCTAGGGGTCACTATTGACTCCGGTCTCTCCCTCGGGCCCCAGGTGGGGACAGTTGTCTCCTCCTGCATGTTCCAGCTGCGCAGGATTAGGAAGGTGGCTTATCTCCTCACTCCTGAAGCCCTCCTGCAAGTAATCATGGCCCTTGTCCTCTCCCGCTTAGATTTTTCGAATGCTATCTATCACGGTCTGCCTAAAACATCTCTTTCCAGACTACAATCTGTTCAAAATCAAGCGGCGAGATTGGCCTTTGGGATTCCGAAATGGCAATCCGCCAAACCCCTTCTTTTAAAACTGCACTGGCTCCCCGTCATCTCGAGGGCAGCCTTTAAGATCGGCTGCCTCACCTTTAAATCTTTATCCGGTTTTTGTCCCGTCTTTCTGAAATCCCTCATTAGGACCTACAGTCCCTCACGGAAACTGAGATCCTCTCATCTTCACCTCTTACTCATTCCCCCTGTCAAACTCTGCAGATCCGGAGGCCGGAGATTCGCATTTCTGGCCCCCAAACTTTGGAATTCCTTCCCCCTCTCTCTCAAAACCTCCAACTCCCTCACCCTTTTCCGTAAATCCCTAAAAACTTGGCTCTTCCCTCAATCCGGCTAAACCCTTCTAGTCCCTCAGTATTCTGCCAGCGCCAGGAAACCAACGGTGTCAGCGCGCTTTAAAAGTTCCCCTTACAATACAATACATTATGAATGTTTACTCTTCTAGCACAGTCACACTGTGTTTCACACACGTTTTACTTTGTTTCATGTGGATGCCACTCATAATGCTCATTTTCGTTCATTTCACCATTACAAAATGGCCACCATTCTCTTTCACTTATCAGTCCTCTTTTTATCTCTGCCAATCGGCAAAGCTACGCGTTTTTTATAAATGTACTCGAACTCACCATTCACATAGATGCATGTTCACCTACACGCGAACATCAGCCCGTGACTGTCTTTCGAAATGCTTTCAGTAAGTACTATTCCTTGTTCCCACCCGCCCGCATCACCCGATATCTCACAACGCAATGTCTCAAAGTCGTCCGATACTTCGGCGCTTTCACCGATAACTTACCCTCGTTGTACTATTGAACGCCATGCGTTGTAATATGTCACTCTTAACACACAAGACAGCCATCGCTTTTATCAGCACTGGTTAATAACGCACGTTGCGATTATGTTTTCACCCCTCCCAATCTCTTGCATGTTGTTTATTTTTTGTGAAACACGAGACTCACAATTCAACACACGCCGACCGCCATCACCACTTTTAACTGCTTCTGATGACTTGCACTTTTTTCCGAGGGTCGGTTGTAATTTATCTAATTTAAGTTCCGTACACCACGCACTAATGATCACTTTGATGTTATTTAGGACGTGGAGAATTGCTCCCCATTATCAGCCCGAATATTTGTTTTTCTTATAGAGATTTCCCCTGAAGAAGGGCTTATGGAAGGCCCAAAATGCATAGGGATGTGTGATAAAGCATTTTTGGACATACTCTTTGCACTGAATTCGGAATGAATACATTATCGACAATGGAGAACCATTAATGAAATAAAATTAATGATGGACGAAACTCATTGCTTGGATTAACTCAATTATACCCTCTTCCGGGTACTACCTACGCTGTGCGCAGGGGGACAACTCCTATCAGGATTTGCTTTTTTGTGTCCTGCAGACAGCAGGGGTGTGAAGGCCTTTTTAGTGTGTTGCCAAGGAACCAAGCTGTCCTTAGGTACTACCACTTCAGGTATTGCGGTTGGCTGATTCTTTCTGTTCTGAACTCTTCTAGAGGGGCTGTTGCCTGTGACTTACAGACCCCTCATCAGGTTTACAGGCCACTCAGCAGCTCTCCCTATTCAGAAACTCCTTTCTTGTGGTCTGGGCTCTCGGCTGCTGTCCACTCTCCAAGCTGCAGCTCACCTCCCCAGGTCAAAGGGCAGGTCTCCCTGAAGCACAGGAGACATCAGGTATCGCTTCAGCCAGCTTTCTTCACTACCTTCTTCAGAAGAAAAATAAAATAAAACATCCTCGATGTTTACCATTTACAGGCTGCAGAGCGGCTATTACTCCATGTGTGCATTTTATTTATTTTTATTTATAAAGTTTTATATGGCGCAAACTTGATCCCGAAGGATATCAGAGCGCTTTACAATTTGAGGCAATTAAATGACTTCCCACCCTATTCCAAACCTGAATACCGAACTAA
Organism: Lissotriton helveticus; assembly: GCF_964261635.1. Classification (NCBI taxonomy): domain Eukaryota; kingdom Metazoa; phylum Chordata; class Amphibia; order Caudata; family Salamandridae; genus Lissotriton; species Lissotriton helveticus. The sequence goes on from NC_136061.1 coordinate 1,546,218,458, forward strand.
AGCTGCCGCATATGCATCAAGTTCCTGTAAGTGAGGGGAACATATAGTCACAACAAACACTGCTGCAGGAGGTAAGGACCATATATCAATTCCGCTGGACAGCAATGAAGGTATTGAAGTGATACTCACTATCCTATAAAATGCCAGGCATAATGGCATACCTTCAAACATCAGGGTCTAAGCTGCAATGGCACTAGGGATGGGATCAAGAGAATGGCCGGAGGGCCCCGCCCCGAGGAAGCAATTGAGGTGGAAATAATGTATACGTAGACCAGTGACTATACACTGAGCCACACATGTGCACTTGTTTAGTATCCACAAAACATCAGATTTATACCTACAGAGTGTAAAGACCATAAGGGAAGCCAAATTAATTTAGGAAAACATAATATTGCCTGAACATGCTAGTCGAACGGGCATGTCCCCTGTGAGCTCAAAGTCATGTTGCCCTATCCTGAAAACTCGACTGTGAGTAGCTGGTATCCCAGAGATTATTTAATTTTGGCCCTAGCCTTGTGTTAATCTAGCGCATAGAGGCCTATGCTGTCCCTTGACGCGACGGAGGTCATGGACCTATCCTGTGACCTGGAGGGACATGTCAAGCATGCCCTCATTTTCCTGATAGTGGACTACCAGCCTGCCACGGGTTAAGCATGTAGATCGATGGCGCAGCATACTGTGTTTTGTGAATGCATAGTCATGATCAGACATTTTTATCTGTGTCACTGGAGTGGAGGCCCGCCAATGTAAAGTTCTGCCTCAGTGCGCTACTCCTAACCCCTGTGCTAACATTCCAAATATATGCTGTGTTTGTTTATGTTGTGTCTTGTGTGGTGGTACATGCAATATGTACACAAGTGTGCCTGTGTAATGGAGGCCTCTGGATTCCATTCTGGAAGCCGCAAATCTGCTCCTGTGCACAAGATGGAGGTGAGATTGTTTTCGCAGACAGCGGAAGTGTTTTGCTGACGTTCCTAAAGCTGGAGGGTGGAGACAAGACACCTTCAGAAATTCACTGAAGCCCTTTTGCTGAGAGAAGCTTTTGATTAGTCTTCCTGTAGTGCCGCCACTTGGAAGATGGTGGCGCTGAAGGGTGGGACAGAAGTCTTCTTTTCAATGTGCAAAGGATCTTTTAGGTGAGCCAGCCTTTTGTATTTCCCCTGATCACTGCGTAGTGTGGTTGTTGAGACACCAGGTATAGGAAGCTCACCTCTCTTTGTGCCTCTGTTGTGGTTACTCCTGGATTGGGACTACCGTACTACATGGAGCATCACTCTGCTCTGCAGCCTACTGCGATGGCTGCTGTGCACCCAGAAGTGGCGTCTGTCTTACAGCCAACTTCCCAGATGACAGGGGTTATTCCCTGGAGTCTTGTCTTGCTGGAAGAGCTTCTCTCTGACCTTAATTGCCTGAAGCCAGCCGGCCTACTGAGAGAGGGAAATATCCTGCCAACCCTGCAGGAGGTGTTGGAGTCCCAGCCAGACCCTAGTGCTGAGGGTCAAACCAGGGGAATGGAGACAGCAAAGACTGATTGGTGAGTCCGATAGCATGAGCACAGTCTCTCCAGAAGTGAGGTGGCAAATGTAAATTGTGGATTGGCCGCTAACCTTGCGGCAGTGCAGTAAGACCGATTGGGGGTGTCCTCGCTGGTAAAGTGAAACAACTGTGACCATGGAGATCTTTGCCATCAAAGCTAAGACGTGTGCCTGTGACCGTCACCACTGCTGCGTTTTCAAAGTGCTCACAGTGACTGCTAGCATGCCGCTGTGTCCCTGTCTAAATGGCTACCCAAGTTCTGCTCAAGTGACCCAGAAGTAGGTCCAGTGCCTGCCCTGTGACCCCCCCCACCAGTATCTGCATTTGTCGAAGAACTCCAGGCTACCAATTGAACTACCCATCCTGTTAACAGCTTACCAAGATCAGCTGCCTCTTCTGCAACCACCACGTCTCATCCCAGAAGTGGGAGAGATTGGAGACACTTGTGTCGAAAAGACATGGAGGCTGTGTTGTGATGAGACTGTGTCCAAGGAGAATGGATTGAACTGAGCTCAAACATTACTGAACTAGAGTGTCTGCGTCTGAGCCTTGAATCATGTTACACAAAACTCTCTAACCTAAGGGGGACATGTTGGGCGTTGTTGGACCCGGCCTCATGGCGGGGTCCTACCCCTCCCGCATGGCGGGCCCCGGACGACAACGGCCCTCCACAGAGCCTCGGGCGGCCCCTTCCACCCGATCCTGCACGCACCAACACTACTGGTCCGGTTACCATCACGGGCCACCACACCGGCCTGACTCCATCGTTGGCCCATCATGTCCTGAGCACGAGGCCTCGCCCGACTCCATCTTGGGCCCACCATGTCACAAACACGTGGCCTCGGCCCCGGCCCAGGCACCAGCGAAGCCCCGACATCGAGGCGCCAAGATCTACCCAGGTGGTCGAGTGGCCACTCGACAGATCCCGGAGGGAGGGGAGTTTCGATGGGCCTCCAGCCGTCCCCGGATGCCTGGTATCGATCGCCCCCGGCATCCCTGGGTGCTGGCTCCACCCCCCTGCTGGGTGTCTGGACACCATCTTCCCGGCCCCTCTGGGCCCCAGGCGCGAGGGTCCGAACATCAAAGGACTCCAGTCCTATATCTGGGCCAGCCCCGGAGTAGGACGTCAGTTGTATCCTGGACTGGAAAGCCCTGCTGACGCTGTCACGGCCGACACCAGAAGAACTCATTTTCCCTGTAACCGGAGGATACCCTGGGAGCCTGCTGGCGCTGCTGCGGCCCACCTTTGCCGAACCATCTTGAGAGCCTGCTGGCGCTGCCGCGGCCCACCTTTGCCGAACCATCTTAAGAGCCTGCTTGCGCTGCCGCGGCCCACCTTTGCCGAACCATCTTGAGAGCCTGCTGGCGCTGCCGCGGCCCACCTTTGCTGAACCATCTTGAGATATATATAACACACACAATTAGGGAGGGCCTGAGAGACGTTTTAAGACCTGCATAGGTTGTGTCTCCCTATACCAATATGAACAACCTAACAAACCTATGGGTCTGACACCTGAGAAACTAATCAGATAATTGCATAACAGCAACTCATTGGTATGCTGAGATGAAATCAGAAAGCAGGGTTCTGATTCAAGGCGTCATACAGAAGATGGTTATCCTCGTGTTAGCGGAGTGCGTACCTATGTTAGGATTCCCGTCAAAAACCATGTGTGATCAATATTATCATTTGGTCCTCCGTCCTGGGTCTAATGTCTCTAGATCACCGAGACACCTCTAGTACCCTCTTCGGACTCATAGTTCACAATACCAACATTAGGAAAACCATAGACTCTGATCTGACGGGTCGGTGCAGTGCAAGAAAAGAAAAAGTGTGTGAGGGTTTAAAATAGGATAGAGAATCTCATTTCAGAATTTTATTTAACCAAGACCCCTTCCTAATTAAAAACAAGAACAGCGCAAAACATCATTCATGCAGTTTAACAAATATCTACATGGGGGCCAACATGTTTCTGCCTTACGGGATATAGTCCCCAGGCTTTCATCAGGGCCTCTGTTCTACTAATAATGCGACTGCAAAAACTAGTGTTGGTGAAATAACTCAATCAAAAAAGAAATATTACAAGGATATATTTCTCTAACAGTAAAGGATATGTATCTCCAAAGACTGTTACTTCTCTCCTCTAGCACCTGGTATCACTGTAGTATCTGTGTAGGGAGAAAATAAACATATCGTGCAACGAGAATAACCACCTTGAAGTTCAGGAAAAATTATTTCTTTCACTGAAATGACTTAAGTATACGTCTAACAATAGTACATATGACCACTCACCCAGATTGCCCGGGGAGGAGACCTCACCTCGTCCAGGACCTGTCTCAGACGTAGTGAGACCCCGCTCTGTAAAGCAAAAAAGGCACTCGAGCTGAAAACTGGGTTGCAGGACTCGCTCGTCCTACTTAATCCCCCATTTAGCAAGAACCAGTGCGTTAGTCTCGCTTCTCATTATAACTATGTGGTGTTAAGGTCCTACTCTCTAGGACTTCACCCCTCCCCCCTCTCATCTGCCGCTCCTCTCATTAATCAATTAGTTGTTAAGTCACAATGAACGCTATTACTTAGTATTCTAGATCACTCGAAAAAACATTTTTAGCTGTTATTGTCAAATCCGCCCTTTAGTAATTCTAAACGGGCTTCTAAAGTAAAGTGAAGTAATGAAAAATATAGCCCAAGTATTACAGGCCGGCCTGACCCCTTACCTGTCCGTCCTTGCCTCGAGCCATTGCTGAGACAGGGGGAGGCACAGGACCAACCAGCAACGCTCTATTTGACTGGGCCCGGTGGAGCGGTCTGCCAATCAGGGGTTGTTGCTATAGTTGCTATAGTTGCTCACACAGTCGTGTCTGAGTACCGTTTATAACTCTGTGCAAGTCCCTAACTATGTTTAAAAGTTAGATTAGTGCTTCTACTCGATGTCCCAACGCTCGAGAGGGATATCAGATAGTAACATTACATCGCGTAATCTCGCGATCTTCTCATGAACTACAAAGTGACGTCATAGCGTCCGCTTTTGTAGTTCTCATTATGACGGTCTCGTTTTTTACAATACTAGTCATGGTAACGACTAATCCGATTAACCCAGGCTCAGTGGTGCTATGATGCGTTGGACTAGTGTTCACAAGACTAGACAATGCCGAGTATTATGCCATGAGGGACTTAGCAAAGAGAGTCTCATGGTCTTCTCGGGACTCTGCCGAACTACAGTATGACATCATGACGTCCATTGCTGTAGTTCAACATTTTCTGGTGGTTCAGCGAATTGAGTTTAGTCCACCATCATATCGAATGGCATGGAGCAAGGCAAATGAGCCCCAGTACTACAGTCGTTCGACATTTGTGTATTCTACAAGTACAGGGTGGGCCTCGCTATTCAATATTTAAGATTGAAAGCACCATGTAGTGAGAGGAACACTAGTGGGGCAAGCAGTCTTATCGCCGCACGTGTGATCCTATTTTGTCAGTTATCATATTGTCAATCTGATGTGCATACCGTATTCAGAAACCAGGTATCTCTTATTGAATGTCGGTAAAGAGTTCAGGCACCATCTAACACCCAATCCATCAGAGTCAATCAATGGAATCGGGTGTGATTGCTTGTAACTAGATGCCAATAAGGTCTCTTGTTTCATTTTATGCTTAGCCAAGGTATGTCATCATTCAACCCCTGTTTATCAGTACACAACTTAAAAACCCATTTTTGTTCCTTTTTGAAAAGGAAACTAGCCACATCCGTGACATATGCAGGTATAAAGGGTTTTTCCAAAACAGTCCATGTAAAATCTGTTTCTCCATGATTTTTTGACAGGAAATGACGTGTCAATTTGGAGATATTCTTCTTGCATCGAAAAGTACTTTTATGCTCAAGCATACGTGTCTTGACTTTTCTAGTCGTCATACCAATGTAATTTTCGTTGCAGGAACAGGTGATCTGGTAAATAAGGTTGTCGCTGTTGCAATTTGTAAATTGCCTTAATTCCCACGGTCTCATGGTGCCTATGTCAATACTCGTGATGTTGCTGGTAAGGGCACACATCGAGCAAGAGCCGCACGGGTGATGTCCTTTCATTGCAGGTAGATCCCAGAGTGTGCCTAGCTGTCTTTTTGGTTGTTCTCGTGGGCGGGTATGTACTAAACAGTCTCTCAGACTACTGGCTCGCTTGGATGCAAAAAGAGGGTATTCAATCTTCTCTTTACCACTATTAAGGATACGCCAATGTCGTCTGATGATCTTTTGGACTGTGTTCGACTTGGTGTTGAAAGTACTAACCAGGGTTAACCTGTCCTGTGAAGGCTCCTTAGTGGACACTTCGAGAAGAGCCTCACGATTATTGTTTTCCGCCCGTTTCCCTGATCTCTTTATCATTTTCTTGGGGTAATGTCTCTGTATCAGTTGCTGAGAAAGTATATTGGCATGAGTGTTAAAAGTTTCTTTAGTGGAACAATTCCGCCGCAGGCGCAAAAACTGGCCCACTGGCAAATTGTCCCGTAGGGACTTAGGATGTTGACTTTCATACAGAAGCAGCGAATTCCTTGCCATAGGCTTCCGATAGAGTTCACTTTCTAGTCCTGTTGGTGTGGAATAGATTGAAAGATCCAGGAATGCGATCTTCTCTCTGTTGGTTTCCATGGTGAATCGTAAGAACTTATTCTGTGCATTAAGCCACTCATGGAATTGAAGTGCTGTATCTGTACTGCCTCTCCAAATGAGTAAGACGTCATCAATATATCGTCTCCACCATAATATTGATGCACTATAGGGATTAGTGGCGGCCAGCACTGTTTGCTCCTCGAATTTGTGGACATACAGATTCGCCAGGGACGGAGCAAAAATACTCCCCATGCTGGTTCCTGAGGTCTGTAGATATATGGTCTCCTCGAATTTAAAATAGTTTTCTTTCATAGCCATAGTGGCCAGAGCCATAATAAAGGAAACCGGAGTGATGGAGTCCAAAAAAGTCTCCCCCAGGATGGATCTGATAGTTTCTAGAGTCTCATCCTGGGGGATAGAGGTGTATAAAGACTCAACATCTAAAGAAATCAAGAGATCAGTCTCCTGTTTAAATTCTATATCTGGTATCACTCTCAGGACATCGGCCGTGTCCTTCAGGTAAGTGGGCATAGTTCGTACTAATGGTCGTAGAAAATGATCTACGAAAGCAGAAAGTGGCTCAAGGAGGGACCCCTGGCCTGAGATGATAGGCCTCCCTGGTGGGGGTGGTTGTGGTTTATGCACCTTGGGTAAGGTGTAAAAGTAAGGTATAACTGGTGATTGTGTCTGAAGGAATTGTGCTTCTGAGGGGGTAACCCAGCCCTCAGATAGTGCTTTATCCACCAGTGTTTTGATCTCACTAGTCAGTCTCGACGTTGGATCAGTGGTAAGGACCTGGTACGCTATCTTATTGTTAAGCTGTTTCAAACATTTGGTTCTGTAGTTTTTAACATCTTGTATTACGATGGAGCCCCCTTTATCAGCAGGCTTGATGATAATGGTTTGGTCTTGTGTAAGGGTACATGGACTGTTTTGGAAAAAACCCTTTATACCTGCATATGTCACGGATGTGGCTAGTTTCCTTTTAAAAAAGGAACAAAAATGGGTTTTTAAGTTGTGTACTGATATGAATGATGACATACCTTGGCTAAGCATAAAATGAAACAAGAGACCTTATTGGCATCTAGTTACAAACAATCACACCCGATTCCATTGATTGACTCTGATGGATTGGGTGTTAGATGGTGCCTGAACTCTTTACCGACATTCAATAAGAGATACCTGGTTACTGAATACGGTATGCACATCAGATTGACAATATGATAACTGACAAAATAGGATCACACGTGCGGCGATAAGACTGCTTGCCCCACTAGTGTTCCTCTCACTACATGGTGCTTTCAATCTTAAATATTGAATAGCGAGGCCCACCCTGTACTTGTAGAATACACAAATGTCGAACGACTGTAGTACTGGGGCTCATTTGCCTTGCTCCATGCCATTCGATATGATGGTGGACTAAACTCAATTCGCTGAACCACCAGAAAATGTTGAACTACAGTAATGGACGTCATGATGTCATACTGTAGTTCGGCAGAGTCCCGAGAAGACCATGAGACTCTCTTTGCTAAGTCCCTCATGGCATAATACTCGGCATTGTCTAGTCTTGTGAACACTAGTCCAACGCATCATAGCACCACTGAGCCTGGGTTAATCGGAATAGTCGTTACCATGACTAGTATTGTAAAAAACGAGACCGTCATAATGAGAACTACAAAAGCGGACGCTATGACGTCACTTTGTAGTTCATGAGAAGATCGCGAGATTACGTGATGTAATGTTACTATTTGATATCCCTCTCGAGCGTTGGGACATCGAGTAGAAGCACTAATCTAACTTTTAAACATAGTTAGGGACTTGCACAGAGTTATAAACGGTACTCATACATGACTGTGTGAGCAACTATAGCAACTATAGCAACAACCACTGATTGGCAGACCGCTCCACTGGGTCCAGTCAAATAGAGCGTTGCTGGTTGGTCCTGTGCCTCCCCCTGTCTCAGCAAAGGCTCGAGGCAACGACGGACAGGTAAGGGGTCAGGCCGGCCTGTAATACTTGGGCTATATTTTTCATTACTTCACTTTACTTTAGAAGCCCGTTTAGAATTACTAAAGGGCGGATTTGACAATAACAGCTAAAAATGTTTTTTCGAGTGATCTAGAATACTAAGTAATAGCGTTCATTGTGACTTAACAACTAATTGATTAATGAGAGGAGCGGCAGATAAGAGGGGGGAGGGGTGAAGTCCTAGAGAGTAGGACCTTAACACCACATATTTATAATGAGAAGCGAGACTAACGCACTGGTTCTTGCTAAATGGGAGATTAAGTAGGACGAGTGAGTCCTGCAACCCAGTTTTCAGCTCCAGTGCCTTTTTTGCTTTACAGAGCGGGGTCTCACTACGTCTGAGACAGGTCCTGGACGAGGTGAGGTCTCCTCCCCGGGCAATCTGGGTGAGTGGTCATATGTACTATTGTTAGACGTATACTTAAGTCATTTCAGTGAAAGAAATAATTTTTCCTGAACTTCAAGGTGGTTATTCTCGTTGCATGATATGTTTATTTTCTCCCTACACAGATACTACAGTGATACAAGGTGCTAGAGGAGAGAAGTAACAGTCTTTGGAGATACATATCCTTTACTGTTAGAGAAATATATCCTTGTAATATTTCTTTTTTGATTGAGTTATTTCACCAACACTAGTTTTTGCAGTCGCATTATTAGTAGAACAGAGGCCCTGATGAAAGCCTGGGGACTATATCCCGTAAGGCAGAAACATGTTGGCCCCCATGTAGATATTTGTTAAACTGCATGAATGATGTTTTGCGCTGTTCTTGTTTTTAATTAGGAAGGGGTCTTGGTTAAATAAAATTCTGAAATGAGATTCTCTATCCTATTTTAAACCCTCACACACTTTTTCTTTTCTTGCACTGCACCGACCCGTCAGATCAGAGTCTATGGTTTTCCTAATGTTGGTATTGTGAACTATGAGTCCGAAGAGGGTACTAGAGGTGTCTCGGTGATCTAGAGACATTAGACCCAGGACGGAGGACCAAATGATAATATTGATCACACATGGTTTTTCATGGGAATCCTAACATAGGTACGCACTCCGCTAACACGAGGATAACCATCTTCTGTATGACGCCTTGAATCAGAACCCTGCTTTCTGATTTCATCTCAGCATACCAATGAGTTGCTGTTATGCAATTATCTGAATAGTTTCTCAGGTGTCAGACCCATAGGTTTGTTAGGTTGTTCATATCGAACCATCTTGAGAGCCTGCTGGCGCTGCCGCGGCCGACCTTTGCCGAACCATCTTGAGAGCCTGCTGGCGCTGCCGCGGCTCGACCTCTCGGAACCCCCGGCTCGAGGATTGAGAGCTGTGCGCAGGGTATCCCTTCCTGCGCCCCAACCGAGACTGTCCCGCTACCCTAACACTTTTACGAGACTTTACAGACCCCTCGATCTACTTGTACATATCGCTGAGAACTAGCAACCTTTATTTCCTGATAAAGCTTACGAACTCGACCTCTGGTGTGGTGTCCATTTGTAGTGTTGTGGTTACTCTGCTGTACGATCCTAGGAGAGGGCCCTCACCTAGGAGGCCTCTCGGTAACGCTCGGCTACTTCTTGACAGAGAGGTGGACCTAGGGGTGGTCAGTCAGACATCTT